>NW_027526385.1:22455850-23187780 GCF_048455015.1 Haemaphysalis longicornis
CGCAGAGACCATGGACTCCGGCGAATCGGGACACGTCGTCGAATCTGGCAGAGGCGAGCGAGAGAGGGCATCGGCGTCAGAGTGTTTGCGCCCTGATCTGTAAACGACGCGAATGTCGTATTCTTGAATACGTAGGGCCCAACGCGCAAGCCCTCCCGTGGGGTCTTTGAGAGACGACAACCAACATAGGGCGTGGTGGTCGGTGACGACGTCGAATGTGCGGCCATATAAGTAAGGTCGGAACTTTCCCAAGGCCCAAACAATCGCCAAGCACTCTTTTTCCGTTACGGAATAATTGGACTCCGCTTTCGTGAGGGTCCGCCTGGCATATGCAACGACGTATTCCGGGTAACCAGACTTTCGCTGTGCGAGAACAGCACCGAGGCCGACACCACTGGCGTCCGTGTGCACTTCGGTTGGGGCGCTGGGGTCGTCGTGGCACAAAATGGGTGGTGATGTCAACAAGCGCCGTAAAGTAGAAAAAGCCTCGTCACACTCTGGCGACCACGAAGTTATTCCACTGTCGCTGCCCAGTAGTCTTGTTAGGGGCGCTATGATGGAAGCGAAATTTCGGACAAACCGGCGGAAATAAGAGCAGAGGCCAATGAAGCTGCGGAGGGCCTTGAGTGACGTCGGCTTGGGAAACTCCGCGACTGCCTGCAGCTTGTTCGGATCAGGTAGAACACCCTCCTTGGACACCACATGGCCTAAGATTGTCAATTTGCGGGCCCCGAAGCGACACTTTTTCAAGTTTAACTGTAGACCAGCGGCCGTCAGGCAGGTAAGAATTTGTTTGAGCCGGATGAGGTGTGCCTCGAAATCTGGAGAAAACACGACAACATCGTCTAAATAACAGAGACACGTGTTCCACTTGAGACCTCTTAAGATTTTGTCCATCATCCGTTCAAATGTTGCTGGCCCGTTGCAAAGGCCAAATGGCATTACAATAAACTCATATAAGCCGTCGGGAGTAACAAAGGCTGTTTTCGGTCGGTCAGATTCGGCCATCGGAACCTGCCAATAGCCGGATCGCAAATCTAATGAAGAAAAAAATTCCGCACCGTGCAAACAGTCAAGGGCATCGTCAATACGGGGCAATGGATAGACATCTTTGTGGGTCACCTTGTTAAGCCTCCGATAGTCAACGCAAAAACGTATGGAGCCGTCTTTTTTAGTGACGAGCACTACCGGCGATAACCACGGGCTTTGCGACGGTGGGATGACACCTCGCCGAAGCATGTCTTCCACTTGCTCACCAATGACGCGGCGTTCAGATGGTGGTACTCGATATGGACGCTGGCGCAAGGGTGGCTGTGCGCCGGTGTCGATGTGATGGCCGACAGTTGACGTACGGCCCAAGGCAGTTTGGTTCGAGTCAAAGGAATAATGGAAGGCGCTTAGCAGTGCGAGCAATTGTGTGCGCTGCGTTAAGGTCAAGCTGCTGTCCAATGAAGAGGCGAAAGCGTCGGCTGGTAGCGGATGGGCATGGGAGGACGGAGTGGTGAGAGCGTTGATGTCCAGGGCAGATGTACTTTCATCATCGTCGAAGTAGAGAATGGAGGCTATGGGTTCAACATTACCGAGGGATTCGCCGCGCAGCAAACTGAAAGGGCAGGGGGTCGGATTCGTAATCCACATTGACGTGCAGCCAGACTGGAGCTCCAAAACAGCGAAAGGAAGGGGTAGGTTTTTTCGGCGGAGGAATACTTCGGATGGAGTAAGCAGAACCGTGTCATCGGAGGTAGAGTAGCACGACAGAGGTACAAGGATAGAGCTGTACGGCGGGATATGAGCGTCTTCGGAGATGATGATTTTGTCACTGGAAGACGATGAACCGGGAACATCGCACAAAGGCTCATAATATTGAGCAGATAACTCGACCTCAGCACGGGCACAATCAATGATCGCATGATGGCGAGAGAGGAAATCCCAGCCCAGGATAATGTCGTGGGAACACGAGGCCAGGATGACGAGCTCAATGGGGTAAATGGCATCTTGAATAATTACACGCGCTGTACACGTCGCAAAGGGTTCGGCTTGTTCAGTGCTTGCGGTACGAAGCAAAATGCCTGTGAGGGGTGTGCTTACTTTTTTCAATGAGCGACAAAGTTTTTCACTTATCACAGATATAGCGGCTCCTGTATCTACGAGGGCGACTTTACGTAGACCGTCAATTGTTACGTCGGTGACATTTCTTGGGGGCGATCGAGGTCCTGTGCATTTCGATGAGTGCGCAGTTCGTGCCTCGTGAACTGCGCACGTTAGTTTCCCTCTTGGACATCTTCGGGGCGGCGACGCATAGGCGACAGTGAGCGGCGGCGTGGTGACTGTGAACGGCGGCTGGCGTCACCGGCACGAGTGGGCGGAAACTGATCAGGAGTTGGACCAGGATGTGCGCCACGACGAAGCGGCGGCGGCTCATAGATCGACATGGGATGGGGTGAGTAGGCAGCGGCACGAAGGGCGTCGGGACGAGACAGTGGCATACGGCGGCAATAACATGCAACATGACCCGGTATGCGGCACGCAAAGCAGATAGGCCGGTTGTCAGGTGTTCGCGAGGATTAGCGACTGGCGGCGTCATCTGAGAAGGTAGGGGCGATAACGTTGGCCCCACACGACGAATTGCGGAGAACTGGCGTGGAGTTCGGGCCGCTAATTGAGCGTAAGTGAGCGGTTCGGCGTCTTGAGTAGAAATTTCAGCTGTCGGAAGCGCTTCGGTGATTTGCTCCTTAATAACAGTTTGAAGAGCAGGAGGTAGAGATGATGACGTCTCCTGAACGTGGGGCACGCAAGAAATTTGGCGCACCACCTCTTCCCGCACAAAATCTTGTATTTTTGCCCAAAGGGAAGGGCTTTCCGAAGGGAGAGCGAGGCCCGACACGGTATGTACTGGTCCCAAAGATTGACGGGCCATGACCCGGCGCCTGCGCAGTTCGTCGTAGCTCTGGCATAGACTTATAACTTGACTCACCGTGGTCGGATCTTTCGCAATGAGCATCTGAAAAGCACCGTCGTCGATGCCTTTCAATATGTGCCGGATCTTCTCGGCGTCCGTCATTGCGGGGTCGACCCGCCTACACAAGTCCACGACGTCTTCGATGTAGCTGGTGAAATTTTCTCCCAGCTGCTGGGCTCGTCCGCGAAGCCGCTGTTCGGCGAGAATTTTACGCACGGCAGGGCGATCAAAAGCTTCTAAAAAGCGCGTTTTGAAGTCCGTCCAGGTATGAATGCCGGTCTTGTTGTTGTTGTACCACAGCTCTGCGACCTTCTCGAGGGAAAAACTCACGTTGTTGAGTTTCATCGGGTCGTCCCATTTGTTGTAGTTGCTGACGCGCTCGTATGACGAAAGCCAATCGTCAGCGTCATAGTCGCCAGTGCCGGTGAACTTGGGAGGATCACGCTCCCGGAGCGCGCCAGAGCAGATCACAGGCGACGGCGTCGGCTGCGGTTGAGTGGCGTTGTCGTTACCGGGCATGGATGGGGTTGGAAGCCGCCGATTTCGAAGTTCCAGGGTGATGGCAGCTGAGCTCGAACCCGCACACTCCACCAAAATGTAGTGGGGTTTATTTACACAGCCGAGGAACCGAGGGGGTCAAGCGACGGAGGCAGAAGAAGCTCGAGCAGCCGAAGAAGCAGAGCAGCCAGCACTGAACACGATCACGCTGCGAATGCTGTGCGCTTGATGCGTGGGGATTGTCCGTGGGGAATGCCCTGCTTCCGTTTGGATTTCGGCCGGAGCTTTAATCCCTTGTCCCGGACCTCGCTTCTTCGTTACAATATATATATATATATATATATATATATATATATATATATATATATATATATATATATATATATATATATATATATATATATATATATATATATATATATCTATATATATATATATATTTATATATATATATATATATATATATATATATATATATATATAAGTCCCGTTACTCCTCCGTGGCGTTAGAGTACGGCCACGTGCCGTTGATTCACACTGAAGCTCTGAGTGGACTGAAACGGTAAAGATAGCCAGGAATGGGATCAGAGAACTGTTCCCATTTTGGTTCCCATCTGAGCACTATGAATAGGCCAAACGCTTCCAGACGTTCCGAATCCCGGTTTAAGTGCAAATCTGTGTACTGCCAAATGGCACCAAAGTAACTCCGACAATCTCTCGATCTCAAATTCGCGTAATATACCTCTCTGTCTTGTGCTACAGCATTTATTGGCATCATTGCTTGCTCGTGGGCTATATATCAGAGTGATATACTACTAAGTTCCACTCAAGGTACAGAAACTTCCTTTTATGGTTGGTGTATTCAGTTGGCAAAAGCAAAATACCTGCAAGAATTTATTGTATGAAGCTTCCCTGCAAGGCCGCATACTCGTCAGTTGTGTATATCTACTTATACAACGTACCGAGTTTTTGCTCGAAATGGGAACGACCTCAATATGGCTGAAGCATGCTATATACGACGCAGAATTGTGGATTGCACTGGCACTAGATGAGCGACAACAACAGTGTCACAACATCGCTCTTTGCGTTTGTTCGTGTACTATTGAGGCAAGAAACTCTTCACGGATGTAGCAGAAATGGATGCCCGTCCTTCCTGAGATTATATTCAAGAGCTTCTGGGGCGTACATTTGCACACTGAGCAGGCCAAAGCCGCATGGCTGCAAGTCGCAGGGTGCTATAGGAAAGCTTTCCGAAAGGTGGACTGCACGTGTACCGTCGCAGTAAATGTCACGTCACCTCAACTCTCAGTATTTATATGGGTCCTTGTCTTTTTTGTTCGTTTTTTTAACTCTTCGCTTGAATCCAAAAGAGAAAACATCTCTAGAAGTGTATGCCTACTTTATTCAAGGCACTGTAACGACAATGCAAGAGAAAACTGTGCACAGGACAGGGGCCCATATTTACTGAGGCGCAACTTAGGAAGGCCGACTAGAAGCAGTGAACGACGCTCTGGCGTTGCGTGCACACAGCACCCGCCGACCTATCCGATATCTTTAGTCATCGTTGCGGTGGCATGTCGGATTGGGCATGACAGTTTTGAAGAGCAGCGTTAGGATGCCGAATGGCTTTGAATTCATCGCCGCTCGCAGCCATCAGTGGTGACGGAAGTTTCAGCTGTTTCACTAGAAGAGCTATGCGCTTGAAAATGTAGAGCTCTAAATTGAATAGTAGATGACCTGGTCACGGGGGGAAGAGTATTGCTAGCCTATCATGCGACATTATTCAGGGCACGCGTGTTTTGTATTTACTTTTCGTCAGAACACCTCTCAGCTGACACCCGTTACGTTGGATCAAACAAGCCCACACAAAATTAAATTACCAAAAAGAACGGAGTTTCTTTTTGTGAAGTGTCAAAACAATTTACTAGAGATTTACAGCCAGAGTGTTCTCGCTTTTTTGTGCAGGTATATTTTGTTGCTGGTTTAGTATCGCGAAAGCAGAGACTGTGAAACCGGATACGCGCAAAATACTATGCAGTTTGTTAGCATGATATCGACGGCAGCACTGAAATGACATTTTACAAGGAATCACACTGCTGAACAAAGAACCGATGTCACAGCAGGATGGCTTTTGGCCCTCCGCAAAGCTCTGTTCACAGGCGAAAGCTACGAATCCGAAGAGTTACCTTCTTTCCTGCATTAAAACACGAGTGTATGCACTCTTACTGCCATTACCTAGTACCCAGCTCTGTATGTATAATTTTTTCGTTGAGAAGCGGCTTTATACAATACCTGAACATTTGTTTAAAAGCGACGGGCAACGTTCCTAGTGAAAAATATTGAAAATGTTTTTTCTCCTAATCAGTACTTTGTGTGGCACATTTTGCAACGTCTTTTCCATTGGAGTTTTTTTCTTTACAAAGGGGTGTTTTGAATATGAATTTCTAGAAAAATATTTACTAATAAAATTTGTTTAACTAACCAGTCACCTTTATTTTTTGGTGCTCTTAGTACGGTACTCGTACGCTTCCTACGCTGGATACACAGTATTCCGTCATGCTACTTTGTTGTTTCGTTTGGTCACCATAATGACGAAATACAACCTTACTACATTTAATAAAACTAACTTTTACAAATCCCTTATCTCCATGTCAAAGATAGATGAAGGTAAAGGTAGTTAAGTAAACAAAAGAAAAAATAATAAAATACAAATTTCGCTAGACCCCGCCAGAAGTGAAGCATTACTGTTAAATACTAAAAATATTTATCTGTGTGTAACTGCACCTTAAAATTACAGTGGTCACACGAAACTAGATTTCCCGCTGTTTTGGCGCTGCCTCAAAACTTTTTCCTGGGAGCACTCAAGCTGTTTGTTTCCAGCTTTGATTCCTGGCAGCAATTCAGTCATTTGTCTCTGAAAAAAAAACGAATTGTATAGAAATTAAAATCCCCCAGTCCAATTTCTTGGTGGTGCCTTTGATCGGCGCTTGCCCATCGCAAAAAAATATTGTGCAGCATTATTGGACCATCGTGTGAAAGTTGCCAGGGAGTCATCATTTTGTCATTTCTTTTAATTGAAATACACAATCTTTCAAATTTGCAATAAGATTAGAATCATCGTTACGTGAACGAATCGGCTATTTTTGAACTGCAATTGAATTTTGTCTTTATTGTTCTTTCAGGGTGGTACCTAGTGACCAAGTTTAGACTTTGTCATCATATTATGCGGAAGTACGGTAAGCCTGCACTGCCAGAAATCACGGCAGCGCATTAGGAGCACGTCTCGTCCGGATTTTTACTATTTACTTTATTCTGATTCGCTGTAATGTAAGGCAGCCAACACTGCGTCATTGATCATAATCCACCAGTTCCCTCACAGCTCGTTCACTGGATTCTTATTGGTTTCCACGACGCCAACCGTAATCCAGCTAATACGGTTTTATAAGACTGACTTCGCCACATTCAATACCCGACCTCGAATCAATTCAAGAGAATGGGATTTTCCAGCATCAAACCTTCAGATCTCGCCACTGCTAAGGGTATAAAAGTGGTCTGCACATCACCATGATATAAATCCTCGTCAATACAATAGAACCCGGAAGTATAAGCATCTAGGCTCCTAGTTGGCTTAAGCGTCATAACAGGTTATTCCCATTAAACGAGGTACCGAACAAAAACTACCTTCATTTTTGACCCCTTTCAGTGCGGATTTCTCTCAGAGGAGTGGTAAACGTTGTAGTGTTGGGAGACAATTTTCGTGATGCAAAAACGTCGTTATATTTGCTTCACTGTTCTTGTGAGGTGGCCACGTCATGCTGTTCCATCGCTTTAGTCTCTGTGTCAGTTTGCAAACGTTCGCTCTAGGTTTTTCGATTTCATTTCATATTTGTGAGAAAGCGTATTATCAATGGTACTATATATAGCTGTAATAGTACACGGAATATTTTCCTTTAAGATATTTTTACATTGTATGTCATCTCAGCAGTTATTGGGTTTCAAACCCTACGCGCTACCATTTAAAACTACCATGTCAAGTTTTTCTCCAGTGCAAAGGCAAAGCTATGCGCAGTTCTCGTGCCATATCTCCTGATATCAAAGTTTACTTTCTTTAAATAACCCCATTTTCTTTGTTGTCACATACTTTAGACAGAGTTGAATCTGTTATAAATGAATTAGATTTATGCGCCAAGCATAACTTCAGGAAAAAAAGGATCTCGGCCGGGCAGAGGTGCACTAACTACACTTTCCTTCGCAGTGTATAAAGCTCCTAAAATAGAAGTTACAATACTAGAGAAAAATAAAACAGCATAAACATAGAAAGAAATATGTAACAGCTTGACGGCAGCAGCGGCGCCCTCTAATCTGCCAGATAGTCAATTCAATATATCAAGCAAACAGTTCGGTGGAAGGCGTGCTGACGCATCTCTCCTCGGTCTTCGTAATAACATATTCCTCGAAAATTTCCCTTTCACGCTGTTTGCTGTGGTTTTAATTGTTTTTGTCTGGTTAAATTCTGGCGCAGGCTTCGGTGGTGCTTTGGATTACGTGATGTAGCGTGAAGTTGCTTCCTGTACCTCTTTTCACTGTCGCACCACGCTCCAGCAACCGGCAATTGAGGCCCCGTCCCGCGTGTCGAATGTAGACACAGCCACACTTCAAGGAAATTTCATAAACCACGTTCTTTTGACATGATATAAACGGAGTGCAATGCGCTTTTGTACAGACTGGTAGCCTAGACTCACAGCGGTTGACCTTGCGGCAAAAAGCACCCAGTTTATTAGGTGCGCTGAAAACTACACGCACACCGGCAAGCTCGACATTCTACTTGATGCGATGCAAAATGCCGTACAGGTATGGACTAACGGCAGTGTTCTGGTTGATCTTTGGTTTCCTTTCCGGTTGCAGTAGGGTGGCGCGACAGTGAAAAGAGGTGACGGAAGCAACTTGGGGCCACATCGCCAGACACAACGTACCACCGACGACTGTGCCCCAAAATTTAACCAGACTGGAGTATTGAAAAAATAAGATAGCAGCGTGAAAGGGCAATTTTCCAGATACCTGTTATTAAGAAGACAGGGGAGATATGTTTACGCAAGCCTTCCATTGATCGGTTTGCTGGCGAGATTGACTATCTTGACGATTATGGCGGGCCGCTGCCGTCCCGGTTTTACATGTTTCGCTCTTCAATTTTAAACAGGAATGTGCTTTATGTCCGGTTAAACCAAGATCTCACTTACGTCATTTCCGTCACGAAAGTGACGTCGCCAGAAAAAGTGACATTGACGCTGCCGTGCCCGGATGCGCGCCCATGCCTCTCGAGCCCTCTCGCCGCAACGGGAGATACGTGGCGCACTACCGACTGCGCTTTATGAGCAGAGACGTGAGCAACTCTAGGAACGCGCATTATGTCCTTCCCCATGACTCATTTAGATGGTGCTGCAGTCTAGGAGAGCTGAAGTTAAGTAGCGCATCATGACGCTAATGAGCACCGACAGGTCTCCATGCCAGCCCCTTCGTGTACGGGGGATGCGCATGAATTGAGGCACCCTCCGCGCTGGCGTTATTCCCATGACCGTTGCGTTTCAAGCTGCTCTTTTTGCGCATGTCATTTTCGGTTTTGTTACCCCGGAATAAACCGGTTATTTCTTTGTTTGTTGCCTGTGTGTCGGCGTCACTTCTTCTGGCGGGGTCAGGCTCATGAACCCTTCGCACATGAAGGAGGTTCCTTTAACATTCAACTTCTGCTGTCAAGGCACCTTTCACTTTCGTGTTTTACCGATCCCTAAGAAAAAAATTTACCACAATTTTTGTTTGTTTTTCTGTAGTATTGTGACATACTTTTGGAGCTCTAAAATCGCGGTCACTGCGAAACAAAGCGTAGTTGTTAGTGCGCCTCGGTCCCGTCAAAACCCCTTTTTCCTGAAGTTGTGCTTGGAACTTCAACCTAATTTATTTATGGTAAACCGACTAGCTCGCATCGAGACATTAATGCACTTGAATCAGACTTCCACGACGACGTTGTGTTGATTCATTTGATGTGCCGGATTAAGACTTATCGCTACAATACCAATATCTTATGTGAAGTGATGAAAGTTCATTGAATGTAAGGGGTCAATCATTAGACGCGCACAATTGTTAGAGGTGTCATACGTCATATTTTTCCCCCAATTTGTACATCCATTGCCGTAAGGCATATCGAAGATGGGGAAGAGAGGTTGAGGCAGAGGATGCAAAGAGGTAAACCGAACGGTTAAGGGAAGTAGCCGATGAATGAAGCAGTGGAGTTCGAGGAGAAGTAGTGTTGGAGGGGAAGGCGTAACGTAAGGAAAGTGACAAGACTGCGAGGAAAAACTGGAGAGAAGCGAGGAAAAGTGACTAGTAGGAAAGGTAAATATCACAGGTGGTTGTGCTGTGACGGCGGAGGACTAAGAGAAAATGATTGCGAATGGAAGTTGACGGCCGCGGCGAGGGGTATTAAAAAGTTTGAAGGGTAGAAAGAGTAGGAGGGATACAATCAAAGAAGAGGGGAAGAGAGCAGGAAAGTAAAAGTACGACTCAAGAAGATAATTTAAGGAACATGACGCCTAGGAAAAAGAGAAGTATGTAGACCGAAGCAGTTAAAGGAGAAGAAGTCGGGTGGGTGGGTGATAAAGGGGTAGGCGTTACGAGGCTCGGTTTGGAGAAATGCTATCGTCTTCCAACTTCACTACAGGTAAAGCAAGCAGATACGGTCCGTTTATTACATACCAATACTCACACCCGTGCACACGACAACAAAACACACGGGCCAACACGCATCAAATAATGCCAACACTAGAAGAGATTAGGAAATTATGTTGATGCGTCATTTTTGCAGTTTTGGTTATGTGAAGCCTGTTACCAGTTCCTAGAAAATGAAAAAAAACGAGATTTAGGTGTGCTGAGGTGGCCATTGGCTTTCTTTTGCGGTTGGAATTGCGTATCTTCCAAAAGGTCATGTTTTTGCCGATGTGCGCCCTGAGACGAACTCTCATTATATTAAATGAATCTTGATCACTCGCAAGAAAACTCTGCTCAAGAGAATACTCATAAGCCCCTTTTGGTACTATGTATTTTGTACAGAATCCTTCAGATTGAACCTAACCTGTGTTAATTACCATAAAATTCTCTAGATGTGGTATCAACAACACTGCATCTTAGGTACCGCTCAATGAGTAGAGACAACAAAGGCAATAAATACAGGCACGTACGCCGATCCAGTTACCGCTTCCAGGCAATAATTGTGCCGGCCAATGTGTTCATACTGTGCGCTTGACAAGGAAAAATACCGAGATTCATTACATCTATCATGCAGTAAGCAGCTTCATTATTTGAGGTAACTGTTTTTCAGCATAAAAACACGAATTGTTCTTTTTTTAGGTAATACGTCGGTGGGCAGTAAGCCCAGTGCATATCGGTTTCTATCTTCTGAATACATTTCGCGCTGCTTAGCCCCAATTAGCCATATGCACCAACAAACCAGCTGTTTTTCACGTCTTTATCTCCTTCTAGTCTTGTGCAGTCGAAGCATCGGCTTTGCTATTCGAGCCTCATAATTAGGCAGCATGAGCTGTAAGTAAGCAATTCATTACCAAGCGTACTCACGATTTCTCGTTTAATGAAAGTCGAATTACTTGCCGGCTGCGGAACCTAGTCAAAAAGATTCCTTTGGTAAGCATGACAACCTTCGAATTGGAGTCTATATTTCTGGTTTTCGCCGCTATAATTAACCGAATTTGCAGACATCTTCTGTGGAACATGCTTTGGAATATCACAGTGAAGCAGAAGTTTTTCATACATTGTGTATTTCTAGAATTTGGCTGCCGTGCACTCTTGGTTAACCAGCCGTACGTAGGATAGCACTGAAGAGCCACATTCTCTTTTTCTTTGTTCTACTCATTAATTAGTACGTCTCGCCGTCTAGCCGGAAGAGCGTTGGGTCGACAGCTTCCCAACCAGCAAGAACTTTCCCCTTTGATGTTAGGTATCCTTTCGGCAGCTTTTCATTCAAGTTCCCTGCATTCCTATTAAAGCAGTTGTGCAAGTTTGGACTGGCGATTGGAGAGCTACTGAACAAGAACCCAAGAAAACTGTCAAGAATTCCGAATCAAAAGCCGCTATTCGCTGTCGCACTTTGTTCCGGTGCCTGTTTTTTGGATATGGTGCCTCCTTTCTGGTTAAGGGCGTCTTATTGAAAAAGAATCCTAAACTGCGGTATTGAAGCGAGTGATTTCGCCAGAGTCTCGGTTCTTGTAATCTTACACGCGCAAGTGCATCGCCCCTTGCGCTTGCTTCTAGGTCGGTTGCCTTTCCACGTGTGTGTGGTCACGTGTGTTATTGGGCGGAACATTGCATTGTCTTAGTAGGCGGAACGAGTACACCTCGAAGGCATTTGGCTCTTTTTGGCCTTGTTGGTATGCTTCTAAAACAAAAATATTTGGTAGGCACCAAAAAGGTTGGGAAACATTAAAATGCATGCTAATTATTACGTGTAAGCCTATTCCTTCACTTTTATAGAAGTCACCACAACCCTTACAAGTCTTTTCGAACAAAAGTAGGGATAGTTCTGAGTTGTAAAGCACACCCTTTAACCGCCCTCTCCGCATGTGCGCTTTCCAGAGAGGGATGCATCAGAGACAGTATAGTGGCTTTGAAAACACGAGAAGGGGTTTCCAATTGTCTTCTCAGGTTTGTTTTGCAAATGCATCAACTATGGTGCCGGTAAGTTTGTTTTGAAGCAACTTTTCTTTGTCAGAAGTTGAGTGTATTCGTGGTATGAGCTATCAGCTTTCAACACTGGTCCTGAAACAAATTCTACGCTCTTGAAACCCAAACGTATTGTGTTTAAACTCGGTATTTTAATAAGCAACTGTTGTTGAAAATAGTTTTAGTGGGCGTGTTATTATACAGTGCATTCCACTCCCATATTTTTTTCGATTTTTATATTAGAAATGGTGACAGAAAAGTGATGTTTGCTTCTGAGCAACAGATGTTGCACACTTTTGTGGTTCCTGTTCCTCAATATGCGTATTCTTTTGGTTCCTCTTATTTTTTTCTCCAACCTTACCTCTATTTTTCTTTTTGCTGAGCATTTACGACAAGTTTGAAGTATCCTACCAGATATGTACTCTGAAAGTGGCGTGCATACGTAGATGCCTCGTTAAAAAAATTCTTCTTTCTTTTCGTGGGGCGGCTTAATCGAAAGACAGAAAGACCAGCAGACAAACCGACAGAACGACAGACCAGACTTTCGCCTTTAAGTAGCCCACGAAAACTATCGTCATTTATGCTGTGGTAGTGCTGAGACCCATCGGCCTAGGAAGAGAAATTTGTGCCACAGACTTCCCAAAAAAGTCGATAGAATATTGACAGACACTTTTTCTGTTCTTACAAGACCTATATACGTTGCTTTCCGTTACATTGTTTAGATTCCTTTTTTACGAAGAAATTTTTGAAAGGGGTACGACTTCCGCTATAGCCAGGAACACCGGACTGTGATATAATATTGCTTTTTTATTGCTATGAAAAGCTCTAAGGTATTTAAAAATATGCGAAGTTCAAACTGTTTTGAAGGAAGACACAAAACCAGGAAGTTGGCATTGATTTATGTGGAAACTTTAGGTGCGTTTACAAGAGCAACGTTAGATACACACGCACAAACATTTGTAACAGCAGGTTCTCTTTGTTTAGAGAACTGTGGGAATTTTTTATTTCGTGTTTGTGTAGAGGAAAAGTTTAAATAAGCAGTTTATTTCGGAGATAGGAAAGGGTTAATCAGCTGCATTTTGTCTTTCGCGGAAAGTTGTTATTCCATTTTCTTGTGAAGCATACTTGACACGATCGTATATGTTTGTAAATTGTTATGTAAAGAAAAACTATAAACTAGGATTGTTCAACATTTCCACAACCTGGCCGTATTACGCATCTACGTCGTACGGGCCTCGAGTGAGTACTAAAGTTAGTGTGATTTGCCGCTTCTGGGGAGAGCCTGTGACCAACGAACAAATACTGGGTGGCTTGGACAAATCTACCATGGACCACTCCACCCCCCTCAGACTTTCTATGAAGCTTTGGGAGAGAGCCTTGGTCAGCTCCGGCATCAAAGATCAGCTTATCTTTATCAAAAAGGCTCTCAACGCAGCCCCAGCTTAGGGCATCCTGGACTGAAGACACCTCTCAGAAGCTTTAACTCTTTTTATTAAATTTTGTTCTCTCTCTCTCTAACTTGTCTGACCCTTTCACCAGGAAGTTTAATTATCAATGAATGTTACTTCTTCACTTTTTGTTAGGGGCACCTGTGTTTTTTCAAAAAATATACTTGCCCGGACACTTGCCGCGTAATTATATAAAAAACCTCTACAAAGCAGGGGCTTCAGCTTCGTGGAATAGGTTGTCATTATTCAACAATTACATTATTTTTGCTTATGATACGACTTAATATTATTCTTGATAATTATTCATAGAAATATTTTTATGACATTTTTCTCTATTTATTCTTATCAATTTTATCTTGTCGTGTCGCGTATTCGTCAACACAGCAATATTTTGAGGTTGTATCCTTATGTGCCCAATAGTGAGGCCTCACGGCTTTTCGGGGGCCCTTTAAATAAACATTTCATTTATTAATTGGTTATAGTTGATGATGATATTATTCAACAATTAACACCATCACGAAACGTAGTAATGTTCGAAAAGCCTTACCATTGTAACGTTACCATCATCATCATCATCGTCAGCCTTTCTACGCCCACTGCAGGGCAAAGGCCTCTCCCATTATTCTCCAATTACCTCGGTCCTGTGCCAACTGTGACCAATTTATCGCTGCAAACTTGCTGATCTCATCTGCCCATGTAACTTTCTGCCGCCCCTTCAACACTTGCCTTCTCTAGAGATTCACTCTATTACCCTTAATAACCAACAGTTATCTTGCCTTCGCATTACATGCCCTTCCCACGTCCATTTCTTCTTCTTAATTTATACTGATACGTCCTTAGCACGCGTTTATAACGTATGTTAACGTAATTGTAAAATCTATCGTAGAGCGAAAGTTCACTGTAACTCGGTTGTCTAGAACACCAAAAATTCAGGAAAATGTTGAGTAGAGGATTCCGTATGGCTAGAAACGGTTTTTTATATTTTGTGCTCGCAAAATGCTTCCACCGTAAAAAACTGCTTTCTCTAAAATGTCGGATCGCGGAACTCGCTGGATTACATATTGCTGAGAATTACGAGTGGAGAATCGATTTCCTAAGTGACTTAGAAGAACGACTTACTGAGCAAGTTGGTACGGGTTCATATTGCCTGCCTCGTATGTGTTCGTCTTCTTCTACTGTGTGAGTTTCTACGCAGTTTAAGGTCTGGAGTACCTTAGGACCACACAATGTCCGTCCGCGTGCGTACGCATATCATTTACACTCGCAATAAAATCCCACAGGCACCGGCAGGATTCCAGCCAGAGTCTGGTAGACCAGGCAGAGCTAGTGTCAGTCGTCTTACCCATTGGGCTACGACCGTGAGTTATTACCTGAGAGTCAAACGACTTACTCCCTCGCCTGTAATAGTGCGGACTACCTTAGAACCTTCCCATATCCATCCGCGCTCATCAGTGTGCACACTACCATCAAGCGAAAATCAAGCTAAATTATTTTTGATTCGTGAGTTGCAGCTTCATTTAGCAAATTATCAAGGTGCAATTCACGGCTCAAATCGAATGACGGTCGGGGCGCAAATCGGATGTCACTCGCGGTGCAACTTGGATGTCATTTAGAGTTGCCGTACTCCGTGCCCTTGCCAGCATCCACAGGTTGGAGATGCTGTTTAACTTCCTGAGTGCCAGCATAAAACTTGATATCACATGGCCGTGGTTCCAAATCCAGCATCTGTATAAGTGCTTTGCAGGGAAAGGTCAAAGTCTCTGTACCTGGAGCTTGGATCCGTACGCCTCGGTGAAGTAAGCGATCGCGATAGTTCAGTGGGGCCGGCGGGAAGCTGTGTTTTTTCAGTCTCAGTGTCACGTCTAAAAGCGTGGCATTCATTTTATCCAGGCACCGAAGAAACTGAAAGCTCCTGCCTGCAAAGAGACCATTTTTTTGGCAGACACAATTTCTCTTCGGTGGTTCAGCATATACAGAGCGCTGTCGTTGTGGCCTAAAAGGGAGCTCTGACGGGGTATCTGGTTCGTGTAAGTGCAAAGAGCTTGCCCGGCCTAATATAGAACTTGGGATGAATGCCCTCCTGGGAGAATAAGGGCGACGTGCATGTGAGTATGTAGGTGCAGATATTTGCGAAAGGCCAGTAAGGCGTTATCTGGGTTTTTTATTTACTTTTGACAATTTTCACCCGCTATGAAAATGCAGGGAAGGGTCGTGTCTATAAAGTATCTATTTAAAAACAGATAAAAACTGCAGTATAAAAGCAGTTCACGTCAAGAGCTGGTTCCTAAATAAAGATCATGTCCGCGAAAAAGGCATATTTGGGCTCGAATCGAGCTCTGTAACAAAAATGTATCTGTGTGCTCATTGAAGCCTTTTTTAAAATACAAAGTTGCTTGGATAAAAGCCTCATTGTATTTAACTTTGCTACTTCGCTCCAAAAGCATTACGGACATAAAAGACCCGGTATAGCTCCAACGCCTTTCACAAAAATAGGTGATTAGGATAACAACGATTTCTTCTACAATGTTAAACATTATGATGTTTGTATTGTGAGAGTTTTTAGCTGTGCTGTGTTATGCAAGCAATGGGTGACTTAACGTAAGCGGCATCTTCTAGATTTCATATTGTTCAGAAGGACAGCCTCTTTTGCATGAATAAGAGTTATTAACGTAAATGTAAAAATGAGGCACGCTATATTATCTTCGGCCTTCCTCATTTTGCTGTTAAGTGGGTTTTCGTTCCGCTAAAGGCGGCCACCATCATGAGGATTGGATGTAATGAGGTCCAGATCAAACGTCAATTATACATCAACCTCGGTATGTTCAGTGAGGCTGAGGTGAGATCAAAGGAAGTACTGGCTGAATGAATAAGGTATGCCAGGGTTTTTAGTCTCAATCTCGGATGTCAAATTTTAAGTTGAGGGCAGTTTTCTGAAAAGTCAGGTAAATGCAAGGTATAAAAAGAAGCCCCTTATAAAAAAGATGGTCAAAACATGACGTTTTCTCTCATTTGGCCTGAGTCACTGTCAAAGTCCAAAATCCAGACTTCTTTGGTCGTTTTGGAAGCCGCGATTAGATATACGTCGGCTTCACAACGCGAGTGAGTTAGGTACGATTCATACCACGAGAACCGTTATTTTTCTATGCTATGTAACAGATGGTATACGTACCGTTGATTAGAATATTGCGTATATTCGGCTTTCCTGCAGGGCATTTTGCGCGACTAATAACGCCATCAGTGAGGTACAGTGAGCTCTGATTTAGAAATTTGTGCAGTAGCTTTTAATAGCTAAGCTGTAGAGAAAATTCTTTTTGTATGGTGCCCGCCGTTAAAATTACCAAGAAAAAGCCGATTGGTCGCGCATGCGTGCCTCGACAGCACGTTTCCCAATCTAAGCATACCAACTTATAGGGACTTGCCAATATTGAAAAAAAAACTCCAGCGTTCCTCGTGGGCCTCGAGCGCACATTCTTCAAGCCAAGCATACCCACATAGGAAGATTCGTCAATATTGCCCACGTAAAAACTCCAGCGTTCTCCGCATCCCGCCAAAACACGCTTGGAACGAGAAATTACGTCATAGCGTACGGCCGGTGTTCGTTCATCCTCTTGTCGTCGTGCGCACGCGCTCTGCATCGTAGAAGAGCCGCGGCCTGAATATCAAAACTGCTGTAGATGATTATATACTCCAAATGGCCCGGCCGAAGATCGAGAGTGTCGGCGTGCAAAGCATCCGCTAGAGACAATTAGGCGTGCTTACAAAGTGGCGTACGAAAACGTCGATTAAAACGACGAGCTCACTTTGGCCTTGCTCAACATAAGGCCATTCAAGTGCTCTGCCGCCGATGTCAGCCACGACATCGCAACCATACGAGAACTCCAAATTGTGTCCATGAATGATCACCTACAACAGCTTCCCTATTCAAATCTTGAACATGAGTGCAAGCTCCGCTGAATTTTGTCATTTTACATTTTGTCATCACGTATTATGCCTGCCAAACCCGAAACGGAAATTTACTCACGCTAAACGTGGGGCTGACCGCCGTAAGTACCTCACTCATCCGCATGAACCTCAACCTTCCTGCTGCAGAGGCTGGGATAATTTTTTGATATAAGGTGCGCTTTTCAGTGTGGGGAGTTTTTCATCAGTCTGCTGCTCTTGAACGTGTCGCATTTGCTTGTCTAAGCCATGAGTAACTGCAAGGTTCCGTGATGACCGCAGTAATTTATTTATTTTATTTTATTTATTTTAGTACCCTAAGGGCCCGTGATGGGCATTACATAGGGGGGGGGGGAAGGGGTTAAAAACCAACACAACACTATTTCACCGTTGAACGAGACGTGATATACAGAGTACATCCATCATTGATCGTTCTTCCTCGTGTCCTTTTTTTGTTTAACAGGGCATGTATGAACGCAAATAAGTTAGTACTGCAACAGGGTTATGTATAAGGTGCTAGCAAGAGCAACCCGTAAAATCAAAATCGACCGTAGTCAAATAGCAAACCATACATACAATAAAATCAAACATTTCTAAACTTTGTGCACGTTACAGGATTACACTATATAGACAACTTCGATTGCAAACAAATGCACATTTTAAGACACTTTCTCAACAAAACAGTGAGTAAGGATTACTGGTCAATATATTGGGTGATAAATGAATGCAGCGCGGTTTGAAAGGAAGATGATTCTGTCAGATGAACAAGACTTGCCGGGAGCAAGTTCCATTCCTGTATTGATAAAGCAAGGGGAGAGTTCTGGTATTTTCTCGTTCTAGCGAAAATCGGCTGTACTTTGTGCGCATGATCAGTTCGGGGGGAAATGTGATGAGCCGGCAAAATATTAGATGACCTGAAAGATGACTCAGAGTAGTAAAGGGAGTGAAAAAACGACAAGCGCGAAAATTTCCTTCGGGTATCCAGATTGGGCAGATCAACAGAACGTTTCAAAGCAGATACGCTTGTATCAGAAGAGTAGGAACGCAGGATAAATCTTGCACTTTTGTTCTGCACAGCTTCAAGGGAGTAATTAAAGGACGCTTGGTGTGGATGCCAGATAACAGAAGCATATTCTAATGTGGATCTTATTAATGAAATGTACGCATGCAGTTTGGTATTGCTGTTCGCTTGAAAAAGGCGGCGTTTAAGAAATCCAAGTTTTTTAAGGGCCTTGTTAGTGATGTATTCAATGTGAGTGCTCCAGCTCAGATCGGAAGTAAAAAATATACCCAGATATTTAAATGAGGAGACCGTTTCGATTCGACCATTGCCAACAAAATACTGATTGGAAGGAGTATCTAAGAGGGTAGAAAAACTCATGTGTTTGGTTTTTGATACGTCGAATTCCATTTGCCATCAATTGCACCATTCGATTAATTTGGACGAATCATCCTGTAGGCTAATGGTGTCATCAATGTTAGTTATCTGCTTATAAAGAACGCAGTCATCCGCAAAGAGACGCAAAGAGGAGTTAATACCGGATGCTATATCGTTAATATAGATTAGAAACAGAAGGGGACCCAAGACTGACCCCTGTGGGACACCCGGCTTCATGTCTTCATAAATACAATAGAAATAGAATGGCGGTGAGAAAATAGGGACGACAATAACATGCCTTGACCAAACTGAGTGCGTTTAACGTACAACTATTTCCTACGATGTATGTAGACTCACTGATATACAATACCAATGAGATGTGCATAACTGATTACACTGTTCCTTGTACGCAGTCCTTATTATAACAGAGAGCTAGGCTAAGTTGCCATTGCGAATAAAAATATAAATATTCTTTGTCCCACACTCGCCAGGCTTCCATTCAATATAATTTAACTGCCTAACATTCATTAACAATTCACATCAAGCTGTGCATCTTTGATTTCTGAAGGTCGTGCATATGTTGGCGCCGTATTGTAATCTGGTGAGAATACATTACTGAAGACATTGTCAGTGCGGTAGTACAGTTTGTTTTTATCGTGGTTTAGGTGTTCTGCATGAACATGTTTTCTCTCCAAAGGCGTTTTATATTAGCCGTAAGCAAGCCCGCTTTGATCGGAGAACATTGTGCAGTTCCATCCAGTTATTACGTAAATAAATTAGGTCTGTGTTTGAGAATGAAGTGGGGCCAATCTAGAGACAAGGTAAGGTTGGGATGAGGTGAATGGTGACTAGAAAAAGCTAAGGGAAGGTTTTTACTGGTAGCAAACACTATAGGGTTGGGGTTGCGTAGATATCCATTTCTTGTCATCAGCATTTCTACGTAGCTATCAAGGCGTACTAAACCAAATTTTGCTTGCGTTTGGCAGCTAATAGCATTTAGAGGGATGGTGGGTTAATTTCTTGCCCAAACGCATCATGCAAATTTATTGAGAAATACCGCAATGCGTAATTCCATATGTTGAGAATCAGTTCTCAGCAGGCTGTCCAGGAGAGTACCCTATTTGTTTCCATGTGCAGTTATAAGCGTTTTTTAGTTCACATGCCTATAGACTAATGACTTGGTAAACCGGCTTTCGGTTCCTACACAAGCAGACAAGTTGCAGACCTGTAACTGGTATGAAACTTTCAACATCAGTTGCTTTAAACTACTCCACGTGAGCAGTTGCTTATTTTCATATGAAGTAGGGTACAAAAGAAAAATGTTTTCTCAAAAAGAACTCGATAATTTTAGATATAGAATTTTATTAGCTGCTCTAGCAATTTTTACTTGATTAAGAACCTAAGGCCGATTATAATCAGCGTACATGTATTGCACATCTGGCATAAATGTCAATCACAAAAGTGAAATTACACAAACCAATTAAAAACCTTTCTTACACGCAGCTGCGGGAAAATTGGTGCATTATTACTGAAATACAGAGCGTGACCTGGACAACAACAGAAATGAAAAATGATGGGACATGCGCTCAACCTTTCTTAGATTAGGTAAAATATTCAGTACTCATTATCCTTTACAAATGTTTCGCGTAGAAGGATGCTTCTGAAGGAAATTTAAAATACTTGCAAAAAGAGTTGTAGAAAACACTCAAAACATAGTGATTGAAACAATCTGCATACTCGTTATTTGGGCTCTGGAAGTAACGTAGACGGGCTAAAACCGTCTATTTTACGCACGCGGTGCGCCATGCAGGGAATGTTGAAGTCGCTGTATGTAACTAGAAATTACATCAGTGTCAAGCGAAAAAAGTGATAATTGACCATTTCAACACTCCGGACAACTTACCCAAGCTGCCATTTTATGCTTTTTTTGCTTTGTGTTTTCAGACAGTGTCTATCAGCTTGGAAATCGCTTTTTGAGCGGTATCTTCAACATATATACTTCGCCATAAAGAGAACGGGATGCTGTGGCCAACCTACACCTTAGATTTTATACTTGCTGTTGTTTTCAAAACTGATTCGTATCATCAGTGGAATCCTCTCAACGTGCGGTTTGATCATTTGATGGCTTAGCTATGCTCAAACCTAGGAATATGTATACACATGCACAGCTTATCATGATGGTGGATGACAGTGAGGATTCAGTAAAGAACCAAAAGAACCAAAGAACCACAATCTTGCATAGAATAGACGTTACCATCTGTCGTGCATCACTTTTGGAGAACATCAATGTGCACTTCTGCCGTGAGATATTGCCTCTATACATGTTTATTTCTTGTTAGTTTGCCGGTAAAATCATTTAGGAGCAACTGGGTGATCTGCCCGCTTGGTTCTTAATGCCTACTTTCCCCATTCCCCATCTTCGTTTCATGGGTGGTAGATAATAATAGGCCGTACGTAAGGTTTGTACATTTAGTCTTGGATTCAGAGGCACATTTGTACGACACACTTTGCTGACACTCATTCTTATCTTCGCATTCACACCCCTCGTATAGCCATTGCATATTGAGAAGAAAAAACATTACGCACTATTTTCATTTTTAGTCTATGTTCCGACTACCGACGCGAAAGACCTATCGTGATCTGTGAACGTAAAAACGGTGTGTCAAGCAGTTCGGTTTGCTCAGACGTGAAATGACGTCATTCTTTAAAGTTACTGTGGCAGTTACGGCGACAGTCTGAACCCGGCCTTAGAAAACAGCAAGTTCCTGCTGCAACCTAAAACCAGAATACCGCCTTTCTTATTCCGAAGGGCATTTAGAACGCTTTGGTAGTAAGCATAGCTTGGTGGTTCTCACATGCCTAAATCCTCGATTGCAGTTTGAGAACTTTTGCCTTTTTAAGTTTACCTACTCATAACCAAGCAATCCTGCCTAGGAGGATCTCTTTTGTTATGCACAGACATAAACAAATTGAATAATTATATGCACCTACGTCAACTAGACTTTAAAGGAGGCTCCCGACTTGAGTTAGTCTCCCCGTTACTCTCGCCCTCAAGTCAATCCACGACGGCACTCTACAGAAAAAAGAGAGCAAACTTGGAGAAGCGAAATATTCTTTGAAATCAAAGCTACAGACAAGAGGTAGCGAATTTACGTCTCGCCGCGGCTGCTTGAACGACAATCGGAGAAAATCTGGGCGGTAGAGATTAGCTAAACATTAGACGGGAAATCAAGATAATGGGCGTGTTTACTGAAGAATGTGCTGCAATGTGCCTCAAGAGGGACGGTAGGCAAAGTTTCTTCCCTTGCTCGTTTTCAGCACAGTTAACGTACTGATAAGGTTGAAAACCCCCTCTAAACTCCTCAATATATATTGCAAATACATTCGGCACATAAAGATGCGACTGGGTTTCTAAATCTTTCTGATGGCGTCCTATAAAAAAATACTCTATTTTCCCAGAAATCTTTCAGTACACTAAAACGGTTACTTGAAAATCTCAAAACAGGCATGGTTCCAGATAAGAAAATACGTGCATCGACCATAAAGAGGAGTACAATATTACGCCTTTTTGCCATAACCCACGTACTATTGGTATAAATTTTGAATATGTGTAGATACGTTTACTCACTGCGCGAACAGTGGTCTGATGTGTGCGTTGTTTGCTTGCGATTTGAGTCGTTGAAGCTTTGAAAATAGCTTGGGCGCACGTACAAAGAAGGTTGGATGAAAATTTAGCAATGGTTTTGACACGCACATGATGAAGTTTTTATGTATTAAGGCTTTCAAGTTTGTGTCATCTTTCTTTAGCAACGGATAATTTTTTGTGTGGGGAGCGAAATATTATTGTCGCCCACGCGAAGGCATAAAAAGACGTCTTTACGAGCATGGCAATCTATTACCTTTTTCTCCGTTATAACTCATGCGACGCTGGATAGAGGTACAGTGTCTTTTTTGCTGTGTATATAGAGTGAACATAATCGGGAGATTTAAATGGAGGCATAAGTCACACTTCTTATACTACGCGCAAATTGGGGAATATTTGCATGCGAAGAATCAAAATTGTGTCTACCTGTCTATAGACTCGCAAACAGCAGGTAAAACCATTCCCGCTTTAGTATAACCTCCATCTTTATGACGTTTTTTTTAATAACGTCATTTCCATTCTCCTCTTTAGAAAAGGGATGGAAGAGAATCTACGTAACACGGAGATCACCTTGTCCCCTATTTCCCTCAAACCTTGGCAAGACGGGCAAATTGCTGAGGAGAGTGCTTCAGTATCTTTCCCATCGACATCAAACACACACAAAATATTCGGACCCTGGTGGAGTCTACATCTTTCAAGCCGAAGATTTCATACGTTCCAAAGCTCCTAGAAACAAACTTTATATTTTCAAATAGCCAATATACAAGCTGGAAACCAATCCGAGAACGTTTTATTGCGAAACCAGCTACTTTGAAGCAGGTGATATAAAACACGAAATTGAATATCATTTCCCGGAGTCGTGTCAGATAGATTTTATTGCATGTACTACTGCGTTTTCAATAGCGAAATTTCTATCCTCGCTGTGTCCGCAAAGCATTCGCCCTAAGGTTTTCAAGCGTGTGCCAACGACAGTTTGCTTATGGCCACGCATGCATTAAGTCAGTCACAGAAATGTTCCACCACCACGAACCCAGAAACTAAAGGATTCCAGAGAAATCCAAAAAGGACTCCTATTATATTCTCTTACACAACGCTTTGAACTACAAAGATTCAAGAAAATTTCTCCTTGTGCCCGATAAGGTTTCTCACGTTTCATGTGCAGTACGAACACCACAACAAACCGCAGACACAGGCAACTCTTTATAGTTGGTCGTGCTACTGCGAACGTTATTTATCGTTATTGCTTATTCCAAGTCCGCCGTTTTTTTGTTTCTTTCTACAAATCTGGCAGTTTAAAAATACCCCAACCGTTCTTTCTGTAGTAAGAGTCTACAAAAGCCGATCTTAGCATCCAGCCTCGTTCCCAGTGTACTTATCAAATCGTAAGACCGTCTTTAGGAAGGTTTTTCCAGATTTACACTCCCTTGTTAGCATCCGAGAAAAACACAGAGGGGAATCGATGTAAAGGGGCGACACGCATATCGTTTTATCAGCCCACCGGTACACAAAAGGGCAGCGTGGGATGAACCTTGGCAGCAACTCAAAGCTGTGTACCCTATTATTACAAGGAAAGAATGAGGAGAAGTGGAAGAAGCAGACGCAGCGTTCCGTGCTTTTGCTGCACGTCAATAAGGGCGAAGTATATCCTGAAAATCAGGGTTATGGTATTTCCTGGTTCACGTGAACCGTTTACCTATCAGTATAAATTAGCGCTTCATTCTGATGCAACTGTGCCGGGGCCTGTGATATTTGAAATTACAGGTCCCCGAGAAATTAGAAATAACGGGTATTTACGGTTTTTCACAAGTTTTTGGTTACATTTCCCGCAAAGAAAGTGTTAAATATTTTCTATTATACTGAGGAGATCAAGTACGCATCTTCACCGCTCTATCAGTTTAACGTTAGGGGAAGAAAAAGCAAGTTCTTTCCGTGTTGCAAGTACTGTGTAATGGTATTATCAAAAAATCCTGGTAAGCGTGGCTGCCAAAACTTCATACCCTTCCAAAATTTCTACTGGGCTCTTTTTATCTCACTCTTGGCCGGCTCAAAATGTCAAAATTTTCTTTATGGCCACCTATCATGAAATAACGGGAGGTATGTTCAGGAATCAAGAAATTGGGCAGTATCTATCTCAAAATAAAACTTTCTAAACTGGCATGAATAGCTGTGTAATCCAAGTGCAGACCTCCCACCTATCACTTTGCGGAAAAAATCAACTCGAAGGGTGCAAGAACGGCGGCCTGAATTAATAAGGGTGAGCATTACGTGCTCCTACCTGGTCACCCGCTTAGTATGCACCTGAAATTTAGTAAATAGCATCCAGAAGTTGTCATCGTGAATTTCTAACGTTGTTATTATTTAAATTTGCCACCACTTTTTTTTCTATGAATTTTGGATTCAAATATTCTTAGCGATTGAGCGCATTTAGAAAGTTCGAAGTAAGACTAAGATTTCTTCGAGCCCCGAGTAAAAGTTTAAGCACTGGCAGAATGTTTCAGCTTATAACACTAATTTTATATGTACCAGTAAATATGCCAGATATTTAAAGGACTCAGGGCAAACCTATTATTTCCGCTGCGACTTTATTGGTTACCTTAATGACACATACTATAAACCTCTTCTGTTTGTGCGGTGTTTTCTAGAACGGCTGCTTCACTAAACTGGATATCCAGATTACAAACCGCACCCTAAACCCTCTCACGCACTGAAAATTCATGGCCCGTATTCCATGAGTACGCAGTACAACACCAATGTGCAAGATAACCATTTATATAGTAGCGTGATTAACACCAATATGTGTAAAAAATTTTCCCAGGAGTCACTTTTTTATTTTCTCAACACTTCGGCAGACTGACCTACCAGGATATTTTGTTTTTACCTGGCCCGTAAAATGCACCCCTTTTTATAGTTCAGAACAATTTTAAAAAGAATTTTTTTCTAACAATTGCGTTTTCCTTGTCGACTTTGTCACCTAGTGGGGCGCCCAATGGTGAGCATGGAATCATTGTCAGCCTCAGTGTTATCTAAATTTCCTTTGCATACAAGGGAAAGGGTTTGAAGGTTTGAGAACGATTGACACATTCCTCTCTCTCCCCGTCTAGAACTGACTTTAGAGGAACGCCTTGCAAAGCATCGTCACGCTGCTACTAAAAATAACTTCGTGACTGCGTAAGCTTTTGCTGTATTTCCTATTTCCTACAATTGTGCCACTTGTTGCAGAGCGAAAAGTCCAGATTTATTCTGTCCATCGAGCCCAGTTCATCAGCGTAAAAGTATACTGATAAAGAAGTGAAAACTCGTCCCTTTCAGTTCATTGCGCTGGGGTTTCTAGGGCTCAAGGGGTTGAAGGGAATGGGAAACTGCAACAAAAAATTTGACCGCCTTTAACAGAGTCCACGCACCGGACGCAAGCACAGCGGCGTCCTCTGGACTGTCTCATTTCTCGTTGCCGATGATGCGGCCGGCAACGTTGGGTAGAGAATGAATGTTGGGCACAAGTTTGCAGGCCCCATTGTCAGTGGGAAAGAATAGTACTGAAGGGACCTGGGCCCCGCGCCAGTGATAGGTTCATAAGGAAGCGATGGCTACGGATGCTAAAGGGTTTGTGGAGCAAAGGATGCTTCTATAAGGCACGAACAAAACTTATGAAAAGGATGTCTGTACGTTCAGCTCGGTTTCTGTAATCAAGGTTTGCCACTGCGAAAACTAATGGGAAGGTACTGCGGGAATGAGGATAGATGTGTTGCAAACTGCGGGATTAAAATTGATATCTTAGGGAACAACCAGCATGACAGAAACGAACACGTAGTGAAAAAATCCAGGAAATCCTCTAGCTTAGCGACGAAAGTTTGCACAGCCGGAAGCGGAAAATCTCCCTCTTCCTGCAGAAAGCGTTTTGATGGCAGCTGAGCCGACCGGAGATTCCGGCTTGACCTGGGCGCCAGAATGAACTTGGGCGACGTTTAAATCGCAGATATCCTGCTCACCTAATCTTGACAGCAGCCAATCGCCGTCGACGGAACAGTCACGCCATCAACACGACGCCAAAATTGAACCCAGAACTTCTGTTTCACTTTTGAAAGAAATTTGCAGCAACAAAAAAAATTCAGCAGTCGTACCTCGTTCCTCACTACAAAACAAATATTGTTGGTGATGGTTCGCAAGTACTACGTCCAACTTTAATAGAAAACAAACGTACGCTGTGAAATATCTTTCGTGCCAGCTAGAATATATTGCTAGGCATGCTAAATTATCCTTGTTGAAAGATACATTCGTGGGTGTGCAAGTACAATTATTCGTTGCTGCAAGGAGTGTCCTGCGTAGAAAACTCCCACAGAAAAGCATAACGAGTTACCCTTGTGTTGGTACAAGATTGTTCACAACAGCACAGTAAAGATATACTATCTTTTATTTTATCGGGTATTTTTATTTCTAGCCGCCTAAATATCTCCTAAATCCTGACGGAAATAATAAATGTTATTTTAACCGTAACAAAAACCTGCACGAGCCTTATTTGGTCAAATCAAAAAAGGGTTGTGGAATCTACCGATCGCTTAATTTCAGTTTTTTAGATGCAAAAAAAGCAGTGATTAGCGACTGCGCGACAAATCTTGCCACCCCTACAACGTTACCAACAACACTGTACACACTGAAAAAAAAAACGTCTCTCATTTGTTAGAGGTAACAAGCACAGCACGATGAACTACACACACATTGGAAACGTGTTTTCAACGAAGCTGTGTACATCAGAAACATTCGTACATATAAGCATGGCAGAAAGCTTATCCACGGGATATGATGACACTCAATTTTATACAAAAACTCATTTACACTGTATTTTAAGTTTTAATTTCAGGGATATAAGTTCTTATTCTCAAAAGTTTTCTAACTCATGCACAGCTTTCCCCCTCATGGCAGTCCTTTTAACAGAGATTACTCTCTACTTACTTAGCGATATGTAAAGGGCTTTGCCGCAGCTGATGTTGGGGGTGACATCTTGCTTTGTGCACAGTTTCAAGTCTAGCACATTGCGCGACTAGGTTCCAGAGCTATGGATACTCTTCCTTGCAAATGCATGGGGAGTACGATTTGACAGCGAATTACACAAAAAATATAAAGAATCCTGTAAATTTCATTCAGAGTTTTCATCTTCACGTTGTGTTCTTGCATTATGCCAAATATCACTTTCCTGAACTGCTTCTGCTAGGTTCTTAAGAGGTCGGAATTTCGAGCGAGAAAGCTGGGTATGTGCTGTATTTTGTAACCTATTCCTAATAAGTAAGAACTTATTCTAAACTATTCCCTTTTTCGTACTGTAAACTGACAAATAGCAGTGCGATTTAATACCTTAAGTTCATTTCATACCTCACGCTGTATGTTAATTTATTGATAGTTTTTAGAAAACAACATTTGGAACCCGAGCTTTATTTCTTTAAAAAAACACAAATTGTGTAACTTTAAACATTGCTCCAACATCTCACTAGCACATACAAAGGTGCCTTCTTTAGATTCAGGGTGACTCGCAGTGTTAGGCTAAAAGAATAAGCCAGCGAGAGCCCGCAAAATGTATTTCCTAATTCGTACACCAACCTCATCGCTGCTGCTAGATTTCTGTCTTATAATTCCCGGAGTCAAACGCAGGACGACAGAGAATGCATTTTTTCTATTTTCCCATTCGATGATTGTGTGCGGACTGCTTAACATTGCAACGCAATTATCATTGTAAGTTCTTTCACCAAACTTGTAGCCTTCAGGTGCCTTGGAGCGTCCGAACCTGTCTAACTGTTTGCCTAACGGCGTAACAGCGCGCGAAGTGCGTAATTCGACCTCACAATGGGAAGTGAAAGATAGGAGCGGTAATGAGGGAGGGAGAGGGCCGAGAATCTCCACAATGGAATTGCTTTGGCCGGTAATTCATATGCGCGTTACACTGTTGCCACCTCCCGCGACGCTCATGGTTCCTGTGTTTGAATATGTGTTCCCCTAAGATTTCTACTCGGTGTTTCTTTTATGATAGGTCCTACCTATGACAAAAGAATTTTTAACGGATCTCAACTTATATTCTTTCAGTACAACTAACCACTGTGTACTCTAACCTACTCTGCTTACAAATCAGCCAGCTCGATCTCTTCTATTTTAAAACAATTAAACAAAGTCTTCGTCGGCAGGATCTGTGCGACTTTTGAAAAAAGTTTTATTTGCATTCCCGTTGCGCGCTATTTAGTGCGTTTTTTTGTAATGTCATCTGCTACTTAAGCAGATCTGGCGAAGAAATGCAACAGAATATTCAGTTTTACGTTGAGATTCCGAGCTGAAACGCCATCTAACAGTTGTTTTGTTTCGAAGTGTTTTCGGGTCTTTGGTGTTTCCCTAATGAGAATCCTCTAACACGAAACTTTAATAGAGAAAGCTGGGAAACAGTAATTAACGGTAATTCGAAGAGTCCAGTCCTGAAAAGTTAAGACAAGCGGGAAAAGCTAGACGTGCTGCGCTTTTTCCCTCTTTGTTTTGATTTGCTCATATTAGGCACGCACTACTTTAAGCGATATTGTATGAGCTGCTTCCCTGTTTCTCGCATCATATTTGCTGTTCTTGCCATGATAATAATGGACCCGAATAGCCAATTTTTTATCCTGAAACATAAATTTACAAAGCACACGTGATTCCTTTGTTCATTTCTTTGCGATAGTAAAAAAAAGGTTGGGACTATGAACTATACCAGGTTTTCTGCTGTGATCTGTTTAGGAAATCCCAAAGGCGTTCTGCTAAAAGCTTCATCGCATTAGCGTGCGAATCCCCAGTGCAGAAAATTGGTTTTATGCTCTACCAAACGAGCGAGAGTTCATGTACCCAAGTGCTAGTCTTGCAGTAAAAATACATACAAACGAAAGTCAATTATAGCTCATTCTGTGACTCAAAAAGCTATGGTTAAAAAAATTGTGCTAAATGTTGCCGCCCGACGTAGAATCAGACTACACAAATCGTTTACAAGTGTAAAAACAATGAACGGGCCCTGAGTATAACCAATTCAAATGGTTATATTTATTGTCTGTGAAGAGCTGCTACATATGAAGCACATATGACGCTGGTTACATATGATGGTGTTACACATGAAGCGCAGAACATATGAAGTACGACCTATCGCAGAGAAACTCTCAACACTGACATTTTTTCTATGGCTAAAAAACCTACTGTGCGGAACAGAGTCATTTGGCAAACATATCTGCTGAACTTTCGGGCACGTTTTAAGATAACCCTACATGGTTATATGGGAGGGGTATCTCTCACAGATACACCGACTTGATTTTGATTATGCACTGGCCCTTGCTAAAATGCAACGAAATAACGAGGCGCAAAGAACCTCCATTCGATATTGCTATTGAAGATTAAGCCGTATAAACTCCTGCTTCTGATAGCTTTGTAATACAAATCGTTTCGGCAACGCACTAGACGCGTCTTATAAAAACAATGATCGATATCTGACGAAAATAGACACATCTACATCTGAAAATGTGGTGCCATGTAAAAACTGCAACCGCAAGAAATGCCCAAAATAAAACTACACGATAATATCCGCTGGCCCAAAACGTTAGGCAAAGTACTATGCAGCTATAATTATTGGCCACCTTTCTTTCTAGAAATAATATTTACGGCAAATGTACTCAGCTTCTCTCCAGTCATGTATAATAGACGTTGTGAATCATGTGCCCAGCAAATGGAGCTCATCAGTAACGTTTTGGACGCAGTGTTAATTTTTTCAAAATATTATACCTAGGTATACCTACTCGTAGTGCTGTAAGCATTTAAATTCAAGAGTTTACCCTAATGGGAAAGTTTGGAATGACCATTATTCAGAGGAAAACCTTAGCTACAAAATTTGAAAATTTCGGAGCTTCACTTATAACCCCGCTCTAAATATATATTGCTGCTAGATTAGCGACAAACCTACAGAATTATCGCTACAAAAGGCTCATTCCATACGACATAGATTTAAAATAAACACGTCGGAGTACTGGAAGAATTAAACTTCGTTTCGAGAGTACACCGAGACGATTTCCAAGAGAAGGTAATTCGGGCCCAGCGAGGGCCTTTCAGGCTATGGCCTGAGCCACGCCCAAATGAAAGGCTTGCCCTGCTTGTTCAGAACAAATCGTCTCATCGGTTCATTTGTTAGCTTCTCGTGGAGTAGATCCCAACGGGTTGTTCTACTCTAGCGACGCTCTAGAGAGGCACCGCTTCCAAGGGAAATTACCCACTTGTTTCGGATCCTAACGACCGGAGTTCAGGAGTGCTGGATTCGGTCCTAGTTTAAACGGAAGTTGTTCTTTGGGCCAATACAAAGTCATCCAGATGGCCACCTAACTCTAGGTTATTTTTGAGCATTCTGATTGCTACTTTCTTGTGCCAGTTGGCTTCTATGAGCGAATGTGAAAATTATGTTATCGGCACTTCGCGTTTATTCTGAAACCGCCACTTTCGAAAATTTAGTTATACATACCGGAGGAGTGTTTTTGCTCTGATCCGAACTATTCGGTGCGCGTGAGAAATTTTACCAGTGATGAGAGACATAAGCACACGGATGTGTTCAGTTGGTCAACACGTAATAAGAAAAAAACCACTCCCGGAAAATCAAATGTGGTGTCTTCAGTGTAAACGAGAGCTCTACTTGCAGATGTCAACTAAACTTTTGTGTAATTAGACGCCGAACACCACGGAGCACCTTGCCAGCATCTCTTGTGGTAACGAGCGCTCACACCACTACGCAAATTATTATCTCCCGCCAATAATTTCAATGTTTGCACAACTAGGAACGGAAACAAAACGTGCCTCATAATGGCTTTCTGATAATACGTGATTTGGTTTCTTATTTCAAGCAGAACGTTTCCTCAAGTATGTCCTCATTACTTCCCAACAAAAACTCCGGTTCACGCGTCAAACAAACTAACCAGGGAGCAACATTGCGGAGCTTCAATGGACCACAACACTGTGGATGCCAAGCTGCACAACGCGTTCGAAAAGGACACAAGGACACATTGGATATTCAATTGCTGGAGGGATAATTGAAAAACTTTCAAAAACATGAAAAGAGAAAGACATATTGGCGCAAAATTTTATACAGGAACAGTACAAAAGAATACTTGGTTAACCTTGTTTCGTTATACCATTACTTTTTTTTATTTGCGTTAACTCCTAACCTTCTCACCTGCTTTAAATATTTGTTGAGCATCAGCTAATCACGCCAGCGCAAGCACCCACTGAAGCTGAAGAAACTCTATGTTTTGATCTTTTATCTCACACAGCTAAGGGAGGCATGGAAGGAGCTTTGTGATTCGACAACGAATGGGTCCTGCGTCCAGTACTGTAAGATCTTACGTCTTCGAGTGCAGCATCTAGAAATTTACAAGTTAAAAGCGGCTGTCTAAACGCTCCCACTAAATATTGATCCATTCCGCTGCCAAAAAAACAATGGGAACTTATCCTATATTTGTTTTGTTAGGTTTGCCTAAACGGCGTTTTCAGCCTTCCATTCAATTTATGATTCAAATTGAAACCACAGAGCGCTGTTTCTTTCTGCGCTCTGAAGAGTATCATCCAGTATTCAACAGCGTCATAAGGTATGCCGTCCTCATAAGGACAGTAAAAGTTTCCTCCACATTCCAAAAACACCTTACGAATAGAATCACATAACTCCGGCGATAGTTAGTATAATTCATGTGCCTTCGTTGAAGACCGCCATTGAAAATCACTTTTTCTTCATGAATGTATTTATGTTCCCATTGGTGTTTTGTATTTGACTTGCATTTTTGGCTTTCCATTCCTGTTTTCATAACTGTTTGTTTTCATGTGCTGATAATGGTATATTTTGTATTCAGAACTGGTAGTACAACACTACTACCTTTTCCAACGCTTTCTGGACATTGAAACAATAAAAAAATAAAAAAATAAAAATAAGAATAAATAAATAAATAAATAAATATTAAATAAATAAATAAAACAAATAAATAAATAAATAAATACTGGCAAAATAGGCCCACGCTCCCAAAGCGATGGGGCCTTTTCATGTACTTCCCCGAGATCTCGCATAGGTATATTATACTACGCTTTAGCTGAAATCCGTGGGAGGCAACAGCGCAACCCACAGCTGAAACGTGCACAAATCATTACGTAGCTCTGGAAAGGCCCCCCTAACAAGCTGTCTAAATCCTCTTAGTGCGAGAAGACATAAATATCTAATTTTGCTCCTACCGGTCCCGAAATATAATTTAACGCTATAATATCTTCGGTTATCTGTCCAAAGTAGAATGCCACATGGTTATAACATCCCCGAAACGCTATCTTCGGTCCCGTTGCTTGGTCGACTTTGCAGCAAGTTAAACCCTAACCGCATCTATTCAATCTTCAAGCAGAGGAGTTACCCACGCAACTGTCTTATGACCGGCTTGACATGTTTCAGTTCCTTCCCCTCCCTGGAAAATTCCTGCGTTCGTTCGCTCCCAGCTTCCCAGGCATTGGCGAGGAACAGAGTATTTTGATGTTTAATGTGTATATCTGAGAAACGGAAGCTAATTTTTATGTCAGCTCAGGTGGTTTTCCCCGATCAAATTGTCTAGTCAGCACTAGTATCAATGCTGCACGCCGGTGCAAGGCCTGCTATAGCAGGCATTTATGTTGCAGGAAACACAAAGAACAAGTCAACATTAATTTTTTTTTTATATTTTGACGGAAAACTGTTCTCAACGAAATTCACGTTTGCAAAAAAGCACTTAACTCGTTTTTTTGTCAAGAATGAGCGTAGTTACCTTTTATATTTTGCTACAATCATTGCTGAGCCCATTTCTTAAAAGAAAATGCTATTCGGCTTTGGTGCCTCCAGAAATTGAAGGACATTTAAAAATGTGTGTATGTATGCTTGTGGTTATTCGCCCAAGAATGTCATGAACCAAAGAGCGAAAAAACTATGTTATGTGGTTCGTTAATATTCAGGTTTGTGCTTAAACTATGCAATGAATGACTATAACATACCCTAAAATACTGTATATATGGGTACAGAGGGCCCGTAGACGAAACCATGAAGATATTCTTAATGGCGGGTGAAGGGATTGGAGATGGAACGGGACTGCAGCTCGAGCCGCAAGAATGCTACGCCGGCTGGTCCTTCGTGCGAACAAAGGAGACATCAGGGTCTCGCTCGATGCTCGTAGGTTCCGAGGTGGCGCACTGTACTAGATGATCTTTAAAAAAAACTTCGTCTGCCAGATAACTTGAAAGACATTTCTTTGTGAACATTGGCTCACTAAAGTAATTTCAGTTTTCTTTTTTCAGAAATTGGATTTTTCGCCCGTTTTTGTGCTACAGGTGCAGGGCGTCACTATTGTTTCTTTCAGGTGAGAAACATAAATTGTGATAGTAGTTTTTTCATCGGTGTTGCAAGCAGGAAAAAATGGCAGCGGCGTAAAGACGGCCAAATGTGTCACTTTCCCCGCTTCTGCACCCGCTAGTTCACTGCTTGGTAGAATGCTTCCGTCGAACAGACATTCAGAAAAAAGGTCGCTATCTACATTTGATGTGCCTTTTGTATCACTGTTGTAAGCGGGTGCCTTTTACCGCCTTACAAAAAAGTGGGTCGTACACCAGCGCTTGGGGAGGCTTCTTGGAAAGGGCTCTTTATAAATAAATAAATAAATAAATAAATAAATAAATAAATACATGAATGAATGAATGAATGAATGAATGAATGAATGAATGAATGAATGAAACTTCATTGACATAAGGATGGCGACTCAGCCCATGTGGGGGCTGGTGGGGAGGGTGGTGTCAATTCGGGAAAACTTTACATTCTCAGATGGACGCCAGTGGCGAGAGCGAAGTCCCACAAGGAAACAAACACCTGCTTTGCTGTGGCTGCGGGTGGGTAGTGGGTAGAGCCAGTCCGTCAAACACGTAACGCTGCCGTGTTTGCAAGAGGTGCGCTCCGCGTGCAGTCCTGGACACGTCCGAAGGAGATGTTCAATGGTCGTTGTGGCTCCTAAAGAGCACGTCACGCACGTGGGTGGTGTCATGGCCCCCGGAGGTGAACTGCTTGCGGTAGCGCCGGGGAGAACGGGTGGCCGCCCTTTTTTTGGTATGTAAGAACGCCACTTGAAAAGGATGTCCTCTGTAAGCGCCGCCCTAGCACGAGCCTTGTGGATCAGAACCTGAAGGCCACGAGGCAATCCTGTAGGTAACGGGTAGTCATTGGCAGGGATGTGGCTGCGGAGTCGAGCTCTAGCACATCGCTGGTAGGTGGCACGGGCTTCAAAGGGGTCCAATTTGGGGTCGTGATGAGGCAAAACTGGGTAGGAGCGGGTGGAAAGAACATCGCTCGCCAGGGCGTGCGCGATGTTCTTTCCACCCTTTTCAAAATAAATAAATAAATAAATAAATAAATAAATAAATAAATAAATAAATAAATAAATAAAAAAATAAATAAATAAATAAATAAACAAGTTAGTAAATAAATAAAAAATAAAAAAATAAATCAATGTTTTAGATTTGTTGTTGAGGTGACCCGTCATTACCCCTTCAGAAAAGGGGTACCATTTACAATCATTACGCGTCATCCAAGCTCCAAGCGTACGCTTGGAGCTTGCATTTCAACAGTGCCCTGCCTGTCGATACAGAAGAAGCATGTAAACACGTCAATATTGCACAAAAGAACCATCGTGCGGAATGGTAGATTATTCGTTACACTGCGAAATGTGGTGCATACAGCGAGTGTATGCTCGCTCGAAGACGTGATGCAAGACAACGACCCTCCGTAGTCGTGATAGTTGGCGACCCTCGCGAGATGTGCCCACAGCGGCACAAGGTAAACAACAAAGCATGCAGGCTATTCAAGATGAGTCGCGTTCTTTAAAAGGTTTGCTTTACGTCGATTTAGCCCTGTGCCCGCGAATTTTGTGTTTTGTTCTTGCGCAGGTTTTGTGTTGTACTTCAGGTAGCGATACCATAATAGAAAGTTGCTGACGCTCCCGGGTTTTGTTCCATTATATCAGGTGCCTTTTCTGCGTTTCTTCCAGGCTATCCCATACAAATTCTTCCGTCATTACAGCCATTTTCATTTCAAAAGCAGGATGACGAAGAATACAGCATAATATATATCTTGCACACATGCTCATTGTCTCTAACATGGTACACTACTCACCCAAAATGCACCTCACGTACGAGTACCCTGTACCACTCATTAGATGATAACTCGCCGGGGTTACTTGTATAATGTATAATTACCACGAAAGAGATTGCACGCACAGATTGCTCAAGGTAAACATTTTTTTCTTAAATGCATGATGGTTTTCGCTTGATCAAGAACTAATGGCGACTCTTGCCCAAGATTTCATTACCTACGCGGTAAACAGCTCCCAATTTGCATCCTTCACAATACAGCTAATAGTACTTTAGGAGGGCTGAGACTTTCCGAGGTTTGTGAATTTTTCAGAAAATTGCCAAACCATTGGGTCGTAATTTATGGTAGTCGTGGATCCTACGTGCTGCGTATCTCGCTGCTGCAGGCTTTATGAATGCTACTCAAGTTTAGAACAATTTTGTACACCGGCGGGATTTTCTGAAATCAAGCTTCGCCCCTCCGCCAACGATAATCTGCGTTTTGCAAATTATGGTAATTTTTTATGCTGCTTCACCAGGTTATTACCTCCTAAGCTCATTAATTAGTGTCTGTAGCTCCCAGCAGATAAGAATTTTCCTTAATGAAGGAAACTGTGTTTATGACCAGCGTTTTACTCTGCCCTTAGGGAGATAAAGAAATTTATTATTTTTATTCTAGGATTAGCAACTCACAAGGCCTTGGTTATCCGAATCAGAAGTAAGCCAAGATTTTTTATTCTTACCAGTTTGTTCCTTCGAGAAAAAAACTGCCGACGCTTGCAGTAAGTCGCGGAAAGATTGAACCATACTAAAGCTGGATTATTTATTATTACGTGAGCTCTGAAGGAGACATCAGCACGCAATTGTAGAAGTTTGAAATTGTGTATTTGCAAGTTCTATCGCCAGTTTCCTATGCGCTACTAGCAGTCACCGTCAGATGCATCGATATCGTCGTGCTCTGCTCTTTATAGCAGGCATTACATACGTGGTAGCACTGCGCGACATCTATGGTGCAGAATCAGCGCCCATGTGCACGACGCATGCGCGGCATTCCTGTAGTAGCGTTGAAGTTCGGTGGAGCAGGCGCTGCGCCAGCTTTAGCGTCCTTGGCGATGCGCTCCTCGGGGTTTTCGCCAGGTCTCTTTTGTTCCGAAATCCACTGCGCGAGTAGGGGACCCTCGGCGGCCATTGCGAGGTAGCGCTCATGAGCGCTTGGCGTTGTCTCAGCATTTTTAACAGGTTACGCACCACATATTAGGGCCAGCTACAACAGCTGCGATGCTAAAGGATTCTAAGACACCTTAGCACAACTTGTGATGTCATCATCGTCATTATTACAGTATAGTCGGGTCCACTACAGGGCGAAGTCCTCTCCTATTGACTCGCAAACGCTGTCCTTCGCGGCTCCAGTCTACTGTTAGCCACCGAATTTCCCTATTTCTTCCCTCCATCGTGTTATTCGTCTTCCCGTTCTTCGAGACCCAACTCTTGGTATCCACTCTGTTACCCTCATTGTCTCGGTTCATCTCACTACATGGCAGGGCCAAGTATACTTCTTCTAAGGCGCTGCCCTCTGGCGCTGTTAGCTGGGTTGTGCGCGGCGTAGGCGCACTCGTAACTGAGTGACCGAACGCAGCAGCGACGACAGAAAAAAAACAGAGAGGAGTGCCTGGCGTAGGTTGAGGACCAGGGCTGCACGTGCGATTATCTCTCTCACTGCCTCCCCCTCACTCTGGTTTCACGCAAAAACAGCACAACCAGTGCCCTACGCGCCCTTCCCCTCCTCAAACGTTTTTTCACTCTGAATGGGAACCACGTGTGATTTGCGCGGGAGGTACAAACCCGATTTGCAACAACATGCTCTCTGCTTCCCTTGCGTGCTATTTCGAACCACGTGACATTTCCGCTTGATGTTCAAACATGATTAGCAACAACGCGCTGGCCAGTGGCGGTGACGCGCTGCGAGATTTCAGCAGGGTAGCGCGAAACGCCATGCACTTACCGATCTCGTTATCACTTCCCGAGACGCTGCAGATATGCGTCGTGACCGAGGAGACTGCAGCTCTCACTGCACCCGAATCTCGCATTGGGCAGTAATGTAATCTTCAGTGCATTTTTTTGGTACTTGAACTATGATATCATCTACTTGAGTTTTTTCCCTCATCCAGCAAGCTCATTTCGTGTTCTCAATTGTTACGCCTATCATTGTTTGTTTTATACCCGTTGGCCTGATGTAAGATTGCTTTGCAATTGGTTATTAGGACGCCAAGTTTCAGCTCCGCGTGTCATCGCCGACAGTATGTAGTCGATATGTGTTTTGTTTTAAATTAATAGAGGTTGCATACTTCTCATTATTTAAGCGTGCTTGCCGAGAGCTACTCAACCCATACCTATTCGGCATCGCATTTCTCTCTCCTGGTTGGGGTCAGCCACAGTGATTTTTCCGAGGCAGTTATATTCTTGTACTTCTTCTAGAGCTTTGTCTTCTAAGCTGAAGGGAACGCTTTCGTCATGCTTATTTCTCGTTATTTTGCATTTATTCATATCTATGTTTAGCCACGAAGCCGTGCTTTCTTATTGTAGTTCCTCAAGCATGCTTTGTAGGGATTCTGCAGTCTCGATCAGCAATACTATGTCGTCTGAAAACATCGAATGACTTAAATATTCTCCTGTTATCTTTAACCCTTTCAGTGCTGATTTGTTTATTTTTTAGCAGGAAGCTTTTTGTGTGTTTTTCCTATAATTGGAATCATGAAGGGTTACAAAACAAGAAATTGAGCTTTTGTTGCAAGTAATTACGGTCTAGAAGCACCACATTTAATTAGGTCATTAAACAATTAAAATTTAAATTCTACGTTAAAAACTTGTCTGATTGTTTATAACTTTTAAAGACGACAGAACCCACATTCAAAAATAAAGCTGCATTGCAAGTATTTTTAGAGTTCCAGGTACGTAATCAAATCGCTTCGCTTGTTAAGTGTTATCCTGCCCGTAGATCCTTTATACAGGTCGTCGAGAAGTCTTAAAAGTAGGTGTCTTCTATTCCGTGGTCTTTAAATGTTTTTTGCACCCCGGCGATGTGTATTGAGTTAAACGCTTTCTCATGCTCTATAAATGCCGTATAAGTTGAAATAGTGTATTTTACGGTTTTTATATCAGTTCATTGACAACATGCAGTTCAGCAAGCCTCATGTCGGGCTAGATGGTGTAACATGCTTTTGAAGGTTAGTGTCCGTCTGTGGGATAATAATAAGTGCAACTTACCTTCAAAAGCATGACAGCATTGATGCGATCCATGGTTAGTATTCCTTCCTAAATGCAGCCTGATGTAAATTTCAACGCATTAACGGGTTCTAAGCATGTGGTGTAATGCTCAGCAATAAAGCACATGCAGCGACGGCGACGAGGGACGCGGAAAGCTTAACTCTTTGGGTGAAGCCAACGGGAACTGTGGGTGAGAGCGACGAGGTAAAAAAAATTCCCCCGCATTTCCCCGAGGGGGAGAATGTGAAAGTGCGAATGCACGGTTGTCGGCCCGCTTGCGGTGCTTGCGCTCGGCCCCCGCAGCCCACCGCCTCGCCGCCTTCTCTTCCATCTCTTCCATCGGGTTTGTAGTATCACGTGTACACCACGCAGTTATCAAGCCGCTATAACGCCGTTGAGTCGCCAACGCACGCCGCTGACGACGTAGTTTGAATGCGTTAAAGATATAAGGCGCGTCTAACACTGATATCACCGTCGCGTCCGTGGCTTGGTCGGTAGAGCGTCGCGCTGCGGCCGCAAAGTCCTCGGATCGAAACCTGGCGCCGGATGCTGTTTCTTTTTCAAATATAGAGGAGCACTGCGGACGCCAACGCCGCCGGCGGTGGATGGTTTGGGGTCGCTTATATAAAGTGCATTCGCACTTAAAATTACACATCTGCCACCGGGGACCTCCGTCATTGTCATCCCCTTGTAGGCTGCTTCTTTCTGGACAAAGCGAGTAGCAAAAACTTCCCGTCGCTGTCGCTACCCATGGTGGCCGGTGCGAAAATGCCATATCACCAGTCACTGCCGCCCGCACCCCATGTTTGCTGAACCCATCAAGTTAGTTTTTTCATGTTTCTCGTCACCGTCACTTCATGTGGCTAACCCTTTATTGTTAAAGAGTAATACAAAGATGGTGGTACCGTATTATGCATCATTATTTAGAACTACTCTTGATGCAGGCCATACGGAGTGTGTCGCGTATACACAACACGTATGAAATGTTTCTAACACGCGTTGCGTAGAAGGCAGGCGCGTCCATTCTACGTACTGCAATGACGTGATCAGCGCCCTGGCTTTGGTTCGATGATGTGCATGTGTCCTTCCATTATCATTATCACCCCTTTCTCTTACTGTCGCTTTTTCGGTTGCTTAGCCTATTGCCATTCATATTATTTTATATGCACAGTGTTCTTAGCATAGTGCCCCCTACCTCCAAGAAAAACCTTTCGTGAATATAATGAAAAATGCCCATTGGCAAAAGTAACACTTTTAATCGTTATAATAGAGTAAATATAGATAACTGGTCCGGCAGAATTTAGAATAAAAAATAGCAAAAAAATCTTAAAGTTTCACAAAAGTGATGGGACCAAATCAAAAATATTGTCCTAAACGTTTCTCTAAAAAATGGAAAGCTAAAGCGAAAAGCCCGCCGAAGAAAGTTCGCACTAGGAACAAAAAACAGCGCAAACGAACCAACTTTGCACTGCACCTTGCATCTTCACAAAAAAAAACAATTATCGAAGAAATGGCACTTTGTAATGATACAAGTTTACATCTATAGTGAAACAAAACAAAGGAAGACTTAAAAAGAATAAAATATTCCAGCGCATTTCATCACTCATAGCCCTATTTGCCCGTAAAGAAATGAATCTTTAAGCAACTGGTATATGAATGGTGCGCATTAATTGACAATTCTGACGGTTGCGTAGAGCCTCTCTACCTTCAAGTCTTACGCGTTGGTGTGAGCTTCCTTCATTCTTTACAATTTCAATTTGAAATGAGCCTTGACGCGGATGCTCCACGAAAGTAACATCTTAGGCCGGGAATTTCACTGTGGTAAAACTTTCATATCTGCAGGCGGGTGTACGGAGATAGTGTCTTTTTCACGTGCTGTTGTTGGGATCTCTTCTACCGATGGTAGCACGAAAAGCAATAACAAAATCAAGAGCCCAAGAGGTAGCGGATTGCATGAATATTTATTTGCTTAAAAAATAGAAGCGGGGAAACTCCACTGTTCTCTTTGAACCACTTATTTGCCCAGCAGAAACACGCTGCAAACAGCGATGTCGCAACGGTTGACTGCTAGCATGTTCTGGCTGGTTGCTCAATCACACAGACGCTGCTCAAACGAGCCAGCGTTTGTGGCTTAGATCGATTCTTTGAAAACTCCGGAGAAACTCTTCACCGGAATTTAAAATCAGCGCTGAGATACCGAAAAATATTTCCTTCGAAATGGTTGCTTTTTTTTGTCGAGCCAATTTCAAGTACATTTCCAGGAAAACTGACCCGCCTATGTTTTAGTTAAGCTTCTCTTTTCTAGCTCTTTTTGGAAGTACCTTTTCCTTTTTGGAAGGAAATAGCTCGCAGTCTCCACGAAGTCCCTCTATTTCTCATAACAATCTACCTAAGATTTGATGCTGGCAGTCGCACTGAATGTAATCGACATATTGTGGCATATCTTTTGCGTGATACGTTTTTTTTATATTATTTACAGTTGCTGCTGTCTCAGTTTCTGAGACAAAGCGGGACTGAGTACAGATATTCATCACAAAGAAAGTCTCAGTTCAACAAAACGCATTATTACGTAAGTCTTTCTCTGATCACTCAGCTCAGTTTTGATTTTCGCTAAGATTTAGTTTCATTAAAATTTTTGTTATTTTTATGGCAAAGCTTTAAAGAGGAAAATGAATCTGGCGCAAAACACGAGCTGAGAGAACATCCTCGGGGCATATCCCGCGCCTTTACCGAATGATACAGGGAAGAGCGGTATTGACAAACTTGCATTTACATAACTTATTTACAGGTTATGTATTACAGAAGAAACGCTAAAGACAGCCTCGCAAGAAAGGTACCGAACTACACGCACGTCACCGTCCACAGCTTCATCTTCCCTCCTTGGTGATGCTCCCACTTCGGCCCAGCGCATCTAGAGTGTTTTTTACAGCAAATGCATCATATGTATCGTAACAATATCAAAGAAATATAGCCAGCTTTCAAAAGAAGACACACGATTGTTCATAACAGAGTATTTGATACAGTACAGATCTGGGGAAATGTATTTTTGATCAGAATGAATTAATCAGTGTTTGTGGATGAGTCAGGATGGGCACAACCTCGGAAAAATGAATGCACTATTCGGTTGTAGTTTGAGGGTTCCTTAACCTGGTTGCCTTCTTCGGACGTGATTACTGCTTATAGATGGGGGCACAGGGCCGCTTTCCCCGCAGTGTTTTGGAGTTTCTGGCAGTGGGTCGAATTCGTCGCCAGTTTTATTCGCCTTCCCAAACATATCTGTGCAGTACCTCGGTAGTGCGAAACTGCGCGCGGAACGGAAATGGCACGGGCAAAAACTACGGGGATGCTGTCGAGCAGTTCTGAGTAGCACAACATAACAAACCAGAGAGACCATTTTTGTATAGTCCAGCAGCTCTCATCAGCCTATTTCTGCCGTTTGCAACGTAACGCCTGATGTACCACCGGCGCTTAAATTTGTGGTCACAGTTTTGACATAATAATTATGAAGTCCCTACACCCGTGAGCACCAAAGCAATAGAATACAGCAATCTCATGGAACGGTGTTAACAAACACAAATAAGAAAGGAGTCGTAAGCGGTTGCAAACGTTAACTTATGAGCGTTAAAGACTTGCTTTGCTTCTAGTTATGATACAAAAACGCAACAGCATTCCATTGGACTTGCTTCGTCAAGGAGGCTTCTGAAGCTGTTAAGTATAGCGTGCAACCACAACAAAGGATTCACTAAAACTTACCCACAATCACTATTCATATTGTTACAGCACCACCTCAAAATGGTATAACAAGGTAAAAAATCGCGGGTTTCTACCCCCCCCCCCCACACACACACACACACAGCATCTGAGTTCCCCACTTCAGCTCATTACACGTAGCGCCATCTGTGGGGCTGCTACCAAACATCGAAACGGGGGAGAAAACATTCTTCCCTGTAGTATGTGATCTGCCGATGGCTTTGACGCCGATAACGAAACCGTTCTTGGTTGCAGAGTGGCTTTCGCCGATCGCGCGTAAACGACGACTGTGGGCAACACCGCCCTTGAAGTGTGGTGCTTCATTGTCCTCTCACTGCCTTTTTTTATCATTTCTTCGCACGCTACCTTTCGGCTAGCCAGCCGTGTGTGTGCCACACATTCTGTGGTCCTCTCTGCACGCTTGCTGTGTGCGACTCGCCTGCGCTCCATCTGGCTCTATTCAAGGTTACAACCGCATTTGTGGACTATTTCTTCTGATGCCCAAGGGTAAATTAGGGAAGCGATGATGCTAAACTGCTCATCGGTTCTTCAAAAAGCACGGACCGCCACATACTCCTGCATCAGTTACCAACAACTGAACGCCCCGTTCAATAGTATTCCGGCTGGGGTACTCAAATGGTTGCCAGGCCAAAGGTTGTGCTCTTCGTTATAAGATCGTAGGCACAGCAGCGTGAGTGTTATAACTCACCCATATGCACCATACAAATTTCTTTACACATGCTATTTAAGCTATTCTAGAGCTTATTACAAAACTTGAAACTAATCAAATGTAGCGCTTACACACGTTACATTGACAAAATAACAAAACACAGTTCAAGCTAACGCATTGCTGTGGATTAGCAAAACAAACCAGTTCATTGTTCCTCATTGCATGCTCTGCGATCAGTGTTATAAATGCCTTGTGATCACGTGATTATTGTAGACATGTGAAAAGTGCACTATGTGTCGTGCAATGTGTATGTATACGCGTATAAAGCTTGCGATGTTATCTGTGACATGTATTGTGCGTTAGCCATACCTTCAATGATGTGTATATTGCTGTGTTGCGCTATGTTTCTACCCAATCTGTGCGCGCAAACGTGCGGCCTCTGTAAGGTTGCCTACGTTAGCCATAGATGAAATCCGTGAGTGTACGCACCCCCGTTGGGTGATGCTTACTAGCAGAAACTCCCGCCACCCCCCTTGTACCCGGCGGTTTTTTTAGCTTCGTCTATCGGTAATTCTGAAACATATATGATTGTTTTGCCTCGCGCTCACTAGATGGCGTGCAGTGTCATCTGTTCACTCTTTTGTGTAGTGCCGTATTCGCTCGGACGGATGCGACCGATACGCTTTTCGCGCTGCCTGCACCGCTTTTGCCCTGAGATGCACGATTGCAGACGATTTGGGTATCGATGCAAAAGTTCCATCGCGGTCAGGGTGCTACCAAGGTGCTCTGAAGGGACCGTGTGGGATGTTTGTGACCTCATGTGTCGGAGAACGGCGGGGTGGCAGTAATGTGCTAAATAAAGGTGGCACTCTGAATGCAATCGTTGTCACTTCCCATTCGAAGGGCGGCGCGCTCTCTCTGAAAGCAAGCGCGCCACCTGAAACGAATAGAAGACGTCCCGCATACGGATGGCGTCATGCCTTGCTAACAGCTGTAACGATGATGGGTAGGTGATGTCTTATTTATTTTAGCCCATACTAAGCGCGCACAATTACAGTAACCTAGATATTTCAACTTATTCGATGCTTATACCGATCAGCTCTCAAAGCCTTTCTTGCATAAAAAGCCTTGCTGGGGTAGCACGTCCAGGGGAGAAATGCTTATTCATTGGCTCACGAAAGGGAGAAATCTTCCTCCACTGACATTGGGAAAAACGCACCCCTCCCTCTTAAAAGCCAAAACTTTCTACCTCCTATGGAGCACTCCATGATAAAATACTGTTTCAACCTTAAGGGAGCATCTACCTAGAGTATATATAGACTAGAGTATATATAGACTAAAAAACTCCTTCATGGTTTCTGCTATTTTGCTGTGGATAAAAATACCACCCCGGGTTCTTTCTCGTCTTGCGGTAGCATACAATAAGCCCGCTTGTGAGCTCATGATCCTTTCTCGTGCTCTACCATTTTCACTTTACCCCATGACATCCCACTTAATGTTATGAAGCTCCTATAGTAGTACAGCTAAGCGTCCCTCGCAAGACATAGTGCGTGTGTTGAACATTGCTAGAGTCAAGTTCCAATGCAGGCCTGTCCAGAGAGAGAGATTCCCTGCACCCTATGCTGTATTGCGGCTCTGACGGCCGCCGTAGACAGGGGCTCTACAGCTACTGGGACTAAGGGTCGACAGTAGAGTTGTTTAGTCATGGGAGGCGGCGCAACTACTACACCAGGGCGCCAATCCTTATGAGCCAGATGCTTTTTCTATGCCGAAGAACCTTCCGGGCATGGTTCAACCTTTTTAATGTAGCCCCTAAGGTATCTGGGATGATGGTTTCTGCCGGAGAAGGCTGCACTCCATACATGCATGGGTGGGGTATTTGGAACGTGACGAAACATTGTGAGAGGGCGAGAAACGTTTCCCCGTCGAAAACATTGTCGCTCACGCCTGTAGTGATACTGAGCCAGCGCTTGTCGGTTTTGCTTTTTCGATACGGCGGTTCTGAGGAGTGAGCTGATACGCGGACTTATTGATAAGGTTCACTGACGTCGGACCGTTAGAGCACTGACGCCCCATGCTTCAATGTATAGCTACCAAAAATGGCTAGTTTGAAGCTCAGCTGGCCAAAGAGGAGCTGGCCAGGAGAAGCTCAGCTTCTCAGCCGACGCTCAGCTGGCTAGTTCAAACTTAGCTCGAGCAGCTCCGTCAAAGCATGTCCGGCATGAATGTGAACTCGAACTGTATGGCGGACGAGGTTTTCCATTGGCTTTAATGAAAATCATATTTACAAAATTGTATGCAAGTAGTTTATTGGTGAACACTAATGAAATCCTGGGGTTTTCTTTGCGGGTGTCCACCGGCGAAGCGTTCTTGGACTCCTCCTATTTAACTTTTACGTCAATAATATTACTGAAATTATCCAAGCTCCGCAGTACGTCATATACGCAGGTGATAACACACTTTTAGTTTCCAGATCTAATTGTCAAACCCTTGGATCTTAGAGAACCAAAACACTGGTACAGTTGCATGGTTAGAGCGTGGTGAATTCCTTGGAAATTAACAGGAAAAACCAAAGTTGTTCTCTGTGTTCCTTGGGTAGTCAAGCGCATCGCTAAATGCAAATAAATTTGTGGGCAATGAAACCATATACTAGTAGATTCCGTAAAAACACTTGGTGTACTATTCAACACAAATATGTGTTGGAATGACCATGTAAGCAATGTAATTCCGCTCATATCGAAAATTCTAGGAATACTAGCTACGTTTAAATATTTTGCCACCTGCTGTTAAACTACGTATCTATAGCTCGTTGCTAAAGCCTCAACTGAATTTCTTCTTTCTTGTAGGATGAAACACAACTATAGCAAACCTAGATCTGTTGCACGTGTTACAAAAAAAGCAATACGAGATATACCGGGCGCAGGGCATAATTAACTTACGAAAAACCAATTCACCAAACTTTATTTGATATCACTTCACAACCTTTAAAACTTCAACTTAGCAAAAGCGTGCAAATGTCACATCATCATGACACTTTCATAACATCAGTTGCTAACCTAACAGCAAAAGCATACAAATACCCAGCACGTTTCCAAGAGATATGGACTGTACCATTTTCGCGTTCCATCTTTGGAAACCTAACGATTCCACATGCCTTGCCTCCCTATTAAACCACTTTGTCGCCAATGAGTTTACTATTAAGCATCCAACCAGTCTTCTATGAACAAATTTCTACGTTACAACAAACGTATTGCTGAAAAACTGCATAATTATGCTACAAAAGCCATTTTCTGTTAAAAGGTGTACTTTGTGACGCCTGTTGCTGTCCGTAGACAGGCCAGGACTTCGTCAAGTGAATCGATTTAACTTTCTTCCTAGCTACCGCTTCTCGGAAATAAACTTTTATCTAACTTAAAAAAAATGTTTCGCGCAGCGTTCTCATCGTGATTATACTTGCGCGGTCGCACCCTGTCCTTCGGTATTTTTGTAGTTTCACAGCAGATTTTAACGCTGGAGGCGATGTCTAAGAAACCGCCAAACAAGCCTTAAGCCATTTCTCTGGAGAAGAAAACATTTTTGGCCCGTTCACAAGAAAGTGGCAAAGGTGTTTGTGCCTCACTATTCCATTCGGCTATGGAGTCTCGAGAATTCAGGTCTGACTTTACAAAGATTATTGCTGTTATGGGAATCCCCCTAGAATACGTGTTCGTTGGGGATTTGCATGCGAAAGGAAAAGACTGCGATGTTCATTTGCTTCAAGCTTACGAGAGAGGCAAATGTGGCAGGTGTCTTAGGGTTAGTGCTTGTAAACAAAACGTAGGTACAGTTAAAGGAGCCATGAAGAGAAAACACAAGTTTGGTTCATTCAAAAGATTGTCTCGTTAGAATCATACTGACACCACTTTTAACGTAAACTTCGCTCAAATAAGCTACATAATTAGGAAAAACGGGAATGGTCATGCGACCCACCAGCTCATTTCCCGCAACAGAACCTGTGATGTCACATGGGCTAAGATCTGCGATTGGCGGAGGCTGGCAGAAGCAGACGCAAATTAGGTAGAGCTTACAAACTAGACGAACGAGCGATTTGCGCTTAAATTTAGGGCACATTCTTTACAAAGCAATAGGAATGATGGGACAAACAGTGGAAGTTACGAAAGCACATGTAAACATAGAAGTACTGATGCGTTCTGCTGTTCGTACTGCGCACAGCATGCTTTGGTTTAGCTGCACAGCACTATGGGGCTTGGGGCTGTCTCAGACGACACTGGCCGATTGACGCAAGCAACGGTGTGTTACGTGACCCCATTTGTCGAGCGAGCACTGTTTCAGGGAACGAATATTTTCTCCCAGAACAAAAACAAGCCAGGTTTAAATGCGGGCAAAAACAAACCAAACGCTTGCCACGGTATGGTGGCGCCATCTAGGTTACGGAACGTAAAGAAACGCGGGAACAAACCAACACCGCTACAGGGTGGAGACAACCTTTGAACGGTCCCGTGCCGCCGCAATTGGGCCAACGGGCTCAACGCGTTATTCTTTTCGTTTCCCACGAGACCTAGCAACGCTAAACAGACAATATGATTCAAACGTCTTCAGTAAACCGCGTTGCGGCGATAATTTTAGCGCGGTTTTGACACAATGACTTGCTTCGGCGGCGAGCGAGCAACCGAACATGGCGGCGCCAGCGTTACGTGGATGGGTGAATGAAGGTACGGCGGATGCGTACGGCGGATGCGTGAATGAAGGTACTCTAGGCTGCAGAGCGGTCGGTTCCCGTGATGTCACTTGGGACCACGAAAACGCACGATTGAGCGGGAAAATCAAAATTTTAACCTAAATTGTTTAATTTCTCAGTGAATAAAGCACCGTTTGTATCCGGACAAGCGCTGGGGGCACTATAAAACACGAAATGTTTCGAATAAAACCAACTTGCATTTTTTTCTTCATGGCTCCTTTAAGTAGTTTTTATTGCCAGAGCAATGCGTAATATGATGCCATGGACACTGATTGTACATGCAATATATGCTCAACATACTCCGTTTTCATTACATAAAGCCCTCAAGGCATGTTCATCTACTCTTTGCGGGAATAAGCCCCCTGTAAAATGGCCGCTAGGTCTGAATTCCTCTTGCGCTTCACCCCACGCTCCATAGCTGGAAGCAATGAACAACCCATCATAAAGCAAGCGTTAAGCATTTTTTCTGAGAAAGCTTTGGACTCTCAGAAAACTCCGCAGAAACGGTGTATGCCACGCCATTCGGTTGATGGCTTTCGGGTGTGTGCTCCCTCATTTATAAAGCTTAGGGCTGGCATATGTGTTCTGGGGGCATTTGCATAGGTTTAGACGAGGCGGCGAGGAGCGCTTGCTTGAAGCTTACGGCCAAAGTCAGCTAGTGCGTTTCTTCTTGTTGATGAAATATCGAATTTCAAAGGAAGACATTTGTCTACTGAATTTATACCCACAATAGCAGTTCATCATGATACCAGGGGACATGATAGTGGATGAGATAAAGCTTGCGTGCTATACATATCACTTAGGCATACTCTATTATGCTTGTCACAATATTGGAAGCTTTCGGCAACGTAAGATTTTTTGGGCATATATAATCGATACTAGTTCTCGCTTGTCCGCTTTATTTTTCGGAACTTGCGATATTCTGGTGGAGGGACCACGAGAGTTCAGTCTAGTTTCCAACGCTACGAGTTCACGAACAGAAGTATAACTGGTAATATTTTAAGATATGACCATCCCCAAAACTTCGAGCTTATATTGATAAAGAAAACAGCTTTAAATACCAGAACAGAAATTTTCCTTGTCTACGACTCGCAAGCAATCACGAAAATTTTTATTTCCTACAGCAGTATTATGCATCCTATTAGAGTTCGGTTTGGGGGACTAACTTTTGAATTCAGTGTTGTTGACACTCCGATCGCCTGCATAAATACATGTGTAAGAAAATTCTGTTTCTTCTTTCGAATTGTATAAATTGTTTCTTCTCTTTCACATTGTTTTCAGGCTCCCGAAAAAGAATTGAGTGCTCTTGTTTGCTAAAAATAGTCCCTTCTACGCCTCCATCCTTCAAGATATTGCTATCTGTTTGAAATAGTTGTCCAAATATTACCGCGTTCGATAACGTAACATACTCTATACTCTTAAGAAATTGCATACAGATAACAGCGTGGCTTCTAGTCCAACAGCAAAAATTGTAAATAAAAATAAACTCTCTGGTTGTTGGTCGCTGTGCTTTGATTCTCAATGAAATAAATAACAGCATAAAACTGTCAGAACGAAGGAATGGTCCTACAAACACACAGCGACCGTTGAAACAAAATTGTTCACACAATATTTGCAAGATGCTCGCAGTAGCTGATTATTGTAAAACAGCCACTACATTTTTAAATGGACACAACCGACTTCTGGCAAATTAATCGTCGTCTTATACAACGTGCGGATTCGTCTCGAGGAGGAGGAGGAGGAACAAACTTTATTAAAAGTGAAGTCGAGCGGGATCGTCTCGAAGACGGAAGAGCAAAGCCGTTCTACCCTGATGTTACGAGGAGCGGGTATCCCTGCGACCTCATACATAGGTTGCACAAAATAGGTCGTTGATTTAAAACTTTTCGTTGTCCGATTCGATTCACGTGAAAAATTAAGAGCGCAGCCAAACAATTACCAATAAATATAGAACGTTCAGTGAACGCATTCATCTTGTGTTCCGCCCTTTCTGTCCTCTGCCGCGCTCCTACATGTTTTGGCGGGTATGTATATTTGAGCTTGAGAAAGTGTCTTTAGACTGTTCAATTGAATTGTGGTGTTCACCCGAAAAATTTGTTTGTTTTTTTTTGTTGTTGTAGGGGGGGGGGAAGAAGCGCACCAAACACACTAAAACAGGATTACTCATTTGCGGGTCGAGCTAATGCCTTTTTTGTGATTTTAGGATGTCTGAATGCGTACTAGTTCCTCAAAATTCGGTAAAAAAGCACCTTCTTAAACGCATGCGAGAACATGATGATGAGAGTATCTTGGTATAAAGGCGCGAAAACGAAACTGCCTCCGGGTTGTTGTCTACACGCGATTTTGCAGCGAATATTATAGCAGTGTATAAGCGCGAAACTTTTTCTACCTCTAGCCATGAAGAAACCTATGGGGTTTCGGCATTGCCGATCGTGCGGTACGTTCCAAACACACCGAGCCTGTCCTAACATCGGCGCTCAGATCGCCAACTAATTTAATTTTGTGGGGGTGCCACCTACATTTCCAAGAGTCGGCGGTGCAGGCGTGTTTACACAAACTATCAACACATTTCGGCGGTTTTGTAACGCTAAACAACACCGCCTCTTCCGGAGAAAAATTTTCCGCTGTACGCAGTTTCGACTTCACATTAGTAACGCTTCCAGAACTACGACACCAAAGAAGGCTGTAAATGTCAGGAAGTGTCTAGGAAGATCCAAACCTTCTGCTGTGAGCGGGTATCGACAGTGCGCATTAAAAACTCGGAATCCCGTTCCTTTTTCAGCGCACAACTGCCTTAAGGGTACAACTGCCGTATACCGTGTATCTTGCATATGCTTCATCAGCCCTGCATCTTGGTTTGTATACGCATTGGTAGGTGAAGCGCTATTATCAGACGAGAATGCCGCTCGGCCCCACACTATCTACGACAGTTACAGTGGCCCCCTTCCAATTTTTCTTATTTGGCACATATGCCTTTTATATCTAAGGTGCATAATAGTATTTCCTGAGGCATTTCCTGCCTCAGGCGATTGCCAGTTGAGCGTCCACGGTGACTGTGGAAGGCACCATGTGCATTCGTGTGCCTTGGGGCGCCGGGAGCCTACCGGTAAAATAGGTACAAGCCACTCCCCGGCTTGCCGCTCGGCCTTTGTGTGGGACTACAACGCTTGCGAAGTTCACCCTACTTGCATGGGAAATGGCCCCTGTGTAAAGGGGCGGCTAGAAAAACGCAGGAACGTTTTTTAAGATTGTATTCTTTGAACAGGGCTAACAAAACGGGAAGAAAGAGCGAAGGACGAAAAATGCGCTGGAAACACACAACACTTGTTTCGTTCATACCCTGTGAGTGTTTTGTTTTTTCTTTGTCCTAGTATTGCTAGTTCGGTCAAATGTATTAAAAGCAGGTTACCTGCAAGGCAAAGCAAAGAAGCTTTAGCTGATTATTATAATTATAATTTATAAATATTTCTTTCCCCATATGAACAAAGTTCAAGTAAATACAGCCACGATCAACCTCCCTAGGTTCATGTATTCATCCACAAATCTTTTAACATTTAACTAGAGAAGATTTGTTGCCCTGTATTTAATCCTTTTTACAATCTCTCGGGTGGCGACGGTGGAAGGAAGCGACGAAGCTCGTTTGATCAGACCAAACAGAGAAGGCGGTTGGGTGCGTAAAAAGACAAAATATACTCACCGTTTGACTTTTATCTACAGATTGGCTGGTTTTCAACTGCTTCCTATTTACCACCTCGTTTTTATTCCGCTCACAGACCGCAATCCCAATCCTTCGGCAGACCACCGTTGGTGTTTGAGGACATTTAGAAAAAAAAAGCGCTCGGAATGAACCGAACCATGTTTCTACCTTATCAATGGATTTTTTTATCTACCTTAGATTTCCTAGGTACACCATGAAAGTATTCCTATTTACGCATCTGGCGTCGTTCAACTATGATGTATTTTCTTTGGCCAGATTTATATCTGTGCTCAACTATCACCATTCCTTTTTATTGTAGACCACATAGTCGTCAGAAAAACAACATATTTTAGAAAAAACATTGCTAGTGGTTCGATTATACAAAAATAAAAAGAGCACAGGTCCAAGAACCCATCCGTGGGGGATGCCTAAATAAGCTGGTGCTGTGGGCGAGTTTGAATAATTGGCGTTAACAAATTGCACACGTGAAGTCAAAAAGGCATGAAACCATCCGAGTATTAAGGGGTTGATAAGTTGGTTACTTTATAAACGAGGAGTGAATGATTCACATGGTCAATTATTGACCTTGATATTGTCATCTTTAAAAATGTGCTTATCACCTCAGCGTTCATGACCATGTTTTTTTTCTTGAATTGGGATCATATTAAACAGAAATATAATTGAAGCACAAACATCATGGCTTTGTGAATTGCGGTTTCACCAGGTTTAAGAAATCAACAATTGTGTTATAATTATCTGAAAGGCTTGTGCCTCGCCTGTTTCATTTCAGCGCAATATGTACCCAGAAAAACAGAATGTATACGTGGTAGCGCTAGCGCTGTTTGCAGACCGAACAATGTGTACGGCATCATCCGCTTTGGTGCAGTTGTACCTCGAGTAACGTCTACAAACGGGCTTCCAATGCATTTCCCAGATTTACTCCTCTACGGTTTTTTTCTATGTAATCTTCCAAAGGCTTGTTTCGCTTTCATGATTCATCTTTATTTTTTTTTTGTCATCGCCACTCTGACTATCTTGACTATTGCGAGAAATGATATTGTTGCAGGCTGCGTTGCTATGAGTTTTTGCAGTTAGACTCTACAACTCCTCGCCCTAACTTTGGCTTTCGCATTTTATTCATGTAGTGTATATGGGGAGCCTTTACGTCTGACCGCGTGCCTTTCAAAATTTTGTCGCGAGAAAATTGTGTACCAAAACATTTCAGTATTTACCTGAGTCACCTGTCATTAAGTTTTATTCTGTTTGATGCTGCCGTGGTACGAAACCTTTCTTTTCTAAGCCAGACTGCATGAGTACTTAGGCGTGCACGTGGAGTAGTTTAAATTGAGTCTGCCTCGCTACAGGAAAAATATGTTGACAAACGTCCCAAGCAGTCATGAAAACTAAAAGTAAAATACAGGCAGTCTCACGCTTATTAAAATAAACTACGTTCGTGTAAGATTAAGGTTGTAAAACTCGACTGCACCCTGCAAATAAATGAGAGGACTAAGACCAGCGACCACGGATACGCAAATGAAGCCTGCATGTTTTCATAATCCTCAAAACAAGGAGATGGTGCGTCGCGAAAGCTTCGGCCTCTAAATCGGTCCCAGACACTCATGTGAAAGTTATGTAGGCGTGATTCAGCTTGAAATTTCCTAAGCTCACAGACGGCACAAGCTATTTATTTAAAACCGGCGAGAACTAGAAATTACAAACGGTGTATGCGGTAAATAGTGACACTACAAATCATGGTGCGTTTCAAAATGCATTTGTTGACAAAGAGGACCCGCTGAAATGGCTGCGAACATTGGTTGCTCGAGAACCATTGCGCGACAGTAAGATAGCGTAAAGAATATGTAATGGAAGCGAAGGCACGGCGGCAAAAGCCAAGCATGTCATTATTACGCTCGTACCTGCTTCGCTTCTCCGAGGAAATGGCTTTCGTTCCGCCTGTGTTAACTGGTATTGATGGTGGGCATAAAAAACAGGATTACATTTTTGGGTCGACCTAGAAGTTTGGTTTCGGTGTAGCAGTGACATTTCCTGTGATGATACTATTCAGTTGTTGAGTAATTATGGTAGATGTTACCGTATCATGGCTTTGTCCGTAACTGTCGAGCTTGCTCCTGTTGAATCGAAGGCATAGTTTGGTAGTGGATAAAGCGAAATAAGGAGCAGGCTTAGGGCGAAACGGCGACATAATCCTCCCATTTCTTGAGCTATTCTTCATTGTAGCTTTTTATGCCACAATGTACTTTATAAGACGCTTCTTGACGGCGAAGATTTGTAAATACAATCCACAGCATTACTGCTTAAAACTTCAAAGAAAACGTTTTGTTGTATGCATGAATTATACTCAGCGCTGCCGAAGTGGATAGTTTCGGCGCCCGTAGCGGAAATGACGTTCAAGAGTCATGGGTACTAAATTCTTGTGGGCGTCTCCCTCAATTTAGAAGTGAAGTTCTCTATAAAATAACGTTAGGCCTTCTTTTGAGCCACACGTGTGTTTAATATACAGGCGAGGTGACTGGAAAGTTTGACAATCATTAGCGCCTTTTTGCATTAGAAGTTAGATGCATCGGCGCGATGCGCCGAGTTTTTCTTTTTTGTCTGCGTCGGTGAATATCCGTCGTCAGCGAGAACGTGCGATTTCTTTTTAATTTATGCAGTTCCGTTTCAATAATTGAGCTAGGGCCGGCACAAGCGAAACAAAGTGTGGTTTTGCATTGCGCTGCTTCCCGGTTTAGTATTCATGAAACAATATCTGGGTAGGTTTTTATGTAGTTGCTTGTCTGTGAACATACGTCACGTGTTTTTGAAGCGCGAAACGCTGGAGAACAAAACTTCCGGTGTGTATGGACAATTAACACGTGGTCACCAGAAAACCCGCACGACGCTTAAAACGTGACTTGGACCTCAGGCCTCTATGCATCAGGACTTGAATATTCATCCTACAAGGATTAGTTATTGATAGGCCCCAAATAAGTAATTTCAGGGGCAAAAAATAGACTCAGGCAGCGCAGAACCCGAGGTCAATGTTGGAGGTCAATGGGAGAGGCCTTTGCCCTGCAGTGGATCGACGTAGGTTGCTTCTGCTGCGGGTGATGATGATGCTTTACACATTTAAAACATGAGTTAGACCTTGGGCCGAAATGTATCATCCCTTATAGATGCGTTTTCAAAAGATTAGTTACAATATACTTGAAGCTAATCTAATAACTTGAAAAAGACACGTATAGGTCCAAATTTTATTAGTTAATATTATACTGATAGCTCTCAACTGACTTGTGTCTATAACCAAGGCGCTTTTCTGATGGAGGCGAAAAGCAAAAACGCCCGTGTGTACGAGATTTCGGCGCACGTTAAAGATCCCCAGGTGGTCGAAATTAATCCGGAGCCCTCCACTACGGCGCGCCTCATCGCCTGCGTTGCGTCGGCGCGTTAAACCCTACAATCAATCAATCTATAACCAAGGCTTTTACTATAATACAGAAAATAAATGTATGTGCGTGTTTTTACTAGTCGTCCTTATGAACGACCATGAAAACAATCTAAGGCAACAAAATGTGCCCATAGCTTTAAACAAATTCAGTGTTACCTATACGGCATACGCTAATAAGCTTCGTTGGTCATCCACCTTCACACAGTGGAACAGCTCATGTGTATTCTTTATTACATTGTCCAGCACAGGAACGGGGACAGCTCGTCTGAGGTGAGTGACAACATCCCTTGTGGATATTATTTCGCAGCAAGTCGGTTTTGTCGGTGCGTGTTTCAGGCGAATATTTGTCCCGATTACCTCAGCGAATACAGTCGCCACAATCCGATGTTGCTCCAACGTCGCCTTTCCCGCAGTTCGTTAGCGTGTCCTGTAAAGGGGCTTGAGCCGTATTCACGTCTATCTCTCGCTTTTGAAAGGCCTTGGTTAGTGGACGCGTATGTGCCAAATATCATGTAGCACCTACAAAGCAACAATGAAGTCGCTTTCAGATATCGCAGCAAGAACGGTTGCAGCTCTGGAGGTACTCTGGCGTTCTGTCCCACGGGCAATGGCATGTCACGTTTTGGCAATCTTTGTTTTAAGGCTGCGGAATGGCTGAACAATTTCATGGCACTCCACCAAACGAGTTTCGCAGAATCTCGCAAGTTGCCGTCCAAACATCTGCTTTAGAATTTCATTCCTTTTAGGTGAAGCGGTGACGAAGGCGGTTAATTCATTTATCACACCGACAGCGTTCCGGATATCTTCCACTTCAGTTGGTCTCAAAATTGATAAATTAAGCGCGTGATTGTAGCATGGGCATCCTAGAGAACGCGGTGCACTTCTTTCAATCTCTGTTACCGCTCCCTTCGTTTCTGACACCATAGGCCACAAACTTCTGTCCGAATAACTACACAGTTCTTTAAATTCAATCTATTCCTTTTTAGGATGGCAAGAACAGTACGTCCAATATCTTTACCTGTAATGGTCAGATCGTGGAAACTTTGATTCATTTTCTTAGAGTGCTCGGCAGATGGCTTTTTCAAAGACGTAAATTGAAGGAAGTCCTCGCGGAATACGCCGGTATGCACGTAGCGCAACATGAGCGCTAGGTGCAATTCGTGGGCAATATTCGTAGTCTCATCAAGGATGATTTTGTGTGAAACCAGTTTTAGATCTTTTTGTGATTGGGAGAGCTTATTTCAGCAAGTTAACAAGGTATAAGTTAGTTTTCAATGGTATTACGGTTGTACGTTGCCCGGCGTGAGGAACGAGTAAGGTCTTCAACAAGTTCCTCGTCTCCGCTTTCATTCCGGAAACGTATAATCGTCTGAAATTTCTATTGTTCGCGAAAGAAAAAAAAATTCATTTCACTATATTTCAAGAGTGCCCCATCATCTCTGTGTCCCCGCAAATAAATATTTTGTCGGTAGGGAAAAATGATAACATTGATGACTGAAACCAGCTTTCGTCGATTTTCTTTAACGCGAGGCAATCGGTGGGCGTTGAGCTGATTTTACGCGCTTCTCTCAGGCGCAGTATATCGCTGTGGAAACTTTTTCCCGGCACTAACAGCAACCAAGTGATAGCTTTTCTAGCGCGAATAGTCAGGCTGCCGTCCTTCCCAGCAATTTCTTGAACTGCGTTAGGGGCTTTAAAACGAGCTGCTGAAGAGGCGCCGTTTTGTGTTTGCCGCCAACGTGTCCCGGCACAACAAGGGCACAGTACTAGCAGTAAAACATTTTGTGAATATCCGAAAGGACCATCCGCTCACACCTCTTCAAATGATCCCATGTGGCATGACGTCGGACATCTTTTCTATCCTTTTTTTTAAGAAAGACAAAACGGTTCGCCTTTTGGAGGTTCCGGTTTTCCTGCACCAACATTCGTGTGCACAGAATTACGTGCCCCCGCGTCCGCCCGCCAAACAAGAAGTCTCTTTTATTTATCATTTGGGCTGGTAAAAACCGCTGCAAACCAGCCGCGTATTTCATTTGCCCATGTGGACATATTTCATTCGCCTTATTCGCTGCACTTCTATACTACCCTGGAACAGCTCAAAACTGCACTGGACCGGCAAATAAAAAAGAACATAGATGTTGCACAACAGGGTTTGTTGTTAGGCGAGTTGTACATCATTTAATGAAACAGCGCGATACACGGGACAAAAAGAAGAAAAGGCCGCAGAGGCGCTAGCTAACAACTGTTTATTTGAGTACAGAGATCGACATATAGAGGCAAAATGTTGGCGCACACTAGCCGTGCGCATGATCAGTGAACAAATGAAATTATTTGCAAACACATGGTAGGTTACAGTAAACGGAAGACGCTATCTCGACAAGTATAAAATTTCTTTTTCCAGGAGTGCTACTGATGGGGAGCATACACACGAGGTTACTCTTTCGTGTATCGCAAACGCTTCACAGATCTCGCGCGTGCGCGAAATCTGTTGATTGCAACATTCTCTCAGTTGTAATCCGTCTTTCGTTTATTGTAACATTGCCTCTGCTTACAAATAACAATTTGTTCACTGATCATGCGCATGGGCACTCTTCGAAAACGTTTTGCCTATACGCTCCGATCTTTGTAATCAAACAAACAGGTGTTGCACAGATTTTGGGCTCACTCTTTGTCGTCTGCATCGGCGCTTAGGCGTGCTTCCTTTCTTGTAGCCTAGTCGGCGGCTTTGGGGCAGAGCTTGGCAGCGAAAAAAGCGGGAAAGGGAAACATTGAACGAGCTGCTGGGGTGAGAATGAAATGTGAGACGGTTCGAAATCTACGTAAGGCTATTACAAGCCGAAAGCCATGCACACAACATTACGTTGTCAGCGGATGAAACGGATGGGTAGAGATGGGTGTAAAATTGGAAAGCAGGGGGAGCGCGGGTGTCTTAGGAGGAGGGGAGGGGGGGGGGGGGGCTTGCCCTTTTTTGGATGGCCACTGCTGTCGGCCACGCGAAATGAAATATATCCACATAAAGACCGACACCTATGAATCCAATGAGATAGGGGTGAAACAGTTGTGGACCACTTACTCTTGGTGACGCATGAAGAGCCGCAGAGGAAAACAGATCGATAAGAAACAGCAGTAAACAAGCGGCATAGACGGTGGGTGCGAAAAAGAAATGTTGCGGTACTCTGTTCGTCCGATTGGCCAAGAGCGCATGCGCAGTGCCTTGTCCCCTGCTTAGCACTTGCGCAATCGCGGCCATTCATCAGTATGAAACCCGATTGCGAAATGCAAAGCGAGAGCCAAGATGCCATAAACCTGATTTGTAACCGCCGAACAATGAAAATGTAGCGGCAAATGCTGGCTTGCATGGAAGTTTCAAGGGGCATCCATTCCAAGTATAACAGAAGCGAAGAGCCGGCAACATTACAATATCCATGAGGCAAAACGCAACGCCCTACAGCGGACTGAATTGCCTGCGTGTGGGTCATGAATACTAGGATTCTCCTTTTTGGGTTACGCGGCGCGTAAAAAAATCGATGGATCAAAAAGCCAATCCGGATAGTACATTCTGCCGAAGCAGTCAAATGCGCCTGGGGCGAAACCAATTTATGTTCCCCCACACAAACAAGCTTCTATTTCTTTTACTTGTGACGTGATTGTGTGAAAGTACCCACAAACCGAAAGGAGAACTCACGGATATATCTCTGTCACGCCCTACGATGGGGGCTAAAACAGAAGAGTGTCTTCTTGGTCATGCCTGCTTGCTACTTTGGGTGCAGTTGGTTTAGTCAGCGTTTTCATAGACGTCTAACAGCGCACACCGCTGCAGTACCACACAGCACAATATCCCGGTGGAATGCCACCCAATCATGCGAAAAAGACCTATAATACTGTTTTCGGACGATTATTCCAGCTGGTGTAAGGTGGAACTCTCAAAAGGCATTTCATTAGAATATATTGTTTCCTCGTTCCTAAAAATCAATGATGCGACATGTTCACTAACTGCATTAGTATACGATGAATCGAAATGCGGCAATCTGATATTGCCCCATTTCGTTGGTTACGTCAAATAGAACAGTAAATACAAACTATGGCTTTTTATAATGTAGGTGCATTTGGAAAGTACCCTGTTTAAGCAATTATATATCTACTAAGGCAGTCAGTGGCGGTCTTATTTTTACAATCACAACCATAACGTTCGTAATTTGCGGAGCCGACTGGCATAACAAAACCGCTAATCAAAGCCGGCCAAGGAATGTAGGATTCCAACGGATTTTCTTCAGAATCTTGTGTAGGCAAGGGATTACTTTTGCTTGCGCACAAGTTTTAGAAACAAAAAATGAACTCAGCCGCGACCACCCAGAGACAATACCACCTACTGCACAACGTGTTGTCGTACGGCTAGACAGTTATAATGTTTTTTCAAGCACAAGATCTCTTTGTACCTTTCGATTGATTGATTGATTGATTGATTGATTGATTGATTGATTGATTGATTGATTGATTGATTGATTGATTGATTGATTGATTGATTGATTGATTGATTGATTGATTGATTGATTGATTGATTGATTGATTGATTGCAGGGTTTAATGCGCCGACCCAACGCAGGCGATGGGGCGCGCCGCAGGGGGGGGGGCTCCGGATTAATTTTGACCACCTGGGGATCTTTAACATGCGCCAAAATCTCGTACACATGGGCCTTTTTGCTTTTTGCCTCCATCAGAAAAGCGGCCGCCGTGACCGACAATCGAACCCGCGACCTCGTGTTTAATCACCTTTGAAATTGCTGCTTTCAAACAATAGTATCCCCACCATGGGCATAAGACACGGGTGCATACCTAAGTACGGCCTTAAGACAGATGCTGCCCAGTTCTAGTAGTGGGATATGAGGGTTACCCTTATGAGCGAGTGGGCGTAGCTCGAGAGCAGCAATGGCAAGATTTTTAGCTTGCTATTTCCAGTTGTGTTGAAGTCAACAAGTGCTGAAATTTATTGCGGAAGCCAGAAAATAGCCAATTGAGTAAACAATCCACGATCGGGCTTGGAAGTGGTGGGTCTTAGCCCACGTCTCTCAAAAGCATTCTATTGCGCGAGCTTAAATAGGGCCAAACGACTAGTGGCCTTCAATTCTTGAACACCACAGGTGGCGCATTAATGTGGAGAAACGACGTCAAAGTACAGAACCGGCGGACACCGAAAGTGACCATCGCCGCCCGTTCGCTTACTGCATGGCGGGCGTAACGAGAAGCGACGGAACAATGCGCAGTCGACAAATTGATGCCTCTCCAAAGCGTTGGCAAAGTCGATTTGTCTACGCTGGAGGCAGCTCGAGCGGAGAGAGGCCAAAGCCTTTCGAAAACTCGATACCGAGGCGACGCGTCTGAGACCTTCAATTCGACAGAAATGCTTTAGCATTCACTACTCATAGGAAGTGCTCAGTCGCTTTCGCACTCTTTTTCTCCTCCGCGGTTTCTGAGTAATATCACGAAATTCCGTTCAAAACGAGCTAAGCCACCCACATTCTCTTGGCTCAAACTTACTTTTTATTAGAATTTTGACACGAAACTTTAATAGAAATTTAACAATTTAACAGCGTTTTCAGCAACAATTCAATGCCGAATTCATATATTTCCACATTTGAAGATAAATGTGGGCTTGTTCGGAACAAATCCTTCAGCTTTTGTCACATTTTATTTTGCTCGGCGGCGCATGTGCGATGATTACAGTGATACAAATAAGTTGACGAAAACCATGGTAAGGATAGAAGTAGACGGACACACAACGATATTAACTATTTCTTGCTAAAACCTCGGACACTTCTCGCTGTGAAAGCACAAGACCGATGAAAGCAGGTTCCCGCCAGGATGCACATGTGCTTACACCATTAGCAACACTTCTTACATTTTTGCTGGGCTCTAAACGAAGATAACCAGCATGAACTTCATCCGGAACAAATTATTTTGCTTCTTACAGGGCTGCAGAAAAATGGAGTGGCAATGGGTGAATTTTTATATTAGCATTTAGTTGAAAAGTTAGTGAAAAACCCCATGGTGCGTTGGCTTTGAATACGAGCTCGGAAATTGGTTTTGATATAAGCCCTTCCTGTCTATTGCTGTGTTACGCGTCCAGGGACGAGGAAATAGTAACCCGCCGCGGTGACTCAGTAGCTAAGGCGTTCCCTTGCTGAGCACGAGGTCACGGGTTAGGTTCCCGGCCGTGGTGGCCGCTTTTCTGATGGAGGCGAAAAGCAAAAACGCCCTTGTATACGAGATTTCGGCTCACGTTAAAGATCCCCAGGTGGTCACATTTAATCCGCGGCCCTCCCCTACGGCGCGCGTCATCGCCAGCGTTGCGTCGGTGCGTTAAACCCTCCAACAATCAATCAACGAGGAAATAGTAATCAGAGAGGGTCATTTAACTTCTTTTGAAAACGCAGATAATAGCGGTGTTTTGTGTGCTCCGTATCGGTGGTAATAAGAGGACAAAGACAAGTTAAACGGTCCGCTCTTACAGGGATAACTGTTCACGGGAGCTGCTTTTCTTAAAATTTTCATTTTAAGGGGCTTAGAATCCACAGTCTAAAAGTAATAGAAACTGTTCTTGTCTTTCATTTCATTTCATTTTTATTTCCTTAAGGACCCCACTGGTGGGTATTACATAAGGGGTGGATATACAGAAAAATACACATTTGAACGCATTAGTTCTATGAACACAGGTGACTACTGACATTTGCTATGAAATTAATGGGAAGGTGGTTGAAACAATGGAGCAGGGAAGGTTGTTCCAATGTAGTCGAGGGTTTGACGGCTTACCGTCTGTTCAGGAAACATTCATGAAGTGTACATTAGGTAGTGGTAGCGCTCCCGGAGCGTCTTTTGTATATTTTGAGTTTTATTAGTTACCAGTAAACCACTTCACGTTCTTTTCTTATGTATGCTGGGAACACATGACAACAAAAGAGCATCTTAACGCATAACAACTTTTTATTAGGCACACCAGGCGGATAAAGTTTATCCACACACTCTTTCGTTCATATTCAGCACAAGGAACCGTCGCCCTTACGCGTTTCCGGAAAACACTATGCATGGGTGTGTTGTTATAAGACGCGCCGTGGATGTGAGCTATGAATTAATTAGAGAACCTGACCTATACGGAATGCACGTGAAAACCTCGACACACAATTCTTATTACAGGAGAAAATGCTCACACATTGGACAAGCTGCTGCTGCAAAAAGTTGTTATTCCGTGCATTATGAACATGAAAAAAAAAACATTTCAGTTTGTATATGAGGCGAAAAACTTTTTTGGCATTTTGGTCACTGGAAAGATCTGCTTTAACAACATTTCGATATCCGCTTACAAATTTTGGGGCTACTGAGTTTTATTATTAATTTTCTCTCTGGTGCCAAAGTATTAAACGTGGCAAAATTTATTAAGGTATCTTAAAGTAAATACTGCCTTTCCTGGTGCAATATTATCGATCTCTTTTTGTTATTTATTTTAAATATGTGATGTGGTAATTTGTACAATTGTATCTAGGAGTGTTTTATCGTACAGGGCTCAAACTTTGACCTGCGTAGAAAACAAAATACAAATTATTGCTTTAAATGATTTGTAGATCAAACCCATACCGAAGCACATAAAGCTTGATGTGTTGGTTGTACAAGTCATGGAACTTTAACAGAATAACTGTGTTTTTTGCATACCTCCTGTATGTTGTATAGAGATAACAAATAAAGGGCCGCTAGAAAAATCGTATCACAGTACTCGAGTTTAAGGTTCCAGCAAAGCAAACGGTCTTTAGTTCAGCAGTTGCGGCAATGCTGTTCCGCCTGTCTACCAGTGTGCAATGCCATCAAATGAAACTCAGTTTCTTCCCTGAGCATTGTAAACTGATTTTAACTTCAAGCAGACATTTTAACTCCGTAACACAGTCAAACAGCGCTTAAACGAAGACAGTAAAAGAAGACACACACATGAGCGCTGAATAACAGCTGAGCACTTTGGCAACGCACTTCAAGGCCTGGAAGTGCTCCCCGGGTTTGGAATGTATGAAGGTGCTCAAGAGGCTTCGCGCTACACGCGCACGCGAAGTCTACGATGCATGGGAGATAGCCCAGCGTGGAGAAGATTGCTTCAGCACCCCTTCGGTTGCCTTGTGCAAAAAGAGACTTGGGTACCCAAACATATGATTGGAGGGAGAATGGCTCAGCAGATGCGCTTTCAAGTCGTACATTTGGGCATAGAGTTTCATACTAATGTATACTAGAGGGAAATCTGGCGCCACTATCTAAGGGAGCCACGCTTTAGTGAGCGTTCAGTCATGTGCCGGGCAGGCACGTTCTAGTTGTCTTTGGCGTGGCTCAAGAACAAGCTGATGAGTTGGCTCTGGCTACAAAAAAGCACAATATTCCTGTAGAAGGTTCGTCAACTTTGTTTTTGTTGTCATGAAATTGAACCTCATGAAATATTAATTTGTCAGTGATTATGTAAAAGCTTTATGCACCATGAACAAAAAAAATGTTACCCTTGTTTGTTGATTGTGGCTTCGAGACAACAAAGAAGCTATGTGGCTAGCTAAGCCAAGTAGGCGAGGAGCTTCGCTAGCGGCAATGCAGCCGCTCAAGGCGGCCTGCAACTGCAGCTACAGATATCCCTCTAGTATATATTAGTACGAAAGTCTATGCATTTGGGTGTGTTTCTTTTTTCACGCCGGAGCATGACGTCGCTATAACTTTCTCTTTATGTTTCCGGAATGTGTTTCTCTGTGTCTTTATGTTTCTCTTTATGTTTTTCTGCCTTTGTTTAAGCGCTCCTTCAATGTTTTACAATGAACGAAGTAGCCGAAACCCAAACGCTACTTTGATTATAACCCCACTGTTCTCAGCCAAAAATCCCGAAGATATCTGAAAAGTTTTAGTGCGAGCAGCGCCGTTGTTTCGCAATTTTTGTTGCGGCTGCTCTCTGCAGTGCGTTTTATTTAAACACTGTGCAGCTATCTGTTGGGCATGACAAGCACGTAACTCTGTAACTACCGCCACGTCTTTGCCCCATAAAATCCGGACATCTACCTTCTGAACAGGCTGCGTATCGAACGTATTGTTTCTTTATTTTCGCGCAGGTTTCTTCTCTGTACTTTCACGTTTATTGTTTGTTTTCATGCTTTTTGATTGTTTTTCAAGATTAATTTATGTTGAATATTATTTCTTCATGTTTAGTTTTTATAGCTCCGTTTCGTTTATTTTTTTCTTTTTAAATAAAGACACCCGTAAAAAAAGATCCACACAGCAACTTTTCTGTGCAGTTTTGAGCGCGTGGGCAGAATATCGAACATAGTAAATTGTATTTGCGAATAGACCATCTGGAATCTAGCATAATAAGTTCCTTCGCTCAATTCTCAGAAATTAATACATTGACATGGATGTATCCGAACTTTTTAAACCCCTTCATTAACTTTGAAAATATCTGAAAACAGTGTACGTAGTAAATTGGGCAGCCTACAAAGAAAATACTTTTTGAGACGTTGCGCCACAGATTGGAATTGTGAGGATGTTGATGTTCCTTTATCGTGGTAGTTGAAAAGCTCAACAAAGAGCGTACATAAACATAGGAGGGAGATATATTCACATACAGTGACGACGTCAACCGCTTCTGTAAATTTCGTCGGATCTATTTGTACAAAAAGGCAGAAAAAGAAACAAAACATCATCTTCTCGACGCTCCTAACCTATTTCACAAAAAAGGCAACTTCTTTCTATGGCGTTCTCTGCTAGAATCCTTAATACTAGTCAGTTGTCTGTATAACGGCTCTGAGGCTTACAGACAGAAAGATCGCGCCAGCCATCTCGTTTTGATGTTGACCGCCTGTCTATATGTCGTGTAGCAACAAGCAACCCTTCTTTGAAGGGCTTGCATTCATACTGCGCAGAGGTAACATAGATGTCCTTTTATTATGCCATATGCTTTAATGGCGTCCTGGCGGCTTATTCTGCAGTAATCATCCGTGGGGCCATATGGTTTCGGAACAATTGATCTTCATAAGTGTTCATTTTGAATGCGCATACAAGCCGCACCCTGGACTTATCACAAGAAGCGAGCCTCAATTTAAAGAAAGCGCTACCATGTACAACTTTTTTCAAACGCTTATGCAGGTTTCTTGCACATATATAGGATTTTTAAAAGCTTAACGTACGACCTCATCCTTTGGCTCATTTGCCGGAAGAGGCAGAAATAAGGAGGCTTTCCTTTTTGTGCAAAATATAATAGACGTTTAGAAAACTACCAAGAAACGGCCGGTACCTGCGCTCATCTGATATTTCTCAAATAAAGTATAACTCCTGAAAATAGCTTTACTTATGAAACACATCGTTCCGAGTGCACTTTTTCTTTTTCTCATCTAAAACAGAATGCTTACTACATCGTTTGCATGAGATGTTGGCGAGAATAGGAAGACGTTTCAGCTCTCAAGGTTTGTTTTACTTTGCAGCTACAAATTTAATATTTTTTATAACTTAAGGGACGGCGTTTTGTACTGTTGAAGACTGAGCAATATGTGCCTCAAAGATGCAAGAGCGACAGTAAAAAAGAAGAACAGCTAAGAGATGAGGAGCTTTGTGACAGAGCCAAGTACAAGACAAGCAGAGCTTCAGTCAGCTCTCACTGCTTAGTTTTTTTTATATATGGACTCTTCTGTCTTCGTACTCAATGACAGCAGAGCAGGGCCACCGACCAGGGAAAATGTTCGCAATTTGCGTGCGATGATGGCGCCTGTCACCAGCCTCAAACATTTCCGAGGCCTGGTTTCTCCCCTAAGTCCACAGTGACGTAGTTTATGTAAACCTCGATAGACAGCGATTCTCTCTTTTATGTGAGGTGACACTCCGGCATCATTTTTTTCTTTTTTTGTTGTCATACCAAGACACGTAACTGCCTTGAGATCCTGTTTTATATTTACCTTGTCAGGAACGCATCCACCGGACGACAAGCGACAGCCGAGACCCTTCAAATCGGAAGCTGACTCAGGAGCGTCAATGAAGTGCGACATCACCACTTTGCTTACGAAGTAAAAGGAAACAGAGTTGAGTGAAACAACACCAAAAACGTATTGGCATAGGACACCACGAGTTCCAGTACGTTCATTCATTATTCCAGTATTCTGCAGTAACCTTGCAAACAGGGCGTCAACGTGGTGTTCAACTATTGTTTGACCAGTATCACGCGTTTCACATGAGCTTACAGAGCCGTCTGGTCTTTTTTGGGAAGCCCTGTGGCGCATCTTTGTTCAAAGTTGTATTGATGCAGTTTCTTCTTCGCCCTGAATTTTGCTGGTTCCTTGTTTGAGAGTGGCAGCTGTCACACGTCGAGTATATGCGGCACGTTTTTTTAGTATACTGTCCGCTACCGAGACTATCCCTGGTATTCTAAATCCTTCCTCCGCTCGAGCCTCCAGTAGATAAGACACTTAAAATCCATTTCCCTATGCGTAACCATTGCAAAGTCCCCCCCCTCAGACGAATGGAGTGAGCAAATGAAGTGGAGGAAGGACTCAGAATACGGCCATCTGTCACCGTCAGTTCATTGCCGTCAGGTCGTCGTTCGATAACTATGACCTTGGGAGCATCACCGTACGTTTGTCCTCGAAATTAAGGCGCAGCCACGCCTAAGCAGATATCTGCATACCACAAAGGCTTACTTTGTTTATTTGTTCCGGTAACCAGACCCAGGGCTCCCTTCCTTTTAAAGTGGCCATAATAACCTCTAAACTACGAGTGTTCGCACATAACTTTTAAATCGGTTAATAAAGATATACTTTGTGTTTCTAATAAGATATTGCGGGCATGTTTAATGCGTCATGCTTAGTAAGACGATTTGTTAAAATTTGTAAATTTTGTAGAGTCTTAAATTATCGTCATCATCTGCAGCAGCCTGTCTACACCCAGTACAGCGCAAAGGCCTCTCCCATAGATCCCCAGTTATCCGGGTCCTCTGCTAACTGCAACCAATTTATCCCCGCAAACTTCTTGATCTTATCTGCCAACCTAACCTTCTGCCGCCCCCTTGCCACAGCGAGAGCAGACAGGTTTGACATAGGCGGCGATGCAGTGGAAGTAATAAGCGATTATATCTATTTAAACGAAGTAGTTACCCCGCGTCCCAGCCATGAGACAGAGATTCCTAGAAGAAGAATAATGGGTTGGAGTGCATTGTTTGACAGGCATTCTCAGATAATGACGGGAGCCTACCATTGTTCCTGAAGAGGAAAGTGTATAACAGCTGCATCTTACCGGGACTCACCTGCAGGACACAAACTTGGTGGCTCAATAAAAGGGTTCTGATTGAATTAAGGACGACTCAGCGAGCAGTGGAACGGGCGGGGATAGGTGTAAGGTTGAGGGACAAGAAGAGAGTGGAGTGGATCAGGGGAACAAACGCGTGTTAAGGACATATTAGTAGAAATTAAGAAGAAGAAATGGACGTGGGCAGCGCATGTAATGCGAAGGCAAGATAACCGTTGGTCAATACGGGTAACAGAGGGGATTTCTAGGGAAAGCAAGCCACTAAATAACACCACCAAAATACAAAGCAGTAACATTCGGATCTCTGCTTAAGTAAAGATGATGCATGGCGCGTATCTAAGCCAGGTGTGACACAAAATAAGGGCGTGCCAATAGCGTACCTTTGTATCCGGAGGTTATTCCGCAACTGGTCAGCACCCACCTACCGTACTCGCATGAAGGCGTAACTTCAGGACACACCCCGTAAAATAAGCTCCAAGCATACCAACGCAACTACATATCGGTATATCAGCATATCTTGAAGCAGGTCATATCCGTAGTGGTAGCCGCCAGTAATCTCTTTCTTCATTTTTTACAGCGAAGCTGTTACCCTTTCGTGTCGTCAACAAAAAAAACCAACCAGGACTCGACATTTCTCGCCCAAGACGCCCAGCGCATGCGCCAGGACCCAGCATCTCCCGACAGAGACGCAACAACACCGCTGAGAGAACGAACATTTTGTACCCGCGCGGTTTACAGCAGCTGCGCTGGACATCCCCTTTCGCTGGACTAAATATGGTCCAATTTTTTTTTCTCACTGTCTACGTAAATTATCAAGCCTCTATGGCGAACGTTTCATAGCTTTTTGTTCATGTTGAAGTTGAAGTTGAAGTTTTATTCAGACAGGAGTAGCCTTGGGTACAGAGGCAAAAGGCAGATTTACTCTGCCTGACGACGGCCTACTGCCCCTGCGGTCGGCATTGCACAGCGTTGAAGAGAAGTAAAATAGAGAAAGAGAGAGGGAAAAAAGATTTCCAAAAAAGAACAGCGTTATACAATGACTACAAAAGGCGATCATCAGCAATGGTGATGAAAAAAAAAGAAAAAAAGGAAAAAAAGAAAGAACGAAAGAAGCCAGCAAAAGCAACGTTATACAATGTCTACAAGAAAACCGACAGAGAACATCAAATGTAATACAGAAGCAGAAAACTGAACACATAGCACACAAATTGCCCTCATTTAAAAAAAAGAAACCAGGACAGACTTCTAGACAATTTAAGTACAAAAATGTCGTTTTATATTTCGTTTAAGTTTGAGCAGCGAGATAAATTGAAGAATTATGTCGAATATTACCGGGTTTGTTCAATTTCATAACTTCCTTGAAACTCCAGCATATACAGTGAACTCTCGTTAAGACGAAATCGAAGGGACTATAATAATTTGTTCGTCTTATCATAAGTTCGTCCTATCAGAAGCCCTCAGGCCCAGGAGATTGCTAATATCTTGCTTCAAGAAGGTGAATGAAGAAGACTTACAATGAAGAAAAAGACGAAAGAAATCTATTTGAGTGTCGAGCTTGAACATTAGGTGCTCTTGCCTGGTTTGATCCAGTCCAAACGGCGACGGAGAGCGTACACCCGCTATCTCAGCCGACAACGCAGCAGAGACAAAGAGGCAACTGTTCGCTTTCTCGGATGTAACGCGGTTAGTCTGGCGAGGCGAAACGATGCCTACTCGCATGCTCCCGCTGAGAAACAGCATTGGTCAGGAGAACTGCTGAGTTCGCGAACTGAACTCTCCGTGGTCGCTTTTTTTGTTACTTTTTTATCATCCTACTTTGCGGCTCTTTCCTCCAGAGCAGAGCAGCCAGAAAAATCGCCCTCGCTCTGTTTTTTTCTGGGATCAGCTGCTGGCGCCCACGGATTGAAGGGTGGGAGAAGCGGGAGAATTATCCGTGTGTTTTTTTTCCCGCTCCGTCCCTTCCTCAACGGAGCGAATTCGCTTCCCGCTGTGATTTTCCATATTTTTTCTCCCTCTGGTCGCGTGAATGCACCGCCGCAGAACTGCAAGCCTGCCGTGTTCGCTACCCAGAATTGCCAGCAGTGCTTAACACCCATGATGTTCGTCTCAGCTGAGGAGTACGTGCAAGACTGTTCGTCTTAAGCAAAGTTTTTTGCATTGGGTCTATAACAAGTCAAACAGACGTTCCCACGTTTTTCAACACAAGCGAGAATTCGTTTTAACCAAGTTCGCCTGAACGGGACCTCACTGTAATAGTATATGGTGGATTCGGCTTGGTTCTGTCTTGAAGGAGAGTCAGACAGGCATAATCACGTGTTCTGTTTCTTCTGCCACCACCCAACTGTGCTACAGTTGCAGGCTATTGATGGCAATTTGAGAAGGTGTTGTAAGATATTTTTGTTGTGTTACTCCACCTTATACACGAGGTGACCTCAGCGAAAACCTTATAGAGAGCTCACGTGTACTTTAATCGTTTGATAGGTATCGTTTAACCTGCAAAAAGCCATTCAAAGCGACAGTTCCTGACCACGTGACTACTAATATTTTTTTAAGTGAAGCTTCTTACCGCTCCTCTCGCCGCCCCCCAAGGGTTTTTTCGCGACCGTTGCTGTCGCGAACAAATAAAAGAAATTACGGGCACCGCCAGTATTCCAACTTAGCGAGAGCCCCTTGTCTCACCGATTGAGCTACTAGCCCACGTTGACACCGGAAGGACAGACGGCGCACTCACGTATCAAATCTGCTGGATTACCCCCTGCGTTCTCGCTGAACGCCACGCGATAGCGTCACGTGGCCTCTCGCGCACTGTGCGCTCCACCCACGACAGGTGTACCGGCTGTGTGCACGCCTTGCGCACGCGCTAAGAGTTTGTAAAAATTGCACAAAGCTCCCACCAATGCATGGCATATAACTTCTCCTTCCTCGCTGCCGTCGATCTCGTCGCCTCCGTCGTTGGCAGAAGAGACGGAGGACAAGTGAGATTGGTCCAACTCCGGGTTTGAGCTTGCTTTATTTTATAAAAAAATACTTTCGTCTCATGTGCTTCACCAATACAACTCAACCAAACACCATTCGTGGGTCATGCAGTGATTTAACCTTAGAAAAGAACATCTCTTTGAAGTGATAAATGGTGTGGGTAAGCGCCTTTCACTTGTCTGGTTTCACTCATTGTAAGGTCATGTGCGTGTACTGAAGTGACGTCCCATGGGTAATCGTTGGGAGTGTCGCCTACAGCTTCGCTTTCCAACCACTTTCACAGGGTGGATTAAGGCACAATTTCTGTTCTTGATCCGGTGGTTTTTTTAAGTGCGCCAGTGCATGCCAGAGGGAGCTACACCATTCACCACATTTAGATAACAGTAGAAGAGGGACAATCGTGCTTCACAGTGGCAACCGCGTCCAGTCTGGACCAGTCGAGAAATCTAATCATTTGCCGGAAAACGTCTGGTGTGGTTGATTTCTCGGGTTGTCTCACGTAAGTGCTGCGCTCGCAAAAACGTCACTATAAACAGCTCGCACGGCAACCATGCGAGACCACATCAGAAATGAACGGTACGGGAACTTTTCCAGCCTCCCGTACAATTTCCCCCCGGGTTGCCTTGAAATTGTCAACCCGGCGATTGCAAAACAATAGTAGACACGGTTTACGGGCTTCGGTAATCAAGAGATGCCGCAACTAAATTCTTTCTCTTTTCCTCACCCTTGGAACATCCGTGGCAAATGACTGCAACAATGCCGGCGAGCAAAAGGCGCCTCCAGGAACGCATTGCACTAAGGTATTCCGTGGTCGAAATACCTCTTTAACGAGCTGTTTGATATAAGAGTGTTCGCGTAGCGACGAGTCTTGTTTCCAAGCCAGCACAGTACGAGAGCATCTCTCTCGCGCTGGTTAGGCGCGTTCTTCGGCGTTATAACTACCCTTGTGGTATGGTTTTGAGCGAGTCGTTGCAGTTTCTCTAGAAGCGTCTTCGAGCTGTTTGCCGGCAGTAAATTCCTGTCTCTTCATTGACATGTCGACCGTACCGCGAATTGCCATGCCGCAAAGTGTTTTTTATTATAGGCCGCCCTTTCTCACTTCCCTCCTGCATCCCTCTTGGCCAGTAACAAAAGGAGCTGTCGCTTTTTGGGAAAACTCAGTTGTTTTGTGGCAGTTGTCGTGCTGGTCTATTCAAGAAATCTGAGCAGAATTTATTGGCTTTAAATCAACTTCCTTGGTTGTCTGAAAATGTTATAAAGTACTCTCTATACTTAGAGTTCAGGAAAATGTAAAAAGAGGTAATGAGTATTCAATAGGAGTACTCTTAGGCTATCAAAAGTAAACGTCATTTGACAGCGTTTTTGCTACTGCACGTACGCATGCACGCGAACATATGTAAAAACAGGCAAATTTTAACCCAGCATAGTATGACCTCAATAATTCGAACTTGGTTATTTCGAATTCGGTTAATTTGAACTCCCGGTTACTTCCAACTCATGCCCTGGTCCCAAAACATCCCTGTATATTTAAATGGGGGAAAACTACCGATAATTGGAACGCATTCGTGTACAAAACGGTAATTTAAACTATGATCTTCTGGTTTCCATCGCTCCTCGCAGAATAATTCGGCCCAAAGTAATTACAATGTGTTGCAAATGCAAACCAAACCAAATGTAATAGAGACACAAAACAACGAAACAGAAAAACAACACGTGGCCCACGCAACGCTCCACCAACACATCATTTCGCTTCTACAGAGGGCGCCGCGCCACCGGCGCCAGTGCTCCCGCGCATGCCATTATTATTTACGAAGCATTATTTAAACAGTTGCCTTCCACAAACCTGTAGTAGCGCCTAATTCGCGATAACATGCCCAGGGGTGGCTTTCTGTGTTCTGCCCGCGCAGTGTGTTGCGATTTCCATTCATTATAGCGCCCGCCCGCTAATTCGGACTCCGCTTATTTCCAACAATTTAATGGCCACCTTACAGTTCGAATTATCAATGTTTTACTTTACTAGGTTTTACGAAGAGCCAAGACAAAAACAGATATCCAATTTGCGAACTACATTTTAGGACACAATGAACATCCCTTGCTACACGAAACATTACGTTTACGCAACTTATTGCAAAATAGAAAAAGTCAATTCTTTTATATTCTGGTGTTAGTGAAACCTACATACAGGAAACGTGGGGCACATATATGTGCGTGTGCTTCCTGTTTTATGTTTAAGGACGAAATTTATGTTTTGCTGACGTTGCCTTCACAAGGTTATTCACAGAAATAGAAATTTCGGAGTAATAAAGGGTTTGTTACAGCAAAGATAATTCCTTATTTCTCGTCCTTTACTTGCGGCAAGTAAATTGCCAATTTTTGCAATTCCTGCCCTTCAACAGAATTAACATCACCTTTTTTACCCAAAAGCGTGAAATTTGTAAGGTAGGTCATTCAATACAGAACAAAGTTGGAAGCCCGTTACAAAATTTTGAACAAAGTTGTCCTCGCACAACAATCTAGCTAGAACAAAAAAGTGGTGGTAGAAAACGACCGACTTAGGCAATACAGAGATCCTGCCAATGTGTATGGTGGGTTAGAGGGCCGAAATGTTCTCATCGATTAATCCGCATAGCACGCAATTGCGTCACTATGCACTCTCCGAGTACGATTTTGCAATACAACAGACAAAGAATCAAGAAGTAAAGTCGCCGAAGCAGACCAGTGGGAAAGGATTGGCCCTAGGACATGAAATTTGTACAAAAAAGCACCGTAAAATAAATATCTACCTTGTCCGAGATTCTAATGACCACGACGAAGAATACATTAAGCAAGGTGGTTGGAAAAAACGCAAATGGAAGAAGGTTCAGGGTTGGCGAAGAAAGAAAAAAATCACGAGTGTCATTACAACATGCCATAGAAGCGACCAGGGCAAAATAATGTCCCCATTTCTTTCCAGTGTCTCCTGTGCTGCGACCGGCCTTCACGAAGCTAATTGAAAAGAGAGTAGTACCTCCTGGGTTGTGCGGTGAACCAAATCATCGTTCGTGTACTCGCAATCAAGGCGCAAACTCTCTCGGCCGTTTCCTACTGGCGTTGTTCCCTTCGTCAATCAGTCTGATCTTCTTTTGTGTTGAAAGAGCCGGCAGGCTGCTAAGAACAATGAAACGAATGCGAAGAAACCCATCTAAGTTATTTTCCCCGTTTATCATTGCGGGAATAAGATGCCCTCAAAAGTTTAAAATGTGCTAAAGACAACTGCCTAAATGCGTCGGCCAAGACTGCACTTTTCTTTCCGATGTTGTTGGCGGAGTTGTGGTATAGGGTGAAGGTTGAAAAAATACAAACCCTCCAAATTTACAGAAATGCAAATTCTCTTATTAAGTGTTACGCATATACTTCTCCCAACCACCGCAACTGTAAAGGTGTCGTGCAATCTTGTAGTGGTGCCACTGCTTTTGAGCAACTAGCGTCGTCTGCAGGTCCCTCCCCGTGAGCTTTCATTCTGTCAGAATCTGGCGTGTAGGGCCAGCGCCAAAGCGATACATGTAATCGAATGTTGTTGCGTGCTGCCGGAAAAGGAGAGTAGGAAAGATACTTTAACAAGAGCAAATTGTCGTGAAAAACGTACCTTAACGCCGAAAACATATGAAGTGAAGAAAAATTTAAATACACGAGCTATGTACAACAGGCCCTTCGCAAACAATCGGACAATGCGTTACGCAAAGGAATAGCCTTGATTGCGATAATCAGCAATGTCTGTGTTCGTTTCAGGAATTCCGCTGCGTTCAAGAAAAGCCAGGGAATGAAAATACAGCAAAGACCACGTTGTATCTCCTCGGGTTACAATATAAGTTATTCGAACGGATTCTTCAAGAGCTTCCACGTCGTGTTTCTACCACGTGTGTTCTATAGAAAAGTGCCGGTAGACACGGATTGAGTTTTTTTAGACTACTCAATGCTAGTTCTATGAGAATAGTTCATACTGCGAAACCTCAGCGTATTCCGCTAGTGCATGCAAAAACGGCAGCCGCATGTGAATTCGGGTTCCACTGATAGGGGTTGAAGAGGAGTGAAGAAGGCTCTGCTTCATCCGCGGCTTCAACTGATAGGGCGCCTTGGTTAGGTGTTCTTATTTTATCCTGTGGGCGCGAGCAAAACTTGCGCAACAATAATAGATATTCTGACAATCAGTGGTGAACAGCCGCAATAAACAAAAATTTCTTCAAAGCTCTTACGTGAAATTCCTGGGGGACTATAAATTATTGACGCCCTAGTGGTATGAACATTCAATAATTGGGAGCGTGAAAGTTTACTAATGATCTGTGGTAAATGTTTTAGTGACAAGCAAGAATGTTTTGGGAAGCTGGATTATGACTGACATGTGTGGTTTTCTGTCAAATTATTCGCAGGTATTAGAAAAGCCTAAGCTATAAATGTTGGGGTTAGCCGTCCTAGTAAATTTAGGGTTGTTACCATGACCTTGAGAGGCATGATGACCATTCAAAATTGCATGAACCGACAACCGTTTGAATAAAAGGAATTGTTTAGTGCATCAGCATCAGTCTAGGAAATTTGAGCACGCTTATGATGAACAGGGCTGAAGCAAAATGGCGACGACCGAGGTGGATGTGATCAGTAGAAGAAAACAATAAGGGCGCCAAATTAAAGCAAGTACTTGAGCGTAATTACAGGCACGAAGCTGCCACAGGCAATTATATATGTTAATTGTTTGTATTTCCAGAACATGGATGTACCTTCCAACCAATTATGTTCTTAGAAGCATTGGATACAGTCTTCAATTGTGACGCTGCTGTGCCCCTATGGCGTACAAATTTCTGACGCCCATTGCCCTGTACGTGAAGCCAGTCTAGGCGACCGCACTGGAGCGTAGACTATGCTACCCTTCTTACGAAATGTAGCGCAGTTCTAACAAAGCTGGTGATTATCCTGGTTATATACTGAACGATTGTATTTATAGCATGAATGGGATAATTTCTAGATAGACAGTTGAAATAGACTGCACATCATAGATAGATGACGCACAGCTTTTTTCTTACTTCTTGCATTATCTAGAAGAATGATCACAAAAGTTAGAACTACCCCGCTCACGAAATATTGACACGCTATCGCAAAGTACTGAATACTACGCCGACGCTCTAGACTAGAATTATAAATAAGTGACACTGACCCACACCCCGTGTGTGGACAACGACAACGCAGCGCTGTACTAAGCAGTAGAGCTGCTTGATTAGTTCCGTCTGTCTGACGTGCCGACAGCTTCGGCTAGTGCTTCCAATACACCTATGCGTACCCCGTATTATTGTCGTCGTTATCGCTTTGGCTGGACCCACACGGGCTAATGAGAAAGGCACATACGTTGTCCGGTGCACGAAATATTGGGGCATTGCGGAAGCAGGAGATGCCCTGCAAATAGCACGGCTTCGTTTAATATAGCGCGAGCGGTCGAGCCCACTCCAGCTGCTCTCATCAATATCGTGGCGTCTATGCAGCGCCTCGCCTATCTGCTGGCGCCGCGAGACTGCGTATAGCCCGATACTTGCCTCGTGGAGCTGACAGTAATCGATTACCTTACCGCCGCGACCCGCGTCTAGTTTCGGCAGGCGGAAAGGAATAGTTACTTGCGCTTTCGCAATCCAATCCGCAGTGCCCAATCGAAAATATAGAAAAAGCAGGACGGAAACTGCTGAACAAAATACGGTAGCTTTAATTAGCACATCTCGCGAAAATCCTGCTTCAGCATCGGAGTTAGTAGTGGCGCGGAAATTCCCATTGCCTGCTACATGTTCTACTGCAAAAAAAGGACACACAGGGGAAGCTAACCTACTGGCTGCGATGTCAATGATAGCGCGTGCTTCATAAATTATACACAAACAATGATCGCGCCGGTATGCCCAGGGCCACAGAAAGTAGCGCTGAAAGCCTTTACTTCCACCGCTTTCCTTTTAACCGCTAGCAGCGTGTTGAACTTTCAATCCTGCTGCTACCACATCTCTCGCACAACGGCGCAGCAGTCACAACCGAGACACGAAGGCCATCATGTGCCTTTCAATTGGTCAATAATATCTTCACAGTTACATCTTCTCAGAAAGGCTAACGTGCCTGCGGATTTTTAGAAGAAGCTGATACGATTAGCGTTCCATGTATTTGCCATGTCTATTAATCAAAACTCTCGCGTCAGCTCTTACTTTTCAATCGCGAGCCGCAGAATCACAAACGGCCTGATGTTTGTGCTATTCGGTCACCACCAAGCACGTGGGCACCACCAAAGTCGTACGTCCTTTAAAAAGACATGAATTGAATCTCCGGATTGCACGTATACTGACTTGGATACGCATTTTGAATAGATTAGTTAATATTATACAGCCGTGTCAAGGCAAAATTTTACTTAGAGCTCAAGTTTATATATTGCATCCCTTAAGTGTGCTTGTTGAGTATATTAACAATGAATAGGCACCGATTTCAAGGTCAGTGGAGTCAAAATCCAAGTGTGCGTGAATGTGCTTGTCTTTCTCAGAAAAAAAATTCAATGCCAGCTCGCACAACTGTGCAAGCCTGGTGTCAAAGCAGAGCTGTGTTCGTTTCGCTAAGCTAAACTCGACGAGCGCCATTTAGGTCCTTGTGAACCTTTTACCCTGTGTATATTTATGAAGCTTCTCAGCTGAAGACCAAATGCAGAGCAAAGGTAGGTATCTAAGTGCTTTATTTGCGTAGTGCCTACCTAAATACTTCGTCGCGTGCTCTCTCGCTGTTGAAAACCTGCAATACTTCTTGTTCCTCTCGGTGATTGCATTCCCGCCTGGCAGCGTGGCGCCCTTGCTGATGAGCCGCCTCTTCTTCAGGCATCCGAACCTTAGGACGCCCCATGTGCCCGGCACAGAGTCGTAGAGTGTTCTGGCGTGGCCTCCGCGGCGGTCTGTGCTTATGGGCGCATGTGGCTTCCCGTAGCAACACCGAGTGAGTGATGTCAGGAGCAGAAAACATTCGTTTCCTGGCCAATCCCCCCCTTTGATATTATTTTCTTTTTGCGACAACGTCACGTGGCGTAAGCCCACGCGCAAGCCTGGATACCAATGTGAGACTAGGCGCCTGCACTCTTAGCATTTATCATTGTCCTGTTCAAACAGCTCATTCTTTTGTTCCAACCTCTACTTTCTAATATTTAAGCAATTTTCGCTAGTGATTATACGCTCCTTCTTCATTCGAATGCTAAAGTTTAGAGATTACAGTTTAGTTAAATGGCCGCACTACATTCCTGGGCGATCCGGCTTCACGTTGGTACGTGCTCTCGGCATTTTTTTTTGGCAACTTTTCCTGCGTATGGACGCGAAACCCAGCGCTCAAACAGTTCTGCTGTTAAAAGATATCCGCCGTCAGTGGTCTTTTGAAATCAAATTTGCTCGTACATTTCATCTGAATTTTTGTCACCTGTATGTAGTGTCATTCACCGACATCCACCATCGCATTGTAGAAGGGCTCATCAATTTTTTTTTCGCATGGTTGAAAGAAGCGGAGTTCTCAAAAAGCGTGTGCCCCCCCTCTCTCCCTCTCTCTCTCTCTCTCAACTCAATTTATATATATATATATATATATATATATATATATATATATATATATATATATATATATATATATATATATATATATATATATATATATATATATATATATATATATGTATATATATATATATATATAAATAAATATATATATATATATATATATATATATATATATCACTCTTTTTTTCTCTCTCTCTCTCTCTACGATCTGCTTAAGTACTTACAATGCATTTACCATCGAAAACACGAGCACTCACCCAATCGGGCACCTCAACGGTCCCCTCATAACGCGGTCATCAAACCAGGCCAGCATACCTGCAATGTGCCTCATGCTTACAAACTGGGCACAATAAATTCTCTACACATTTATGCTTGGGTTCAAGTTGCTTTGGTGGCCTGTACACAGAGATTCTTAGCCCCGTCTACGTGATCGCTGACCAAACGACCACCATCGTCGGGGGCTCTACATATACTAGCGGGTGATGGCTTTGTATTCAGTTGTGGTTCATTTGCAGGTTGCATTCGAATTCTACAAGTGCGAACAACTCCGGTCCTAGAGAGGGAGTGCTAGCGGATTTCATGTGTGGTGAAACCACTACAGTACAGCCTCAGTTGTATCCGAATATGAAACATTTTTTTCGCTTGAAGCAGCCCTCAAAATTATCAGCTTTATATTCCGACGTCGTGATTCGAGTTCGATCCTCAGGCTTCCTGGGCATGGCCAGATGTCCTAATTTTGAGACACGACGGTGGCCTCCCGTTTGGTCGAGTTTAACTAGGTGACATGTACAAGACATCAACAAGCTTTGAAAGTTTATAGAGAGAAAAATTTGTAACTTACATGACCACTACAGCGCCTTTTGGTACGATTGTCGCTCAAATCCCCAACTTTTTTTTGTCATTGCGTAGCAATGCCGAATTCGACGTCATCCAGGAAGTCGTGTCTCGTTTAAACGCTGCCGGAAAGGCGTTCTTGGGAGGTGTCTCGTAAAAAGCCACTGAAATTACTGTCCAGTTAAGAAAAACTACGAGACAAGCAAACTTTATTTTCTAGAGTTTGGCAGGGGTGCTGGCGTGTACTAGCGCTAGGTCGTCAATTATCTATTCCACATTTTCGGACACATTCTGTACACAATTTCACCGTTTTCTATCATTCAGTATTGGCGCTTCAATATATTAAAGTGGAGCATTCTATACCTCCCCGTTGGCGTTCAGTGCCGCTCCAAAACTCATTGCAGGACAGCCACCATTATAAAATAGTTTTTGCAAAACTATGATTATGATGAAGAGGAGGTAGATCAAGCACCTCCGAAAAAAAGCGGTTCCTGCGCTTCAAATCGAACCTGGTTCCCCCGCGTTATGAAGCCGCCGTTCATCCGATAGCGCCATTACGCCCTGGTTTAAGTTGTTTGGATTTTAAACTTTGGCTCATGTTTCATTTGAGTAAAATTCGCTTTTTAAGCGTCTTTTGTTTAGGCCTGAAGCTTTGATTTAGTTTCGTTGACAAAAATTACAAGACAAAGATTCTACGCTTACTACTCCACATCCCTTCTTTCGCATGTTTGTAGCACCGTTTCCTAAGGCTTCGCAAATAACACCACAGAGTGCATACGTTAGAAAAATGAAGGTACGAGATATTTGCAAAGAGTGAATATCTAACTTTCAATGAGTAGATAATATTTCCAAGGCTTCCTTACCAAGTACAGTCGCAATGTGCGAGAATTACGCGCCTTGGTTTTCCCCGTTCAGTTCAGGAGAAGCGCGCCTCTTTTTCCAGCAGAAAACACTGATGCCTAAAACGACTGCTTTCATGTGGTTTTCAAGCACCATTATCTCACCGAGACGGATGTTTGTTCTGTTCATAGGTGCCCTGGGTACTAAATATGCTCACATTGTTCCTGTCGAGTTGGTTTTATGGGAGGTGTTTGACCTACCACTCACTCACTTAATCCATGTAACTAAACTATGATCTGAGATACCATAGCTGTCCACTCCCTATTTTCTGGAATAAAAGCGCATCTCTGGTGAACCGTCCAATTCATTCGTGTTTCTATTGTGCTGCTATAGCTGTGAGACTCGTATAGCCAGTCTCTGAAAAGTACACACAGTTGACTCTTCAGTTTAGAGTATTGGCTTTACCAATGGTTGTCCGCGGTTAGTATAGGATTGCCCACGCCATAGGAGTATACGTGAAAAACTGATTCAGAATCGTTTTTCTTTTGTTTGGAGAGAGGCCTGCCGTCACCGCGAGACTGATAATCGAAGACCCTCAGTGTTTCTGGTCAACACAAAAAAAAATCAAAGCTCGTCCTCCTGTAAGACGCTTTAATGGCGAAGCTATTGTAGGTGAGCATTGGCGGACACGCAGTTCTTTTCAATATCGGTGTTAATTTGCATAGTTGCGGTGCTAGTAATCGTCGTCATATGCATCGAAGAGGCCGTCGTGCTCTTCGCGGCGAGTGGTGTATGCAAAGTCACCCTCAGCGTTGGAGACTTCCGCCATCTCAACTGGTCAAGCTTGCACTGCGTCGCATAAGCATCGCCATAGCGAAAATTCCCCAATACGTAAGTACTGAAGAACACACAACAACGGATTTGTACAAGTTTGAAATTCTCTGTTTAGTTAGGTCGTTGCTTTGCACAGCGGTGGTAATTCTCATCGTCATATGCATCGACATTGTCATATACGGCATGCCAAGCATTACATTCGAGGTAGCGCTTGACGGCAGCGCAGATTTTTGTTTTGTTTTTGCTATTGACATTGCGCAGGCAGGGACTCGACGGTCGTCTCCAGGCACGCGTTTACGAGCGCGCAGCACTTTCACACTCCTCGTGGGTTTTGCCAGTTTTTTGGCTAAAGCCACTGCGTTTAACGGGAACGCTCGGCGGTAGGCGGGGTGTACGTACGCACGAGCGCTTCGCATTTTCTGGGTATTTTTTTCCTGCAACGTCTAACCTACGGCTTCTACAACAGCACCGCTGTTAAAAGGATGCGGTCACCTTCGGGAAGCGTCTACAATGGCCTTGGGCACGCTAATGATGCTGAAGACGATACTGGTGCTTATAGGGAGTTTATTACTAGCATTATATGCACGCCACGCACTACTCGGGCAATAATTTGTCATTGAATTTCTCCACTTCGTCTATCCTGTAGCAGCTCTAAGCGCAGAATCTGAACGAAGTTGCGGGTACGTAGCCCACTCCATGGATGGTCGTCTATGAGTGACGGTCGCGGTGGAGGAGGAGTACGCGATCAGAATATGCTTGGGAAAAGGCGATCTCTGAGGAGAAACATTCGACATCTCAACCATTCCAAAAAAATTATCCTTCAAACTCTATACTTTTTCTGGCGTTACAGAAGGAATCGCAAAAGCAATACGAAGCATCTACTGTACGCATTTTCTTATAACGGTGACGTAGGGCCATAGGCAATTTTTTGGTGTACCGGAAACCGTAGAATAAAACAAAATATTAAGCACTGATTTGCGAATCACAGTTTTTTTATTCCATAGCGCCAAATTTCGCTCGATAGTATGGTTCCTTTCAACATTATTGTGGTTTTTCAATGCCAAGGTTGTACGTTACGCTTATACCGCTTTCCTGTTCGTGGGACCAGGTTGCTTATTCGTACAGTAGCCATTTCTCTAAAACATTTTTTTTTATAGCGAAGCAGGTAAATGTTAACTCCCTTTTTTTCTGTTATGACTGCAGGTTAGAAAAAACTGGTTTCCATCTCTTTATTTCGACACCCTCGGTACTCCAGGCCACCTCTTGGCCTCCGTCGCTCGATAGGTGTCGAAAGGAAAATGTTTTCCCAGAAACGCTTTTGTGTTCAGTAGTGAAGCTGGCCTTAAGAAGATCGGTATAAGCTTAGTTCTGTTAAGCTGGCTTTCCCACATATTCAGTTGAACAGTGAAGCCTATTCACAGGGCCGGTGAAGGTTTGCCCCGACCGACGGCGTGGTTTGAGCGGGAGTTTATGGCCAAGCAATAATCCACTCAGAGAAGCGTTGCTAATCGCACTTCACTGAATAGAAAGGCCCCGAACTTTTTAAACCTAATCATTCGGGAATTTAGACACGACAGTGTTTTATTCCGGGATTCACGAAGATTTCACATACCTTGTATCCGTCATGAAAATTACGCCAGTACAACGAGAGAGAGAAGATATTTTTATTTCTCCAGCAGAGGCTGATGTGCGGGCCTCGCTCCGTGGAAGGCGTCCATAGTCCGGGATGCCATGACTTCGGCTGGCCGTCCGAGCTTGGGTCACCAACTTAAGCTGGATATCCGGGTCCGGTCTGGCCAGGGAAGCCCTCTACTGCTCGAAGGTTGGGTTGGAAAGGGGGGGGGGGGAAGTATGGAGTTCGTTGGCACTCCCATATGATGTGGTAGAGGGTGCCAGGCTGGGGACAGTAAGCGCAGAGGGAAGGTTGCTGGGTGGAGAAGATGAGGTGGAGGCGGGTGGGATGTGGATAGGTATTTGTCTGGAGACGCCGCCAAGTTGTTGATTCCTCTCTGGAGTGGCGCCAGTGTGGTGGTGGGAGGCTGCGGCGAGTTCGCTTGTAATTTGAGAGAATCTCTGTGTACCCGCTCAGTGGGTAGGGTTTATCTTGAGGGGGTAGACATTGGCCACCGTCGGCAATGGCTCGGTGTATCAAATCGCGAGCCGCAGCATGAGCCGCTTCATTGCCGGGGATGGTGGCGTGTCCAGGAGCCCAGACGATGCACATATCGGGGATTGTCGAGCAGTTTTGGAGGATGAATAGTGCTGATAATGAAATGCGGCCAATCTGGTAGTTTCGGCAGGCTGTGTGTGAATTGGTGAGGATACTAACTGGTTGAGAGCGGGAAGTGGCGGCCAGAGCAATGGCTATTTCTTCAGCGACATTGATTGAAGTTGCTCGAGTAGTAGCGGCATTGATGCATTGGCCAGTATGTGTCACTACACAGGCAACGTGGCCGGCGCACGCAGGGTAGTATGAAGTATGACGTACTCTTTACTGCTAAATGTTGCTTCGCCGCAAGAAGACCCTGTGTGCATGGGTGCACCTTTCAAAGACCGTTTCTTCGTTGTACTGGCGCTGGTAACGACCCCAGCGCCAGTACAACGAAGAAGCGGCCTTTGAAAGGTGCACCCATGCACACAGGGTCTTCTTGCGGCGAAGCAACATTTAACAGTAAAGAGTACGTCATACTTCGAGTTGTTCGTTTTCCGGTTTTATATTTTAACACGAGAGTGTTTGATACCAAGATGGATACACAAGATTTCACCGACGTCATATCCGTGACGGAAAATACGCCAGTACAGCTTTGCCGAAGCGACCCGCCAGCAGGACGACGCTCGCAAAGCACACCCAATAGACAGCCGCCGAATCCGGAAACCATGCTCAGTTGCAGATTTCGCTGCACATTTCACTTTCGTGTTTTACCGATGCCTATTACACAGGAATCAACCGCATATTCTTTTTTCTAAAATCCCACGTTTATTTGCCTTATGGCTGTTCTACGGGACCACGCCATACAAAACCGCTGGGCTGCCGACAAGCCGACAGCACAGCCGATAGTTTTCGCCAACACCCCCGTGGTCCGTAAACTTAGGCTCATAATGTACCTCGTAAGCTTACAGCGAATACCTTCCGTCAATGCAGAAAACGTTAAAGCATTTTGAAAAAGTTTTTTTCATCTGTACCCGATTGAGAAATTTCTCCATGAATGTAGATTCAGCGTAATAGCTTCGGCCTCTTAGACAAACTCACATCTGTGCACCCCCCAAAAGCACTATTTTCCAGCCTAGATTTTGGGGCCTCAATAAATTTCCCCTGAAGTCTGCGGGCGATAATATTTTCCCGTTGTGTAGCTTTGTACTCTTCACAAGTACTAGGTGGTATTTGAGTTGCCAGCTTTCGAAATACATAGGCCACTTCGGGAGGGAAGCGGAAGCTGTATGGCCCGCCACAAGCGTAAAACTCCTTCCTCCTTTTGCACTGCTCTTATATTGGTTAACAAATTATATCCTGGAGATAATTTGTCCTGCCCGCAGCGAGCTTTTGATATGGGCGTGCCTCCAGTCAGGACGTAAATTTGGGTCGTTAGCGTGAATTACGGGTTATGCTCAGAACTCCGTAATTACACGCTTTATGCACACAAGGTCGACGTTAGCCGGTAGAGTGGCGGGATTGTGTTTTTGACGATATTAAATGTACCCATTTTGCGGAGTGGTATTTTCAAGAGATCTCATTGATCATGGGGTCACGTCGGCGCTTATTTTACCAACGGGTAGGGAACAGAAACACTACAATTTTCTTCTGAATTATCAAGTACTTTTAGATTGCCAACGTATCTAGCGCAAAATTATTGTGTAATTACAGCTTGTGCCCTACAAGGGAAGTCCGAGGTTAGCATTCAATGTAAAGCAGCACTAAAGAGTTCGTGTTATTCATTCAGAACTCAGTGTCAGCAAGTTAACAAACTATTGTTGCATTGAACCAGAACCTGATTTTAAAAACCTAAACATAATTTTAAAGCAAACGGCTGCATCTTAAGTATCAATTAGGTTAGCGTAGTTCTCATAAGAATTGCGTCTCAACTGGATCGCTGTGTTGGGGTGGACTATAACCAGGGTAAAATCACAGTAAGAAATCCAGTCAGGTAAAGAAAACCAGACGAGACATTTAGAGGCCATTCACTGTGTTCGCAGTGTACCGGAACGGTCCGCGCATGTGCAACCTACACCAGGATACAAAATGACCCCCTTAAGTTGTCCCATCCAGCAGTGCAGAAGGTTCGGATACGGTCCCAAGGTCGAGCAAAGTGTTTCAACAGACCTGAAATAAAGAGAGAAGGTGCTGTAATTCTGCACAAAGATTTCTCTTTCCATGCTACAAGCATCTGAATGGCCCCTTTAGAGGGGTTACATATCATGGACATTTTACTCCTAGCGCAACGCTGCAGCGCAGGTGTTATTTCCAGGAACAGTTTTTTGAGTATCGGCGAGAATAGGGTGCAAGACAACTTGTTCCCATAAAAAAATTATTATATAAACTCCCATAACGAGAAAACTCTTGCCAAGGCCTTTATCAGTCGCTTGAAGTGAAACGGGTGACATTGTTCAATTCGTCACTTCTGGCACGGAGAATTCTGGAACGGAGAATTCTTTCAAATCGATGTTCCTGCTGATGAACGCGAAATAGTGTTATGGTGTTCTCGTTAAGGCGTGTGTCGTTTTTTTCAATTGCTCCCCTACGTGAAAAATAGAGTTATCAGTATTTTAAAAAAAACATTGCCAGTAGTGTCATTAATAAGTTAGAAGCGCCGAATTCGAACAGCGTATATAAGGCAAGCGTCTTACCGTCATTTCATATTATAAGCAAATCGTCGTGCTAAAATATTTCTGGTGTACGGATTGCCGAACTATTAATGTTAAAGCCTATACCTCTGCGACACATACCTCGTTATATGACGACAAGGGGAAGTACTTACCATTAGGAAAAAATTACGGAATGGCTACAAAGCCGTATTATATACCTCTGATTTTAAATGAATTCCCTGACAAAATTTTTTCTTCAACTACTCGGAAACATTTGCGTATTGCCATTCTAGCATTAGAACATTGCTAAAGTATGTACGTGGCCACGGTGACCATTTGGTTAGTTCCTTATTTTCTAATCTCTTTTTGGTGCCTAGAAAAATGCTAGGAATGTGGTTATAACCAATTATGATCAATTGTATTTTTGTTTGTGTCTGTTTGCTCTTGTATTTTTTTCTGTTTGTGCTTCCTTGCTTGGTTTTTTCTCTTTTTATCTTCTTTTATTTTTTTATTTTCATGCATTCAGTTATCGCTATCGAGGAGTATTTTGACAGCAATAATGGCCGCTGCTGCCGGGCGACTCCGAACAAGCCCACGAATTGGCTTTGGTGGGCCTATATTCCTCATCATGCACTCCTTGATAATGCCCAGAATTCTTAATACTAAAATGCACGTGTTCAATCTTCAGTGGCATGCACATAATTTAACTTTGGGAAAAGAGAGCAAGCGCATTATTATGCTGCAAATTATAGACTGAAGCGTACGTTGATCTGCAAGCCTTGCTTTAAAACCACATTAGGTATATGCAAACTTTTAACTACGCTGTAACCCTCCCGCATCACTTAGGCCTACACAAGGTGAGACATCCTTTGCTGTCGGTTTGCGCAGGGTGGTTAGAGACCGACAGGGCGACGGTTATTGCTTCTTTCGCCGACGATATTTCCTGACCTGGAGGAGAGACCATATGTCTTTGCTTGCCCGGACAAACCGGGAGGGTGTGTTGGTCGGGACTTCCGGTCTGGTGACCTGGCCTCATTTTTTACGACGCCATTTACGGGCAAGGAAACTGGTGGCAGATATTCTTCCGTTTCGTCGTCCCACTGTGGCTTTTATCTTTCTCTGGGGAAGCAAAGATAGACTGATCGATATGGGGGAATTTTTCCCTGTCGTTTTCTTTTTATAAAGTGTCTCTTTTTCTAACTCAGGGAAGTAGACACTACAACGAAAACAAGAATTGGGAGCAGAGAATTCGCATCACATTCTGTGAGATCAAGATACACGGGTCCCTCATCAAGGAACGTCTCAGCAAAGATATAGGCATTGTGACGATGCGCAAAATACCCTCCACATTTACAAATTATTGCAAGGTAATATCGGCCAGAGTTCGAGATGTTGGCGTGGAGCCTTTTGAGTACTCCGCTTTTCAAAGGCAATTATCCTCAAGGGATGTCTGTTAAAGTTGTCGCATTAGGTCATCCCTCATTCGAGAAATCAAGAGCGAATATCGTTGAAAAGTAAAAGCAAATCACGCATGTAGAGTCATGGACGAATGAAACGCGAACCCAAAACTATAAACTACAACACACAAATACAGCAATTTCTTTCCATGCGCGTTAAAATGACCAGTGGCTTACGTTACAAAAACAAAGTTGGGAAATGTGGATTTCCAAATATGCAATAGCACGCCGTTACTGGATCTCAACGAAAAGCATTTTTTTTTTCAATTTTGCGAGCTCTCGTTCTTATTTACGTGTTCACATTTTATTCCTTCACTGTGACTGTACACAAAATAATTATTTATTTATGCATTTATCTTTATTTATTGATACAATACTGCTGGTCTTGGGCGGCCTAAGCTACAGTGGTTCATTGATAGGTCAATGAGATGAACCGTTTTAAACAAGAAAGAAAAGAAATGAATAATTGAAAATATGAAGATTGAAGCAATCAACAGGCGAAGAAAGCACATGAGAAAAAAAAACAGGCATATAGGTTCATATTTGATATATATTGCTGATAAAGATATAGTGAACCGGGCAGCAAAAAAGGCCGACGCAGTGAAGCACAAATGTTACACAGGAACAGAGAAGCTGGCTATGCAGAGGCCCAGCGCGGTATATTGGCAGCTTAACATTTTACTCGACAAGCTTATTAATCAACTGAGCAACGTTATTTGTTAAGAAGGTTTAAGCCACAAAGGTATTCCAATCATATAATGTACGGGAGAAGAAAGAATATTTCAAGGTTGTGCGAGCAATAATCGGATTAAATTTAAGAGGATAATAGCCTCTGGCAGGAATGTGGAATAAAAGTTGCAGATAAGGTGCGGGGTCAAGTGCAAGTTTCTGGCGCCAAAGTTGATATAGAAATTTCAGTCTTGTTATTTTTTGGCTGCTCTCTAACGTCAAGATGTTGCTTGTTCCCATTAGGCTGGTTGGCGAATCATTTTGGTGATAACGATTATATATGAACGTGACGCCAACCTTCAAATTCGTTTAGGTTTGTTGATGTCGTTTCTAGTGTGGGGATAACAATCGATACACGCATGTTCTAAACGAGGCCTGAGTAGCGTATTTTATGCAAGAAGTTTATCAAGCGAGGGGAATATTTCTGTTTGTGTCATAAGTAGCCTAGTTTTCGACGTAGTGATGGACAGATTTTGTCGATATGCGTTCACCAGGTTACGTTATCTAGAAACATTATGCCGAGAACCCTCTATGAGTTATTGAAAATAAGGGGATATGTTTTATTAGTAATAGCCATGTACACTGTTTTGGTATGGTTTAGCTTCATTCCCCATACGTCACACCAGTTAGATATAGAATGAATTCTCTCATTGGGGATAATTTGCCGTAATTTGACTCAACCACTCTGTACAAAAGGCAATCGTGAGCAAATAGACGAATACAAACGCTTTCATGGACGCAAGAAGTTACACCGTTTATTTATACCGGAAATAATGAAGGTTCCAAGACACTTTTTGAGGCACCCCGGTGTTAAGGGATCCAACAGCTGAGACGTGACCAGGTACATCAACAAATGGTTTTCTATGCTCAAGATAGGAGGCAATCCACTTTATTAGAGCGCACGGGACATTGGTCGTATTAAGGTTCTAGATAATAATTGAATGTATAACCTGACGAATGTTTTGTTAATATCTAAATATATTGTCTCAACTTGGCCCGACGTGTCAGGAACAGAAGAAAAAATATGCGCATTAGAAACGCAGTTGAGTGACAGTAGATATCCCCTTACGGGAAAACGTTCTGAGAAGCTCAAAAAGTTCACAAATAGCTTGAAATAGCATGCTCCATGAGTTTGCTGCATGAGTTGCGACGCGAAATTGGGCGATAGTTAGAAGGCATGACTCCATCACCAGCTATAAACATAGCCACTGTACGTGCAATACGCCACATAGCGGGGCCAACACCTTCGGAAAAGGACAGGAGAAATATAACCACGAGGAATTTAGTTAAGAATTCGGCGTACCGATAGCGAAAGATATCAGGAATCTTATCAGCACCTACATAGGATTTCATTTTAAGAATAAGTAACATTGAAACGATTCCTTGTTAACGGTTAAGGTCAGAGTTTGCTGCGGTGGTACAAGGAAATGAATGAGAATAAACCGTTTGGAAGAACACAACATAATAAAATGGTTGTTTTGCTTATAAAGGCTGCGCAAGTGTTAGCATCAACATAATATTATAAAATATAGGTTGTATTTTCAAGGGTCAATTGTCCTCTTTCTCTGCGCTTACCCTACGATAACATTTATTTTACATAACAAAAAAGTTGCGCGCCATCGCTAAGCATATCCTCATCAGATGAGAAAGCGGAAAGGGGTGAGCGTGTAAAAATAAACTATAAACATTCTCCAGCGGCAACATTGCCTCTACTCCTACATTTAAACTGTTTCTATAACTGAAGGAAAAAGATAGCATAAAATGTCAGGAAATGTAAATAAAAAAAGACCGAAGCCTATATTAGGAATGGTGTATGTTCCGTATTCACTCCGAAGAACCCAATACATTGCTAGTACTTGCTATAAATTCAGTAAAGAAGTTTCTGGTGTAGTCTAGTAACAGGCAAATATGAAAAATAAGTTAAACGTGACCGAGAATCTTTTATTAAGTTAAATATGTCTTCTCAATCTCAGTAAAGTATTTTTACATTGAAGAATAATATTAACTATCCTCGCTTCAGTTGTTGCAAGCATCCAAAAGTACCTGTCTTACATCAAATTAGTTCATTGTTTAAAGACTCACTATAATTAAATCTCTTGGGAGACGCTAACACACATCTGTTAAAAATAAAGTCATTGAATGAATCTCAATTGGCTATATGTGCGTTTTTGACATTTTTAAACACTTAAAAAGGAAGACTCCATACTTGAGGGTACTCTACCCAATCAAAAAAAACCAAGAAATTCATAAACCCTGCAGGAGAAGGTAAGAATTCACTGACGTTTTATGCCGGACATTTTCCCTTTTTCGGGGACTTTCTGGCTCTAAGTTTCGCAAAAAAGGAGGAAGGGCATCTTTAACAGATGCTGGGAATTGCAGAAGTCGTGCAGTGTAAACAAAAACTAATGCCAGTTAACCAGATCTCACATCATTTATTACCAAGGTTATAGTTAGCCGCAGATGTGTCAGCCTGGATTTCCAACAACCCACAGAGCAGGCTGGGTTTACGAAAGGGTTCTCAACTATGGATTACATTCATGTTGTTAAGCAAGTGATAAAAAAATCTGCACAATACACTAAACCCCTTTAAATTACATTTATTGGCTATGAGAAAGCGTTTGATTCCGTAGTCACCGGAGCCATTCGAGAAGCACTAAAAGGCCACGCAATATAGGAGACATACATAGGACTTCTAGAAGCATATATAAAAATTGCGCGTACACGTCAACCCTGCACAAGGAAAGCGATAAATTCCCGATCCGGAAAAGAGTAAGACAGGCTGATACCATTGCGCCAGAGCTATTCACAGCATGTCTGCAGATGGTGTTTAGAAATCTTGACTCTGGAAACATACGATGTGGAGCCATTTGAGGATTGCCGAAAGTAGTATTGCTGAGTGAGAATTCAGAACACCTGCAAGCAATGCTTGAAAAAGTATAATCAGAAAACATAGTCGTGGGGCTAATAATAATAGTTACTAAATCTAAAGTAATGATGAATAAGCAAGCGAAAAACGTCCTCTTCACCTTAGGAAACGAAACGCTAGAAGTAAACAAATAAAAATGCCTCGGGCAGATTGTTTGTTCCAACACCAACCACGAAAGAGAAATCCCGCACAGAATAGATACAGGTTGGGAAGAACTCGGCAAGCACTCCCAAATAATGAAAAGTACGTTACCTCCGTCATTCAAAAGAAAAATCTACAACCAGTGCATACTGCCGGTTATGACGTATGGAGCTGAAACATGGCGCATTACTAAACAACTGGAAAGCAAACCTAGGTCGGCTAAACGGGCCATGGCACCAATAATGTTGGGAGTAACCCTCAGGGACAGTAAACGAGCTACCTGGTGCAGGAACAAACTAGAGTAGCAGATATCATAGTTTTAATAAGGAAAAAATAAATAAACTTGAGCTGGCCAAGTACTGAGGTGAACCAACAGGCGGTGGACAGAGTAAAAGAGTTGATACCAAGAGATGGGTCTAGGATAAGGGTGAGGCCAGTAATCAGATAGAGTGATGAAATAAGGGAGTTTGGGGTAAACTGTGGATTCGAGCAGCGCAGGGCAGGAGCGGTTGAGGGTCAATGGGACAGGCCTTCGTCCTGCAGTGGACCTGAGTAGGCTGTTGATGATGATTTATTGCTTTGTGCCATTTTAAAATGTTCCTTTCACACTTCATCCAATTTATGCTCGAATATCCGCAGTCGCGTTCGCGCAATACAGATGCACCCAAGACCGCTTCCAATCTATATCACAAAACAGGAGGGAGCATACAGCAATACAAACTTCACGAGAAAATCTATTAGAGCATGAAGAAGCGAAGGCTAAAGGGCTGAAGCCTGCTCGCTTTTCCACATCGAAGTATACAATTTTGTATTTTCGACGCTCCTTAGTTCGCGTGCTGTCAACCATAAATGGGCAACCATTCCCGCAGCCGAGCTGAAATTACCTCAGTTGCCCAACAATGTCTTGTTCTTGTTCATACTCGCAGTTCTAACATAGAGATTTCTCATGTGAAGTTAGCCTGCTGTTTGGTAGAAAACGTGAAATGCAAAGTGAAATGCTACTCAGCGGCAGGTGCAGTCGAATTAGTACACCGTGAAGCTCTGATTCTATGAACTGCGTATGTGCCCAAAAGGCTACGTAAAGCAGATATAGGTGGCAGTGGCTAACGCCAAAAACCGATTAGTAAACCACGTAAATACCTTTTTAGCTGCAAACAGACAATGCAAAAAAATTTGCCTAAAATTTAAAAAAAACCTGCTGGAAAAAATCGTACAATTAGGGAATTTCTCATCCTAGAAACTGGAATGTTTCTTTTCAGTACGAAATATCACTGGGTAATATATGTGCTGAAAACAAAGTTTACCAGAAATTTAAAAATAATATTACAAAGGGATCGCCATATTTCTGGATTAGATAAAGGCGTTCGAAGGTGTTAGGCGTCCGGTCATCATTTAATCAAACCGCACGGACGGCATTGTCAGAGGCTAAAATAGAGTGATTGTAAAGAAAAAGTTGGCCTGCACCAAAATGTAACAAAGCCCAATGCAAAATCTGTTTTAATTAAAGGTGAAAAAAATATCGGTATCTTTTAAAAAGGGTTCCCAAGTTAACCTTACAGCAGAACTGTCTGAAATGAAAGAAATTTTATTCTGCGGTGTTCCATACTAGCGGCAATTTGAGAGACGGAACTGAACGAGTGAAAAACTTCATTTTAACGAGCTTTAGGGGCTAGTTGTCTGCCCAGAAGATGTTCTGGAGACTGTCTACAAACGACGCAGGGTCTTGCGTATTTGTAATTGAAGTAGGAGAAACTAAACTGTTGCAATCGCCCATGCCCTGAGGTGGTTTCGTGGTATTGCCGTTGGGGCTGGAGTCAGTAATAGTTTAAGTAAGGATATCGGGAAAGACAGTAAGGATAGTAAGGATATCGGGAAAGCCAGATTTTGCAAAGTGTATTTTCATCCCGTAACTCAACACAGTAGATACAACACACTCTATTATGGTGAAGGCCACCTGCTGAAGGAAGGCGATATTTTTGCTCTCAAGATTACTGTGTTAAACCCGCTTTCCTAGTTTTCTCTACCCACGTTGCTGACAAAGCACTTCTGTCTAAGGTTGGGGCAGCAAGGAAACAATTGCGCTGGGAAGCACCAAGCTGGCTCTCGTCGCTCGAGCCGGGTGATGGGCTTGGCAATCAAGTTCGAATGGCTGCTTGCCATCTGTTTACAGTGAGCGCCTCAGCTGCATTCGATTAGACCACAAAGACTGCCAGCCGCTCACCCGAAGGAAGCCACAGATAAACAATACATCAACGGCGGGTGCTCGCTATTGTCCACCTTAGAACAGACGCCTGTGTGTGGCATTTTCACGCACGCTGTTCGTCTGCCGTTGAGGCTCTGAAATGAACGGCGCGGACAGCTCCGATCACTCTTCCCAGTCGCCGACCCATCTTTAACGAACAAAGATGTGCCACGCCCGCTGTTGGCCCATCTTTCCTGCGAGGCCCTTGAAATTCCAGAGCGCTTCTTCTAACCCGGTGTAGTAAATAGGTTTTAGCTCTCTCTGTTTCCCTCTGACTCCTTAGAAGCAGAGAAGAATCCTAAAGGAAGGGGTTCAAGGGAGCCACGAGCTCAAAATGATTACTTAGACCACGTTTGTGGAGTCGCACAGAAGAAAATATCGTTTGTCACGATTTATGGACGTCAAACTTTCCCACGAGTTGGCAGAACCACATCCTCCATTCCTCAGAGCTGGACAGCAATAACAAAAGAATAATATCGTGCTGAGTACGCGTACGACGCAGCAGCAGCTGTGAGCGTCACATCGCAATCCGCCGCAACCGCCAACCTTTTCCAGAAGAAATATATCAAAAGAGAAAAGCCGCTCTGCAATGCCTTTATTGCGCTACCCATCGCAACATGCATATTGGGTGGGCGATACAGGTAACGAAAGACCTACGATGCAAGGAATGTGCAAACATAGAAACTGACCTCCTACTTTAAACTCAATATGTTGGTAGTCCTGACAAAAATTAGGGCTATTCTTCTAAGCATGTGAAATGCCAGCGAAACTTTTTCTTGGGTTATCGAGCTGCTCTTTCTATACCTAAAGTGATGTGAGACTAGTCAATAATTGAAGCCAATCCTCTCTGAGAAGGTGTAATGGTAGCCATGCTGCGTTCTAAGTATGTGAAATACCAGCGAATCTTTTTCTTGGGTTATCGAGCTGCTCTTTCTATACCTAAAGTGATGTGAGACTAGTCAATAATTGAAGCCAATCCTCTCTGAGAAGGTGTAATGGTAGCCATGCTGCGCTTCACATAGAGATAGGCAAAACGGCTTACTTCAGTGAACGGCGCAGAACGATTCCGTTCACGAAGTTAACCGGTTTCTTTTAGAGGCTAAGGGTTTCATTTACTTCTAAAACCTATATTGAGCACAATTTCAATTCAACTAATTTAGGTACGGGAACTCTTCCTTCTTACGGAGCCTTTTCTTAAAGCATCCGTTTTATTTGTGCTGAAAAAAAATTTTGTTCATCGTCATTACAAAATATTTGTGTCATTGTTGTATTTCAAGATAGTCGTAGGTGAAAATATCAACAAGAAATGTAAATTGTCTTTCAACTTTAGCTCACAAACTCGAGTTCTACTTGCTAGCAGTGACGCGAACGAAAAGTATTTTACTAAACACGATACCGCAATGTAATTTTAATTCATGACATGTAGATTGCGGTTTATGAACACTTTGCTCAGTTTATCCAAAGTGAGATGGTTCCGCTTTTTCGCACCGATAATAAATGACGCTAAACTTGCACACACGCCCTGGCTGAGTAAGTCGATAAGCCTCTACTGGCTGTACTGCAACGTGCCTACACAATTCGTCCAGAGCCACCTGGAGCAGCTCTCACAAAGAACCGCCAAGAGCCGAGAACCACCGCTCCCAAAGAGCAGCTCAGAAGATCCTGCTCCGCGAAGAGCGACTCTCCCAAAGAACCGGCGTTCCCAAAGAGCGGCTCAAAAGATCCCGCTCACTCTTGACACGGACTGTATGCTCACGTGACAGGAGCGAGGGAAGGCACTGGAGGCATGGCCGTTGCTCTCTCGCACTGATAATAGATAGCGCGAAACTCACCCCAAAGACTAGGCTCATTCAGCGACCCGGCTCTTCGGCTTAGTTGGCTCAGTGGCTCTGCTGTGGTTCACTCCGTTCGACCTGGCTCGACAAGAATCACAGAGCATGCAAGAAGCGGCTCCCTCTCTACCGAAGATCCTCCGATCATTTTTACTGAGCCACCGCCCACTCGCTCTTTAAAAAGAGCGGCTCTAAAGATCCGGCTTGCTCCTGAGCGAAGCATATCTAGCTTCAGGTGCTAAGCTGCTCTTTCTACACTCTACAGTTGATTATGTCAGCTAACACCTGCCTGGTGAGGACGGCCGCTTGCTGTGCGTGTAATCTCCGCGGAGGTTCAGGGCATCACCGTGAACATGGCTTTAGCACTGCAGCTCCGCAGTTCATTTATTTCTTTGCGACGCAATCATACAAAAAAGTATTTGCGTGAGAAAACAACATAAAAAATATGTTATATTCTATATTCTCTACCCGTGTCCCTCTCGTCTCACCCTGCAAGGCCAGCGCCAACCCTTCTTCCCCCCCACCTCCACCCCTTCATCCGGAGGCCCTATTCTTGTCCTCGATACAGAGCTGAGCCGCCCAGGATATTCTCTCTGGGAACTCATGTGGGGAGTTTAAAGGTTAACTTCGTCACTGCAAAGAAGACATTACCATTTTTATGTACCCCCAGTAAGCCTGATGCAATATTCAACCTCACTTAATGCATTAGGGTTATTCACATCAATCAACTCCTCCTGGACCTCTCCGTAACCTGTGCACGAGGTCCATTGGCCACTCTTGGCCAATCTCCCTAAGAGGTTATGCTTGACTTGACAAACGTGCGGCGGGGACGCTGGGCGGTTGCCGCGAGGCAGGCACACACGGGCGCTCGCCATTTTCTTCCCTTTTTTAGCTGCTGGGTGATCGCCACAATCCTGGCCGATCTCCGTAAGTGGGTATGCTTGGCTCGACAGACGTCCGCAGGGTACGCTCGGCGGTCGTAGCGAGGCACACACGCGGGATCGCTAGTCATTTTCTCGGTTTAGTTAACTGCCGGGCGCCCGCAGCGAGGCTCGTGCTCAGTAGTGCGCGCTCGGCAATTTTTTTGTATTTTTTGTGTTTGTAACTACGGACACGAAATATCACGATTTGCTAAACAGTTTTGCTGTTAGAATATCATTTTCACCAAAATTAACTGTCAAAATAAAAAGACTATGCGTATCGTATTCATCTTCCACAAACCCAACAATAAGCAAAAAACGTCAGCAAGAAAAGTTATAAATATGATTAAAACTGGAGAAAATGGCGAAAACCCGTGTAAAGCCCTGTATTTCCGCAAAAAAATTATATTTGGCGAAAAATTCCACCCTTAATAGTTCGCTTGAACAACTGGACATATTTGCCCAACAAAATTTTAAGAGAAAAAATAAGAAAAATAGAAGAAATTGTTTTCGGAAACATCATTTCAGAAAAAAAAAATATGCATGTTGTATTCATCTCCCCCCAAACCCAAAAATAAACAAAACAGTACCCACAAAGCACCTTCCAAATTCGAACAAAAAGTAGAAAATGGCGAAAAAACCTGTAACGGCAGGATTTTCACAAAAGTGCAGATTTTGGAAAAAAAAGCATCGGTAATAGATATAAGAGCATATATCAAGACAAGTTGTAGAAGAGAATTTAAAAAAACAAAAAAATAGGCAAAGCAGTAAAACAAATTTTTCGCAAAAATGATCCGACAAAATTAAAAATACGCAGCTTTGCCTCACAACACAAGAATAAAGAAAAAGTGCCCGCAAAAAGACGTTGAAAATATGAATAGAAATTGCGCAAATGGGAAAAAACCTAATAACGCCCTGAATTTCCACAAAAATGCAGATTTCGCTAAAGAAACAACTGTAATTGTTATAATAGTGTATGTGGAGTTAATTGGTCGGACTGAATTTTATAAACCCTAAAAATAAGAAAATAGAAAAAATAAAATTATCGCCAAAGTTATCAGACAAAATCAAGAATGTGCATGTTATACACCTCCCCCCAAAATACAAGATGCACATAAAAAGTCCGCAAAAACTTTCCAAATACCAATAAAAAATGTCGAAAATAAGCCAACTCTGCAGTACACCTCGCTTCTCCGGAAAAACATTAATGATAAGCAAAGTAAAGGCACCCCGTCACTATAATTTTTTATATTTGCATCATTGGCGGAACGAAATAAAAAACTGAAAAAGAATAAAATATTTAACGTCATTTGCTACTCACAGCCATATACGTCTATAAAGAGCGCACACTCTTGACAAGCAGCATAACAATGATACGCATTCCTAGACAAGTCCCTAAATTTTGCTGTTTTATCTTTGTTATTTTCTTTCTTTTTCACCCATTCGGTACAATACTTTTGAATTGACGCCATTTTAGTTTACAGGCCTAAATATATTCAAGTAAAGCGATTTCACTGAACATAAAATAATTCGCTTGTATTATATACTTCCCTATACAGCCAAAATTTTCAACACCTCGAGATTTTGATCGCACCCGGCTGATGGCAGTTAGGTTCCATCGCCCTAGCAAGTCTTTGTTGCGGTTACTGTTTCTTAGCCAACACCGCATTTGCCCACACAATACGTTTGATATGAAGGAACGTCAACCACGCCGAAAGTGAAAGCCGCCAGTGTTATTTTGTTGTGCACAAAGCAGTAAATTTCAGACAACTTTTCGCCTCGTGGTGACATGAGAGCGGAGCACCACATCATTCTTTGAGAGAAAGTATGACAATAGTGACAGCGGTTGACTCCAACTGTTCCTGCCTCCAGGCATCGTGTGTGCATACATTCGGAAAAGCTTGTTATCTGGAATCTTATTCTAGCTAAAAAATTGTGGGGGTTAAAGATAATTATGAAGGTTGAGGACAACAAAACTACTTAACCATCCTCTCTCTCGTCTCTGAAGAACTGAGATTGCCTCATAGTTTACTCTTCAAACGGTGAAAAGAGTGTATGCACCGCAGAGTGTTTAACGATAGCAACGCACAAGAAGAATTAACTGCTATTAGTGCAGCTGTACCGAGTCTCGGCTCCCTAATCCTGAAAATGACTTTCTTATTTAAGCAGAAATTTACTAAAACTTAAGTTCAAAGTTCTCTGGAAAGCATTTATCTCTATCTCATCGCCCGTGTAATAAATGGGCTGGAGCATAAGCGACTCGTTGAAGGTAACGCAGGCTTATCTTGGTTTGATCCACGTAATAACAGGCTTAGCTCTCTTTTTAGGCGCTGTCAAATTTTCAAGCTGCCAAACGTTGTTTTAGTTTGATAGGGACACTTTTAAAACTTTTTTTTTTCTTTGAAGAGTTCCTTAGCCTATACTGAACGTAAACATGGGTCAGCGTCGTAATATTTCGTTCACCACACACCGGCCAAATGTGTCATTATTACTTTATAACTAGAATCGCCACACGTAACAGAGTTTTCTGCAGCCGGGAACAACGATCCAAAAAGGCACGGGCTAATGCTCTGTACTGAGAAGAACTCAGCAGCAAATTACTAAAAAACAGTATATGCCGAAGAACAAATTGAGCGCGTTTGTTTTTCATGTTTGTTCATTTATATGCGATTTATGAGTAGGTAACGCATAGAATGTAACGCCTCAATGAAGTCGTTATTGCATCCTGCCATTTTGGATGTGCAAACCAGGGCCATAAGAAGCAAGTATCTGTTGTCGCTGTTCTCCAAGCTCTTTTCAAAGGAACTAGTGTGTACCCGACTATCCCAATGTCAAGCTCGTGGTCAAGCTTTAGTACGCAAATAAAAATTACAGAAATCCTTGCTGTTGCTGCTACACGTTTATGGCAACGCGCGCCTTGAACATGGATCCTCTCCAAATGCGTCACTGAGCTACAAGAAAAAGTCCCCACTTCATTGGCCTACCGTAAGAGCCTTCTGCCCCAGGGCCACCAACCACCTTATAATGACAGATCACACACCTCGGTCTTCGGTTTCTCTTCGTCCTTGAAAAACTCATGACCAATCAACGATCTGTCGGCCTGGACGAATTATTGTTATAAAAAATACAACAGAAAACACTGTGGCGGTAGGCTTTATTGAATTGGAATGTCCGTGCGTGACTACCATTTCTACACCATATCTATTCAAAGACATTTGATTGTGGGGTTTAACGCGCCGACGCAACGCAGGCGATGAGGCGCGCCGTAGTGGAGGGCTCCGGATTAATTTTGACCACCTGGGGATCTTTAACGTGCGCCGAAATTTCGTACACAAGGGCGTTTTTGCTTTTCGCCTCCATCAGAAAAGCGGCCGCCGCGGCCGGGAATCGAACCCGCGACCTCGTGCTCAGCAGCGCAACGCCTTAGCCATTGAGCCACCGCGGCGGGTTCTATTCAAAGACAACGGTATAGTCACGATTATCTGAACCTTCGGCTCCACATGATAAGAAGACTTTCAAAGAGCTGACTATGCCGTTCTCTTTTATTCGCGTACTTGTTCTCATCGATAACTACAAAATTTAGAGTTTTATCGATGCATAAAAGTTTATAAACAAAAGCGACAACACTTCGGCAGACATTGCCAACGTGGCCAACGCCGCTTCCTGCTTCTAACAGCCAGGGCACTGCTTGAGATAAATTGCTTCCGGTAATTGGGCGCCTTTTTTGGAACCTACCGCCTCAAAATCTGCAGATATCTGAGGTGGCACCATGAACCACAGCCTTATTACTGACTACACTATACAACGTGTAATAATGGCACAGCATCGTGTCATCAAAAATATGTGGCGAGGAAGGAAGAATGGGATCCGCTGCTTTACTGAGTGCTTCGCTTGGAGATAAACTGTTTCAGTGCCCGTATCCTGTTGTCCAGATTGCGATGAAACATCATGCTATATGAAACATCAGCCGCATTGCAAGCTGTCTTCGGTATCGCATGCGAGGACCATTAACTCCCTGATCTCCGCCAACCGTAAATTATACCCCTAATAACTATGAACCCTGCAGAGGAGGCAGTCCTGAATGCCTACTGTTTTCTTTGAAACCCTGAAGCTGATTAAAACGTTCGAAGCCATTACATCCAACGAAGGTAGGTAGCACGCAGAGCAGCACCATACCCTACAGGGTTAGACAAAAGTTGAATTTTTTTATCTTTTTATTATGAAAGGAACTCATAATCATCATCAACAGCCTAATTAGGTCCATTGCGGGTCGCGACATCTTCTCCGAGTGACCTCCCACCACTTCTGTTTGGACAATATCTTTGTGATTATTTTGATATACCTTGATTGCTGTGCCCTCAGCCTTACACATATTCTTAGCCAAAGTTAAATGGCAACAAAACCGAGGTTAAGTAGTTACGGCAACTAGACTGAGGTAGCACTTCGAACTGAGCAAGAACTCTGCTAGAACTGAGCAAGAAATAGGTCTGCTAGCAAAAACTTAGTAGACTATTTTTGCCTGGTATTGCAATGCCGACAACTTAAGTTTCCAATTACAATCAGAGGGATTTCGCCATCACGAGGCCCATACAATGGGCGTGGCCATGCACTTCTGGGTATGACACCTGCGCGTGCCTGGAGACACATAGTGGACACCTCAATTGGGTCCACCGTTTGCACGGCAGGGACATCCCCACTGTCGGTGTCATTGTACATTTTTTAAGTGGACAGCCCAATTATTCCATTATGATTGGGGAGCAACTTCGGGACTGATTTCATAAACCAGGTATAACACTTTCAGAGAGGTGCCTTGCAAAATAAGTCGATTCATGACCTACGTACAGTGATTGCTTGGAGTTAGTCGTTATGGTGCTGTCAAAACTGGTCGAACATGAACCGGACAAAGCCCTTCCTGTTCGCTTTGCAGAAATCTACGCCAGAGCCATCGGTGACTCTCATCGAGGTATACACCTGCAGCTCAATATTATGGTCGCATTCACCCCGCTTCCGTCGATCACTTTTCGTTCCCTGTTTCTTTCGTGAGTCTTTATAGAGCATCAGCTCTTACGAGTGCTAACTACACGTGGCCTTCCCAAAGAGTCACTAGAATACAAATTCAATAATACCCCGTACGTGGTATTTGATTCCAAGAATATTTCTACTATTTTGTTTACTTGTTTCCTTTATTATTTTAAAATGCTACCGCGATATTGCAACGCTTTATAAAGATAAATCCCCCGGAAATGCATCTTAAATACGTGGGTATGTGCAGACATGCCCCACATGAATAACTTCGCTAGGCATGGAAGCTTTTTTGGTCTCAGCAAACATTACAACAAATCTGCCTGGTACTTCGCTCTTCCGAATACATTTATTAAAATATCAGCGTGTTAGAATCTGGACTTTCACCTACATTTCTGTTGTTTCACCGGAAATTATGGACGGAAAGAAAATGTGTTGAAATCTAGTTGCGTCATTGTCACATTTTTGGGCGTTCTGTGAGAGGTATTTGAAAATTCAATTCAGCCGAGGCATACTTACTTGGTGCAGGGAGATTCGGTGATCACGATGGCTGCATCGCTCTCCCCGGTTCCTCGAGCGGCTCGCGCAGCCGCCGGAAGGAACAAAGCAAAGCCGGCACGAGCGGCAAGGCAGCGGTTGGCCGTTCTAGTCTCTCCTCTAAGTCACCTGTAGCCGGTCACAGTACGGCCAGTACCAGTGCTGCCCCGACGCCCAAGGTTACGGACTCCCATCTCGTCAATGCTGTCAGCCAAGTCGCCGATCTGCAGAGTTCCCCATCCCTCCTGGAGCGGCTCGAAGCATGCACCAAGCAAAGTCAGCATTCTTCGGCAGAGTCAGGTGATGTGGGAGGCACTGACGAGCCTGCTGGTCCCTCCCTCGTTGTTACCGACCCTCGCCTCGCCAACCCGATCAACCAGGTGCACGACTTGCTTCCCCCCCGACCCTCTCCACCGGATCGCCTAGATGCGTCCAAGCGGGCGTTGCCGTCGTCGTCAGCGGACACCGATGATGCCGACGACAACAAGAAACTGTGCGTCGAAGTCGACGTGCCGTCCGACGATAGTGAGTTTTGAGGATGGGAGGGTTAACGTGGTTTGTGCATTTATCACCTTATGCTGGTGCGTTTTCTTACTTTGAATGTCCAGGGCTTTCGGGACTTGGACAAACAGAGGGAGGTGATGCACTATGCTCGGGCGCAACACGTTGACCTTCTCTTTTTGCAGGAGTGCAATTTTCGTACTCCACGCGACGTTCTTTCGTTTCGCGAGCGTTTTTGTGTCCAAGCTTTTTTCACCCTGTCTGACAGGATGGCTTCGGGCGTAGGCGTTGTATTTCTGCGTGAGAGCTTGCGCCGCAAGGCTCATTGTACTTATGGGATCGGAGGGCGCGTGCTCGCAGTTGATTTTTTCTTGCTTGCTCGTCGCGTCCGAGCTGTTGTAGTGTACGCACCCGCGCAACACTCTGACTCTTCCTCTTTTTTCGCATCCCTCGACGCATTCATGCTCGAACCTTACCCAACATTTTTGGTGGGTGATTTCAATTGTGTAACCGACCCTCAGCGTGATGTACGGGGACGTGGGCAAGGTAGACCCTATAGCGGTGCCCGGGAGTTAAAGGACCTGATCGGTCAATTCCATCTTTCCGATGCGTGGGTGCAGCTCCACGGCGACAGGTTTGTAGCTACTTGGGAAAGGGGACAATCTGGCAGTAGGCTAGATAAGTTCTATTTCCCACCCGAGTTGAGCCGCTACTTGGATTGCTGTGCCGTCCTCTCCTTCCCAACTGGGGCTCGTCGAGTGTCCGATCACCGGCCCGTGTTAGCGACGCTTAACCTTGGCAACTGTGCACCACGCCACCAGATGTGGCGAATGGACGAGCGTCTGCTAACCGACAGGGACAGTTCAGCAGCACTTAATGCTTCGTTGACTGCTCTGTGTGAGTTCGGTTCTCTGCCTTGGGATGAGTTGAAGGACCACTGGCGCGTGCTTTTAGTAAAGGAGGGTCGTGCGCGCAAGGCGCGCATCACGGCCGCGCTCAACGACACGTTGTGGAGGCTTCGCATCGTACAGAGAGGGGGAACCTTAACCTTCGCGATGCGGGACTATGTTAACCTGCTAAAGGTACGCTACGAGTCCCTCCTACGGCAATCATCGCAAGCGGCGAGCCGTGCGCAGACCTTGGGCAGGCCCGTCTCGGACCCGTCTGTACTTCGGCACATTAGAGCGGGCTCTCTTGAGGAGGGTGGGCTAGCTACTGTTCCAGAGGTTACACTCGCTGACGGGTCGGTTAGCACGAGGGCTGAAGATATAGCCGAGGTCTTCGTGGGACATTTCGCCACACTTTTCTCGACCGAGAACGCGTCGTGGGATGCAGAGGAATTTGCGGAAAAGCTTAGTGCGTTTTGTGGGGTGCTGCCGTGTGTGCCAGATCACCTTGTTGATTCGCTGTGTGCTCCCGTGGATGCTGACGAGCTCGGCGAGTGTGTTAAAAAATTGAATGGTGCGTCGGCGCCTGGGCCTGACGGGATTCCTGCTGGGTTTTACAAGAGGTTTTTCCCGGCCATTCAGGGTGCGCTTCTTGACATGGTGAACGGCTTTTTTCTCCATGGAGTAAGGCCAGAATCCTTCCGTGAAGGTCGCGTAATCTTGATCGAGAAGCCAGGCGGGGATCCTACGCAGCCCCAGGCGTATCGACCGATCACACTCCTCAACACGGACTACAAGATCGTAGCATCCATTTTGGCTAGACGCACCAGTGCCGTTTTACCCGATATTATCAGCCAAGCGCAAACGTGCAGCGTGCCAGGTCGCACGATTTTCTCGTCCCTGGCATTGACGCGTGATTTATTCAGCTATGCGACGAAGATTGGCACCTCTGGCTGCTTCATCTCCCTAGATCAAGCGAAAGCCTTCGACAGAGTGGAACATCGATACCTGGCAGGCGTTTTGCGCCAATACGGCTTTCCGGACGACTTTGTAACAATGCTTGAGCTGCTGTACTCGAACGTGAGTGTCAGACTCCTTGTCAACGGACTATTAAGTAGTCCGTTCTCCGTCACCCGTGGGATAAGGCAGGGATGCCCCTTGTCGCCTCTGCTCTTTGTCATTTGTCTAGACCCGCTGCTCCGCCGTATCGATGAAAATACCGCCATCCGCGGCTTCCCGTTGCCAGGCATAGGCCAAGTCAAGGTGTCTGCGTATGCGGACGATGTTTCCCTGTTCATTCGGGACGAGGACAGCTACCAAGCGTTTATGCGGCTATTTTATGAGTACGGTGAGCTGTCTGGAGCTCGACTGAACAGGGGCAAAAGTATGGCGGTGCGCTTCGGCACATTTGCATCTAGCCTGGCGGGCAACGTAAAATGGGTTACGGGTGTTCGAGTACTTGGTGTGGTTTTCCATTCCTCGGGTGAAGTGGCGCGTAGTACGTGGAAGCGCCTCCTCCAGACAGCGGAGCAGCGTCTTGCGGTTGCGTCAAAGTTCAGACTTTCCCTCGCAGAGCGCAGCTACATAATTAAGTCCTCCGTCTCGGCGGCACTTTTTTATGTAGCACACGTAGCTAAACCGCCACGCCATTTCACCCGTCAGCTCGCCACGAAGTTTGGGTCGTTCTTTTGGGCGGGCAAGACGGAAACAGTGTCGCGTGCGCTGTTGAGACTACCCAAGTCAATGGGTGGTTTCAGTCTGCCTTGCTTGCAAACTATGTGTAGCATGCTGGCCGTACGCGCAGTGTTCGACCTTGTGGACTCAACTGAGTACCCAGGGAGGGCGCTGCTGCAGTACTTTCTGGGAACGCACCGCTCAATGTTTTATGACGAACGCATTGCCGGTCCCTCTGCTGAGCAGTCACCGCCATTTTATGCCTATGTTGTCAAAACACTGAGAAACGTCCAGTCTACCTTGCCAAGCCTAAATTTCATGGAAAGTACAGCAAGCGAATTGTGCGAAAAATTGGCAATAAACCAATTAGATAATCAGCAGATAGCAAGATCACGCGGTGTCCGTTGGCATCAGCTGACTTCGACGGAGCTTCCTTCTGATGTTAGGGATTTCGGATGGTTGCGTGGCTGGCAAGTTCTTCCGACGTGTGACCGTCTCGCGAGATTCGGCATTGTGCGTTCCTCACGGTGCCCGCACTGCGGGAACACTGAAACATTGGAACATGCCTTGTTTCAGTGTCGTGTAGCGGCAACGTTTTGGACTGTGCTAAGCAGGTTGTTTGGTGTTACACTTAGAATGAGCACACGTTCAAATGACACGTTGGTGAACTTCCTTATGTGTGCTGGTGCATTTGTATTATGGCGAAATCGTGGTGCCGCGTGTCTTCGCGCCCGACCGCAACGGGCGATGTTTCCATTGCTGTGGCGTGTGCGGTCAATGCTTATGAATCACTTAGACAATGAGTTGGCAGTTCTAGGTGAAGAAGCCTTCCTGTTACGCTGGTCCACGCGTTTCATAGCGGTCAGGAATAACATTCTGAGCATCACTATTGTGCCGTACTGACTTTCAACGAGTTTCTGAACTGTTTCTTTGAACACATGTGAACTTTGTGTGCATTGATTTCAGAGTAGCTTAATTGTTTCATCACCACAGAGAATTGTTGTGCAAAGTGTAGGCTGCCCGGAGTACTTGGAAACTGATTGTTTTTTGTGTGTGTTTTTCGGGCAGCGCTGTTACCACTAGTCGCTGCGTGCTGATATGTGGTTTCATAATAAATTCTCTTCTCACACGGCTCCCCGAGACGAGGCCTTCCATTGCACTGCGGTTGGCTGAGGCTCGCCACGTCCCCAAAAAGGAGATGATGGGGCATGCAATTTTTGGTACTGGGGATCGGCGTTCGCGCCCTTCCCCTCCTATTTACAAGTCCAAAATCAGAGCACATTGATACGGCAAACCTTGGGTTACAGTGAACGAACACCGTACTGCTGTTACTAGGGGAGTGTTGTAATTAGGAAATTACGTAGCACGCGCACGATAGCGGGGCTACGTGGCGACCTCCAGGGAGTTACAAAACCAAGAAAATGCTAGCGCATGTGTGTGTGTGTGCCTCACAACGACCACCCAGCATCCCCTGCGCATTTTTGTCAAACCAAGCATGCCCACTTCGGGAGAACGGCCACAATTGCGGCGACTGCCCGGCAGTTAAAAAACGAAGAAAATGCCAAACGCTCCTGTGTGCGTGTCTCGCGGCCACCGCCCAGCGTTCCGGGCGTAGGTTTGTCAAGCCAAGCATACTCACTTGGCAAGATTGCCCAAGATTGGCTAAAAAACTCCAGCGTTGGTCGTAATCGTGCACTTGCTCGGAACGAGAAAGATACGTCATAGAGTATGCCTCTCCAAGGGGATGTTCAATGATGATCACTTCAAAAAAAAAAAAATGGAAGACGCTCCCACTTATAGTAACAATGATGGAGTAAACGTCATTGCGCACCGCAGGAGCAAATTGGCTGTAATCGTGTACTCAAACTGTCGTGATGGCCTTCTAGATTGGTAGAGCGTCGCTACCTCCAAGTCGTCTTACGCGTTACTGTGAGCTTCCTTCATTTTTTGCACGTCGCTCCCAACGCACCCTGGATTGATTAGGTCTCATTCGGATAGGTTTTGGTTAGATTGATATTCAGTTTAGGTAAGGTTAGGTTGCATAACGTTAAGATTAAAAAGCTCCTTTGGGCAGGTGATGCTGCAGAACAACCTCCAAACAGACTCTCATCTGTCACTAGGGCGTCGGTAAGAAGCTTTTACCTGTGACTCGCCACTTTGTTTACACAACCTTGGAAAGATTTCTGTGCATGCAACAAAAAGTGACAGAAACGGGGACTATGTCCTTTCTGGTGATGCTGCCATTCAATCTAGATTGTCATCAGACGGCAAATGGCCGTGGCACTACATGCCGACCCCCGCGCTAAATACCGCTTTCCTCGCAGTCTTTTGACCATAGGTCGGCGTACTCACTCGTGAGTACACTCATTTGTACTCATTTGTACTCAAACTCACGAGTGAGTACGATGTTGAGTGATCACACACCCAGAAAAAAACAGTGAGTACGATGACGAGTGAGTACAGAGGTAAGTCCACTACTCGTGAGTACAGTACTCATGAGTACACTACTCATGAGTGTGAGTACTCATGAGTACAGTAATCATGAGTATGAGTACTCATGAGTACACAGTACTCATGAGTACACAGTACTCATGAGTACAATACTCATGCACACTGTTTTGCGAGTGCTTGCACTCTTGAGTATATGCACTCCTGAGTACAGTAGTGCAAACAAGAAAACGGACGACAAAAGCTGCCACCCGAAGACACGCAGAAAAACGCAGTTTACGGCCACGGCTGCACCATTAAGCCCCGAGCTCCCCTGAGCCCGACCAGGCCTGAGAACAAGAGGAGACGCCAGACGCAACGCGAGTGCTTACGTTCCGTTTCGCTTTCTCACATGTACTTGCCTTCGCGCAGTAAGTCGCCCAACGACAGTGCACCGCGTCAGACGTTTTCTTCCTCTGTCTTGATTTATATGTAACCTGTGTTTTTCTAATCAATTAAACAATTTATTTTTCTACTTAGTTTTTCATTCGAGCTACGACCTAGCTAACAGTGCAGATAGGTTGATTATTCGTGAGTAATACAAATTGAGTACTCATGAGTACAGATTGAGTACTCATGAGTGCAGAATGAGTAGTACTCATGAGTGCAGAATGAGTAGTACTCATGAGTAGTACTCATGAGCAGTAGCACTCATTGAGTACTCATGAGTACAGATTGAGTACTCATGAGAACAGATTGAGTACTCATGAGTACAGATTCAGTACTCATGAGTACAGATTGAGTACGAATACTCGTGAGGACAAATGAGTTTGAGTACAAGTGAGTACGATTACAAATGAGTATTTGATGAGTGAGTACGAGTGATTTTGTGAACAGACGAACTATTTGAGTCTGAGTTCGATTGAGTACAGCGTGAATGAAAAAAATTGTGATTGAGTTTGAGTGAGTTCTGTCTGTTTTGCCGACCTGTGCTTTTGACGCGCAAGGATCGGCAGGTGGATGTCTCTTTATGCAGCTTTCCCACTGCTGTTATAACACTGACGAGCGGTCATATACTAGTATACGCTTGTAGAGCCCGTTCCCCCACACACATTCACCAAAACGATAATCACCAGTTACCTTTATGCACTATGGTGGTTTGAAAAGTTTGGTTGGTTTTAATTAGTTGGCGCCACATTGTCTACCCCAGGTGAAAGAATTATATAGGCGTGGCGTTACTTTTGGCCGACCTAGTTCAAAGCGAGCGTATCAACACTTATCGAAAGATATAAAAGGACGATATGCGTGCGTTGTGGAACGCGCTATAGAGCAAAAACTACGACCCGAAGAGTATACCTGACTTCAAATTACGCTTCAAATGCGTGCCCGTAAGTCATACGTTCGTATCGATGTTCCCAACTCATGGAATTTGAATTGTCTTCATGTCATCGTAATATGTTTTTCGCTAACGTAAACAGTGGACTGATTAATCAAATCACTGCTTCCCAAAATAGTAGGGGGTCACTTTTCGGCTCATCACAGTCCTTCTGCTTTAATGAGGGCCTGAACGAAGAGCAGGGTTGTGAGCTTTCTTTCTCAGTATAACAAAACATTTTTTTTTGGCGAACTGATGTTAGGTGACTCAACTCCATTATTGCCCGCAGCACGAACACTTCAGTAAGGAATAACGAAATGAATAAACCACAAAAATTGACGGTGGTGCGCACCATAAGCTATGAGGAATTAGGGAGAATATCAAAGCAGTTGAAACCGTGTTACCCTATGCGACCTTGTAAATTGCACAATATAACTAAATAGCTCTGCTGCAATTACTGTGTCCTTTTTGGTGGTTGCATTGATCAGCTGATCCCAATGGCAAGAGAGTCAATAGGACGGCACACAAGCTGGATGAAAAAAAGTGTAGAAAATCGTACAATTTTAACCCTTCCCATATGATTTTTTTTATTGAATGTTCTTTTTTCTGGGTTTTCATAAAGCTTAGGTACCCATAAGCCCACAAACATGAAATAGCGCTGGCAGGGCAAGTATTACCTGATTTATGTACGAGGTGATTAATCAGCACATCTGGCAATTAAAAATATTGTATTGAGGGGACAAAGCTTTTTTCCCTGTTTTCCTGAACTACCGTACTTACCCGATTCTAACGCGCACCTTTTTTCCGCAAAAATAGGCCGAAAAATCGCATGCGCGTTAGAATCGGATACAAAACCGAAACTGCCGAAACAACTGAAATTTTGTTCCACCCATCGCCATCACCATCTCAAGATGGCGCCAAAGCTTTTAGCAACAATTTTTCGGATCTAGGCGCCTAGGCTTTTCTTTCGGCGTTCACACAAATCGTCAAATTATTCCACTTGCGTGCTTGATAAAAGCAATGGCAGCAGCGGCAACGAAGGTGCGCCGCTTCCGCGGCTTACGAGCGGCTCCCACGCGTTCACAACGAGCGGTTGGCTCAAGCGTATGCCTCTGGAGAAGCTCGCGGGATGGGCATGCAAGGCTTGGGCCACGATCCCATGGAACATGGTTGAACGTTCATTCAGAAGTGTGGCATCGCGAACGCGCTTGACGGCACCAATGACGAGATGTTGCGGTCAGCGGAAGCGACAAAGAGCTCTCGGAGAGCGACGAGAAGTGAGATGAGCGAGATTACTTCGGGGAATAAATCGCCCGTTTCTCTCGCATTCGTTTTTCTTGCTCACAAAGTTCCTTGCGCGTTACAAACGGAGGTGCAAGTTTTTTCGGTTTTTTTGCCTGGAAAATCGGGTGCGCGTTAGAATCGGGGGCGCGTTAGAATCGGGTAATTACGGTATATGACCAGATACATCCGGAAACAAAAAGTGTGCTTTGTATTGCACGTATTTTTCGATTCACGAGCTTGGGAAAAAACAATGATCTCCATTTGTTTTACCGTCAACTTCGGAATTTTGCCTTTATTGAAGCTGTAGCGTCCAGCTCTGCTAAAACCCGAAAATGGCGACGTCTATCGCAATGGTCATCATTTATTAACAATCATTGTAAAACAATAATTGAACAATTATTTCTTGTTTTTGCGCTGGGGGAATTGAGTGAATGAAATCAATTGACACCACTGGAGCCGGAGCGTTCACCTGTTTTCCTAATATCTCGCCTAATCTATAGAATGGTGCGGTAAGGTTGTTATTAGCTGGATATAAACAAAACAGGCTTTCGATTGAACCAGGCAGGTATTTTTTCTTCGTCGTCCCTTAATGGGATAGGGGTGGTTCCACCAAAAGGGCGTCGTAATAACCCCCAATTCATGAATCCTCTCTCTAGAACATGGTTTCTCAAAGTGAGTTCCGCAGAACTTAGGGGTTGCGTGGGCACTTCCGCGAGGTTCGGCGAGCCACTGATAAATTTCCCTGGCTCCACACTCGTCAAGTCGCTTAAATGGCGAACCCGAGGTAAGATCGATCCGAGAAACTTCCATTACTCCCGCCAGAGTGTCAATAAGCCCATATCAATACAGGACGCAACAAATCCCGCCAGCAGCTTGTAGCCAGCGAGATTCCGAAAACCGGCCATGCGGTGAAGCTATTGCACTTCAATCTCGGAGGCCTTACGTATGTTACCCCCATGCGCATTTCTCCTGTTTCCAGGTAGGTGCCGCTAGCGTACGCACTCCCTTGAAATCGACGGGTTGGGGGGGGGGGACGATTGCACACCACGTGGGTTGCATATAGCCGTCAAAATAGTGCGACCACCACCGTTGGCCCAAAGCGTGTTTCACGCTACGCCAAGCCCTCTCGACAGGATTGTGCGTCGTTCAAAATGAGCAAAGAAGGCAAACATAGAGCGTACCCCGACAGTTTTTTTTTTTTTTTTTGCAGTGTGGTTTACGGAAACTGGGGGAAACCCTCCATGCGTGTTTCACTACGAAGTGTCGGCAAACCGCTGCATGAAGCCAGCAAAGCTCTCTTGCCACCTTTCCACGAAGCACCTCTCCGTCAATATTTGGACGGTCGACTACTTCTCAAAAAAAAGATGCAACAGCTGGAAGCCCAAAAAGTGGATTCACCCCAAGTGGTGACATATTTCTTTGAATTTCTAAGCACCGAGAGTTGATGTTCTGGGCTGTGTCATGTATTTAGGATCCGTAATATTCGTCGCTCCAGAATGCTGCAACGTCCATGAACCAGTCGAAAGTATCGTACCTGCTCAGTTACAGGATAGCCAAACAGCTGAAACCACATACAATATGCGAGGACCGAGAAAACGTTGATTTGGGAAGAACCCATAAAAAGGTGTCGGCGGTCGTATCCGTGAAAATGCGTCCGATGTAGAATGGCGAGTCATCCAAAGCATCCGGCAATCTCCGAAATTTGCGATTGCCGTAGATAAAAGTCCTGGTTATGCTGGATGCCCTCATCTGGTGGCTTTCGTGCGATACCTTGCTGGCAATCCGATTGCGGAAGAGTTTCTATGCTGCATCGGACTGGATACTACAACCACTGGAAACAACAATTTTGATGCACCGAACTACTTTTTTTCTTTAAAATGACTTTCCTGGAGCAAACGCATCGCTTTTTGCACTCACGGGGCCAGGGCGATCATACGGACACTGTAAGAATTCATTTCATTGATCAGGAAGGTCAACAACAACATTATGTGCACTCACTGCATGATTCATGGGGAAGCGCGGGATTCATAGGAGCTTAGTGCAGTGCCGGTCGTTGTGATGAGCCACGTAGTGAGGAGCACAAAATTGCGTAAAATCGAAACCTAAAGCCTCTCGCCGTTTCCTTGTGCAGGGCGGGCACATGGGTGCTGCCCATGAGCATTTAATGCTGCACCCAGATGTGAGGTAGCTCTTAAGAGATAATGCCTTGAAAGAGTGCATGAACTTAGGCAAGAGTTCGTAGCTTTTCTTGCTGATAATGACTGTTTGTTTGAGCCATTTGGGAAACCTTATTTTTTGTGAAGTTTGCCTACTCCGCCAACATTTTCGAAGAATTGAACTTCCTAATGAGGGCCTAAAAGGTAAACATAGTCTTCTGATAATGGCCGCAGATAAAGTACGGGCATTCCGTAGTGACTTAACGTTACCATGACCTAAAGTTGATAATAATTATATATTCTATGGTTACATGCTTTTACACTACGGTTCCATCATTATAGGCAGCGGTAACTCATATGTTTTCAAAGAATATATGTATTTTTTATCGTCTGAAACCGTTTTCCGTGGCAGACTGTTACGGAGTTGTGGAAACAAGAGGTCAGCCGTTGCTTAATTATTCTCTTTTCGGGGCACGCCACGAACTCATAACCACTCATAACCATTCAACTCATAACCATTCAAGCCACTCAAAGGAGTGACTAAGCTATTTTAAGTATGTTTTTTAGTCACTGACAGGTTCTTCTTGGCAAGAGTTAAAATTATATCTGTAAAGTTGCCGACGGTCATGGGCAAAAAGGACATTTCGAAGCTAAGCTCAGTGGAGGGTGCGAAACAACAGTTGTACTTGTCATTTTGCTTTGTCATAGATACAGCGCAGCATAACATTTGCTGGTTGTAGAAGCAGATCATCTGTTCTGTGCCCCAAGACAGTTCAAAAATTGCAGTACGCTACACCGCGTTCCGTGTTTTCGATACATATGTCCATTCGGGGCTTTCGATTCTTTTTGAAGATCAAGACATGCAGACGAACCAGTCCACCCTGCAGCTCAGGAACTATGTAGATATACTTTGTTCATCTTAAGCAAAGAAACTACGGTGCCCTGGCACCAAAATTGTCTCAAGAAGCTCTTTGTTCTTCATCCCTTCTTAAACTATTGCGAAAATCGGGGCACCTCGGAAGTAACTAACCTGAACACGAGCGACCTTTCGAAGTTATTTTCCTAGTTTTTCGAGTTGCTTTCTTAGATCAGTTATGATTGGACGGAAATGTTCATTTCAGGGCGTAGGCAATTTAGATTACCTTCCTATAGAACTTTAATTAGACGACGTTCTTCATGTGGCAGCGTTTCTTCTGCCGTTTCATCTTGAGATTGGTAAGAGAAGCACCGCGTAATACAACACCTGTCGTTTTGTCGGATTGCCAAGCCTATTAATCACGGTCCCAGAGCGTAAGATTCCCGCGCCAGTAAGACGGGCTATTGCAAGAGAATTTCTTTGTGTCATAACATAAACATAACATATGCATAACATAATATAATGTTATATGCATATATATATATATATATGCATAATATATGTTATGCATAACATAATGTTATATTCATAACATAAATATAAAAAGGTCGTAACAAGAAATACCGGATTCGCGCTTCCCCGCCTGGGCACAAACACTAGCTTTCACCTTAGTTAAGCCAATTCAAATTGCTTTGAGTTGAAGTGAGTGGTATGTTAGCTGCGCGCTGCACCGCAAACGTTGTGAATGCAAAATAAATACGTATGTCCAGATACATTCCGAAGTGTGTTATTTTTTGTGGGGAGGGGGGTGCGGGGCGGGAACTATGTGTAACGTTTTGTTGCATTATACATCTCACTGTGGGTAATACCCCGATTGGTGTAACCATTTTTTTTGAAGGGCTTATTCCTGTTCTGTTGTATGCAGTAGCTCTTCTGTATACTTTTTTATCATCACTTTTGTTTACCGGTGCATTTTTGTAAACTGACGCTATTTGTATTTCGTATGTTTAGAATGTGCCTCGTCATTTGTTTCTTTTTCTTTTTCGAATTTACAGGCATTAGCAGCATACTCCTTTACAATTAAGTATGCTTTGTTGCTATTATTGATAATACATTCAAACTCTATTTTGACGCCTACATTCAGTCAGCGGTAACAAAATTTTTTGACAGCGTTTAATCACTCTACAAGTACTTACAGTTGTCAGCACGCTGTGGTTGAACGAAAGAAAGTCGAAGAATCAACAGGAGCCAGACAAAAGAGAAAGTAGAGACGGAAAGCCGGAGTGGCAGTGGTTGTCGAGCCGCAAATAGGCACTGCGTCTGGCCAATGACAGTACAACCGACCAAACAAGAGTCATGGGCAGGACACCAGAACGCCGGATAAAAAGTTCGTTAAGAAATGAGAGAGGGCTTCCAAGCTTGGCGAAGAAGCAAACGAGGGGGACAGGTTTGACCCGAGAAGGCCGGATACAAACCAGACAACCGAGAACGCTGGAGAAGGTTGGAACGCACGTAAGATAAAACATAAAATTGATCTCCAGGAACCATTTCATGTCTAATGCGTCCATCGGGCCTCTTACGGCACCGCTTTATGGTAAAGGATGAAAGCTACCAGAACCGCGAACAAAAATTTTGGTAATTTTTCTCGGTGGCAAAGGCTTTACTCCAAAAAAACAGAAACTCCTTATTTCTCAAGCGCCTCAAGAGAGAACGAGAACAGCGCATTTTGGCATCGCTTACAGTACATCACGTCGCGGACCATCTCCCCGCTCCGAGCCTCGGTTGCCAAATTACTTCCTCTTAAAGCATCTTATTGCACTTCTTGGGATGTACGCCTCTTTTCGCCCAACGCGAAATGTCCCGTTTCCACTGAGTTACCGTCTTCCATTTCACGATAAGAGAGGTCTGCCCTCCAGCTCCGCCCAAAAGACCTAAAGCGCGCTCTTTGACGTGGCTTTTTCAGGGTCGCTTCTTTATGGTCGTTTTCAGTCAGTGAAAGGGACCTTGCTCGGCTGGGCTCCGCTCCGCTGAGTGTTTTAGAAGGTCGTATATCGTCCAAAAAATTGGGCTGCAGAATTCTCGGTCACTTTAGCTCCACGCTGCGGGAGCCGTTCCGGTTTACAAGCACTCTGAAGGGTTTTCGCTTACCAAAGCGATAGCAACGCTTGTTAGGTTCTCTTAACGTCACTAAAGTGAAGGACAATCTGGCACATTTGCTGGCGCTTCAATTTCAAGGTATGGTCGTTTACATTGGGAACAGCGGGAAGAACAGTTTGATTAGTTTCAAAACCGGCAAGCATAAATAGCGCCTATTAGATTAAGTTAAAACAACTTCCACGTAACTCACCTAATCTCCATTTGATCAGAGTTTTGATTAGATCAGAGATGTAATCAGATCATGTTTTTATCAGAGTTTTTGGAGTTGTTTAACCACTGAGGCACCCGTCGCGGTGGCTGAGTGGCTAAGGCGTTGTGCTGCTGAGCACGATGACGTGGGTTCGATTCCTGGCCCTGGCGGCTGCTTTTCTGATGGAGGCGAAAAGCGAAAACGCCCGTGTGCACGAGATTTAGGCGCAGGTTAAATATCCCCAAGTGGTAAAAATTATTCCGCAATCCGGAGCCCTCCACTACGGCGTGCCTCATCGCCTGCGCTCCGTTGGTGCGTTACACCCTACAATCAATCAATCAATCAATCAATCAATCAATCAATCAATCAATCAATCAATCAATCAATCAATCAATCAATCAATCAATCAATCAATCAATCAATCAATCAATCAATCAATCAATCAATCAATCGATGAATCATTCGATCGATCAATCATTCAATCAATCAATCAATCAGTAAATCAATCAATCAATCGATCAATAAATAAATAAATCAATCAATCACAATCATGTAGTTACTACTCGCAGTAATGAAAGTCGGGGGCATGTCTTTGCCCCTACAGATATCATGAATGATGATCCGGAATATCCATGACTTAAAAGGTTAACTTCAGAAGTACTGCGACCCCTCAAAGCTTAAACTAAAAAAATTGAATACGTAGAAATCGTAACTCAAATGAATCTTCCAGTCCAATCGTTTTAAACCATGAGTGCTACGAAGACCCATATAGGCTTGCAAAAGCTTTCAAAAGGATGTAATAGAACGCTTTGTTGGACGAGTTGATTCATGCCTTCAAAAAAACTACAAAGAGCGTAATGAACGTGGACAGAGAATCACAGTAGACCGGACGAGCGCTCATCCAGTCTACTGTGTTTCTCTGTCCTCGTTCATTGCGCTCTTTTTATTTTTTATGTTGCGAAAGGACCCCGGCATGATTCATAATGACCCCTGCCAAACTGTCTAACAATTTACTCTTGTAGCAGCAGTCACCCACATAATTAATGCCCGCCTTTTGGGTGCCCCTTTTATAATGAAGCGCTTCGAAGCGTGTCTTATTCTGAAACAATTTGCTCCGTGGCTAAATGCTACCAAAGACCTACACATATCCTTTTGTTTTATTTGACTCGCTTTTTCTCGTTGCTGGCGTGCTGCGCAAAAAGCTAACTTTAAAGAATCTGCTGCACGAAGAAAAAAAGTAAAGCCGTTTTACTCAATGTGAAAGCTGTCGGAAGTGCAGAGCTGTGATTCGCCGTAATGAATGTGGCGCAGTTATCCACTCACGCTTACCACCCATCACGCTCTTAACCGCCCTTTCTCATTCCTCTGCTGATGAATTCAACGAAGGTTTGGTCCAACGCATTTCAAATTTTTCACCTACGCTGTGCTCACGCGCCCCCTGCCGGAAACTGCGCCAGCGAGTTTTGTTTTTTTTACACTCGCTTTTCCTCGCCGGCGTTGCGCTGCCACTTTTCTTTCGTTTAGTATCGTAAAAACCAACTCAACTAGCTTTCCTAACTAAATTAACGTGGGCGCTACCGGTTAATTACGTATATTTTGCCTGAAATATACCTGCAGTTTTCTTTGCGCTATATAACGGGGGATGTATGACAAACCCTGCCGGTTCACGAGTTTTGATCGCTTGTAAATATATAAACCGCTTGGCTTTCGAAGCCTCTGGGGAACGCCGTTACGACAGCCCCGAAGACGCAACTCCGTGTGGCTCAACCTGTGTCCAGTGAGCGAAGTACGACGACACGGCGAGGCCATAAAGTGCTCTTCAATTAAAATAAACGTGGAAGCCATGCAGAGCAGCCACATTTTAACAGCGGAGCTCTTCTAGCACTCACCACGATGACTGTCTCTGGGGGTATCGTATTACGCCCCTACCAGAGCCTGTGCCCCCCCCCCCCCCCACCAGTTCCGCGTATTAAAAATTCACAAAAAGTAGAGATCATAGGCACTTCCTGTTTTGATATATGATGGCTTATACGGCCCTTGAAAAAACATCTTCCAAGCAATGACTTTGTGTTTACACCACACCGCAAGCCACGCCATTCTCAACCCGTTTCTGACCTTGCAGATGCTGGTATGCTCCAACGCCGCCGGTGTGTGCTCGGCGATTCAAGGAAAACCCGGACACTAAGCCCCGTGCACCCAGAATCCTTGCCTGGGAAACTGGCCCGTTCAGTGAAACCCCCGACCCTGGTGATCCCCATAAACCAGCCCAGTGAACCACCTACAGCTGTCAACCCACCCACTCGATGACGTCACCGGTCCCATACTCTATGTGGACGCTACGTAAACGCTGCACCGATGCCGCCAGCTTGAAGCACGACATCGCATGCCATGCCATGCTCAACCCATTTCTGACCTCGCAGATGCTGGTATGCTCCACCGCCGCCGGTGTGTCCCCGTCGATTAAAGGAAAACCCGGAACACCCCACCCCCCTGCACCCACAATGCTGACCTGGGAAACTGGCCCGCTCCGTGAAACCCCCGACCCTCGTGATCCGCATAAACCAGCCCAGTGGACCACCTACAGCTGGCAACCCACCCCCTCGATGACGTCACCGGTCCCATACCCCATCTCGACGCTACGTAAACGCTGCACCGATGCCGCCAGCTTGAAGCACGACATCGCATGCCACGCCATGCTCAACCCATTTCTGACCTCGCAGATGCTGGTATGCTCCACCGCCGCCGGTGTGTCCCCGTCGATTAAAGGAAAACCCGGAACACCCCACCCCCCTGCACCCACGATGCTGACCTGGGAAACTGGCCCGCTCCGTGAACCCCCGACCCTCGTGATCCGCATAAACGAGCCCAGTGGACCACCTACAACGCAACCCACCCCCGCGATGACGTCACCGGTCTCATACCCTATGTGGATACCACATAATCGCTGCACCGATGCCGGCCGCTTGAAGCATGACATTGAAAGCCACGCCATGCTCAATCCATTTCTGACTTTGCAGATGCTGGTATGCTCCACCGCCGCCGGTGTGTGCCCATCGCTTCAAGAAAAATTACACCATCTTTCCATGGCGAACCGTGCGGAGGATGCGAAGCATCATGGGGGTTTTGTGTAGGTTCCATTGTGTTGCCGTTATGTTGTTTCATTTATCGGAGCACGAATGGGAACGTTGTGTGAACCCCCATGTAGAGACAGAGAAATGTAGAGAATTGTTGAGACAGCGAAGAGACCGACACCCGCGTTGCCTGATCGAACACCTCCTGGTTCTCGTCTTTCTTTATTACGTGCTAACGCTCCTACCCCACTACCCGCACTCTTCTTCCTCTTCTCTGGTTGAGCTGCAAGGCGCGTGGCGCCTACCGCCACAGCTTTCCTGCAGGAAATTCAACATCATCCTCCAAAGTTTTCAGTTTGTCGTTTCTGTTGACGTTCAGCTTCCATGCCTTCGTTGTATCAGCAGCTTCTGGACGTAGTTTGAATGAGTGAAGGACATAAAGCGCGTTCGTAGCACATGCTCCCGTCTCGGTTTGTAGCGCAGTAGTACGCGAGAACTTCATTGAAAGTATGGTGCAAATGAGAGAGCTGTACAGTATACAGAGCCATCCGCTCACTGGGTGGCATTGTTGAATATCCTTGCTTCTTTAAAGAAATTTTAGTGTGACAATCGTCAGCCGGGATGCGGCTGGCGACTTTTAACCCGTGTATGTGCCTTTTGTTTGTATACGTCGAAACAGGCATTCGCTAAAAAAAAGGTTTGTAGCACAGTGGGAAGACCGCCGCGTACCTCCTGTTGCGGCCAGAAAGTCGTGGGATCGAAACCGGGCGCCGCCTAACTATTTCTTTTTATAGTGGACTGCGTTGACGTCAGCCCAAACACTGACGGGGCTGAAGTGACGCGCATGCGCAGTACAGTGCGGACGGCGGACAGCAAGGGAGGGGGGACACAGCCCGCAAGATGAGATGCTTCGCATCTGAAAACACGCAACACCCACCCCCTCCACCCACAATCCTGACCTGGGAAACTGACCCACTCCGTGAGACCCCCGACCCTGGTGCTCCGCATAAAAAATCCCTGTGGACCACCTACAGCTGGCAACCCGCCCCCTGGATGACGAAACCGGTCACATACCCTATGTGGACGCCACATATTCGTTGCACCGATGTCGCCAGCTTGAAGCAAGACATCGCCAGCCACGCCATTCCCAACCCGTTTCTGACTTTGCAGATTCTGGTGTGCTTCACCGCCGCCGGTTTGTGCCTGTCGATTCAAGGAAAACCCGGAACACCGAATTCCGCTGCAGCCACAATCCTGACCTGGGAAGCTGGCCCGCTCCGTGAAACCCCCGAGCCTGGTGCTCCACATGAACCAGCCCAGTGGACCACCTACAGCTGGCAACCCACCCCCTCGATGACGTCACCAGTGAACATCATCGTGGACGTCATCGTGGACGCTATGTGGACGCTACATAACCACTGCACCGATGCCGCCAGCTTGAAGCACGACATCGCAAGCCACGCCATTCTCAACCCGTTTCTGACCTTGCAGATGCTGGTATTCTCAACCGCCGCCGCTGTGTGCTCGTCGATTCAAGGAGAACCCGGACACCAATCCGCCTGCACCCAGAATCCTGACCTGGGAAACTGGCCCGTTCCGTGAAACCCACCACCCTTGTGCTCTGCATACACCAGCCCAGTGGACCACCTGCAGCTGGTAACCAACCCCCTCGATGACGTTACCGGTCACATGCCCGATGTGCACGCTACATAATCGCTGCACCGATGACACCAGCGTGTGGCACGACACCGTAAACCTGGCCATTCTCAACCCGTTTCTCACCTTGCTGGTTAGTTATCTAGGCAACTGTAAGGCATTTAGAAACAGTAATTGGTTTCATCTTGCTGTGTCGTGCCCCAACGACTCGAAATTGCGTAGTGTATTAAACTTGTGCATTGACGCGATTGCCCTAGGTCTATGTTGTTTAATAATGGTGCTGCTTTCTGGCGATATTGAACTGAATCTTAGTCCAACAAGAACAGTGTTATACCCGCAGTCCTAGATTTTATTAGCCTCGTCGAGGACTATCTAGAAACCATCCGGTTAGAGGTAGACGACCTTAAAACTGTTAAAGCTGCCAAAGAAAAATAAAATTCCCCAATAAACAACCGACTCGACAACCTGAAATCACCAAAACTCCGAACAAGCAACACAAGCGATACTAATGAGTCATCCCAGATAGGTCGTAAAATTTCCGTACTAAAACGCTGCAACTACTAACGACAGCAAGCGTATACGAAGAAATAATCTGCTCTTCCTTTGAATAAAAGACAACGTAAGAAACATGGGAAGAGTCGGAGCAGAGTATACTCGTATTTTGTGCCGGTAAAGGTAAAGTTTCACTGGACGTAGGTACAGTGGAACGTGGGCACCAAATCGTAACTTTTGCCGAAAAGAAACATAGGCCTATCATTGTTAAAATTGCCAACTTTACTAGTAAAAAATGAATCCTGGCCTGCAGACGTATGTTTAAACACACTGCCTTTGCTATAAGAGAGGGCTTCGCAGTGGCTGCCAGCCTTGCACGGTCATAGCTGTTGCAGTTGATCCAACCCAAAAATGGCATTTAAACTCAGCCTCGACAAACTTCACATAGATAAAAAGTTCTGCATCTATGATCACAGATGCGAAAGAATTGTAGAAATTAACAATAGACCAGCTTTACCTACTATAATTTGAAAATCATCAGGTGTGACCCACCAAACCACCAAATGACGCCCTTCTTGGCATTGTATCCCATATCAGACCTAACCGTTCATCAACGCTAGATATAAATGCTGCTTTCACCAACATCCGAAGCATGCTGCTTAAACGCGATGAACTACATGGTTTTATCGAAGATACAAAAGCAGACATCGTTGTACCAATGGAGACCTGGTAACACGGAGGCATGCTCGTCAACAAAATCTTACCGTCTAACATAAATCTCACTTGATATCGCCATGATTGCACATGTCTTCGGGGCGGAGGCGTTCTCATAGCTATCAAAAACACGCTATCATCTTCGCTTATCTTTTATGACGACATATTAGAATTAACATGGGTACGAGTCTCAAACGTTGCTTTAAAACCAATCTTTGGTATCTGTTACTGGCCATCAGACTGCAAACCTTCCTTTTGCAACCTCCTCTCACATTTACTCACTCATATTAAAGAGAAGTTCTCGGTAGCCCCTATATATATATTTTTATTTTCCTCAAATAAACTGGCCTTTACTTTCAGCCTCCACACCCCCCCCCCCTTCCGGTCCGACAAATTCAAGCAATTCCTTTAACTGACAGTATATTTTAACCTACACAGGCTATAACGTACCCCACGAAATGCCATAACACTGTAGATCATTTAACTTTAAGCCCAGACGACATTAGGCGCACAAAAGTTTTCCCTGGCCTCAGAGACTATAACCTGCTCCACAATTGCTTATCTCTACCCCTATTAGGAAGGTCACCAATAGAAAAATTCATAACTAATAACTAACTACAAACGAGCGAATTTAGACGCTATTAACAGCTAAATTGCTTCTTTCCTCGACAGCTTTCGTGAATAATACCAAATCCGCACAGTAAATGCCAACTGGCACATATTCAAAAACAAAATACCGAACTTAGAGAAACAGTACATCCCAAAAATTCGCGTAAAATCAGATTCACATATTTATTAGTTCAACCAATAATCGAAAAGTCTCCTAAATCAGAAACAACTCCCTTATCGAACCGCAAATCAGAGCAATAACCTAGTTGCGTGACAAAAGTATCACTTGTCTCGAAAGAAATACACTGAGGAACTGCAAAGCGCTAAAGATAAATAGCTTTTCGTGCGACCTGCTATCAATCCTTCGCTCAAACCCGACTAAACTTTGGCGCATTCTCTCGCAAAAGCCAAAGTAACAACATGGAACTTGAACACCCTGATGGGAAGCAATAGCCACAAAAGACGTTTCAACCGCATTAAACAACTACTTTTCTTGTGTATTCTCCAACTCTAACACCACCCAGTTAACGCAACTATCTACCCGTTCCTCTCCGCTGTATCATCCGAAATAGCAATTTACTCTGAAGGAATGGCTGAACTAACCTTCAGTGCCAGGATGTGACCGAACAGCCCCCAAACGTTTAGTGAACACCGTCACAGTGGTGATTCAGATACGTTGCTTTATCTTGGCTCAATTTATTGAAACAGGGGAAGTCCAAGACGACTGGAAGGTACCCCAAATAGTTGCAACCTTAAAAACAGGAAAACGCGCCAATCCGACGAACAACCGCCCAATTTCACTGACTAGTATCCCTTCTAAAGTACTAGAACACAATATATCTTCCCATATTGCTACTCAACTCGAATCAATAAATTTCTTTTTTTGGGCACTTCTAATGCGAGGCACAAATAGCCGAATTCACCCACGACCTCGTACAACACATGGATGCTAACCTTCAAATAGATACTAAATTTTTTTTAATTTTCGGAAGCTTCGGTCGCGTACTCTATAACCTGTGACTTTGTAAACTTTCTTCACTGGGTATTGCACCGAATATTGTTTCCTAGATAGAACACTTCCACAGTAACCGTAAGCAGTACACATCCGCTAATAATTATGCTCCTCCAAACTAAGGTATAATCAGGCGTCCCTCAAGGCGCAGGCCCATCACCTCTTCTATTTTTTAATATTCATAAACGATCTTCCAAATAAAATACAAAAAAATCTTCGTGTATTTGCAGACGATTCTGCCTTACACTCCGCCAGTCAAAACACCGAAAACAGAACTAAGCTACAGCAAGACCACGACACAGTTGCCCTATTGTGCCAAGAATCTTTGGTGCCGTTAAATCTTACTAAATGTAAATCAATGTCATTTTCTCGTAAACGCGCCACTGTTCATCACACGTACTTCGTCAATTCGCATCCTGTCGGCACACCCACGTCATACAAGTATCTCGGAGTGCACATGTACCCCTCTCTATCATTCGCTCCGCACGTACAGTCCATCTATTCAGACGCTCTGCGCACAATTGGATTCCTTCGTCGCAATCTAAAGTCTGCATCTCCCGACATTAAAAAACTAGCACACCTAAAGTACGTGCTCCCAAAGCTCGAATATCATTCGTCCATTTGGTAGCCTTATCAGGCCTATCTCATCAACAAAACTAGAATCAGTACAGAACCGGGAAGCTGGCTTTATAACCTCGCAGTTTTCTAGACAAACCAGCGTCGCCGCTTTAAAACAGTCACTCAACCTACCATCTCTCGCGCCATGTCGCATCATCTCACGTTTATGCCTCCTGCACACCTTGTTTTTCCGCCAAAGTCAAAGCACGAACTTTTGAAGCCGCCGAACAGAACTTCTTCCCGCACTACTCATTCAAACCCCATTGCACGAATTAACGGCCGTACATCCACGATGGACGACTCCTTTTAACCCCATGCAAATAAACTGTGGAATCCCCTCTGACACAATGCTGTTATACCAGACCGAACATCATTCGGCCAAATGCTAGAAACCAATTTTAATTCCAGTCACTAACCAAACACTATAGATATAGGGCATCGGCGTACAGTATCTACTATTTTTCCCAAATAGCTCCGGTTCTTGAATATTATACCCATTGAGAGTGTTTGTTTATTGTTTTGTTGTTCGTTATTACTACGCGCGTTTATTATTGTATAATGTGTATTGTTTGTCTAGATTAAATTGTACACGGTAATTGGGTATCTGTTGCTTTTTTTGTGTAACGCCCTCGGGCCTTTACGGATGCAATAAATGAAATGAAATGAAAGAAAACCGACTTCATAAAGTTTAGTGAAAGCTTGGTCTTTGCAAGCGGGCTTTTCCACATTGCAATTTGTTCAGTAACGCACGTACATCTATGGTAGGAGTGGATTACAGAAAAGGACTCCAATTCCTGTGTTACCGTAAGTATCTCGGAACAAATTTTATGACAATCAGGCGAAAATAGGGCTATCATTATGACGAACTTCATGTATGTGTCATAACGAGTTGATATTAAGGTACCAAGCGGCACAGAATTACTGTTTACGTCAATACTTGGCCATTAACGGAGGGAGTATGCGTACAGAAAACGGCTTCAACTATTGTTTTACCTAAAATACCCGGGAAAAACCTATACGAAAATACGCCGCTAATACCACTCTTCCATTATGCGCAAGAAAAAAGCCCAAGTCAAACGAAATCTTTGTAACAGCAACGAACATTTCGGTTGTTTCAGCACATTTCACACTGTGTGGAACTGGGTTTACTTTTTTTGCATTTCCAGCACGGTTTTGCGAAAATTGAAAAACTACGAAAAGGGAGGGCTGAAGACAGAGTTTTGGGCATGGCTTCGCGGACTTGTAGAATGCCTTTTAGACTTCCTGGGGTCCGCGGAACGTATTTAAAAAAACATTCCTCCAGAGTAACGTCTTGGTTTGTGCACAATATATTTGTTGCTTGTATGGATCGTACAGGGTACATTGTGTATTTATGCTTTCATTGTTCTTTCGGTTCGCAGTTTATTCATCGTCCTAAGACTGAATTTAGCGGATCTTACTGATGTCTGCTTTATAGCGGATTTTGTTATTCTGACTTGAAGAAATAACGTAAACCTTAAACGTTCAAGTGTTACTGCCAAAGAACGCAGAAAAAAAACTGTCTTTTATCTTTGTGTACACAATTTTTCCCGAGAAGGGGCGCAGCTTGGTAGAGCCTCCGTATTGCAGCTTTTTCTCTGCCCAACATATGTAACGGTACAAGAAATAAAACACGAGTCGGAAGAAATAAAACGTCAGGGATCATTGTGTGAGTCTCAATGACACACAACGGTTCCTCGACGACAGGTGATTGGTGACGCCGGTTTTTAAGAGGGCAATGGATTATCTGTGCGGTACGAGGTGTGTAATTATAGCATTTGCAGTGCCAGTACTCCACTGCTCAGGAGAAATATTTGTGAACGCTGCAGGGGACGGCTCATATGACCGAACAATGAAATAGTGTCTCAAAAGCTTCTTGGAAAACAATTCCTCGTTAATTTTAGAGGTTTTTCTTAAAATATGTATTGGGTGCAGAAAGCAAATATGCGCTTTCAGGATTCTGTTCTTGCTTTTGTACTGCGCGATTGTCGCAAAGCCTGGCACCTAAAGCCAAAAGTATTGGCTATATAGCGCATAGCAGAAAAAAGAGCACTGAGAAGTGGCATATAGATCGGTGTTCCAGCCGACAGAATGTCTCGCAAACTTCACGAGCTTCATGCCGATGACAATGCCGAACAGTGTTTGTTCGAGGAAACAATCGAGATATATTGGTGACATACATGTAGCGAGTGATTTCGACTTCTTCTGCTAGCTACTGCTACGAAAGCGCAGGGTATTTAACAGCAGAATGAAAGTATTAGTTGTTATGCTGTCTGCTTCCCGTTATCCTCCCTTTTAAAGAGTCCACGAAAGTGTTCTAAAAGAGAGTGTCAATTAAATTGCCTCCTGGATGAGTTTCGCCGCGAAGTAATCACGTTTATGCCATTATACCTTACTTGCCTAGAGTGGATGTCTTTAAGCATTCCTTCAATGTCACAACAATTGTTGAGTGAAACAACCTGAACCCATGTGTATTTCGTATCGACAATATTGTTGACACATTTGTAAAAAAAAAAAAAAATGAATGCATTTTTTGTGTGTCCCTTGCATCGTATTCCCGGCCTGTAACAGTCCGGAAGGGCACACAGTGTTGAAAATACATAAATAAAGCTAACGAAACCAATTTGAGCTCGTGATTTTATTCTGTGGTTTGATTTTCGTTTCACTTTATTTATTTCTATGTCAAGCACGAAAGGTAAAAACATTGTTTAGAAGCGTAGCCAGGGGCTAGCATAAGGTCCAATATAATGATGCAAAGCATTTTAGCAAGGTGCAGAAACAAAAAGATGTCGACACATTTTGAACATAGAAAAGAAAATTAGGCATTGTACAGTCATATATACTCACACACTTACATACGCATAGTAACAGAGATATCTAATTTTATACACAAACAAAACAAAAGGCAACGAAGAATAAATACGCAGTACATTTCCACTGGACTTAGCGATATCGGAAAAAGAGAAGTTACCGATTATAGATATTATCTCAGGAGTGCCTGCCAATCACAGAGATTCACTAGGAGGACAAGAAAACGCTCCTTACAACTTATGGGGGAAAAGACGAGACAGTTTTATTTATTGTGGAAACGTATATAATATGGCACCAATATAATGTAGTAGTTGTTCTGTATAAACGGTATTGGTGCGGCTGCGTCAAGTTATCGGCGACAGAAGTTGTAGTGGGACTGGGGGACGAAGACAGAATAGATGCATGAACGGTTATACTTCCTGATGGGAATAATGGTTACGTTTGTTTTCTGTTGTCGTAAAGTCTCAATGGGAAAGGTCTGAAGTTTGGAAACAACGGTGCGCTGTTATAATCATGGCTAAAGTGTTTTAATAATCTTAGTGAGCATTTATGCAAGTTCCGTACAGCTTCAAAGTATGTAGTGCGTCGCCGACCTTATGAATCTAGGAAGTAGGATAAGTGAATGGCAGTGGACGAGGGAAAATACAGATTTTGTATTGTATCACCCCGATCAAAAATATTCCTTGCTTGTAACAATATATGGCAGCGGGAGACAGCCTTGATCAAACTTGATTTTAAACACGCTTGCCAGTGCAATCGGTTGTCATCGACTAAGCCGAGGTATGTAAATGAATGGGTACTTTCGAGTTCATAATTACTTTTTAATACTGCTGAAATTATTGGTAGCATGTCGTGAAATATAATGCATTTTTGTTTTCCCCCTTGAGAATGAGTTGATTTGTCGTGAACCAGATTCATATCTTCCCTAGTTCGGAATTACTTTCGGTCTTTTTTTCTTGTGTATTTTCCCCCGTAAAAATTAATGCTTTATAGTCCGTGTTCTTCATTTTCGGTATTTTCGCGGTCGTTATTTTTAGGTGTTTGTTAGTTTTGCGATGTTGTATACGTGCATGCATGCAGTGTGTGCGGACACCTTGTGTCTGCACTTAATTTAATGGGCTTAATTTCACCCCCTTCTTCCCCGCCGTACTATCCTTACAGGCATCTGAGCCAGCCCCTTCCCTAATAAAGTTACATCTATCTCATTATTTGTGTACAGCAGTAGCCTTGCACAACGAGATAATCATCAGTAAGTCGTTACGTTTAATATAAAGAACACAAGGATAAGTAAGGACAGATCCCTGCGTGACCATTGGGCGTATCATTTTTTCCGAACGAGTGCCACCCTGGGTAACAACCTATACTAAAATGACTTATGCAACTACAGGAGAACAGAAAGATTTTATTTCAAAAGCCTTCGTTTGTAATTTCTTCTGAAGGTGAGAAAGTTCTGTGAGGCCCCATCGAGGTTTAGAAGAGGTCCGTATCGTTCACTGGTTGTTGTGGTGAGATTTAGGTCTCATGCGTCAAAAAACTTTTAAGGTTGATTCGGTTGATTTCGAAATAAAAGCGCAAAACTTTTTTTGTTGGTTTGTTTGTTTTCCTGGAGCAAAGTGTAAGCTATAAAATCATTTCCCTGCCCTAAATTTCAACTTAGGTAACAAAGACATTGCTATTTCACCCCTTCGCCGCACACACATTTTGATCTGCCCGCGCATTTCGACTCGCTAAGCGTTTCCTTCCAACAACGCGAGAGGGCGCTTACCATCAACCTTACGGCGCGCCCATTGGCTCTGCGGCGTATAAGGGGCGGGGCAACCCGGCCACTTCGCGCGGTGCCCTGATAGCTTTGCTCTCCCTCTGCTTCACTGTCACCTCTTGCCCAAGAGCTGGAGGAAGACTAAAACAAATCGCGACTTGCGATGCCACCAGACGATAGGGTTGAAGCGCGCGAGAGTTGTAACTTCCGAGACGCGTAGCTCGCACTCGCCGTCTGCTTGGCGCCGCCGCTGCCACCGGCGCGTCGTGTGCTGCGAGAGGAGTCGTCCCCTGCCTTCTCCGCTTTAAGAGAAAAGTCGTCTGCTCGATGCGCTGCGGCGGACACGGTTAATAGGCGGGCCACGTACTGCAACCAACGGCCGAGAGGAGCGCTCGGGCACCGATGGATGTTTTACGGGATTACCGTTTCATTCCACGTGACTGAGCCGGCGCCTGGGGAGTAATCGACGCCGGAGAACGGGAAAAAAGGGAAAGACTGAACAGGGAAATAGGGAAAAAAGAGGAGGACCTCCGTCCTGAGTGCGCAACGGGAGGGCTCTCCAAGCGACGGCAGTTTCTGCGCGCGGCCACTTGTTGAACGAGTGCCCTGTGGAGTGTATCCAGCTGCTCCTTTCGACAACTCGGCGCGCCGTAGATTAATAAAAGGTGAGTTATTTGAGTTTTTCGTCTTGTTGCTTAGTTTGATACTCTGAAGAATATTCGGTGCGCCACCAATTGACTCAAATCTGGTAATATGATTCTACACTCAGTTTTCTCAGCATGACGGGACAGGTGCCTTTTGGCGTTGTTTTACTGAAACTATTTTTCTTGCGTATACCTGGTTTAAGATTTCCTCCACGATCACGAAAATGTTCCTGCTCGGTTAGTACCTATAAAATGGCTTTTCGTATAAGCATTTGAAATGCATTTCGTAGGATGTGAAGCCTCCTCGAAACACGTAAAGATAGTTATATATTAAGTCACCCTTGAGCAGCACGATATTATTACAAGAAAATTCTTAACGATGTATACCGACAGCCTGAAAACTTTTTCAGCTTGTACAAAATGATATACTGATTGGCTTTAGTGCACGAGTATTTGTGAAGCCTTTGGCTAGGACTTAATTACAGCACAAGCTTTTCTTCAATAATGTATACTACTTCTCACCAAAAACATCAGTTCCTATCTGCAGTGTTATAGTTATTACGGGGTGCTTTAAGGACTAAAAGTTCTTAAGCACTGCGGCGGAAGCAAATTTAATTAGTTTTACTTGCTACACAAATTTTACCTTCCTGGCTGCACATTAAGCTATCAACGAGTATATTTTGCGTCCTGTAAATTCTCTCTATAATTTCCGGCCATGCTTCCTCCTAGGTTAGAGAACGGTACATTTGGAAAATGATGTGCGCGTCGCTTTGTATAAATTAAAAAAAAGTGCATTTGTGTTTAACTTACCCAAAGCCTGCAGACTTGATTACCTTTATATGAAATGGAAGGAATATTACCGCAGCTTTCTAATAGGCGCGGCTATACGAGCTCTTGCGTGGCTGCGGGTGGAGATGTACATATGCACCCGGCTGAAACAGCAGCAATTAAACCCGCCGGTTTTTATTAACAGTAAAAAAAATAAATCTTGCACACTTTCCCGTTTTCCTAAATTATATCAGTTATGTAGTTTTTAAAAATTTTAGAATGTAGTAAAATTTCAATTATTAAGGCCACTTATTATTACTCTCTGATCTCGGGCACCTATACCAGGCCGTTTCATGTTCTTCGTTTTCGCTGCAGACAGTTACGAAGCAAGCTTAAAATAACGAGCGTGTAATTTTTTCGGATTGAACTCTTTGAAGGCACCTTATGTGGTTTTGTTCTGCCTGTTTAGGTGTGTAGATTGACATCTCAAGTACATATACAGGTTGCTAAGAACTTTTGGCCACTTAGAAGTATTTGGCGGAAGCTTGAATACAATAAAACGATCGAGAATATTTCATTTATGTCATTCCAGTTCCTTGTAAGGCGTTTTCAATCACGGAAAAAAATTTGGCGCGAAAGATGCTTGCCGCAACACTGAATAATTCTTTCAGCCTAATGCACGCAGAATCTTCGCTAATATGCGCATGCAAGAATTGTAATAAAAAAACCTGCATCCATAAAGAAGACAAAATTCTCATAATTAAAAAGTTTGCAGCTGTAACCCTACTAAAATCTTAATAATGTGTAAGTAACTGTTTCAACTAGCCATCTTATTCTGATGGTTGAAAAGACGAAAATGAAATTCATACAACTGTGACTATAGGTCGAAACGTTGGGTTCCGCAGCTACAGAAAATATCTATTTGGGACCCGGCAAACCAAAGGCAGAAAAAAGACGTTCAAGAATTGGTTGTGCCCATGAAAAAATCCCTAGGGTGCAACGTTCCAAAGAAAACTACGACGTAAAGGCTGATTCTTTTCCCTTCTCCATGGAATGAGTTCAATTAGATTGTGCTTGACTTAAATTTCTCCATGTGTTAAAGCAAAGAGCCAAAAAATAGCTGCAAAACGCAGTAAATTCAGATTACCCTTTGCTATAATTAGGTATTTTTTAGCAAGGCCAAAGACATAAAGGTTAGCAAGTTTGTTCTAATGCATGTGCAGGTTTGTTTTGGGCTCATGGCAGTCTTTACAATACAGTTGAACCTGGTTATTGCGAATTCAGATCTACCGAATTATTGGCTATAGCTAAATAAATACGAGCTTCCGTTGCTCACGCTTCATTTCAATGTCATTTATTATTTTATAATGAAAGTGAAACGTTCATAGCCGCGCGCGCTATCCGATATAACAAAGGAATATTTGCCCAGTAGGCTCAAAAGGTGCTTGGAAAAACTCCCGGCGTCCAAACCTGCAGAAGCAGAAAAGGCACCTTTGTTCGTGGACACTGTGGAAAACTTCATCCTGCTGTGTGCTGTGAAAAGCCTGCAGGCAAACATAACACCCTTCCTCGAGAAAATAGAAACGCAGGCCTGTTTTGTCAAATGAACTTTGTTCTAGCTGTTGTGATTTTCCGCTGCATGTTCCGGTTCAATGAGCTTGAAATGCCTCTAGGGAGGAGATAATGGTTAACTTGTTTATAATATGTTCCAAGATTGAAATATTGCGTTTTTGCATCAAGGATATTCCTGGGAGCCAGATTACCAACTAGTTTGAACCCATTTTTGCTCTACTGTCACAACGAATATCGTTTAAAACAAACTTAATTACTGTCCCGATTCTACTTCGGTATAAGTTCGACTGTAGGGCTTACTCTGCAGTTATTCGGCTGCATGTAGAATATTTTCGCGCAGCTAATATAAAGGACGAAATCTTACTTTGTGATCACTTTCAAGTCTAACACGTTGCGCGACCAAGCTCCAGAGTCATGGAAACTATCTCATAGAAATACATTGTAAGTAAAGTTGATAGCGAATTATAGAAAAAAATGTTGAGTATCCTGGAAATTCTTCTAAAGGTTTTCATCATCACCTCGGAATCTTGGGTTGTGCCAACTATCACTTTCCTGAAGAGGTCTTACTAGGTTCCTGAGAGGTCCAAATTTTGAGCGAGACAGGTGGGAAGAACAATTTTGTTTAGAACTATTCGTACCCGCTGTGATACTTCGTTCTCAAAAGTATCGAGCTTTGTGTAACTACGGCAAGCAATATCTACAGCGTAACGTTTAATATTTGGTTTTTGCGTGATATCTTCTGATATCTGGGTATGCTGGTCACAATTTTCTTTGTAGAATTTTGTTCCTTCTGCGAACGTTATATCTAAATTTCTAACAAATGAAAACGAATTAAAACAAATTTCTAAATAGCTTTCTACTAGAACAATAAAATAACTTCTCGGCGTTTTGCAAACAATCGCAAGCAAAATGAGCAAGCATAATGTGCGACCTACATTGCATTCGCGTGAATATCAAAAAGTTGTTGCTTACAACTCCAGGAAAAACACATGACAATATATGAAAGATATATCCTTATTTTTTATAACTCGTGTATATTAACTATTTCATGTATCACCCTGTATTTTCATGTGCTTCAAAAACACCTGGCAAACTTCAATACTCCTATAAAAATCCTGCCTCGTGTACTATAAAAATAACACCTTATTACCCACAGACTCGCATTCACTGTTTTTGAAGAGCACGAAGAACGCCACAAAACTCAAACACTCGACAAGCTGTAAGATTGTATTCCTCATTCAATGCTGTTAAGCCACGCAGTTCATTAGTAACGAGCACTGATAGCGATGGTCGCTTCACGTAAAACGTCATGTGAAAAACCGCCGAAGAACATTACGCCACTTTTACCTACTAACTGTCTTTTGTGACTATTGGAGAATACTTCTTGCAGATGCAGATATTTGCGAAGCGAAAGCGCCAACTTTATATGACGTAAAAGAGCGAGAGAGAGAATAAACGTTTAATTGAACCAACGGTGGGGTGGTCTCGCAGTCCTGGCCCTTGACAGCAGCCCTGGCTCGGGTTACCATAAAAGTCTCGGCAGCCTGACTGGAACTAGTCAGCAGGCCCTGCAATTTTATTTTTCAAGTGATTGTACGATTTATCACCTTTTCACGTTTTATTACACGCCATACATTTCGTCTGATAATTCGTACCACAAAAACATGTGAACACAGTCTTTCATTTGTTGAAATGAACCGGCTAGATTTATTTTCAAGTCTAGATTGCATATTGTTGTGCCTAGTTATATTAGGGCCACTTCCATAGGCCTAATGCACTTTGCGATAACACAGATAAGATTCTAGCCTCGTTATCTCTACACTGCTCATCCTTAATAAAGTAAGTTATTTGTAAGGTGCAATAAGATATTGTAAAACAAAGTAAGGAATCCACACACGACGAAAGTTTGAGTGTCATATTTTAGAAATGTGAAGAAATTGCATTCATGGACTACAAGCTAATACTCTTCCAGCAGGTAACGGTGGATTTATGGCAAATTTTACTTCAAATGTTCTCCTCGGCAATAAACCCGGCCGTGAATCCTACATTCATAGATTCAAAATTAGAAAAATAGGGCCCACGTACAAATATACATATTGACACTTCGATTGTTGTTTTTATTGGCATGTCAATATATCGTGCGTACGTACAAATTGAAGTGTAGCTGCATTGGCACGTCACTTTTTTTCTACTCAGAGTTCTGCCAAATCTTCAAGCAAAGGCGGATTTCCCCCAAAGGCCTTTTTATTATTGCTATATTGTAAGTTAGACGTACACATTTTGAAAATCTAATATTGAATGATGCTTCATTAAAGGAGCCATGAAGACAAAATACAAGTTGGATTTATTAGAAAGACTGCTTAGTCCCGATAACAATGATACCAATATCATCTCAATCTTCGCACAAATAACGGAGATATTAAAGAAAACGTGTGAAGCAGTCGCGACCCCCTAGCCAATTTCCCGCAACTTTTCTATGACGTCACGGAACCTTGTTTGTGCGATTGGCGGCCCCCTAACTGACCTGTCGCTACGACACAAGACCGGACGTCTGTAATGGGGCCTCTAGTTCCATTTGACCGCATCACTTGAATGCTAACGTGCAGTTAACGCACTGAAAATTATGTTTTATTGTTGGCCCGTATGACGTCATTCTTGCTCATAACACGTCACTGTGGCGCAAAATTTGAAAGTTTTTATATACTTCTTGCTTTTTTTCGTTAAAAAAACATATTTTGTGGCTGTAATGTAGCTGAGTGAGATACTGAATCCTAGTTCTTTCAAACTAAACGAAGTTGTATTTTCTCTTCATGGCTCCTTTAACGCAATTTGTTCCAGCCCTTGTGAAAACAACTGCACAATAGCCCGTAGTCTGTTCAGAGGTACGTAACAGGAAAATTCTCCTAAAACCATTTACTCATCGCCTATGGCCTACAGGTTATCATACAATTAAACAGGTTCTAAAAAGTGCGTGCGGCCGTAGTTTATTACATAAGAACCCCGGTGCATTTAGGGAGATTAGAAAATGAGTAAAGTGTTCTCTGGTTTTCGCGTCACATTTCGGTGCCCGTTTTCTTCCATGCGGTCCGCGAGGGTCAAAGCACCCTTAACAAACGCAGCATGAAACCTTCGATTATGAAAAACAAAAGCAAATGGCCAAGAGGCAGCGTCATTAGGCACTCGGAATCTGGAAGGCGATACAATGACGACATAGAACAGTCATTAGTGTCACTAGAAAGGCGATCACGGCAAGGTCTTCTGTTACGAATTAATGATATGAAGCCACTGCCAGAGAAGCAGCTAGGAGAGGATTCGCTTTCACAGCACTGTTGCTAAGGTACGTCGTATCTTGTGACAAGTTTTGTAAAGCTCTAGATGAATAACTGCTCTCTTTTTGTACTTCAGTACAGGCTATGTTTGAATAAAGAGGTCGCGGACACTTGCTCTAAACAGCCGTAAAACGATAAAAAGCCGTAAAAAGATGTAAATAGAAAGAAAAAACTGAAGGGTGTTTACATGCCTCAGTTATTCATGCTGGAACCCAATATTTTTTATTAGATTTTTAAGCACCTATAATACAAACTTACGACACTTCTATGTAACAATATTGCCTGTCGTTATTAAGACTAGCGCTTTAAGTACCGCAGATGCACTTGGCAAAGAGGTGTCGGTTTTTCAGAGCTGCGGCCTTTATAAAACTCCGGTGTGGTCTAACTTCTGCTGAAATCTGCGCCAAGATGGGACATTTTTGCGTCCCTCAAGAAAGCAAACGAATGACTCCGATGATGTAATGTACAGTCGTGCCCAATGTGAACATTTAGAGCATTATTCCACTTCTGTTTGGTACTATAGTACTTGGTAATTAAGTGCACATTAGAAGCAGGACAACTTACTGTACCAAAATTAGGATTGGGTGCCACTATCCGTTCTTTTGAACTCACTGTTGCGATGATACTAGCCTCCACCTGGGCGAACGAAGCGCGACTTTACATGGCTTATTGTGTAAGCGGGGCAGACGCGACCAGATGGCCGAGAACCAACACTTAGGGGAAGTTGACGATGGACAACTAGTCGTGCCATATTGCTATTTAACCTTTGTAAATCATTAATTCGGAATCTAGTGGCACTGTAAAGCCGTGGTGGTGAAAGCAAAGAACTGCATGCGCTATTCGCAGTGGCCGCACTAACGATCACAATTGCGCCAAATTGCTTTGGAGCGCCCTTTATACTCTCTGCGACTCCAAACTTTTGCGTTTGGCTGATTTCATTTTCACTACCCGGTAATGAATTTTAAACTGTTACTGCAGGACATAGAGGTTCGTCCACTCGAAGAAAGTCCCTCGCTGGTCGCGTGCCTTCATGGCCGGGAAAAAAGCAGCTGTAAGCGTTCCGTTTCGGGTTGGTCTGGATGGAATAAAAATAATAAATACACTTCTTTATTGATAACTAGGCCTTAGGCCATGCGATGTTATTTGTAGGTGAGAAAAATAAGGGCGAAAGTTTCAACCGTACCTTCGCGGGACAAAGATACAGCGTTTGTTTTTGTTTTCACGTTACATGAAGGTTTAGAACATTCCTGAAAACTTTTATTAACCATAATATACATAGATATATTAACTTTCTTGCCTAACAACAAAAAATACGGTGTTCGCAGCCACGGGCCTTTTCAGCCTGTTGGCGAGCCCTGCAAAGAAACACTCGAACGCATCTTGGCTTTACACAAGGACGCGATCACTGAAGCGCAGCTCCCCTATACACTAGCGCCAGGATTCCGCCTAGTGTGTATCAGTGGAAGACTGTTAGATACCGGGTTTTTGTTTGCACGCGCAGAGGTCGCGCTGGGCAAGCATGCCAGAAATTCGCTGAATGTCGACCCACGGCCTTGACATTGTGCCGCACAGGGGACGACAGGAAAATGGCTGGGAGTATAACACGAAAACTCCGTTGCTTTCAAACTCACTTTTGTCGTAAAATATAGCTGTAACATCGCCTTAAACACTTGGGAAAATGTTCTACATGTGGTGGACTTTTTTTCCTTGTAAAGTTACTTTGAATATTTAAAACTGCCTTCCTTGTCTTTTTAATGCCTGCTGCAAAGGGGTTAATTAGCCTATTTTGGAGCGGATGTGGCCACAGATTGCGAAAGTGAGGGTTTAGCTCCGTAGCATGTTTCGCAGTGGTAAATAGGGTAAAGATTCGCCTCTCGTACAATCCGCCGTCGGCATGTAATGACAATAGAAGCTGTGGTTAGCTTTCTTGTGAGTGACCAGAGAACATCCGAACTAACCCATTACAGTGGACGGTTTATTGATGCCACGAATGAAGCTTTTAAATTGGTGTCTTGTGTGGTAAAGCTGTACCTGCGCTGTGAATGTCCACTAGTTGATTGCTATGGAATAATATATTCCGCCTTGGTGTTTTTGACGCACGTCAGTATACCACAGTGTTGTTCTTCTCATGCCCTCAAAAAGAGAAAGCCGCAACACCCGAAAATTGAAATCGCAACTTCATCCTCGTACAACGCCATAGCAACAACGTACAACGAGCCTTCAGGGTACCGCTTGATTTCTTCGGGCCATACCAAAGCAGTAAAGAACAGCCACATGATAATCGGTTTGCTGTTTGCCTGCATTTATTCATTCGGAAATGCCTACCAACAGCACGAGGCGTTCAGGGGTCACACACGCTTGAAGTAGAAAACGACGGACAAAACTAACAATGAAGTATGTGTACTAGTTGCCGAGTGGAGTTGCGGTACTAACTACACACCCACCCACCCACTGCCTACTCCCCTCCTCCACACACACATACAAACGCACACATGCACACACACACACACACACAGACGCACACACACGCATACGCCCATATATACATGCATATACATATTCGGCGGCTACGGTGTGTCGTATACAAAACTATCCTCTTCTCGCTGGCCCACGTTCTGTCCTTGAGCAATCTCCACAGCAGTCTGTTCCTCAGCGCATTTGCCGGCGAATAAACCTCTACGCAATATACATGGCTCAGAACAAATAAAGAGCTGTAAATCCTACGATAAGAACCAGACAATAATACAGTTACCTGAAAACACGCTACACCATAATTATTTTATTCCTGCAACCTCACCCCTCTCATGCAGGCGAAGAAGGACAGCTGAAGTTGTTTTTATTCACGTCTTCCTTCTAGGACAAATGTAGGGCACGTCAATATGTCACTTCGTGCTGTTAGTCGTTCATTGTTTCGTGACGAGCCGTCAGTCGGCTCGAAGGAACTTTGAGTGTCAAAAGCTCTGCGCCATAGCTGCTCACCAGACCTTTACACGATCAGAGGGAACGAAACTTTCGGCTGGTTTTTGTCCTTCTTGATGAGTTTTCGCTGCTAGTGACGTCATTCTTAATTAGCGAATATGGACGTCGTTTCTCGCTTTTAGCGGAAGTAGTTGTAGATGGTTTTCATTTTTTGCTCTTCTCTTGCAGCGAACTCGGTGACCTTCTAGGAATCATCTCTCTGATTATTCTGTCCTCTAGATGACTCTGAGTATGCTGTCATCCGATGGTGTCAGCTGCGTTGTAGGTGTTGTGCAAGTCGTTTCAATCCAGCAACAAAACGTAATGCTGACGTACACTTGATGCTATGTTGCTTGTTATTCACACGCGTTGTAACAAAATTCATCGTTTGCCACTTGAAATATGTAGTCATATCAATAGAACTTGATTAGTATAAAAGTGCAAGGCTAAAGTAATGCGGCCATCAATAAAGGCTTAATTAACCAAATACACATCAATACACTGTTCTGTCACGATTCATTTCATATGAAGCTAAGATTTTCTGCCTATCAACAGCATGTGCAGCCCAGAAAAGAACAACGACCTGTACACAGAATCCGCATAAAGAGCATGGCGTGAATTTGTAGGCTGAAAAAAATCCCACCCCAAAAGTTTTACTGCCTCTCTGACAGCACCACTTGGAAACTCAACTGAGTAAAAAAAAGGTGATAACGTGATGGTTTGGGGGATTGAATTGGCTCAGGTTTTATCATTTTATTTTGCAGTGCCAATGCAAACCACCCACACTGGCAGCCGACCGACTAGTCGGAGATTGGCGTGATTTATGGCGTTGAACTTTTTCTTGGCACCCCGTAAATGCCATCAATCTTTGGCTAGATGCGACCGCCCGTCTACGATGCGCTGATGGCAGCAGTGAGTTAGGTGGGGCGTGTGATAAGCAAAAAAAAGCGCCTACAAACTTCTGATAGAGCACTGAGCATTATAACCGAGGAATTCATTGTCTGCTGTCATAAATGTTTTTTTTTTCTTTTCGCGGTGTGTTGCTGGTTAGACCTAAGTTTTTTGAAACCAAAACAAAGAAAGCACACAAGCATGTATGCAGCCGAATTTTCGGCCCTCAATGCTATGCTTTCTTCGGTGAGATTCAAATTTTCTTGCAAAAAGTGGAAGAACTTCACCTGGCTAAGAGAACCATTTGTTTTCAAACGAACAACCACAAGACAAAAAAACACTCAATTTGGGGAGCATGACCAAATGCTTCCTACCCAAACCATGACCAGTGCCAGAAATAGTTGCACGCAACAAACCATAAGTGCTACGCCTTTTTCTGCTTGGATGTACGCGTTTTGTGCGCCTTTATACTTTAGATAACGTTTGTTTTGTAACTAATATATTGAGTTTAAAATTTTTCGAGAAGACAGCAGTGAAATGATTTATGATCACTCAAAAACGGCACCAGTAGGATCACTTCCGGAATTACTTGTCGGCAGACCATTAATTAGGAAAACGGTTGGGCAATACTTCGTAACCGTAAAAACGATTGTTTCTTTGAAAGTTCTATTGTTTATTTTAGATGCGACTGCATCTGATTCACTCGCCTTGTCCCTCCATACGGCGTTGTCCGCACCTCCCCCTACACAATAAAATAAAAAAGTAGTTATCGGCGCCCGGTTTCGATCCCGTGACCCTGTGGGCGGAACGCGAGATACATGGTGCTGTTCCCAGCGCCTCAAAACCGAGACAGAATTTAAATGCTACGAACGCGCCTTATAACCTTGACTCATTCAAACTACGTCAAGATGCTGCTGATACAACGCATGATGGGGCAATGATTAACACTTGCAGTAAAAGAAAAGAAGCTCCCAGTTAAAGCAACAATGATGGAGTAAAGGTCGTTGCGACAGCGAAGCCCCAAACATACCACTTAGAGAGATTGACCAAGATTGGCCAATAAAACATAATAATAATCATAAAACATAATAGCCATACGCGTTCCCGACACGTTTCACGCGATTTCAGAATCAATCCAACGGTAACACCAAGTCAACCCCACGATGCGTCGCATCTACACAAGGTTCCCCTCGCGGGGAGGTGGGCGCAATTTTTATATAAATAGGTGTATGTTGGTGCGTGTTCATTAATTAAACTGTTTTATGTTGAACGATGAGAGCGATTGAGCTGTCAAGTTATATAGCATCTTTATTGAAAAACGTATAGGGAATCACATTGCGCCTAAGTCCCGAAGCATACGCAACCCGATACCGCATGCTGCTGAGCAATATTTCAGACTGGTCGCAAAAAGGCGCCACAAAAGTTCACATTGTCTGAGAACTCACTGATATGCAGGCGAGATGTTCACACCGACTCAGACGCGTCATACGGCAGTGAGAGCAAGAATGCGCTGCTCTCACGTGCCCTTTAGTTGCTTAAGGTCTTGTAGCTGTCCACAGCCACCACATCCAGCCGCCACATTTATGCACCAACCAACACGTGCTTGCTTGTAATTTGCGATTCAACGTGCTTCCTAGTAAATTGGATGAATGAAACTGGGAAGGACCAGACTTCTGTCCAAGCAGAAAAATAGGGGTCTGTGCGTTTCCCTCCTATAGGAGACCACGTATTGGCAGCAGACGGGCAGTTCACAATCTTTGCAACTTCACTGTGTACTACGTAATTAAGAAAAGTAAGCCGAACGCCGTATAGACTGGCCTGAGCGGCTACTTGCCATATTATATGTTTGCTAACAGTGTTGATAAAACAAGAGGTAAATTCGTTTCCTGTAACCAAACTTCCTCCGTGCATGGTCAAATAGCCGGCAGTCTCGTTGTAACAGCGACTGCTAGACTGTAAACTTATCGTGACAAGTAAATTAAACTCGACATACTATTGCGGGCGTGTTGGCGCCTAATTTTAGTATTGTACTTTTTCAACATATTATAATACAAAATACAGAACATCTTGCAGTACCGCTGGAGTGAGCGCATGCAATTCTTTGTTGACGCGACCCGATAGGCGCATGCAATGTCAGAACGTAGCTCAAGACAGCTTCACCGTAAAAATAAATCTGCTGAAACTTGAGGAGGACAGCACCACCGAGTGAACCTATACAAAGCAAACAGAATGAGGCAATCCTACTGCAAGTAGGTCATAAATGCCAGTGCTGTTTCAAGCACTTTTGAGGCGCATAAAAGGAGGGTGTGATTTTGGGCGCCTACAGCCGCCTCTCCCGTCAAATTTGAGTCATAACTGTGACATTATAAATGGCAACTAATACAGAAGCGTGTTAGGAGGCGTACTGTCCATTGTTACTAATTTGGTCAATACTGCCCTTTGCGCCGTCTGTATTATTTTTTTACTAAGGATTTTTCAAACCTTCGTCTTCTACAGATCTAACGGTGTTTTTAAGAACCCTTTTTTTGAGCGGACGTTTTGTGCTTCAAAATTTTAGACAGCCCGAAACCGTTATACACTTCGGCCCTTATAAATAACGACGAGGTTCACATTTTGTTATACGGCAATTATGCAAGGCATATAAGTTAAAAGAGCAAGTTCTGCACATTGAAAGCAGCACAATATATTCACACCTTGTCGAGGACAGTGGAGTTTAGTACACTTTCTGTTGATATGTAAGCCGACATTCCTAACTTCGTTATGACCTCTCGGTTGCATGCGTGTTACATTGCCCAATGTTGACTCATTCTGGGCCGCAGTCAGTGCATGGCAGGCCATGGGTTGCTTTGACGCGACCTTCAAGAGCACATTACCGCACAAGCACGACGTATGCACCGCCATTGTTACCTCCGCTAGCGCGCACGACAGGTCCGATGACAAGGTGTAGATGTTGCGGCAATTGTTTAAGAGTTATGCCGTGTCAACTGCACTATTTGTTGATTCAAAGCGTTTGTCTCGGAGCCGCCGGCTATTCGAAATTGCTGTATTTCCGCAATGCAAGAAAAGATCTACACCCTTTTTGTCCAGAACAAACATCCTCAGATCAAACCAAAAAGAACCTTGACAGGGTGTTTTTAGCGATAAATCACCCTTTTTAATGGTTGCTGTAGTATTTTTGGTAGGCTTTACGGGTGTATAAACGACAAAACACTCAAAGAGTATTTGTTTATGCTTTTTGGTGCTGGAGTGTAAAGGGGCTATTTATAGATAGTGATTTACTCCCTTAATGGTGTAAACCATTTTACTGTTCCGCCAGCTATAGAGCTGCAGAAAACTACTGGGTTACTCAGCCGGCCGTCATGGCTTATGTTCGAGTGACGGTCCAATCAATGGCTACCCTGCTGATGGCATGGAACTTGTATCCATGCGTCCTTAAACGGGAAGGTGCAGCGTCGCCGGTGAAGAGACTCAGGCCCGCTAAAAAAAATCCGCTCCTTTACTAAAGATGGTTGAAACGCAAAGCTTCCTTTGGTTAAAAGCCAATGTTTTGGACTTAGGCCGTTCCCATTTTACCTTTAATCTTAGGGTTTGAATACATTGTCTTTAGACATGAGGACGCTCCTTGTTTCAACCACCCTTCACTTCACTCATGACCAAGAACCGAGTTCGAAAATGTTGGCCTTTCTGCAGTTTGTTTAGGGGCAACGCCGTCGTCATTGACGCATAGAAAGCTCCCCCTTAAAATACGAGCGGCTACCTCATGCTTTTGCTTTCGTAGAATAATACGCATACCATGTTCTCTATTGTGCAGCCTCTTGTCGCTTGGTGCAAGCCATCCCTGTTTGCTGTTCGTTACACTTTCGTGCGGAGCAAACGGATGGGACCGCACGAAGGATCGAGTGCTTGCGTCTATAGCATTTAGTAGCACACACTTTGCCTGGTGTAACCCGCAGTTAAGCGTATCGGCGTTTCTGTGTGCGCCCAGAAGTACTTCTTCCTCAAAAGACATTAAAAGTTTGTGCCCATGCTCTAATGTTTTCCGAAAACTTCCAGAAACAAGCAATCTGGTGCATGCAGCAGACCAGTTCAATTATATATATATACGAGCCACAATTCTCGGTATGCTTTCTCAGTCGAACGGAGCATGTCACGACAACTACTCTTTTTCTTGAACCATGTGGTATCGTCCTCATGGCGAATAACAGAATGCATGACCCTACAAAGTCCTCTCCGTGACCTCACCCCAAATAGCCAACGTCTCTCGTCGCTCGTTAACCAAGCTTCTCGCAACTGCATTGATATGATGGAAGCGAATAGTAATGGAGTGACCCTCAACTGGATGAGCCCCCCTTATACCAAAATGGCGGCACGTCTCCGTTCGTGCGTGCCGGCGAAAGGAACACATCATTTCTTCGGTGGAGCCTAGGCAGCGGGATACCCCGTCGAAGGGCATGGAATATTTATGTTGACCTTTCGGGAGCCGGAACGCCTGCAAATGCGTCACGTTGCGGCGACAGGGGAATTGATTATCGTCCTGACTGGGGTTCTCGAACATCACTCTTGGGCTCGTGTTTTGGTTATGCTTTTTTACATGCATGTGGAGGTATTCGCATCCGAATAACCTTACCTGATTACAGGGCCAGCGCACATAATAAACGTCACCCAGAAGAGGAACCCAGCACCCCCGTTCGTGCCTACTTATGCAGCTGTTGTTATCTTAGGAATGAACGGAAACACTCAGTGTGCCGACGAACGTGATCTTTTTGATTGCGTTCGCAGGGCTGTTAATAAATTCCGTTCTGCCTCTGCCCCTTTCGGCACCTCTTATCATAAGAAAGACGAATGGAATAGCAGCTGCTCTCTTTATTATATCTGGCGTGTTTTCTTTGTGTGTTACTGGGATACAGACAAAAAATAGCGATCGTCTGCATTGGAACCGCGGTCAGGTGAACTTTTTGCAGTGTCCTTAAAGGAGCCATGAAGAGAAAATACAACTTCGTGTAATTTGATAGAACTAGGATTCAGTATCTCATTCAGCTCCATTACAGCCCCAAAAATGTTTTTTAACGAAAAAAAGCAACAAGTATTTAAAACTTTCAAATTTTGCACCAGAGTGACGTCTTATGAGCAAGAATGATGTCATACGGGCGAACAATAAAACATAATTTTCAGTGCGTTAAGTGCACGTTAGCATTCAAGTGAGCCAGTCAAATAAAACTAGAGGCCCCATTACAGACGTCCAGTTACGTGTCGTCGCGACAGGTCAGTTAGGCGGCCGCCAATCGCACAAACAAGGTTTCGTGACGTCATAGAAAAGTTGCGGAAAATTGGCTAGGGGGTTTCGACGGCTTCACACGTTTTCTTGAATATCTCCGTTATTTGTTAGAAGATTGCGATGATATTGGTATCATTGTTACCGGGACTAAGCAGTGTTTCTAATAAACCCAACTTGTATTTTGTCTTCATGGCTCCTTTAAGATCCTTTCTTACGCACATCAATTTTTTTCCAGCGTTACGGCCTGGCACTAGTCTGCTTTTGCACCAGTAATAATTATTTTAATAATAAGGGAGTGGTTTTACCTTTATTGCCCAGTCCCCGTGGGGTCACGTGTCATGTGCTCTGTGTACGCGAGATGAGTATTGACCAGTTAGAGCTTGCAGTTAAGCGTTTATGTTTAGTAATGTGGCGAAGTCTAAAAACGTAAGACATTTTTTTCTTCTCGTGGGACTTTTTCTCGTGGGACAAAACAAATTAAACCCCAAAGTTTTAACTAAGAATCTCAATTGACACGTTTCCGAAATATTCCGGTTTTCAACCTGAAAACCAGAGGGCGTAGGTCTGTTTCCCAAAGCAAAATAGAATTAACGAGTTTTGGCTTTTATTTCTGCGATCGGCTGCACTTCCACCGTGATGTCGGGGATGAACACGCGCTAAACCACCTACGGTGAGAGATAAACGCGCGGAAAAAAGTACTTCTTTTCATAAACTAATAACGCGTGTCTCCGTCGCGATGTTGCTGTATACAAGCGAGCGGAGGTTCTGGAGGTACAGAAATTCCAACACTGAATCCTTTATCTAGCTGTAGTTATCCCTTTATTTGTTGCGAGAAACGCACATTAGTTCTTCTCATAACTTCTGACGATCCAAGCCTACTCAGTGTTTTGCAAAAGTACACCGCAGATGAAACCCGCAACTATTAAAGAAGCGATTTTGCTGCCCTTATCTACACGTGACAAAAGGAATCTATATTCACGTGTAGATAAGGCACAGATGTACTGGAACCTTGAAATCCGACAAAGTAAATATGGGGCTAGGTAGATATTAAGCGCAAACGGAGCAGGTCCTTGGAAATATGTTCACACACTATTCATACGAGCGTTGCAAATTGGCCGAAAGAAATGGAATCTGCCCTGCACGTACTACATAGACTAAACTGTATGCTTGCTTTCCGGCCTGCTTTCCCGCTACTGGCTTGCCGTGCGGGCTGATTCTTGTACATCATCTCCTGGACATCTTTCCTCAAATTCGTCCGCTCAAAGTTTTTCCCTTCTTTTTCTGCGCCTCACTTCAGCTGTTGACAAAATTCATGACCACCAACTCCATCGGCACTCTCAGTTTCTGCTGCTGTGCTAATCCAGTTTGCTGTCTCGGTTTACTTAAGGGATGTATAGCGCAACAAAAGGACGAAGGACGGAAAAAAACACGCAAGGACAAAGCGCTAAGTTTTAGCGCTTTGTCCTTGTGCATCCTATCCGTCCTTGCCCTTTTGTTGCGCTATACATCTCTTAAATATGATCGACCGACTAGCCCAACTCCATACCTTATTCTCTCGGTTTGAAAACTTCTTTGGCAGAACCTTCCATCAAAAATGAAAGCAAGCACTTCACCAATGTCCCCATTCTCCGTCCACATAGAGGGTTATATATGCCGTACGTTTTATTGACCTGGCAAAAAAGGGCCACGTTTTAGAAGTGGTGGCTATCCCCTGTAGCTCTAGGGCTCCGTGCACCATATTAGAGAAGCTATCAGCCTTTGCATAGTGGAACGTACACTTAGAAGTTGTGCCGGTAATGTATTAAAGGGTTTCATCTCGGAGGTGGTTCCACTACATAACTGAGTGCCGGCCTTGTGGACGAAATTTCTCGACCAACTAAACGTTGCGAAAACTGCAAGTAATTTTGTTCTGCCGCACAAAGGCTGATTTCGGCATTAAACGTTTATTCTGTTTTGTTTCGCATTTGCTTTCCCAGACAAGTTATATGCCACAATCACTCTCAGAAATACTATTCCAAGAGTGCAAAGCACAGTAACAGTTCATAATCGGACGTTGTCGCTTGGGGGAAAAACAAATTTAAAGGGTAATTTACTATTCGTTTAATGATTAAACCCCACCGTATTTCAATTTTCAAGAAAAAAATGTTTTATTTAAAGTTATGGTCGTCGAAGACAATATTTGATTAGGCAGAAGTTTAGGAGCCGAAGTTCGACCGGTCCTGGTAGAGATAATTGAGTTAGGGGAGCGAGACCGTCCTTAAGCCCAGAAACGAAAAAAATGCTATACTAGACAGCACATAATGTCGTCAGCCCAAGTAGGCCGGAACTTTAATGCGTGTTTCGTCTAGGTAAACAGCTGTCCACATCGTTTAATATGATCCAATATATTATAATGAAAATAAGCAAAAGTGGAAAAATGGGGAATGATGACGCATCTGCGGGAGCACGTTCGACGTAGATAGTTGCTTTAAACAACCTGAGTCGTAAGCACATGTCAAAAGGAAGGGAAATAGTTAGAGTCATTTCTAAGCTACTTAAATTATACAGCCATGCGTTGCGGAATTCCTTGGAAGTTACTTGTAACTATACACCAATGCTTTACATTGAATATACAATGTCCCTATGACCAGCTCAAGACCGGTTGTGAGCTTCTGAATTGAAGTTCTTTGTTGTACTGGTATGGAATACTTCTGCTCTTTTACGCAATGTATACCGTTTTAAAGTATTCCCCAAGCCAGCGACTACTCAGCCGGGGTTGCACAGTTGGCGAGCTCCATTATTAGCTCCTTGGAAGCACCTTGAGCTTTCGTGGCGGGGAAGCTCTGGTTTTCGAAATGAAACAAAAGGTATCTTACAAAAACTAGTGCTGCTTGTTGGGTTTAGCTAATTTGGTATTTAAAAACAAAAAAATATTGTGTCGTGAAGTTTCTCACCTAGCGTTCGTTATCAGAACGAAATGAAGAATGAAATCTCAAAATCACATTTCAGTGCTTACAAAATCGGACAATAGAGGGCAACTGGGGCGCTCTTGTCTTGCTGACGGCAACTCTCCTGATGTGCTCGTACTATCACTTGCACGCAAGCTATCCAAGTGATTCTCAGGCTGATGCTCATGCTTATGCTTCCTCATGCTTTGTTGCCACTGTGCAGCTCACTAACGGAAGTCTCGGGTAACTCAAAATCACGCAACAAAGAAGAATTCTCAATCAGCCCTTCCGGGAGTTCTTCAAAAAATAGGCATTTGAAAGCATATTTTGTGTGATGCTTTACGGCCGTATTGAAATATTCCCTTGCTCAGCGGCATTTTATGGCATGTGGAGTCTATGGCCACACGGCAAAATAAAAAAGTCATGATCAATGCACGGGTAAGAAATGGTAGGCTGTCCGCCGTGGACTGCAAGAAAAGCGATCGTTTCACTCGCGGGTGCTATCATGCATTGGGACCAAAAAACATTCATCTGAAAACAAAGCTGGTATTGATTTTTAAGAAACAGCAGCATAAACCCTATTTAATGGGCTATTACTGGATTTCCCGTCCTCTCTAGTCTCAATCAAATCATGTATGCCGGGCGATTGTAGCACTTAATAGACGCTGTCATTACTCTGAGTTTATTCAGAGTGTTAGCGCAAATGTGTTCTTGTAAATCTTCAGATGTCTTGTTATTTCGCCACACACAGAAGCACCTGGTGGGTGGAATATATTGCCTTCCTTGTTTTCCTGTTAAAAACCAGCAGGGGGAACAGGCATATAATTTATATTCCCTCGTATCACGCGCAGTGCAGTTTTACCAAATTTTGGTGGTATCACAATTTTTTTTTATATTGAGCTAGCGGGAAGCTTACCCCAAACCCAGCTTCCTACATTTCTGCCGCCATGCTGAAATCCAGTCAGCGAAGCTTCGTCCTTTTCGTCCAGCAAGAGCACATTTAGTTACAGCAACAAGGCGCAGGGACTCAGCGGCAACGCTTATAAAAATACGCGCTTCTAGAAACGGCGAATGCAATAGTAGCTGCCATTACTTCCCGCTGTGTAATAAGTAGTGGCGCGGGAGAAAGCTTAAGTCCGGAAGGACCACCGCACCGGAAATGGAGCCGCAATGTCGTTGCCAGAGGCCATCTGTCAGGTCCTGTCCCCGCCTGACAGGGTGCCATGGAAAGACGACGTGGCACGTGGTGAGCCAGATGGTGCCGGAAATCAATCGTTCCCGCGAGACGGCGCGTGACGGTGACGGCAACGCGGCAGACGTGCTTGACCTTCCACGTGCCTGCAGGATACTGCAATGATAAGTGTGTATGTGCCATTTTTTTGCCAAGCCAGGGAATAATTTCGACGAGACAGACAGGAAGGCGACAGAAGGAAAAGGCAGGGGAATAACTAGGCTGCGAAGCCCTTTTGTAAACCTGACTGTGGACAGGAAAGTACGGATATTTGATAACTAAAAATGTGCAGCAGAAAACAGGACATCCCGCACGCACAAGATTTTTCACGTTACTGTTGAATATACATCTCGTCCAATGACCAGTATACCCGAAATACCAAAAAACGAGATACGTTGGAAGAGCCACTACACAACAGACAATTAAATACGGCCAAAACAGATTTCCTCGCAAGCACAGGCAACTCGTATATGGACGCGGGGGATTGGAATGACCAGCCTTCCTGCAGACACAACCCCAAACTAACGCCGTGCTTTCATTACCGCCTTTAAAGTATGACAATGGCAGCATTATGATGAGAGTGAACAATACAAAGCTCCAAATAGTGGCATTCGAGGACATGGTAATGCAATGACGCGCTGTTGACGGGGCAGCTGAAAGACCCTTTCAAGGGCGAGGCGCAGTGGTATTAATTGTCTTCAACGCCTCTCTTCTTTTCCGGAACAAGCCGAAGTGGCTTTTTTTTGTAGCAACAGGACAACTTTTCTCATAACTTGTGCAACTACGAGGCATACACATTGTAATTTTACTAAGACGTCTGAACGTACGCGTGGGATTCCTATGCTCACTAAAGCCTTAACCACATGGACGCGAAATCACGCGTCGCGCGAGCGTCGGCTTCGTTCGGCGGCAACGCGCGGACGCCCAGGAGTGGGCGAGTAACCGCATGAGCCCGGCGAATTCGCTCCAGCCGCTGGGTCGGCTTGCGTTGCTGGACATGTTTGTATTCACCATGCCATTCGGTTGAAGGCATTTAGGAGCAGTTATTGTCGATTGTTGAACTGCAGTTATCAAGACCCTAACCTTATAAAAAAATTGCGGGGAAACGTTGACATGCTGCGAAATGTATTTCAAGTCATTACCGTCAACTCTGAACAAAATAAGATAGGATGATGAACAAAGATGCATCTAGCGCAACTTTACTTGCTTCTTGATTTAACCTTGCTGTTATATACTGACCACACCTTCGTGAATTTAAAGTGTACGCAAAGCAAATTTCGGGGCTGCCTTGATACTGAGGTTACCGTCGAACGCCACTTGTAGGTTAAACGGCAAGGCACTCCGGTCCCCATTGTTTGCCTTGTAAAAAAATGTGATGAAACCTACATGGCAAAAAAAACAGTGATGTTTTGCCAAGGCTCGAACCATAGGCTTTCAAAACAAAATGCAAGCACTAGAGCACCCAAGCACTTGACCACGCCAGAAGACTAGGCAGGATCGAAGAATTTGGTACCCTAACATAACAGAGGCTGCCCACGAATAATATCGATTGTTTTGCGTTGGTCGTATTTGAGAGATTTGAGCCATGGTAACGCCTGTTTCGTACGCACCGAACTTGGATCCGTGTAGTTATGCTAGTACTACAAGCGATGTAACCACAGCCCACTTATTTGAGTCAAGAAAAGCTATCGCCCAACCTCGGTCTCCCCTACACAATCACGGTAGCCACGAATGAAATGGCATGCACCGCTAGCATTCTGGCGTTGATAAGGCCAGGTCGTCACGCACCAATCTTGCCGAGAAGCCCCATCATGCTAATACTGCAAGCGACGTACCCAGAGCTCCCTTATTTAAATAAAAAAAAACTATCACAAATACCCGATCTCCCCGATGAAAGCCAAACAAGCCACAAAGGAATGAGCGCTTTCGAACCGAAATAGCTTGCAGTTTCTCTCAAGGCAGCCCATAACCGCAAGTTAAAAAGAAATTTATTGTTTTCTGCTCAAAGGAATGACCCCAAAGCACAAGCAGGATGTGAAACCCGACCGCTGCTGCCCGCGTTCCGCTGCTTTCTCGCGCTGCGTCGACGCCGATATCTGGCGAGCGTAAACATCGCCGTTGCTCGCGCGTCAGCACCCACCGCCGTGCATTTTTGGCGACGCGCGCTGACGCGCGTCGATGTGGGACGACGTCGACGCGAGAAAACTCCGAAAGTACGCTACACGTGGTTAAGCCTTAAAACGCCATTTATTAGCAGGCGTCGTGTCAGGTATTTTGCTACTCATATCAACACTAATCATCGTCACAGCTGCCGATGAAGCGTTTTTACAATACCGCAAGCGGAATCTCATGACAGTTCCTGTCGGGCAGATGACGTGCGATGGGCCGAAATTAACTCTAAGCCGTTTTAGGTTTTAGCTACAGCTTTTAGGTTTTTAGGTTTTAAAGGTTTTAGGTTTTAACTAAGCCGTTTTAGCTACAATTTAAACCAGCCGTTCGTTTCACAAGTGGAGAAAAAGCTACGGAGTATAACTATAGACAAAAACACGTGTTAAAAACCCCAAAATAAACAGTGGCAGGAAGAGATAACCTCCTTTTGTACTGAGAAATCTCATTGAACAAAACACCTCTTTCGTAGCTCCAGTATTGTTACAAGTTGTCTATTAAGGGGAATGTGATCTCCCCTTTGGCACTGTTTGACTCTATCAGAGTGCGCTACCTTCTTGCTAGAGTGATGCCTCGTTGGTGTTCAGCAAACTTGATGACGATAAATAACGTGTATAAGTAAAAAATCAAAAGCAAAAGAAAAACATGGGTAACATCTTTGTAGTTAAGGAAGCCTCAGGTCGTAGCCACGGCCCCAGCGCGGGATATCAGGTTGATCCTATCCTCGAGGTGAGCGATAGTTAGCCCACACTCCCACTGGTCCTTGGAAAGAGAAGGGAGATGATTAGGGGGGTCAGGCTATTCCCATACGAAGTGATAGCTGCTGCTCGTTGTGGGGCATTTCGAGCAGACGTATGGGTGTGTCTTGGGACACATGTGGCGCAGGATGGTCGAGTTGCTGCTGTGTTTTTGATCCTAGCCATGTGAGTTATCACCATGAAAAAACATTCTACAGAGTTCCGGTTCTTTCCTATCTTGCGCACAGCAACATCTGTTCTCTTGCTATTTTTATACCGCAATCGCATGTGTTCCTATTTATTTATTTATTTATTTATTTATTTATTTATTTATTTATTTATTTATTTATTTATTTATTTATTTATTTATTTATTTATTTATTTATTTATTTATTTATTTATTTATTTATTTATTTATTTATTTATTTATTTATTTATTTATTTATTTATTTATTTATTTATTTATTTATTTATTTATTTATTTATTTATTTATTTATTTATTTATTTATTTATTTATTTACTCGGGCGCCCCCCACGCCCGAGTGCATTATTGAGGGGAGTGGTACATCAGGATGTTCAAACACTTACAAACAAAAAATATAAGAAATATGCACAAAAACTACACGACCAATGAAGAATAAAAACATCAGTAAAGTAATAAGTAAACTCATAATAAACACCACATATTTCGACTAAGCCTTGCGATTCCAGAGGAATGCGTACGCCCACTGCCGTTTAAAATTAAACGGATTCACGGTGTGATACATTTAGTTTAGGCGCTCCACGGTAGGCGTATACAGCCCGCCGAGTGGGCTACCATCGACTGTTTTAAAAGCACTCTTTTGTTGGCTTTTCGTAATCGTGCAATGCAGTTTTATGGAACTGCGGATTTCTATAAATTTTTTCAACCACTACATTTAGTCGCTTTTTTCTTTGCGCGGTGCCATGTGGAGTAACTTCAGCGCCTAATTTTAATTTCGTCCTGCAACGTATCTCTTTTCCTCGTCTTAAAATTAGCCTGAACAAGTAATACCACTCGCGAAGAACTTCAACTTTTCGCGCGGAATGCAATTTAAACTTTCAAGCGCGCCAGGAAAACAAACATCGCTCGCTCCCCCTAAGGCGCTAACCGGAAAAGCGTCCTACGACGATCGGCGCTTTATTTTCTTTTCTCTATTACTTCGAAGCCCCCCACGTGAAAAAAGCGTGCGGTTACAATAAAGCGACGCCTGGGAACAGCTTGCGAACCTGCGCGGGCTACAGGAAACTGTTCTCGCTAGAGCGCAGCCTTCGGGTTTCCATCCCGCAATAACAGGAAGGGCTGCGTATAAACATAAAACATGTAAAGGAATGGTTGCGCAACGCAACGCACTTAAGTGAACTCGAAGTGATGCTGCAGTTCGCATCGTCTGAGACGCACACGTGTCCAAGCAAAACGGCAACAAGAAATGAAGCGTGAAGCGATGCTTCTACTCGGTGGTTTCCACTCAGCGCGGTTACACCTTCAGGCTCTTAGGAAACGAAAAGGAAGAAAAAAGACGCTGCGCGCGGGAAAAAATACGTTTCCAAGTATGCCCCCTTTGGCGCCGAGTCAAGTCGTAAAAAGGCGTGGAAACATCGCCTTTATGACTTTTGACGTCTCCGAGGGGCGTAATGGTGAATTGTTGGGAGAAAGCTAACGACGGAGAGCAAGAAGAAGGAAGAAATCGAAAGTAAAGAACAGAAAGGAAAAATGATTCGAACACATCCGAAGGGTGTCCGCAGAGATAAACGATGGTCCGGCGGGTTATTTTGAGTCCCCGAAACTTTTAAAGTGCGCACTACAGCGCTTTATGTCTTCCTCGCCCCGCGCTTTCTGGTCTCGTCGAAACCGAGGTTTCGCGGAAGGGTGAGATTAAACGAACACGTAGTGGGAACTGGCGGAAATTTTAAAACGCACAAGCAACACAACTTCGCGTTTTATTTTTATATCGGGCGTGGTGGAAAAAAAGAACAACTTCTGTCATTCCATTTGCCCAACCTCGAATTTTGTTTTCGGAAAGACAGTGTTCCTGTCATCATTGGAGATCCTGGTTCACCAAGGTTGAAATTTGCTGTCTAAAATCTTGAACGGAAATGTCCGCCCAATTTCCGCCGGGACCGACGTGGTGTTGGAGGTATTAGTATCTAGTTTCCTGTGGAGTAGCACAGGGTTGGCGGGTTTTAAAAGGATCTTCTCCCAGAAAGAATGTGTATCTCCTGTGGTTTTCTACCAGGAACTGTTACTGTTATTGCGCTGTTTTCCTACAGCGACGGTCAGGGACAAGTTTAGACTCCGAACTTCGGTGTACTCTCTTCAAATTTGGTGTTTCCATTGCATTTGGAACATTCCTGAGGAATAGTTCCTGGGTTACGTCACAGAGAGCGGCAAAGAAAAAGGCACAAACCTCTACTCTGTTCACAAAGAGCATTAATTACCGGCGGTGTCTTCAGTCACTGGTTAGCCTGGGAAACCAATTAAGAAAGCCAATACAAAAAAACACATATCTGTGTTTCAATCAAGCGTGAAAATAATTGAATGTTTTTAGCGTGAGACAAGAAACGAGAAAACGAAGTACCCAATTAAAAATTTAGCACCTTGAACATGGTGGACAATAAACTGGGGGGTATCCTAATGCAGTTTTTGAAACTTCCAAAATGCTACCCAAACAAACCTCACGGATGCATTTCGCAAATTACAAAAGAGCCCGTATCCAATAGCCCGGTATTCTGGAGCCCACCGAAGGGTCCAAATTGCATATTTGAATTTCTACGAGCACTGACAGCACAGCTCTCGGAATTCAAAGCAGAGAAGGCTTAGCTCAGCCTGTTTCTAACTGTGCTACACCCCGCTTACGGGCATTAGCAAGAAATTACTTTGAAGGCAGATTTTCAGGGCAGCAGGATATTTCCTCCCTTTACGCCATACACTGCACTGATTCAAATCAAGCAAAACATAAGAAAGCACGACCCACCAAATCCACTCCGTGAAGGATGATGACAAGGTAAGCTTATAGCGAACTACACATACGTCACACCCGACTTAGGGAATGGGTACGTGGACGTTTAGATACAGAATTACAGGATTACTCTGTTCAGCCATCGCGATAAAGTTGGCGTTGCCGTAAGGCTTGTTTGCCCATGCAGAATTGAAATGCGCCGATCCCAGCATTAGTCCGTCCAGCTTTTGAATCACTTCGTCCTAAAAGTTGGGTAGAAACAATAAAAGAAATGTTCTGTCGTCGGGCTCGGGACGTGTCCTGCACTCGAACCCAGGTTCAGAGATTTTTTCGCGAGGAAAACGTACACCGCGGTGTGTTCAAAAGATGTGCGCTACCGATAAAAAAAAAGGCCGTTAGAAACATGAGAGGGCACAAACCGCAAGGTTTGTTTAATCATGTCGCTTCAAAGACACGTGCAACGTCGGAGGTTTAACACGCAGACTTAAAGAACACACAAAACCGTAGCCATTATCATCATCATCTTCATCATCATTACCAGCCTCTCTACGCCACCTGCAGGAGCAGGGCAAAGGCCTCTCCCATTAATCTCCAATTACCATGGTCGTGTGATCAGTGTAACTAACTAATACCCACAAACTTCTTTACCTCAACTGCCCATCTAACTTTCTGCCACCCCCTGCAACGCTGTCCTTCTCTGGGGATCCACTCTGTTACCCTCAATGACCAACGGTTATCTTAGCTTCGCATTACATGCCCTGCTCACGTCCATTTATTCTTAATTTCTACTAATATGTCCTTAACACGCGTTTGTTCCCTGACCCACTCTGCTCTCTTCTTGTCCCTTAATGTTACGCCTATCATCTTCCGCTCCATTGCCCCCTAAGTCGATCTCAATTTAAGTTTAACCCTCTTAGTGAGCCACCACGTTTCTTCCCCGTAGGTGAGTACCGGTAAGATGCAGCCATATTATCTCCTCTCAAAAAATTGTTTCCGTCCCAGTAATACTAGTCTACGCTTATGAGCGTGACTCGAGTGTCTACGACATTTCAAGAATGCTCGACCACTCTCTACATGTCGTAGAAACTTGAGTCATGGCCCGGGTGCTAAAAAGAAGGTACCCTTCGCCCAGAGTAGTCGGAGTGGCGCTGGCTACCACCCCCAAGCACATGAAAAATTACCTTGACATAAATACAAAAGAAGGTGGAGGGAAAATAGTCCCGCCGGTAGCGTAGTGGTCATCGCAACAGAAGTGCGTTCTGGAGGTCGTTGGTTCGGATCCCAACCGGCGGCATTTTTTCACCACTTTCTGTAATTCAGAATTCTTTATCTGTTTCAATGGCCTACTACATTCTCCCCTTTGCTTTCCGAGGTTTTCTTGACTGCCACTACTTATTTCGGTCCTCTCTCTCTCTCTATATATATATATAGTAAGGAAATGAGGGGCTCGTTGAGGAAATACAGAAAGATAGGGCAGCAGTCTACAACGCCAAAGGAGGCATAGGAGTGTGGTTAGTCTCTTTTCTTTTTCACTACGGTTAATTAAGTAAACTTTTTTTTTTAATATACAGAAGAAAGAAAGAAAGAAAAAAACGCGCCCAGAGTGGGGACCGAACCCACGCCTTTCGATCGCTCTGAACCTAAAGGCGCAGATAACTACGACAAAAATAGAAACACACAACTGAACTCGGCTTCCAGCGTTTTCAAAAGCCATTCTCTAGGCCGCGTGACATGACAACACCTTCTCACCCTCTACCTCCAAGAATTGACCAAACTTCACTTTCCGCTTACCATGTGTGCAGCTAAAAATTTTCACCTTTTTGCCTCCCCAAATTATCCACCCACCCACTCCCAAACCAATCCGGCTCCTACACTCCCGTTTTTTGCTCTCTCATTATCTTTCTCTCCTTGAGGACTGTCCCTATATAAAGACTGTCAGCCAGGGCAGTGTTTGTCCTTACGAAAACAAGTCTGTTGCTGAAAAGTTGGCAACAACAGTTGTCGCTGACTTTTTTTACTTTTCTTTTCTTGTGTTCCCTATCACCTAGCAACTTTACTGCTCCATATATATATATATCGAAAGGCGTGGGTTCGGTCCCCACTCTGGGCGCGTGTTTTTCTTTCTTTCTTCCGTATATATAAAACAAATGGTAACTTCATTAACCGTAGTAAATAAACAAAAGAGCCTAACCACACCCCTATGCCTCCTTTGGCGTTGCAGACTGCAGATCTACCTTTCTGTATATATATATATATATATATATATATATATATATATATATATATATATACAGAAAGATAGGGCAGCAGTCTACAACGCCAAAGGAGGCATTGGGGTGTGGTTAGTCTCTTTTCTTTTTCACTACGGTTAATTAAGTAAACATTTTTTTTAAATCTACAGAAGAAAGAAAGAAAAACAAGCGCCCAGAGTGGGGACCGAACCCACGCCTTGACAACTGTTGTTGCCAACTTTTCAGCAAGAGACTTGTTTTCGTAAGGACAAACACTCCCCTGACTGACAGTCTTTATATAGGGACAGTCCTCAAGGAGAGAAAGATAATGAGAGAGCAAAAATGGGAGTGTAGGAGCCGGATTGGTTTGGGAGTGGGTGGGTGGATAATTTGGGGAGGCAAAAAGGTGAAAATTTTTAGCTGCACACATGGTAAGCGGAAAGTCAAGTTTGGTCAATTCTTGGAGGTAGAGGGTGAGAAGGTGTTTGTTGTCATGTCACGCGGCCTAGAGAATGGCTTTTGAAAACGCTGGAAGCCGAGTTCAGTTGTGTGTTTCTATTTTTGCCGTAGTTATCTGCGCCTTTAGGTTCAGAGCACATTATGGGGTCGCCTTGCCGTCTTAGCTCTGTAACGGTCGATGCTACTGCCGGAATCAGGCGGCGCAGTGAGATAACGCACATAAATGGAGTCTTCTGTCCAGGCGTCAGGAGGTAACGCTGACGCTTCGAAAACCACGCGGTTTCAATAATAATAACCGTTCAAACTTCGTCGACCGCTGGCGTTTGTCATGCATCTCCACGTTATTTAGCGCAAAAAAAAGTGCAGCTACATTGGGGCAAAATGTATATGTAACCCAAACATCATTTAGTTAGGAATGCTCGTTGGGTTCGTTTTTACGATAGTAAGCGAAAAAAACGGCCACGAAAGAAAGAAATGCCGCGTTCGAGAGGACGCAGAATAGGTCCAGCCGCCCAGAAAAAAAATGGCACGTTCGAAATGCCGCGGAAGTGCTCGAGACGAAATTAAAGCAAGCGCAAAAAGAACTCCCGCTTGCGCAGTTGCAGGCAGGGGGCGTGAGCGCTGCGAATGCGGGAAATTCGAAATTCATTCGGTGGCAGCAGTGAGCGGATAACGGCGCTACAGTCCATTTTGGCGAATGACTTCTCTGCACTTCTGGCAGCTTTCACATTTTGTGGAACGGCTTGAATTTCTTTTGTCTCCAGCATGCAGACACCTTCCGATAACGACTTCCCCTATGCCCTAATTGGCTTCCGGCCAATATATATATATATATATATATATATATATATATATATATATATATATATATATATATATATATATATATATATATATATATATATATATATATATATATATATGTATATATACAGAGAGGGAGAGAGGGAGAGAGAGAGACAACATGAGGGTTGGCAGTCAAGAAAACCCCAGAAAGCAAAGGGGGAATGTGCTAGGTCATATAAACAAATGACGAATTTTTTAAGTCATAAAGAAAGTGGTGGAAGTATACCCGCCGGGTGGGATCCGAACCCACGACCTCCAGAATATCGGTCTGGTGCTATAACCACAAGGCTAATGGCGGGGCTGTTTCCCCAAAACTTTCTCGAGAAGTTATGGTAAGATATTGTTATTTGTTTCCTGCACTTGGGGGTGGTAGCCAGCGCCACTCCAGAGACCGGGTATATATATATATATAACATAACGACACCGCAGTGCAAACCTTTCAAGCGTTGATAATTTGCCTTCTAAATAGCTGCAAAGCTGCCGCCACAACTGCATGTGCTGTGAACTAAACAGCGTTATTCGCGACGAATTTAGGATTTTACACTTGCAAATCCGTTATTCCGAAATACCTTACTTCCTAATCACATGCACGCACGCGGTTCCCGCACACGTAAATGCAACTTTAATAAAACAATGTCAAGTTATTAAGGTAAATAAAATAATGGCAAGCTTTCGCGCATACATCTTGATGCACGGGTGCTTATCGTGGAGACGCAAACCCCAGCTCCATGAAAATGGAAGAAGCGGCACGAGACGTACGCTTCGAAAGAAATGAACAAATAAGCTAACTTCGTCTGTGAAGAACGGGAACCCTTCAAGGGGATAGAGAGGTAACAAGGGCGCCCTGAAAGATCTCTTGGTCGGCGGCGACGCGGTTAAGGTGAAACTAATCCCGCTGGAAAATGGTGGGTAGTTGCTTTTGTGTAGGTATCTCTGGCCTGAGAGACTGGAAGCCGGATGAGGGGTACACATAAAAAAGGCACCGAATCAGAGGATACAGCAGCGAACAGATTAGTCCGAAGAGCTTTCAGGGTACGGTTGGATATCAGAACGGGTATTCTTGCTCGTAAGTGCTTGAGGCCTATTTGGGAGAGCTTTGAGAGCTGTGCCAGCAGTTGCCGACAACATGTAGGAGGCAAACGGTTTTGTGGGCAGTTATGAAATCATTGCAAAAGCGCCGGCAACCAATCCCAGCTGAAAAGTTACAAGAAGGATCCATGCGCTACTGGGCGCGTCTGCGACTGACGTTTGAAAGACAGGTTCCCGAGAACCAGAAGAGAAGGGTAATAAGGGTTGTAGCGTGGGAAAATTACCGCAAGCAGCCTGAAGATTGAAGTATGATATGATAGGATATGTTTTATTTCTCTCAAACAAAGTACACAAACAAAGTACACAAAGTACACAACGAGAGAGGACGGAAGGGAAGAAGCTGCCATATGCAGCTTGAAGACCCCTTACGCCCCACTTAGCAGTTATGTGATTAGAGCAGAAACACAACGAGACAGTTTGAAAAATATATGCAACTACAGAAATTCAAATCGGTAAAAACATTGTTATACAATTCTAAATATATACAAGTACACAATCCCACACAAGTATCATGTAACGGTGAAGAAGTAACTTCCTCCAAAGGTAGACTTAACTCGTCTCTCTCTCTCTCTATGTATATATATATATATATATATATATATATATATATATATATGGTAAGATCCCTAGAGAAGGCAAGCGTTGCAGGGGGTGGCAGAAAGTTAGATGGGCAGATGAGATCAAGAAGTTTGCGGGGATAAATTGGTCACAGTTGGCACAGGACCGAGGTAATTGGAGAATAATGGGAGAGGCCTTTGCCCTGCAGTGGGCGTAGATAGGCTGGTGATGATGATGCTGATGATATATAGATGTATATATATATATATATATATATATATATATAGATGTATATATATATATATATATCTTTTAGCAGTAGAAGAAACCTCTCGAGGAACCAGAAGAAATATTTGAGAAAATGGTTGACTCACGATTAAAACCAAGAACAGATGTTTACGGACGTTTCTACGGGATGGCTAGTCTTCAGTCATCTGCGTAACATACAACCTAGAAGAAAGCACGCTTATTTAGGTGCAGAAGGTGTGCTACAGTACACCCTTGTTAAGAACACTGGCGGGTTGGGGCGAGGGTACAGAGAAATGGTGGGCACTGTACATTAACGTGCAAAGTTTTGTGACGTTGTGAACCTCACAATCTCTCCACGGCAAAGAAAAGAAGAAATAAAAGAGCACAAAAAGCAATCCATTCCATGTTTGAAGCGCTGACAGACGAAACACGAGAAGAAACAGTTGATAGAAAGCGCCCGTCTGGTCCTCTTCTTCTCGTGTTTCGTCTGTCCGCTCTTCAAACATGAATCAGATCCAACTAGCTCAAATTTTTGTTCTACTACAAAAAGCAACGTTTCATAGTAACAGGAAATGCGGTCCCGCGGGCGACAAGCTCTTGTCTAAAAAGCAAAGCAATAACTAACTTCATTCTATTGAAAAACGACAGGGGGGGAAGCTGGTGAGAAACAGACACATAACATACTAATTACAAGAACAAATGAATGGTGCAGCGAACGTCTCAAAACACGAAATGCAAAGTAAGCATGCAGGCTCCCAAGAACAACACATACAGAAGAGAGGCCACCGGTGACACATCCATTTCTGAAAATACCAATGTCCGGCGGCGTGAGAAATGTCAGGATAGTTCACAAGTTCACAGGAGTCCTAATGGCGCACGCGCCAGTGGCGCAGCCAATTATAAGAATATGTGCTTGTAGTAGTGTAGTAGCCAGGTGTGTCCTGCGTGGATGTTGCCATAAAATCGGTCACCAGTAACGGTGAAGAAGTTTCCGCGTATGTGACCAAAGCATATCACAGCAGAATGGAAAAATAGAACGAAGTGGGGAATAAAAAATTCTAGAGTTAACAAAACTGTCCAAGTAGCGAAGCGGTGGGGAAACCGCGAATGGCGAATGGCGAACGGTGCGGTGCGTTCGCGGTAACAATGTCCCCCCCCCCCCCCCCCTCCAAATGGACTGGCAACTGCAGTAAACGCCCCCCGCCCCGCTCACCTAGAGTAGGAGGCTGAAGCGGAGATGTACTAGAAAGACCGCTGCTATTCCGCGGAAAAAAAAGAGACAAGAAAAAAAGGTGGGGACGTATGGTGGCCGACAGGTGTTCGGTATAGTCAAATAAACAAACAAAGCAAAGAAGGGTAAAAATGGTAAAAAAGGTTTTTGGCACCCAGCAAAGAAAACATTTTCCCACAACTCCCATTAATGCCAGAGGAGGCGGAATTGAACTTGTAAACGAGGTACGATTCGCGGATTAATCGATCACGGTGAGAGCGAAACTTAGATTCTAATATCGTAGCTCTGAGCTGGTCAAAATAGTGCCCAGGAAGGTTAACGCGTTTTCTCAACGGGAGAGATGGCGAAGTTTTAAAATGTGACTTGTGATTATTAAACCAAGTTCTGAACGACGTTTGTGTTTGCCTCAGGTATTCTAGGTGGCACACCATGCACTACACGGCACTCCGCAGACGGAAGGTCACTTACCATCGTATGAAAAAACGCATTTCTCACACTTCGGCAACTTAACGCGTTACAAGAACCAGGCTTAAGGTGAAAGGGTGCCTTTTCGCGAACTTTATGCACTTTACTAGAATCAAGATTTTTGAGAGGCTGCTATCTTGGATACTATAACAGGGCAAAATATTCTTGTGTCTCGCCAGCGCAGACAGCGGTTAAATTGTGCGCTGATCATAAAAAGACGGAACTTTTCGTTTTCTAGCAGCAGGATTCATCACCGACATATCGATAGCACAGATAGAAGTGGAGACGCACGACTACACGCCGACATGACGGCCTAGCACATCAAAACTTACGTCTGGAACCGAAACTGCACTCTCACATGGAAACGTACGGAATTTTGCAGTGCGGGCGAAAAAAAAAACACGTAAAGGGTAGTTGCTCTCTCTAGCTGGTGGGGTGTCACGCTACACAAGCAGAAACAAAGTGACTGCTAGGTTAGCCGCGGGATGGTGCTGGTACCAGCCCCGCCGTTCATCATCATCATCGTCATCATCATGACAATTTCGTGCTTAGGCCATCGCAGACGTTTCTATTGATCTTGGCTCCTTAAGGTAATGCTACTGTTCGCTAAATTAATCCATTTCTCCGACCCATTTTTGAGTAAAAGTACTAAAAACAATGACCTATCCCCTCGCCGACTTTGTGACATCAAGGTAAACCGCCGTTGCGTTTCGTTACATACAGCTCACAAACACAGGGGCTTCAATGGGGGTGTCAATGGGGAATAGAAAAACTTCGTTAAATCCAGGCATTCGTTTCATAGAGGTTCGTTACATCCAGCTTTAACTGCAGTACTATTACAACTAATGTTTAACAATATATATTGTAAGCTATGACTAAGGCAGACATTAGCAACCGTATGTGGACATTCTCCTCAGTGGCTATGTGCCAGATGCTATGTGCCACCAGCCTCGCTCGCCGCGCACATCGTCGTCCACGCTATCATCATCGGGACGTTCTGGAATCTCTGCGCGCTAGCCTGTCGCTCTCGGCCGGATTAGCTTAATAAACCGGTGCCCGACGACTCCTGGCCTGTGCCTCACAATATATATATATATATATATATATATATATATATATATATATATATATATATATATATTTCACTTTCTCTATCTCTTTCAAACAACTGGATCTGCTTGAAGGATAAGAAATGAACTACCACATCCTCCCCTGTGCTTTTCTTGGCTTTCTTGACTGCCTACCCTTATTATTGTCTCTCTCGCTCTGTATCTAATTATATATATATATATATATATGTATATCTGGAATTCACAAGCCTCAATACCGACGTAACAAGTTCAAAAGGTTTTCGAAAATGCAAGAAGGGCAGTAGAAATGAAAGCGAATACGAGCACGCAAAGCTTTCCAGGCAATAAAGCGGAGCCATCGTATGTGCAAACCGAAAAAGGGGGCGCCAGAGAGAGGATAAGTTGGAGTGGTTGGAGGGAAGGAAGAAAAAAAAAGTGAAAGTCGGCGTTAGTGTCCCGCAGCAATGTAGAGGCAGAGAATAGTAGCCGGGTTTCCCGCTGTCCTCGCCGGGCCGGCGCACCAGCTGGTGGGGAATTATCCGAGAAGTTGAGCGCACAGAGTCCGAACACTCAGCCGGTTGCCCCGGGGGACTCAGATCCGGAGCTTAGCGCCTGGTTGCGGCGCGCGCGTTCTTGTAGCTGCGAAGAAAAAAAGGGGGCTGAATAGGCTAGGCACTCAGCGGGAAAGCTACTCTCCAGTGTCGACCTAGGGAAGAATAAAACCACTCGCAGTGGAGCTGGAAAGATTGAATGGTATCCTAGCAGGAAAGTTTCGGGCATACTTGTGTTTTTCTGCGTTGTAGGAGAATGGGCAACGCCGATTAAGGGAAAGAAGGGAGAACTGAGAGCAATGACTGGCCGCAGCGAGAGTGAGGCTTTGTTGAACTCTAAGGTTTGTCAGGAATGTCTGCTCTTTAATGCGGCAAGTTTTACTGCAAGCGGTTTTGCAGCAAAGTTGTTGTGGTTGAATGTCGCTACTGCCTTAATATCTTCTTCTTGGTGCCCGAAACGTGTTCGGCGCATACTTAAGTTCAGCGTGCTTTGTTACTCCTGAATTGTTATGATATGTACAAAAATGTTTGCGATAAATTTAGAAGTTATAAAGAAATATGCGGAACGCCGAAATATTTTGAAAGACTAAGGATCTTCTGAGTGTGTGAGGGAGTTAGGAAGCCAGGGCGGTAGGGAGGGAGAAATTGAGTGAGGGATTGATTGAGTGAGTGAGTGGGTGTGGGAGGAAAAGGGTAGGCATGGAGAGAGGGAGGGATACAGGTAGCGAGCGAGCAAACTAGCACTCACGAAAACAAGCGCTTGTTTCTTCAGTTTGTATAGCCACAGCGAGTAGTTACCCTATGTAGTGCTGCTCGACGCCATTTCTAGTCAAAAGGTGTGCCTGCTCTAGACAGCAGTCGTGCCTCTCCTGGTGGCAGATTAGAAAATTTTTGTTTAAGTACTTGTATACATGACGTCTACAAATTTATTTCTTATTAAAACAAAAGCTCAGGTGAGTCGGTACATTAATAGAAAAACTAAACGGTGTAAAACAATGAAACGCAAGAAGGACGGTACGAATGAACACAGTGCTCTGTCTGTTCGTACCATCCTTTTTCTGCTTCGCTTTTCTGTGCTGTTTTTGTAATAATGGTTGCTGTGTTCAGTTTCTAAAAAACATTCTTCGACAGTATGCAGCATTGGTATACAGGTTTTGGTTATTTAGGGGCACACTAAAACAGTGTCTACAAATTAGAACTTCGCAACCATTTATCTCAATGATTTACCGCGGTTCCCGTCACACCAAAGCACTGAAATCACCGAAATACAAGTCGACAAAATCGTAATTTTTCTGAAAGGCCACAACTCTTTCGGGACAGACCAGAAAAGTATGCGGGCAGTAATATTTTCCTTTTAAATCGATAGCAAACAAAAATCTCATGCATGGAAAACAGGGAGATTTTTATTCGTATATGAATCCCTGTGTCGGGGCTAAAACCATCCTTCAGAAAGAGATGATGCTAAGTAGTGAAAATGTAGAAAAAGAAGCTCTTCTCAGACAAAAATTAAAGTTGTTCCACTCAATGTGAAAGCTGTCAGAAGTGCAGAGCAGTGATTCGCCATAATGGGCTGCAGCGCCGTTATCCGCTCACTGCTGCCACACAATGCATTTCAAATTTCCCGCGTTCGCAGTGCTCGCACGCCCCCTACCTGAAACTACGCCAGCGGGAGCACTGTCCCTTTTGCGCTTTGCTTTAATTTACTATGCTGGACGGGTTTGGCGTCATTTCGAACGCGCAATTTTTTTCTTGCGAGGCAGCTTTTTTCGCTTAATATCGTGAAAACCAACCCAACGAGTGTTCCTAACTAAAGGAACGTGGAGGCTGCCGGTTGTATACACAGATTTTGCCTGAAATGTACCGGCAGTTTTCTTTGCGCTAAATAACAGGGAGATGTATGACAAGCGCCAGCGGTTCCTAGATTTCACGGTTATGACTATTTAAACCACGTGGTTTTCGCAGCCTCAGCGAGACTCCCTTAGCCCAGGATAGAAGGCCTAAGTTGGGTCCGTTATCTCGCTGCGTCGCCTGATTGCGGCAGTTGCATCGACAGTTAGCGAGCGAGGACGACAAGGCGAACCCATAAAGTGTTCTGCACTTAACAAAAGCCCACTTGTCTCCTCACAACGTTCTAACCTTCAAGCGTCACCGCCACTGAGCTAATGTTTGAATGAAGAGCTTCTGGCGACCGACTTTGAGGAAGTACAATTGAATTCAGGAAGGTACATGTTTCCGCTACCACCATACCCGCCCGAGAAAAGTGAATCGCGTCGCCGAATAATACATCTGCTTGATATATTTATTTTTGAATATATAAAGTTTATTTCTATCAGCTTGTTTAGAGATTTTCTGTGGCGGTTACGCTACATTTCTAGAAACTGTTCTTACGCTCTTGATGTGGTTAACGTTAAGCCCTGCCTAATTTGCGTTTGCTCTCGCCGGCCTCAGCCAATCGCGGAGCTGAGCGTATGACATCATAGGTCGTGTTGCGGGGAATTATCTAGTGGTTCGCAGGGTCATTCTTTTCTTCCTAATTATATAGCTGATTTGAGCGAAGCGTGCGTTAAAAGTCGTGTCAGTACAATTCTAATGAGTCAAGCTATCGAATGATCCAAACTTGTGTTTTGTAGGCGTCGCCGATTTAAGGGATTTATGCACAGAAGTTTATTCTGGTAGGGAAGCAGTATTTATTCAAAAAATAGTGAACCATATGTCAGAAAATGCTTTTCTTACGCGAAATAGAATTGACACATTTGGTTTAGAAGATAAGCGGTCTGCTGAGGTGCCCACCAGTCACTTTAAGTGGAAGGCCGCCAAATAATCTTTGCTTCCACGCAGCCGCGACGGTACATTGCACGATCCACACATAAATGCCGTTCTTCAAGGCTGCGATTTTGTACTGCACATACTGTACTGTAACGCACCTGCGCTTCGTGCAACTTTTTGGCTGGTGGTCATGTATGGTGGCCACACTAGGTGGCCACCAACTTCAGTGACACGGCATTCTCTGCTAAATCTTCCTAGCTTGCTCAGTATGAGCTACTTATACAACATATTATCCCATGCTCTCAACTCAGCAAGGACAAGACACCTTTATTTCTATAAAAATCACTGAGGATCATCGTGTGATTCGCGCCGAAGACAACAGAAGCGGGTAGAAAACAGACAAAGCACGTTCCATCGGAACTCCTGCAGTTCCTGTATCTAGCTCCCTAGATGAGCAGAGTTGCGCGTACATCCGCCATCTTGAGTTTTTAAGTCGTGCGGGAAAGCCACCCGTCAGGCGCGTAGGAGCCGACGCCGTGCCATTGTGGCAGCGGCCGGGAGGAGTCGGCGCATGCGTGTGCCCACAGCTGCGATACTGCCCGACTGCGGGTATAGTTGGCTGCTTATCAGCTGAGCGGATTCCGCTGCCGCCACCACGGCAACCAGCGCCGGTCACTTCAGCAGAACTGACTAAAACGGTGTCTTGTGCGCAGCCCTGAAAGCGGGCTTCGCTGCCTCAAGGTGGAACCCGGTGCATGTGGCAAACAGAGGCGCAGCTCTTGCGCTACGCAATATACACGATCTCTAGAAATTTCAAGCAAGCAGCCCCGTCTCTATGAGAATGGCAAAAACTTGAAAAGGCGGCATGTGTGAGAGTCGATAGGCGGTGCTCGCCCACTTTAAGCAGAAAAACATGAAGAAGAGGTGATATTTGAGAATCGCAATGTTTAGACCCTTGTAGAGATAATGGTGTCTTATGGAGGTAAATAATAAAGTTAATGTAGCTTCCTATAGTTTGGTAAAGACAGCTTTTACTCTTTTGTAACAAAATATCTCCTCAGAGAAGCATTTGTGAATGAGGGCGAAGTCTATTGTGAAGGGGCTCGCGTGTAGCGGTCCGTGAGGATACACGCAGTTTCTTTATATGCAGTAGAAGACTTTATTGCCTTCACATTTTCATCTAAGACTTCTTGTATTGGCGGAAAGAATGTCTTTTCAGACTGAATGTCTGTCCAGTATTAAAGCTGACGGTAAAATGAAGCTAGGTTTTAGAGCTTTATAGGGAATTATTAGTAGGCTTTACAGCATTCTTTCTTTCTTATCAGACTGCTTATAGGGCACCAAAACACGCCTTTTAAAGAATGCATGGGTGGGTAGAAGTCGAGATGACTCAGAAGATGCTTGTGTACTGGGTTTCGTACGCACACATTGGTCTTTAGAGGCGTTTATTTTAAAAGCCCATAGGTCCTTCATATATTCAAACAAAACCTCCTGTATTTTTTATTCATATAACATAAATACACTTACGGAAGTTACACATATCGTTGGGGGTAAGAAAACGTTTATCCTAAAACCCAGCACCAGTTATGGAAATACAAACATATTCCAGTCGAAATGCATAGCATCACGACAAGGGCACGCAAAGAGGGGGCAACAATTATGCAATTACAACATTCGCATGTTCACGATAAAAAAAAATACAATCATGAAAAATGATATGCACAATTTATAAATTGACGAATGACTGCAACTCTTTGATGGATGAGTCGTGGTTAATGAGGATGATCATGTTACCTGGGAGTTGATTCAAGAGACGAATACCAAGTAAGAGTTGCGAGAAGAAAAAGCATGTCTACGCGCGAATAATGGCTGGACTTGGAACCCATGATCTAGGCGAGAAAAAATATAGCTCTACTTAGCCAACGACAGAAAAATGAACGACGGGAGCACTTGGCCTATCGTTCTTTCTTGTGGCATTGTCGAAGTCGCGCTGTATTTTTTCGATCATAATGCACCAGGTTGCCGAAGAGGTTCATTTACACGAGAAAAAAAACATGATTGGAGAGTTTTTGTGCGAGAAGGCAAAAGAAGACTGGCTGTGGCACAGCCTATCAAATACCGATAAAAGACTATGATGTAGCCGGTGTTGCAGAGGTGGTATGCTTAGGGCTTTTTCATGTATGCTATGCTTCATGTACGTATGTAGTTCCTGAGGATGAATCGTGCCGCTTTAATTTGGAGTGCCTCAAGTTTATTTTCTAAATACGAATGGATGGGGTTACAGATTAGTGCTGCATATTCTATCTTTGATCGAACAAGTGTTTGGGGGGCCAGAAGTTTGGTGGTCGAGTTAAGTGAATGCAGATTGCACCTAATAAATCTCAGTTATCTAGATGCATTGCTGATTATTGTATCGATATGATGGAATTGCTCCCAAAAGTGTCTTCTCGGCAACGCATTCCAGTATAGTAATCAAGCCAACTTTTATTGTTCGTCATATATGATATTTTTATAGGTACACGGTAAATTATGAAAGTATTTATTCAAAAACCTCCAAGCCCGTCCTATTTAGAGCTTAGACTGCTGATATTGTGGCTACAAACATCTTCGCAGCAGTAAGACGTTCGTTTAGCGATTTATGCGGTTGTATGGGTGTATTTACTTTAAGGCTCTAGGGATATCGTGTCTTCGTAGAAGACATTTTATATTGCCCCTAGGAAAAAGATATTCTTAGCAAGCTCTTGGGATGCGGTAGTGAAGCTGATGTTAATGAGGCTGAGCTGTATAACTCTTCAAGCTGTATAACTCTGAGCTGTATAACGGGTACACGCAGTTTCATCGAAGTATTTACTAAAGCTCCCGGGCTTTTCTTTCTTTGGTAACAGACTGCTATGGCGCACCTGAAAAAAAAACATCTTGGCAGCAATTCACGCGTGTGACGTCTTGAAACTTACTTTAAAAATGCTCGGTGAATAAAAGAGCCTCTCAAACTTCAACTCGGTAATTCTCGCTTGCAAGATTCTATATTTGTTCTCCGTTTTTGAAGCGGCCAACTCATGACCTAGCACGTAACATCGCCCGGGTGTGCTCTGCGAAGCCCATACACGTACATCAACAGCTGTCAAGGTGCGTCGGCCTTGGAGGGATTGTGCAACCGTTTTCTGGAAGCAGTACCCTTCCGGAAACCGTAAAGCTGGTATTTGTGCAAAGCGTTCCCGCAAGCATGCTGCGTCTTCTGTTGTAAGTAAAAACGAGCCCGTCACTAGAAACAAATACAGCATGGCAACAAGCTAAGCAAGTATGCCCACGTTAGCTCCGCGTAATGTAGTCGCTCCGGGTCTTTTATAATGCAAAGATATTGGCTTGCAGGATCCCTGAAATGGTTTATTGGCCCGCAGAAATTTTTCACTGTCGCTTGAGAGCGAACGCACTTCAAGCTGCTGGTTCTACAAGTCGTTCACCAAGTCTTCTCTACTTTTCCCTGCCAGTCGCTTCGAGTGCGCCTTCATCCGCCTCGGTAATGCGTTTTCCACTGATACTGCCCCTAAGCTCATCCAATACTAATGGCGTTTCGTCGTTAGTCGTTATGGCTAGATGCTGTACTGATGAGACGTGATCAAAGGAAGAAGGCACCCTGGTTTCCCGCATAGTGCATCAGGTTTTTTTGTGTCTACGTGTGGGTGTAGCGAGGAAGAGTTGGGACTTGTTCCGGGTAGTGATGAAACTTAGTTGAACTAACGCGGTCAGACGTGGATGGCCGCAGCTTTCCTAATCAAGACGAGAACCAAAGTGTTTCGGGAAATTATATTCGGAAAGCTCACCAATCATTCCATATTTTACGATTCTTTAACTGCAATAACTATACCGATTTTTGTTAGTTGAGAGTCATTTCACAGCCTTGTGAAGTTTAACAGTTTCTTTGCTTCCTTAATTGAAACTGGTATTGTAAAAGTAACAACGTCTTTGATGTTTTTAGCGCAATTCTTCGCCGTCCAATAATATCCTAAGTTTAAACATATGTAGCCTGTCTCCAAAAAGAACGTCCGCCTAAACTAATTAAAACTCAACCTTGTGCATGTGAGTGTACAGTGAGCTTGTGTGATAGCCGATGGATTATGAAATGAATAACTCATGCACATTGCTTTGGATTTGAGAACCCTTTGTTTAAAGGTGTCTTTACCCGGGCGCTCTCCCAAAAAACGCCACACTCAACACAATTTTTTTTTCATTTGCAAATGTTAATTCCAACCTATTCATTCTAATGAACGGTGCGATGAATACTGGTTTGTTTTGCAAAGAAACAAAGGTCCTTCCCTTCTGAGGTGCTTTGAGCTTCGGCTGGAATGGCTGAAGTGGGGCAGATTGATGATATTTGTCATGAAATACGACTGAAATGGTTAACGATTACAGCTGCTGAGTCTTCAAAAACATATTTATTCCTTTTCTGACCCCAAATTACATATTTTGTTAAAGGAGTAGTTCCAATGGTTACAGCCGTAGTTGCCCACATACTGACATGAAATGCGAAATACGAATTCTTTATAAAGTCGACGTAAAAATCGTAAAGATGCTGAATTGCGCAGTGAATTTGTTTTCAAGATATCTACATTACTTGCAGGCTTACAGATCATTCGCAAAAACGTTGGCACTGCCACACACCGTATTCTGCTGACGCGCCACAACTGAAAGAACTTCCAAGGCTAGAACCACGTAGCACTTATTTCTTAAACCTCAAGCATACAAGAACACTATAGAGCATAAGGACCACTACCGGCGGATGACACCACAGGAACATTACACTACGAGTTCATAATAAACACTACACAAGGAACATTAAAATGCGCGTACTCCTGGATGATGTGGTACTACTAATGAAGGATAATTGTCGTTAATTTATACCACAGATCGCCCTGTAAAAATGAGGCTGGAGATCCAGTGGAAAAGAGAGAAATTGCTGACTAATGACTGGACGTGTACTGAATCACGAGTACAGGTCCTGATGACGCGGAAAGGCCACAGCATAGATTGCGGCAATGTGAAATAAGCACGCAGAAGATGGGGTGGTAAGAAAAGCGGCATTCGGATAACATTGTACTTTCGCATGTATGGTCACACATTGAGTGAGTTTATTTCAACAATCTAAAAGCGTCTTCCGAAACCCGTTTAAATACTAAACTTAGCCGAAGTACCGTTATAAAAAGCTTAAAATTTGGTTCGACGTCTTCAGTTCGACTTCTATAAAAGCTTGCTTGAAATTCATACCGTCACTAGTCAGAGGCAAATTAAATAATAAGAAAGCCTCCATCAAAAATAATATTTCACCTGCTACAAATCTTGCTTCATAAAATTGGTGCAACAAATTTCAAAATATTTCAGCCCAAAATATTTCATCACCAACACCTGCATGATGAACCAATTTGCTTCCATTGTACGTTTCTTCTCGCATTGACCAAGCTCACATGGTCGGCATAGCATCGAGCCGAACGAACGCATTTCCCCAGTCATTTATTCCTCGGACATCTTTAAAATGGAATCGCCTCTCCTCACACATAGCAACCATTCTCAACCATACGCTTTTCAAAAATGCCATAGTCAACATTGTATAAACCATTCCTCGTTGTGTGCAGTTACGTTTGCATGGTGCGTTTTTTTTCTTTTGCCTAATTTTGTGCAAAGACCAATTTTTTGTGTATTACCTTTGCTGCTTTTTTGTTGTTGTACTCATGAGTGTAACCACCCCCCTCTATAATACCATTGGCCATGAGGGTATTACTAATAAATAAATAAATATATCAAGGAACGGCAAAACTGGTAGTTTTTAAGACCCAGACTACACAGACTACATAGACAAAGACTATACCAAGACGCAGACTGCACAGACTGCGCTTACGTACCTGCCGGATGCATTTCTAACAGCCAAGTCTGATAACGTCAACCGTGTCACTTCCAATGTCTGGCGCACGGTATGACTCTTCGCCCAAACCACGAGTGCCTATTACGGAGGTGAGGAACGTGACATTGAAACTGATAAGACATCCCTCAGAACACAGCTTTATCGCAACGGCTGGTTATATACGGCGCGCACTGCTGTGCTAAGCCAATCGAGCCTATTTAGGTCGAACCACGCCACTCCATAACTTGCCTCTCGAGCTCTCGAAGCCAGGGCACCCAATATCCCGGTGGCTTGATTAAAACTCGGGGCTTCCGGTCCGACGCCACTGATGAGGGCCTATCGTGGGGCTGCAACCCCAACAGCGGCCTCCCGGATGCCCCGTGATCCCATTTGGTTCAGAGCAGCGTGTCGGAATTCTTAAACAGCCGCAATCAGGGTGGCGTTACAATATGCATCGCCACCCAACTCCCTTAGTCCTCCGCTCTTCGGAGCCTTCGAAAACCTAAAGCATGTGCCCCAATGAGAGGACTTGTCGCGGTGGACCGAAGGCCAGGAGGAAGGGGGCGCAGATAAGCCGGGTGAACAAAGCGCACTGATTACGCAACCAATCCACGTCGCACCGCAGGATTTATGGCCTTCCCTTCAACCCGCACACCCGGCTTTGAGAGGGCTCAGGGGTGCTCAATTAGTAGGAGCGAAATTTACTGCCCGTATCATGATTACAGCAGGCGGAGATCCGCTGCTTGGTAGCGGCGGGGAAGTGTCTGGTGTAACGCGACCGTTCAGAGATCGAAGCAACGTATACGTTACAAGCGTTCGCCAAGTGCGACGAAGCGTATCTCGAGCACGTGGTGGTGGGCGGGTGATCGATTTGTCGAATTTCTACTCTGTCTTTCGAGTTCGGGAGAAAAGCCAGTTGCCTAGAAGCGCGAGGCATGAAACGTGCCATCCCTTTTCAGCTTAGAAAGCAATTGTGCAATGGGAATTTTCGATGCTATACAACAAATTTGGCTTTTATGAAGAGCGTCAAGGTATTTCTGCACCGCTGTATATGGCACCGCAGACTAATTTACCAGAATAATTTCACACGTTCTTACGTGGTTGCATGAGGAATATGCTATGAAAGGGTAACTTCAAGCGGAAAACAGCATGATGCCTTCCTAAACTTAAAAAATATTCAGGGAAGATTGCACTCCCGCGCAAGTATAGAATGGCGGAGCTGTTGTACGCGAGAATTGCCGGACACATAGTTACGTTTCGGCCCCAATTTTTATTTTCATATTAGCGGTGCTAGTAATCGTCATCATATGCATCAAAGAGGTCGTCGTCATCTTCGTTGGGAATGTTGGGATCCGGAAATCACCCCACGAAAGAGTGGCATGCTCGTAGCCATGTGTTCCAGACAATGCAGTGGCCGCGGTGACTTCTCCCAAACAGGGTGTCTTCTCAACTATAGCATTACGTCAGGAGTTTTATTTACGTGCTCGGTAGCGTATCACGACATCCCAAGATCTCTTTTTTTGTTCTGCAAAAGCCACTGCGCAAGCCTGGGACTCGGCGGTCACCGAGAGGCACGCACCCACGAGGGCTCGGATTTTTCTCGCTCTTCGGTGTTTCTGTCACATTTCTTGTTTTTTTTTTTTGCTAAATCCACTCCGGGTGGCCGGACGCTCGGCGGTAGCTGAGAATCACGCGCTCTCGAGCGCTCGGAACATTCGTGCATACGTTTCTGAGACCAGGTGCCTGCCCTGTTAGCTTTCATTATTCGCAGTGTCAAAAGTGCCGCCCGACGGCACTCTAGCTGATCGTTGTAGGCATGGCTAGTGTGCCGTCCGAAGAAATTCTAATATTTAACACTAGGCTAGCACCGGCCAAAGAGTCTCTCGTTGCAGTGCAGGGGATCCTCCTCAGCTTCTTGACCAGGAGTTCTGTGGTTCGAGACCGGCTCTTGCCTCGGTTGTTTCTTTTTTTTCTTTTTGTTCCTTTTTTATTTAGTTGAAGTGTAATTTTTATGCCTTAGGTTAGTCTTGGTGTTCTAAATAATTTTTGTGTGCGTTAGGTTATCTTATGTTATGCTTAGGTTAGGTTGCCTAGCTTTACGTTATCTAGGGCGATGTACTGCCAGACGCGGCAATATTGCCACAAAACACCGGTGGACGTCGATATAGTGGAGTGCTTATAATACCATCGGACGGTACTCCAGTCACGGCCTTCATTCTTGCATGTGCTTTTTCCAGCACACTATGCTCCTTTTTTAATCCCAAACTCTACTTTCCACTTTCAACCAATTCTATTCTGTTGTAATGCCCTCTTTCTGCGTATAAAAAGCTAGGTTCATACTTTTCTAGTGTTTTAAGCGGGCACATTCACCCTCGTCACGCCCGATTACTGGGCAATCACCCACGTGGGTATGTAGAAGTCACCAGGAACTACAACAACAATTTTCTCGCTCCTCCGGGTTTTTGCCAGTTTTTTTTTTTTTTGCTAAATTCAGTGCCCGTGGCGGGGGAGCTCGGCAGTCGATTAAAGGCAGGCGCGCTGACAAGAGCTCGGCATTTTCTTGGTAATATTTCCTGCAAGAGTGAACTTACCGCCAGTAAGCAGTAGTGCCACTTCATTTTCCATTGGGTTCAGGGTAGGGGGGTGGCGGAGGCCCCTTGCGTTGTGAGGTCAGAGATCCCCAGAGCCAGCTCGCAGAGAGAGTGAGAGGGGAAAGGGGGAAAGGGTCGCGCGGACACTCACAGAGGCAGTGGAATAGTGGTTCCAGCGCGCCGCATGAGATCACCATCATCATCATTTAATTACCCTTAAAGGCCCTGCCTAGGGCATTACATAAGGGGGGGGGGGACAAAAACGAGAGCTTCCGATGGTCATGATAAAACAAGGGGAAAACACAGGGGCAACATCAAAGCCCCGTAAACACGACAACAGCAAGAACAATAAGACTACATAAACATGACAACAGCAATAACAGGAGGATTGCACAAATGGGGGAGGCGAAAAACATGAAAGCGTATACATGTTCCGAGAAACAAAAGAAAAAATCAAGACAGGAGGAAAAACAAATGGAACACCAAAGAGAAAGATCGGGCAACATGTAAAGCAGAGAAAGCCGTTTGGGGGGAGAACCAAGAAGGGACTCATCCCAGCAGCCGTTTGACGGCATGAGGTAACAATGGCTTAAGAAAAATAAAACGAGGTAACAATGGGGTAACAATGGCTTAAGAAAAATAAACGAGGGAGAAAATACAACAGATTTAACATCATTCATGAAAAGGTGAGCCAGAAGTATGGAGGACACACAAGCAAAGTTGGCGCACAACAGGCTTGTAGTGATCCCTTCAGTAGTTTGAGCGCATGTAGTCACAAGAGGAAATAAGGAGGACACGATACATCGGGCGCCAATAGGAGGAGGGTGTGTCAACATGAATCAGATTACCGCATGAGGTAACAGCGATAAAAAAAGAGCAAGGAGAACACGATACATGGAGATGCAGTGAGGGGAAACGAATTGATGTGGGTAAGTGTGCACAAGGAGAGTGCGGTGTGGGAAAGTGTGGGTTTGTAAGAGCCGCCACATGTGCGCTGCCAGCGGAGTAAGTGAAGGGTGCGGGGGAGGTAGGCTCCTGCGGATGAGGCGGTAATGTTATGTCCCTGTGCGTAAGTATATTCGAGCTGGACATTTCGGTGACGCCGTGTGTAGGCGTAAAGGAACGGGAGCCCGGGATATCATAGCTCGGGCGTGTTGGTATGCCGTCTCGTTACAATCTACGCCGGTGTAGGCCGGAGTCCACAGCAGCATCACGGGATGGGCAGGGCGATTCTGAAGAATAATTTTAGGGCTGCTACGGAAATGCCGACCTTTGTGTATTTTCGTATGGCAGTTTGAGAGTCAGAAAAAAATATCTGAGGGTTAGATAATTGAGTAAGGGCAAGGGCAATGGCCGAGCTTTCCTCAGTTACCGAAGAGGTTATGGCGACAGTAGCTGAGACCTGAAGGCAGGAAGGGTGGGGAAGGCCGCTGCGTCTACGTAAAGACTGTGCTCAGAGGGAGAGTAGAGGGAGAAGTGTGCTTGGGCTCGGGCTAGACAGCGTCCACGGTGGCAGTCTAGATGCATATTTCCCGGTATCGACTAATGTGGAGACGTGCGCGGAGAAGGCGGGGGATGTGAGCTGGAGGATCTAGTAGAAGCGGGGCGTCGGCACGAATTCGATCGAGGATTTTCGACCAGCCGGGTTCTGGGAAAGGCGTGTGAGCTTGGCCAGGCGATGGGCTTCGGTTAGTTTGTCCAGTGGTATTGTGTATACCAAGCACAACAGCTTCGATGTTAAAAATGGCAGATTGACACCTATGTGTACGTATGTTACGGCTGTGCCGCTGGGCACGAACACTTCAGGAAATCCAGTAAGAGACAATCGTAGTTTGATATTCAGAAGCGTCTGTGTACTTCGTATGACCGAAAACATTCAGATAAAAATTCCCGCTTTGAAGAATTCAATCGTCCTGGTGGCTTTTGTAAGCCATCCATACGTGCACTCACCCCTATATGTGTTAGGATCTTTCCACCTAAGTCGTTATTTACAGGTAAACGATGTAACATTCCAACGTAGTATATCCCTTTCAGTCACCGTGTCTCCATAAGGAGACACGAATTTCTTCGGCGTTTTCCTCGTGAAAACTAAGAGAGTTCATGCTGCAGAGCCGCGCGGCTGGTGTTCGAAACCTACGGAAGTGAAACGTGGCAACATGTGATGTGTAATGGCGGAACCGCACTTATAAATATCGTTTTAAAATGGACACCACCACGTTTTGTGGGAGCTCCGGTGTGTTGCCATCCTAAGTTCTCTTTTCCTGCGGCGTAAATTATTTATAAAGGCTAAACGCACCTGTTTCATGAGCAGAAATTATTATTTCTCCTCCTTGTTTGCAAACTGCCTCAGGATATTTATTATTTTTATTGGGAAAATCAGAATTGAGTAATGGTGTCTTCATATGAGGACATGACGCCATTTGCGTAATAAGCGTTCTAGAGAGACAACCTTTTTTTCTTACCTCTAGACACTTGACACTGCTAAACCTCTAAGTATGGAATTTTTCTGCAGTGAATATATTAATTCGTGACTGAAAGGGATATAATGCAAATAAGCGTCGGGAAAGTTGCATCTATCACTTTTATTTGAGACTTATGAAGCATTATGATGATCTACACATAAGGGAATAACTCTAGAAGTTGGCGCGGGTTGCCTTTACTGGTACACCCCTGAGCGAACCATCAACGTCCCAAATGTGCCATTAGGTTCGTAGCTGTATTTTTAATCTCTGACATGGGATTCACGTGGAGGCAAAAGAAAAAAACGCCCCTGGTCGAGATTTCACGAACGTGAAATATCTCCAGTTGGTCCAAATAAATCCGGAGCCCTCTGATACGAGCGCCTCATAGACTAGGAGTAACTTCGGTGTGTTAAGCCTCAAAATTTGACTTGGGCTCCGCAAATAGCGTCCTTTTGTTCTGCTGGAGTAATGGCACAAAGCGTGACAACGTAAAAATAACTGAAAAACTGTGTTAATTCGGGCTTTTTTGTACATACTTAGTTTGATAACAGCGCTAGGACAGGACACAGAGAAGGCGACACGAGAGTGGGCGCTGACTAACAACAAAGGGTTTATTTCGCCGGAGCTGAATATATACCCTGGGAAATAAAAACAATAAAACACACAAAATAATAAAATTGCGAAGGCAAGGGCTTGTTTCTATAAAAACGCACATGCGCTAAGATTACAATCAATGACTTAGGTAATCGTGCTCCTTTTTGTGCAAGTCAATTGACGCCATGCTGACGGAATTGCCATTTCGTGAATGGATAATGTGGGCCTCAAAGATTTCCCTGGTGCGTTGCTCCTTATATCTTCTTAGTACACGTGTCTGTTCAAGTCTTGGCGTGCATCCACACTTCGTACAGTGATGGGCTAGATTGCTGCCTTTTCCTGTTTTTTGGTTTCAGGCGTGTTCCCGTAGCCGGTCGTTTAGGCAGCGGCCTGTTTGGCCCGTGTATGACTTACCGCAGGACAGCGGTATGTCGTACACTACCCTCGATGAGCACTCAACGAATCGCTGTCCGTGCTTCTTAGAGCAAGGCCGCGTGGAGGTTTTTTCCGCATTTCCTCGTCGGCAGAGACCGCTTAATTTGTTAGGGGCGCTGAACACTACATTTACACCGACTCGAGCAGCAACCTTCTTGAGTTTGTGGGAAACTTCATGAATATATGGAATGACAGCCCACTTCCTTCGATCTGTCTCTTCGCGCTCTTCCACTGGTTTTCGCCTTCGTAGTTCCTTCAGGAGGGTTTCTGATATACTGAACATCATGGGAGCGGGGAATCCTGCCTTTGTCAGCCGTTCAACTTGATTAGAGAAGCTGGGCCCCATCTCATGCCAGCAGGATCGGTTGAGGGCGTTGCGGAGAGCCGATATGGCGATGCCTCTTTTGACAATTTTTGAATGCGCTGACTTGAAAGGCAGTAGGCTCTTCTTGGAGCGAGGCGAGTATTTCCAGCACACGTGCTCGGGGCGCAGTGTCAGCATTAGGTCAAGGAATCTAATGTGGTCATCAGAAGGTTCTTCGGCCGTCAAGGTGAAGCCCCGAAGGGTGGATTTGAACAATCTGAGAATGCAGTGCACTTGTTCCTGACCACACGAAGTTTCATCGCGCTCATAAAAAACCAAAAAAGCATCCAGGTATCGAAACACCCGCTGAGTCCCACTACCGACCAGGCTTTCGGCAAGTTTCCTGTCGTAGCGTGCAAGCAGCAAATCGCTTAGTACCGGAGAGAGGCAAGCGCCGATGCACACACGACCGAAGAACCTTCTGATGACCACAGAATGGGGGGAATATTACAGAAGCCGCACTTAGGCCAGCAGTAACAGGCGTCCCCGCTGACGATCCGGTTTTGTTATTTTTTGGCGATGCGAATGCCGACATGCGCTGAGGCTAATTAACCGAGAGAAGAAAAAAATGGCGAAAAAGAAAAACATTGACGCGAAAGAGGCAACATATTGTTTCCACTCACTAATTGCGATAGACAGCGCATTGGATACCCGAAAGCGTTATGCTCGCACCGACATAAGATAAAACTTGAAGTCGCCGTCTGTTATAAAAGACGTTCCCTTGGACGTGACGTGGGTTCTGTAATTCTGACCGTTGCTTCACCTACACGAAATGGTGATTGTGCCATCCCAAGGTCCCACATCACCTCGTACAGTTAAACAAACCCGCACAGTTGTTATGGCAAATTAATCCTGATGACAGTTGCCTGGCTATTCTGCGGGTACACCAGCTTCCAATATCGACCAAGAACCCCACACTCCTCAGGGCCGACCAGTACTGATGAGGCCTTCCCTTCCACAAACACACGATAAGAGAGCACAGCCGTTTGAGTTGAGTGCCGCTTGACGTGCACAGGACACGCCATCAAAGTGATGAAATATTTTGGAGCTCAGCAGTATACTGCCGGGTCTTCAACGTAATTTAGGTTCCTTTGACACAGGCAGCCATGAATTACGTTGTCACTGTAACTTGGAAGAATACGATAAATTTTCTCCCAGGAAGTCACTCTCGCATCGCCAGAGTTGTAGATGCCTTTGTTCGTCCACCTTGAAGTATTTACGTTCGTGTGTCTGCCCTGTTCCTGTTGTTTGTTCTTCCTTCAGAGTCACCGGCAATGTGGTTCTTGCCGTAAGTTTCATGTGCATGTAGTTACGCTGCTACTGAAAGAAGTAAAAATTGAACATGAGGCAATCTGCCCGAGGCACATTTTTTTTTGTCCTAGAATAGTAAGAATATTATCAACGAAAAAAGCTGCATTCCTAAAGTATTTATACAAGTATGAGACACGCGCATTTCACGCTGTCGGAACATTCAACGTTAATACTCACAGAAAAAAAAACTACTTCCGATACCGAGGAGCAACTCCTGATTGTTTATAACAGGTTCGCGTGGCCAATTCATATCCCAGGTTAAATTGTAACAATTGAAATTATACATATTGACTATATTTTCTTCCACGATTTCAGGAAGTAATATCAGCAACCGAAAGCAATTGATGGTGTGTAGTTATTGTGGTGGTATTTTCAGAGATACCAATTTTAAATCGGAAATTTCCTCCGCTTGCTGTCACGTTTTCTGTTTCGGTTTGTCATCGTGTCATGTTAAAGTCACAATGACCAAAATAGAAATAACTCTAAACAGTTATAATAAGATGGGCAACCGTTGGCTTAGTGGTATTTCGAACTGAAATAACGACCACATCAGTCCCAAGCATAGACACCCTGCCAAACTGACATTAAACGACACTTGTTTCACTTATAAGACAAAGGTGATCCCGGGGATGTGGACGTGCTTAGAGAATGTGTGACATGCTGAGCATATCACTATGCGCCCCTTCGATTACTAACTCGATCCTCTAGCTTCACCACTTAGCGAGCACTCTGTCTTATGGACCCTAACGAAGAATTTCATAATGTAACCCACATTGTGGCCTTATCCGTCCTCCGTAATACGTGACGTGGAGGCAATAGGTGCTAATACCGGAATTACCTGTGCCCTTGCATTAGACAGCCCATCGCATCACATCACCGAGCCCACCCACTTCATTAAGCGCAATAAAACGAATTGCTGGTCAATTCGGTTGAGTCGCACCAAAACATGTACCCACACCAAACAAGCACAGCACAGGTGTGGTGTCTTCCGGTAGTGCATGGAAATTTCCTGCAATAGCTTTAAATGTACAAACCAGGAAGTGAAATTATCAGAGTGGGTTGGTCGGCCGACGTCGACGGTCTGTGATCGATGATCCGATGAAAAGACGACTCGCTGGCTCGTTGGCGGACGGCACATAGTCGACGAAGGTCTACTCCAAGTCAACTCCAAATGTACAATATGTACAATTTATTTACACTACGTATTCACAACTCGTGGCTCGTCATCGCAAACAAGAGGTGAAGTAAGGCCCGCGTCGAGCGGGGCTCGCAGCTCCTCTCCTCTACTTCTCTCTCTGTCTCCTCTGCCCCTGTTCCCCCTCCACCGGCTTTTCAAACAAACGAAGTAAATACTCCTTCTTCGAAATCTTACATCGCTTTCAGCTATTATAGAGTGACCGACGCGTAAGTAGGCGTCGTCTCCGGGCCCGCTCATCGGGTGGACACAAAAGCGCGGCGAATAACAAAGAAGCGTCCGTGGTTTCTCCTTACACCCCTCGCGTCCAACTCAGACCGGCCGGCGGGGAAACAAGCACAATACAGGTAAACAAGCCAACCCCAACGAAAGATGTCTAGCAGCTGGGCGGTTTTAATTCCGAAGTGAGGGGCCCGAACATGACACCTCCCAACCAAGAATTTTATCCGTACACGTGCTGTACGTACAACATAAACTCTGGTGGTGGGTTATAAAAACCCGATAGACGAAACAGCAAAAAAACTCACTCGTAGCAATCGCTATATAATTTACTGCATGCAACACTCTCAAACGTACTGTAGCCTAAACGCTCCGCAGGAATAAAACGTAAGTTCTGAATAGTCCCAAAGAACACTTGCAGCAAAGAACAAAAAATACAACAAGACTCCTCACTTTCCTCACGAAAGGCGGTGTGCCTTCCGCAAACTCCAAAACTAAACGAAAACGCTCAACCACAAAGAATATACACTTCAAACTGTCCTTGAGGGCACTCATTAATTAAAAAAAGAGTAAACAAACTACCAACCAGCCTCCAAAAAGGCGACAGCTTTAACATTAACACACAAAAGCGATCTCGCTTTATACCCGGCACACGCGGAAAACCTTGCCCTTGACGTTCAGAGGCTACCAACCGCACGAAAGGTGTAAACACTTTTCAGTACAACTGAAGTAATATTACAAAGCGCAATACATGCAGCTACAAACGCATGCAGGATAATTCTTTCACTCCAACAAGAGAAAAAGACACTCAAACACTGCAAAAAGCAAGGACTACGCCTTCTTCTGTAGCAATGAAAACATGTTAAAGAAAGTTCGCATCGTCTCTTTGCGCACTCGCGGACGAATGTTCTTTCCGAATGCGGAAGAAAGATTGTTCATACCTGCTGCAGTTCACTGGCTGTGCGCTTGCGGTGCACTCAAGGTTCACTTCGTTGCCTGGACCAAGCATTCAAGGCACTGTCTCACGCACAAAAACCACGGATGCTCGCCTCTATCCTACACCTCGACGCCCCATTTTGGCGCCCCTTCTATGGTGACTTGTGGGCGCCACTTCTATGGTGGGCGCCCCTTCTATGGGTCACTTCTATGGTGGGCGCCCCATTTGGGTTGTATTGCGCTCATTCGGACGACGCTGCTAGCACCATTGTCCGAATGAGCGCAATACAACCTAAATGGGACGCCCACCATAGAAGTAACGGTTTAAGCCGATGGGAGGAGAGGAAGAGGCAAACGAATAAAAGCTAGAGCACTCGGGGCCAAAAAGCAAGAGCTCGTACTTAAACAAGTCCCTGGGTTGCCCAGAAAGCCCACCTAACGAAAGCCCGCTTTTGGTCCCACCCAAAATCGAAGTGGGCCACTCTAAATGCTCTATGCCGGAAGGGTCACTTCCCCTTGCCATCATGGAACTTATCACAGGATTTTCTACCTGCGTCTGCACGCCGCGGTACTGCACTTCGCATGCAACTAAGTGCACCGCCTTTACATAGTCGCAACACCGGCTTTTGGGCACTCGGCGGACCAGCAAATGGAAAACACGCGAGTCGCGACATCGCCAATTGTGCCGCCGGCTCCCTTGATACGCCCTTATCGTCTTCTGAACCGCATGCCCCGCAGCGCCGTCGCTTAGTTGGCCCTCGGACTCACATGCGCCCGACACAAGCTCGAGTCTGCTCACCGGCAATACGCCGCCAACCGATTCCGCACACTCGCCACCCGGAGTGCGTCGTTCGGAACTAAGCCCGACGATAGGCATCACAACACCACCCCTCGGGGCGCCTATCTCTGGTTCGGGTTCTACAACATGCGCTGCGGCCTCACCCTCTACAACTGCGTACATCAACTCCAGCTCGAGATCGCACGTACAGTCTAGTAATGCGCAGCCTACTGCCAATACGCACCCATCTGGGGCAGGCGCTTCTACACTGCGATCAACCTCGACGGCACAAAGACTTTGCTCGCAAGCCACTAGCGCAAGGAATTGCCGCACAATTGGCTTGCTCCGCCTCCCTCGCAAGCCGCTGATCCAAAGCCCGTGTCGCCTGCTCAATCTTGAGCTCGAGCTGCTCGATCGCAGCGAGGGTTGCAGCCATTCCCTGCTCTATCTGCTCAGGCGACAGGACCACCGCCATTGTGAAAGCTTTAAGCCAACCCGACTCAGCAAAAACTACCCTGAATAACGCGCAAAGCAACTTCCACTTAATACACTCGTACAGCAGCGGTCGCATAAAGAAGGGCAAAGGGACTCTCTTTGCCACCGCTGTCCGCACGCTGTCCCGGGGGGACGAGCAAGAGGGTGCCGAGGACGGAAGACCGCTGCGCCGCTCTTGATGCTCTCGTTCACTTGAGCGCTCCAAGACCCACCGTCGCCGGATCCAGGTGCTGCCTCATTTATTCCAGCTCTCACCCTGTCCGCAGTTACCTCGCTGGTGTGGAGCGTTTGCTCCCCGGCGCCTCTGGCGAAGACGTTGCACCACCCCCCGAACTCCTGCTCGGACCCTCGAACTCTCGCTGACGCCGGGTGCTGCCGTCGAGAATGCAGCTCTCTCCTGTTGTCCGAGCTCGTCCTCGGTACTGCAGCCTGGAGCTTCTGCTTCCCGGGGTCTCTCACCAAGATGTCTACCCGGACTCTGGCCTCGTGTCGCCGCTGCAGCCTCGATTGTCTGCTCCCTGAAGCCTCTCACCAGGATGTCGCTTCAGCCATGGAGCGGCCTCCCCGTCGTCCACCGGAAGGCATCTCGACCGATTCCGGTCACGGTCCCAGTTAACTTTCAAAGGTGGATCGACTTCGACGACCGATCCACCTTTGAAAGTTAACTCTTGGGTACACCGCAAGAACTAGTCCTCATTGTCGTCGTCTGTATGCACCCACTCTTTACCGAAGCGTTCCCTGGTATGCAGCACGCAGTCTTCCTGGTGGATATCTCAGTGTGAGCCCGCTAGAGCCAGGTGTGCTACATCTCGTCCACTCAGCAGTAGGCAGCGAAAGATAATTCTTTTTATACCTGCCTTAACCCACTTGGCTACTCTACCACCAAGTCGTTCATACTTTTCGTCTACCGAACTTCTCAAAATTTCCTTATCCACCACATATTCTTCCCCATCCACCCACTTACAGTCCCCTGGTAGCCGTGGTTTCCTACAACGGCCTGATTCAATATTCTCCATCTCGACGCATAGGCTCACTGATCCGTCACCCACCTCCGCAAACAATCCCTTCAAGTAACGCGTGCTTTCGTGCGTTGCCGTTCGTCGACACCCTCAAGCGGGATGCCTTGTGACTTGTTCCCTCCCTCCGCTGTGTCCACTTTCCATACAGCCTGCCGTGAGTCACCACCAAAATTACCATCATTACCATAATCATCATCATCATCTTTGTATTTCGGTGCATTGCAGAAATAATGATTTGATTTGATTGTAGTGTTTAACGCGAAGATGCAACGCAGGCGATGAGGCGCGATGTATTGGAGGGTTCCGGATTCATTTGGACCACCCGGGGGATCTTTAACATGTGGTGAAATCTCATACACACGGGTGTTTGCGCTTTTCGCCTCCGTCAGAAAAGCGGTAGCTGCGGGCGTTGTAAGACTAATGCCTCTCTGGCTTGCGCTTCTACAGCCTGCGCAAGCTGCTGCTGAACGGTCCCCCTACCACTTCGATAGCCCAGACTCGTTACAGAACTGTGCTCATCGACTCCTTTGGCTTGGGCATTTGCTAAATACTCTACGTCTTTCCACCCTGATATCTCTCCTCACCAGAATCTCTCACGGGATCGACGTCATAACAACTGTGGCTAACCTACCACCGCTCGCTCCCGCCATCCGCAGGCGCACTTCTCTCCTGCCGCCACAACCTCCTAACACACTTTCCGCACGTCGACTCATGAAACGCGAACTTTACGTCTAAAGCAGGACTGTCCCACTTCTCGCATGATCCTCTAAACGATATGTCGATTACACCGGTGGTAGTGCCGGGGTAGTGAGTGGTGAAAACGTGGCCTTACTACTTGACGCCTCAGAACTTGGGTCTCCTGAGCACGCTGTTCTCTAGGAGTGGAATATCACGAACTTAGTTTCCAGAACCGCCGCCTTAGCTCCCAGCGGCAACAGAGTCTACGTTCAAGCGGGTTTATTCACCGCATTTTAGTAATTAATTCAAACCCTGGCGCAATTACTCATCCCCCCGTGACCAACTTTTTTCCACCCAGATTAAGATGGCAGCTCTGGTGGTAATTCCTCCCAACGTGGGCACACGGATTACTGAATGGCTTCACCCGTCGGATTAAGATCGTACATAAAGCGTTACTGGTGGTTGTCAAGCTGAGCGCACGTCTTTCTTTGGTCGACCCGTCGCCTCATCCTTTGTCGATTTTCCTCTTAAAGTTTTAGCTCTATAATTTGGAAGACCTTACGACCACGTCCTCCTTCTTGCCAAGGTTTTTCTAAGGCCATTCCCAAAACACGAATGCTCCCTGACGTGGCATTAGGTGATGATATGGCGACCGCTAGAACCAGAGTGATTTCTAAATACCATAGAACGCGCCCCTTCCACAAAAAAATCTATTAACTCGTGAGTAATTCTTCTGAAGAGGCGATCGAAATTCTCCGTATTGCGTCCGTATTTTAACGACACAACGCCTATTACAAACATGGGCCCCATGTTTGGGTGGTTCTAATCAATGGAGCTGTCTCCACCGCCGACCGTGAACATCCAGGCTTCCGATGAAGCTCTCTATGAACAGGTGCACCGGATCCACAGGAGCATTATCCATCACTACGTGGACCTGGGGAGCTTAAGGCTGTAATCAGGACATGGACGTAGGTTCTGGGGGCGATAAGGTTTGTTCTCTCTGTCTCCTTGGCTTGTCTACGCGTGACAGACACATCAGTCATAACAGGTCAACAGGGGTAGGGCTGCCGCCTACGATACCCTACATCCAATCTGCGACATAGACTTGGCTATTTTAACGGGAAACAACTTTCTCCCACCCTTGCCTCTTTGTTTTTCAGCAGCTGTATTAAGTTGCCCGACATAACATCATCATTTTGACGGTAGTTTTAGACTACACCGAAAGTGTGGTCATCCCTGTTGCGGCTTTTATGAGCGTGCATTGGAAATACTCATGAACAGTGCCAACTGCATCATGAAAGTCAAGATCCAACACCTAGATAAAAAAAAACACGATCAATACCGGAAGGCATTGAAGACACCATAGAAGGCATCAACACATCTTATATAAAAAAATATGTGCTTGCTGCCTCACCATTTCAGACTAATAACGTAGGCTCCCTGTGCAAGTTTACCGCTAAGGCGCAGCCAGCGCCAAAACTTTGGAGAGCAAGAAGTGGATCAGAGGAAACAAGCCGACGGGGAACAAAATAAATTAGGGGTAAACAAGGACCCAGACGAGCGGATGTGTACGCTAGGCCTACAATTTTGTTCTCGCTTTGCGTGCAGTTCTGTCGGTTGCCCTCTATTTTGGTGTATTCCCATTATTTTTGTTTTCTTTTCAACTCTCAGGAGCCGTTAAGCGTACGGTATCTGCTTACTCGCTGCAGACACCGCCTGAAATACGCTTCCAGCAGCACCGGAATGTCTTAGTCTCGCATGGGCCGCGGCAGTCCACAAACGTGGTGGCTGCTTTTGGGATTTGGTGATGCCGTGGCCCTAGCTATAAATTAGGTCAGTGCATAAACCCGTCCGAAGACAGCACTTCCAAGCAGCCTTTTTATGGCGTCGGACAGTGTGATAAATCGCTTATCGTCCCACGCAAAACGATCGCGCGGACCCGACGCACTGGAGCCTTCCCCCATATTTTAAGGCTTTTGTGTCTGCGCCACTGTCAAAACAATGGCACGCTTCGTTCTATAAATCCTTATCTTGTCTATGCACGATAGGGCTGGCCGGCACATCGTAAAATCGCGTCTGTAGTTGGGAGCCCGCGATTCGTTCGCAGAGGAACAGATACCCAGGGACTAAGCAATTCCGCGTGTAGTTAACAGTTAACCAGAGGTGTAAATGTGTGGTGCTGCGGTCGACAGCGTTGCAAGCAAGTGGTCTGATACCTTTCCTAATCTGGTCGGTGCCACCTACGCAGCCAACTACCTCAGAACTACCAACTACTTCGGGACAGCGGCCAGCCTTCGGAACCAAGCCTGCTTCGAAACCACCTGAAGCAACCGATGCGAGACAATGCTAGACACAGCGGTTGCTGTATGTGCAAACAAAAATGCGTGTGCTGCGCCTCATGCACAGAATACGGCCGTATTAAGAAAAAATCAGCGCTTATAGTATAGCCGGGAATTGACTTAGGTATCCTTAAATCGCAGTGTTTACGCACCGCATCCACGCAATCTCCTTTATCAACATGAAAACTTTGGCGAGTTGGTGATGCATGTTGAACCACAGCGCAAACAAGACACGGGGCGATGGCAAGAGGACACACGAAACGCTGACTTACAACTGGATTTTAGTTCCTCCAACGATTCCAAATATAAACGAAACCGAAGAAAACAAAACATGAAGAAAACACACAAAAACTTCGTCATAAATAAACACAGAAGAAACCCCAAAACTAACCATTATCGGCACGTGTCCGGTTAAGACAGTCTATCTCCTTCTTAGTGAGTGCAATAGACGCTACACTGATGCAATTCTAACCCACGCGCACTATTTCAGTGGCCTTTATAATTTCTTCAGTCAGCGTGTTCAAATTTCTGCCGATAACACGGCAATCTTAAAAAGCCGAGTTGTGGGGCTCTTAACTACGAGACAAACGGCCAAGGCCTAAGAAGCATGTGGCTGTGAGCCCGTATCTTCATGGCGTGTCGCCAAACTTAAAAACGATAGCTAACACAGTTGGGCAAAGTAATGTGCTCTTCTGCACAAAAAGAAACTGTCAGCCCTCTCCAGCATGAACCACGATTCGGGGAGGGAACAATCCTCGTGTCAGATAAAGCGCAGACGCCCTTCATTGATTGCGTTGAAGGCGTCGTTTACAAACCTGCCTTCAAATTGTGGAACGAGGTATGTCGGTCAAGCCGTAAGATTCCTCAATGACCGCCTGCGAGAGTGCCACAATAACGTTAAAAATAAAGCAGCGGTCATCTTGCCACCCACTGCGACACATGCGTCTGGTAGCCGCTGTTTGAAGATTGTCGCGTTATCGGCAGAAACTTGAACGCGCTGACTCGACAAATTATAGAGACCGCTGAGATTGGAAGCTTGGGAGAGAATTGCATCAGTGTAGTCTCAATTTCACTCACGAGGAAGGAGATAGACTATCATAACAGGGCACGTGCCAATGATGGTTAGTTGCGGGGTCGGTTCTGTGTTTATTCATGCGGGTGTTTCAAGTGTTACTTCATGTTTTGTTTGCTTCAGCTTCGTTTATATTTGGCGTCGTTGGAGGTAACAAAATCCAGCTGTAAGTCAGCGCTTCGTGTGTCCTTTTGCTGTCGCTTTGTGTCTTGTTTGCTCTCTGGTTCATCAAGAATTTTTTATTCGTTCCCGATAAGTGTAGAGAAAGGATGAACCAAGTACTATGGCTGACATCAATCCTCAGCGCATTCGTCGTCTAGGTAAGCAACAGCGTAAATGACGGCGACCATGAAGCACTCCTGGTTAACCCGCAGCGGTGGATAAATAAATTTTGAAAATGTCGCTCCGCTGTTGACGTATGGATGCGGAAGTTAATCTGGCATGCCCCATCCATTGCACGGTCAATAAAAACAACAATACCAAGGACAACTAGGCGGCACTTGCTCGAGCCCTAATCTCGCGTTCACCTACGTTGAATAGCGTTTTTTATAGGGGAAAGCACCTGAAGGCAGAGGCTAGCCCGTCCGGCGTCCGGCGTCCGTGCTCACCGCAGAGAACCGTGGAAATCAGAGCATCTCTGAACAGAAGGTTCACAAAAGGTTAACAAAGGACGGAATAAAAGGTTCACAGAAGGTTAGAGAAAGAGAGTAACAGAGACGCATAGCACCGTGTAAATCGGAACATCTGTGAACAAAAGGTTCCCAAAAGGTTAGAGAGAGAGATAAAGAGAGGGCGGGCTCCTGGAAAGCCGTGCTGCTTATGCGCGTGGAGCATTGTATTGAATTGGATTTGATTGAACTGGATTCGATTGGATTGACATGGATTGAATTAAGTGTAATTGTATTGAATTGAATTGGATGGGAAATCGTTTGAGCAGCACCGAGCGCTCTCACGGGTGATTACGGTAAGAAAGATTCAAGGCGCTTCGCCCACTAATCATGATTTACTTCGTGGAGATGCGTAAACGTTTTTGCTAGGCTCGGTGGCAACCTTCAGGACAACAAAAAATGTACAAAATATGCAAAGTTAATGCTCACTTCCCTCCCTGTGCCCGTTCCACGAAGTGGCTGAGTGTCGGGCCCAGAGGATAGCTACCCATGTTAGGGGCGGAATACCTCTTTTATTCTCTTCAGTCTAGGAGTTCGGGCAGGGACTCAGACACCCTCGCTAGGAATGCGTCCTCTGACAGATCGGATTTACTGCATGGCGATATCGTATTGAGCTTCTGACAACACACTGGGATGCCGCCGTTTTCACGCCGCGGTCGAAGGCAGAGCAAGGAATGTCGAGCCGTGTTGTAGTTTGTTTTCGTCGCATAACAAATGGGCGCCTGACAAGGACCTGTCTGCGGCAGGGTGTTTCGATTAAGCCCGAAGACTGATTGTATCGTCAGAGGACATGCTTGCGAAACGAGCATTGTGTTGGGTTCTTTGTAAGAGAAGCAGGAGTTCTTTTTCTGTCGGGCTCATGAGGGATGCCTTTCTCTGAATGAAATTGTTTCTGCCGAAATTCTATTTGGGAATGTTGGATTCCGTCTTTGGTTCCGAGAAGCAGAAGTGCAGTTTTTCTTGCTTTAGGGGCGGTCTCAACGTTTGTTAGCTCAAAAAAAAGATCGACGCATTAGGAGGGTGGAAGTCCCTTAATGTGCGTCAATTGCGAGAGGTATGCAAGAATAGCGAGAAGTCTGCAGGAAAACTAGTGAATAATAGGGGACTTCAACACTGACTTGCTATGAACTGAGCGGTCAGTTTTTTAACATTACTTCAACGATTTCCGTATTTGGTATTGAGCCGGTGGTCCGGGAACCCACAAGTGAAAACCTCTTAAAGATAATCTCACCCATGCCTGTGATGATCATGTGAGCATGTGAGCAACCGACCTATCTTACGAGTACAGCCGGAAATGTAATTATGCACAAACACGCACATAACTTCTACGTTGTGAAATAATTACAAAGACCAACTCTTTACTATCGGCTCATACTCATACTGTCACCATGTTAAGTATGTTTGGTAAACAACTTGTTAGCTTTCACTGGAATTTTTTCATTCGACAAAACAACAGTACCAGTGCAAATAACAGTTCCGTTCGCACTTAGGCCAGTTGAAGGAGGAGTGTAATAAAATGGCAGTAATAAAAAGAAACAAGGGCTGACCATCAATTGCATACCTCCGATGTTTTAGCGCTGATAAAATCAACCAATATGCGTTGCAGAAGGTGTCGCCGAACCACGTATAACGCAGTGCTACATGAAGAGTTCGGTATGGCAAGAAATATAGCGACCACACAGATTCTTTTGTGAAAGAGGCAATTCTGCGCCTAAAGATTCAAAGTTTTTTTTCCGCAGTATGACTAGAACTTTGTCCTTAGTGAATGAGTTAGGACGTAACAAACGCCTCTCTGCAAAAAAAAAAAGAAAAACATTATAGAAATCCACTTTGATTCTGCTACTTTCGACCTATCCAACAAATTCTCTAAAACTTTTTCACTAGAAAAACGAACCAGTTCAGGGTACGAGTCACAATTTACAACGCTATCATGTGTCATCGTTCTCCTCTACTGCGCTTTCGACAGAGGCTGGTCTTTGCATACTCTGTAATGCTTGATAACGTACAGAAAGCTGATATCTATAGAAATATTGGGTACTAAAAATGGTCATTTTGTTTACATTGAACACAATATAAGGGTTATAAATACTCTTGGCGAGACAGTCTAAATTACGCACGCGTAATTTCTCTCTATAAAAGCGGTAGCAGAGAGTCCTTCAAGCTACCGCCATCTATCGGTTCTATGGTGTTTATCGCAAATAATTAAACAAAAACACGTATTGTGTGTCACGATTGTCTTTGTAACAAAACATGAGTGACTGAGTAAGTATCAATACTAGTTTATTTGCTGCTCGGGAACGTAGGTGTCTTGAAAAGTTGTCCGATACCCTTCATAGCAGCATAGGTCAGAACGAGGATTTGCTTGGGCAATTTCTTGGTGATAAGAAAGGAAATTTGATGGCAGATACAGTGAACCATGATATACTCTGCGATAAATTATAACTTTGTGTTTTCCCCGGACCATTTCCATCCCTGCTCTAAAGTTAAATTCGCGATAATTATCAAGTGGTTTCACTTGAATCAGTGCTGAGGGATTGCATTAGCATTAAGAGTGGTGTACCGCAAGGAAGTATCTTGTCACCTCTTTTTTCTAACTTTATGTTCAAGATTTAGCTACTGTTGTTAAAACTTCAATTATTTATCAATACCCTGATGACAACCGGCTGGTATCCGGCAATTCAGATAATTCGCTTGCTTTTTGAAATCTTCAAAACGATGCTAGAAATGTAGCCGGTAGGTTTGAGGCTAATATAATTACCGTACATCCCCAAAGTCGACCCGTTTGTATCCGAAATCGACAGAAAACAGTGCCAAATGACTGGTTCATTCTGTTACACAGATCTAATCGTTCATATTGTTCCTGTAGACGTATTTTGTCCTTCGAGTCTGGTTAATGCTTACTTGTATATTTTGATGGGAATCTTTCGTGGAACAGACACATGACCCACATATATAAAACATTGAGAGGTGCGGCCAGTATGTTGTACAACTTTTAGGTAATTATACTTTTCTCTGTTCAAAAAATACTTGCTCAACCTTTGGGTCGCAGTTTTTGCGCGTAGGGAATGTGCTGTTTTTTCTACTGCTCCACTACCAGGAAAAATAGTGTTAAGAGTATTTAAAAAAAAAGCCTATCCCAGAGTGTTCTTTATAAATCACACATGCCGGATTCGGACACTCTATTTAGGACAAGTGGCTTAGCGTGGTTTGATATTTTTTTAAGCCTATTATTGTGCTGAACTCTAAATGTAAACGTATACCTCTGCGGCATATACGTCATTATTTGACGCCAAATGTCTGTACCAATTACGGATTGGCCGCAAGGCCGTATCACACACCTGCTACTTTCGATGACTTGCGTGACAAACTGTTCCCCCTAAGTACGCGGAAACAATTGCGTGCTGCCATTCTAGCATTACACTGTTGCTGATGTATCTATGTGTGCGCGGTGAACACTCGGTCAGTTCTTTGATTTGTGAGTGTATCTTGGTGATGAGAAATGTTAGGATGGTTTGCAAGAGTACGAATCGCTTAAGAGCGCGTGATGAGTTCTGCTGAGAAATGCTAACGATGCCATTATAACCAATTTTTTTATTTATTGTGTTTGTTGTTTATGTCTAATAATTTGTCTTCCTTTTGCTTATCTTTTTCTCCTTATTCTTGTTTACTTTTTTGTCCTCTATTTATTTGTCGCTATCAATGAGCACTTTTGACAGTAGCGATTGCCGCCGCTGCTGGGTGCCACCGCACAAACCTACCTGTTGGCTTTGGCTGGCCCGTTGAAACTGTGTATGTGCTCCCTGATAATAAACTGATTATTATTATAATTTTTATTGTCAACAAACGCTCACACAATATTCTTAATCTCGGCGTAGTTCCTTCCCCTTAAACACGTCTCAAGTAAGAATCATCGCGCCATAAGATTAGTTTGTTTATATATTTTATGGTATCTATATTTACCCTGTTATTGATATGATTGTGTTCCATTCAGTTGCACGTATTTTAAAAGTAGTGCACGGGTATTTTACCACATTCCGACAAACATTTTGTTAGAGGTTGCTTTGGAAAAACAATTACTGCAGTGTCAATGCTTGTTACTGACAAGTCATTTGGGTGGCGTTCTCTTTGAGAAGTTCTAATTTAAAACAATCATCACCCATAGTAAACGATAGGATTATATTTAGATGTGTTTACTCATTTCTTCATCCCCTCGCCTATTTTTGTCCGGTCCAGAACCTAGCTCGCGCCCTTCAGGCGCACTGACAATGGCATGCCGCATAGATGCCCCACCGACAATACAGTTCGTTAATGCTCGCTAACTTGAATTTACACGTAATTCAAACTGACGCCCGGGTCCCGGCGCAGCAATGTAATACAATGACGTATAATTCCAAGGCATCGGTATTCACAACGGTTATTTCGAAATTGCAGCCCCTGGCTTAGGGAGCTCGTAGAACCGAAAGCTTGGCCCATAGTGAGCACAAAGTGTTGCAGAACCAAACCAAATTTACTAGAGACGCGAAACAATGAGAGAGAAGCACAAGCAGACGCACAAGTTCGCGTGTTTGGTGGAGCCAGCTCACGCCAGTGCAGGATTTGCTTTCGGCCACCAATTTTTATTCTCAAATCAAATTCCGCATCGCGCCTTATTAGGGATGACAAGTCTAGATGTGGTTTCTCGGGGTACTGTCAGCGGGGCGTGGGTAAATGATAGCCAGTTCATTTTAGCGCCCGTCCACCTATTGTAAGTCCGCTTAATCCGATCTAATTTACAGTTTTTTTGTGTAGAAATTAAGGAACTTTTACAGTAGTTAGTGTATCCCGCGCTGTCGCTACCTCCACAATAGGCGCCCGCGCCAGTCAATTGGTGAGAAACATTGTGGGAGCGGCGCCTTCCGGTGCTGCCAGAGACTGAATAGGTGCAAGGTGCAAGGATAACGTACAAGTGGGCATCGCCAAATAATGTGACAGGGAAAAAAAACGTTACACTCACAGAACAAATTACGCCAGCGAGTTGAAGCCCCGCGTGAAGTCTGGGTATGTGCGGATGCCTATAATAAGAAATGAAGCCAAAACGTAAAACGAAGCCAACAGACGAGACGGCTGTACATATCCCAAAAGAAAGGCAGCATGCACGTGAAAGGAACTTAGCGAAAGAATGCCAGCGTTGGGAGGGCTAACCGTCTGGAGTTGGCGCAATCTACGGGGTTGTAGACGTCGCCGCCAGGCTGACCGGCCGTAGATCAACACAGAGTGGAACGAACAGCTTGAAATGAGCCCATTTGTTATGCAGCGCCCCCTAACCTCTTCTAGCGAGAGAGTCTAGACAACTTTCTCGAAGAGCTGGGTTCAGTATGCGAATGCTCGTCCATTTTTATTCTGGATGTGTCGACTAGGCCGAGTGCGGCGCTGCTAATGTACGTGTCTCTCGAGAAGAAAGTCCGTCAGCTTATTTCGGACGCAATCTGCAAACCAGCGCCGCGGAATGTTTTCTGCTGCGTTCCTCTGAAAATAACAGGTTCCGGTGAGTGCTCATGCATGCAGGCCTGTCTCACCTCCGCGTGATCACTCTGTATGGTTTCACTTCCGGAAGCTTGCTTGAAGATCACGCCAATTTTCCTACGCAAGATAAGGTAACAGAACGATAACTACCCGTCACACAAGCCTCACAAAAACCGTGTGGTGAACGCTATCCCCGAACGTCGCGTGTTGTATACTGAGGCTTCCCCTAAGTAGGGTTATAAATCTAACATTTAATGCATAGCGCTACCAGGACACTGCGGCGCCTACTACAAATTAGTGTAATTTCGTTTGCTGATCTCACTGTACTTCCATTTTTAAGCTGATGAACTGAAACACAAACTTTTTCTTCTTACGTGGCAATAAATAATTTGTGATGTATACAAATATGGCTGTAAAAAACCGTGCAAAGCTCATTCTCACGTTCATTTGGGGGCCTTCTGAAAATGCAGAAACTGAAATACGAGGAATAGCGAGAGGGGAAGGCGGAATGAACGTGTGTATCTATTTGGACCAGTGTTGTAGGTATGTATTAGTCGTCTTGTAGGATAGGACCTATGTTTAGAGTCCAGAAACTACATCGTGAAATCACATTTCTCGCTTTTAGGTGGTGTACTGCTGCTTTCTCACAATGTACGCACTTAGGCATGCTTTTGAATGGAGACCAGCGTCTGCTAACGTCCTTGAAGTCCTCCTTTCAATATCTGCTTTCACCCTGACTTGGTTTCCTCTTATAGAATATGCATGTCTGAAGAATTTTGCAAGAAACAACTCTACACGTATACTGCGAAAAGGAAGTATTGATAGACGTCTAATGTGCGTATAAAAATGCTCTCCTCTTTTAGGTCAATTTTAAAAATTACGTCAACATTTTAAAAATGTTGAAAACAAAACTTTGTCCACTTGCACCACGTAAAATACTCTCTGCTTTGTTCGAAATTCCTGGTGAGCTGATGTCCGGAGAGAAAAGACTCCGTTTGATACATTTGGAAGCTATAAGTCATGACTGAAGCATAAACATTGGCACAAAATTGCAACAGAACAAATTTTTGTTCGAAATACGTTTTATAGCCGTGAACCAATAAGGCTGGACTGGCGGTTGTTAACAAGTGGCTGTGGTTTGGAAAACTACAAGAGAGTGAGTGATCATAATGGGCAAAATATAGCGAAATAAATTGGGTACTTGCTTTCAATGTATTCCGCGAGGCATATTATTTTTAGGTTGGTGCCACAGGATGTTTTAAGGATTAAAACTTATTTGGAAAATTTCTGCGAAGTCATATCGCTTCATTGAGCGAAACAACGGCCGCGTATCTACTTGCTTGGCTGCAAATGTCGAACACACAGACAGACAGATACACAGACCTACAGACAGACAAAAATTTATTTTACATTTCGTTGGCGCGTTCCCGTGTGCCTGCGTGCCCGCGTTTAAACTTGGCAATTTATGACCACTGGCATGGTAGCTGAAGGTTGAAAAACGGACGTTTCGCGCATCGCGCTTCTGGTGTGCGCCGTATAACACTAAAACTGTAGGGCGACGCCTCAAACTCTTTTGCTAGCCGCTCGGCAGGTGGCACGGACGTTTCCCTAGAACTCCGGAGATGACGTTGACACTTCTCCGCAATATCCTCCTAGGTTCAAAGATAGTTCTTGGTAGAGAGGTAGCAGCAGCAGGCGAGGAAGTTCACGGATGTGACCACCTGCAGGACCACTGCCAGATGTCGCCACGAGGTGCGTTTTCTACAGTGGCTGCATTTTCCGTTTTTTATAGCGAAAATGAAGCATCCACGTATTGCTAAAAATATAATAATAATCATCACCAGCCGACTCATGCCCACTAAAGGACAAAGGCCTGTGCCATTGACTTCCAGCCGCTTTTATCCTGCGCAGCTCGAGACCACAGTTTACCTCCGAATTTTGTTATTTCATCCCTCCATCACATTCACGGCCTTCCCCTTCTTCTAGATGTATATTTTGGTATCCATTCGGTTACCCTAATTACCCACCGGTTGTAGTTCCATCTGACTACAGGGACAGCCCCACTCCATTCTTTTTCTTTATTTGAAGTATGTCTGCTACTCCAGCTCAATGGTGTACGCAGGATGTTGCTTCAGAGGGGGCCGGAACCCGGAAAAAAGAAGGGCCAAAGCCAAAAAAGAAGCACAACGCAAAAATAACTAAAAGTCAGTAAAAAAATGACCGTCATTCACTGAGGATACATTTTCGGCGACTGTGTAATAAGTACAGGCCGGACTTTAAGGCGCTAAAAAAGCGCGGGGACGGCGCCAAACATAGGCAGGCAAAATAACGTTTTAGGTCTCCCGCATGGTAACTATAGAGACAAAAAAAGTTTACATAAACAAAGACGTGCGCGACGTCTATCTATGACGAAAAAAAACAAGAATCTCATTGTTTATGAATGGCACAAAGGTGTCAGCTGTTGAACATAGCCGTTTAATAATCCCGTAACAGTACTGGACTAATGACAATCCACTACAAGTTCACTACTCACTTCATGTTGAATGGCCACTGTTGCTTGCTCTAGCATCGTGTAGAGTGAAATAAACAAAAGAAAAGTATGCTTTAAATCTTCAAATACTGAATAAAAAGCGCGCAACATCATGTCCGTATGGTGAGAATAAATTAGGACACAACAAAAACAGACACAAACAGTAAATGCAAGACAGGACGATTTAATGAAAATTTAATTGATATACCCTTACATGAGGATTGTTAGGTAACTCTCAAGAAGTTTTCCAATACACGATGTTATTATTCAAATTATTCATGCAAGACGTTCCATTACTGCCAAATGCAGTTCCACAAATTCGACGTTCATTTTTCATGAGTAGTTTAGCAGCCGACCGGATTTCTGATGGAGAAGCATATTTTTGAGCCAGCCATGAGTGGGAGTTCAATGCGTAAGTAAGTGCAGGTGCGCACTGATGTGTCGATATTGGCTCCTAAATATAGCAAGGATCTACTAAGAAAGACGTCTTGCATGCTCAACCGTTGTGTGGAAAATACAGATGGATTTGAGTATGATTCTAGAAACGAGGATGCAACTGCACATGTTTGAGAAGTCTGTTTGAAGAGCTCGCGAAAATAATCGAAGAATCACTGTGAACAACTGTGAAAATAACAGAAAACTAGCACCATTTCAAGAAATTTTGTATTAAAAATTGTGCCGCTCGTCACTGAGAGTAAGCGTCCCCATTTACTGGCGCTAGCGGTTGTTTGCGGGAGTTGGTTGAGCTAGAGGACTAGGTAGAACCGCATAGATTTTCGAATATGTAATTCTGATCGGTAACATGAATAATAAACTCAACCTACACTAGAAAGCTAAGCTCATACTAAATAGTATTCATACAGGCATCGATTGCGAAAATAAGCGTTTATAGGCATTTATGAACAAACGACAAAGTAAGAATTTATAGGCACTATAAAAGCACACTAAAAGCACTTCTTACCCCCCTAATTTTGCTCATTCATCAAAAAAGGGTCGAGGAGCGCAAAAAATTGGCATTTGACTAAAATGCAGTCTTTAGTAGTAAAATAGTTTTTTCCCTAACGGCACCGCAAAATGTCTGGCCGATCAGAAGCAGGCGTCCAATTTCCGCAACTGTGTTGAGTTGTCACTTGCGAACGAACAAATATTTTTGGTCGTCTTAATTGTGCAATAAGCCGAACCAGTGCCCTTCTTATTTTTTTTTTGTCACAATGCGCCCCCCCCCCCCGCCCCCCGACCAGGAAACTCCGCAGAGGGCCGCGACCCCCTCACCCCCACCCCTCCACCCCCTTCCGTACGCCAGTGCTCTAGTTTGTTCTCTGATCCAGGTAGCTCGTTTCGTGTCCCTGGGAGTTGCTCCCAACATTAATGGTTCCATGGCTATGCTTGCTTTCTAGTTGTCTAGTAAGGCGCCGAGTGTCAGCTCCGTAGGTCATAATCGGCAGTGTGCTTTGGATGTAGATTTTTCTTTTGGGTGACAGAGGTCGCTTACTATTGATTATTTGTGAGTGCTTGCTCTGTGCTCCCCAACCCATATATACTCTGCCCCAGATTTTTCTCTAGCGATTGGTGTCAGCTCTTAGCATCTGTCCGAAATATTTATATTATTTTGTTTTTTCCAGCGTTTCGTTTCTTAAGCTGAGTAGACGTCTTTGGAATGCTTATTCCTCTTTGCTCCAACTTTTTTTCATCTTGAATTCCCCCCCCCCTCCCCTCCGGGCGTGTTTTCTGAGAGTAGGTCCTCAAACATTGTTTTGACGTGTTCTGCGTTCTCTCTCAGCAATACCGTGACATCCACAAACCTCAAATGCTTGAAGTATTCCCGGTTTGTTGTAATCCTATGTGTTCCCAGTGAAGCTTTCTAAACACCCCCCCCCCCCCCCCCCCCCCAGACATGAGGTGAATAGTTTTGGCGAGATTGTATTGCCCGGTCTAACTACCTTTCAGATCGGAAATTTATCGTGTTGCTTGTGGAGGGTTTTCCTGCCCTTGCATTGCTTACACAGGGTGGTCAAAGTTAAGTCGACAGCTTTTGTTTTTTTAAAATAGGCGCTTGGATTTACGCGAAGACCACCTATTAAGTGAGGTTATGCGCCCACGGGGACACATAAATCGGAGGCAATTATTGATGCAGGTGGTTTGATTACTGAAACTGATTAATAAACCTTTTAGTGTCTACAGTAACCAGGCATGTTTGTATTGGAAAGTTAGACGCAGTGATGTTTCTGCGCAGTTTCAATTGTCAGAATTTTCCTAGCGCATCCGTCCGAGATATCAAACGGCGAAGTTTAATTGCTGTTGGCATTGTTACGCATGCAAGACAGCGTGCACCGTCGCAAAGCTCCTCCCTTGTGTGACGTGCCTGCTGCGTACGGTGGTTAGTTCGACAATGGGAAGGAGGCATAGGCCAAAAGGGATAACTGGCACCCATTCATTCTTGACTGGCATTATCGTAATCTGCAGTACTCTAACCGCTATCGAAACACAGAACAAAAGGGAGGAGCTATGCGCTGGTATTGATTTCTAGCATGCGTAATCGGGCGAGCGTCAATTAAACTTCGCAGTTCGATGTCTGGGAGTACGGATGCGCTAAAAGAATTCTGCCAAATGAAAGTGCGTAAAAACATGATTGCGTCTAACTTTCCAATGCAAACATGCCTGATTACTGTAGCCACTAAAATGTAATTAATACATTTCAGTTAATTAAGACAGTACATCAATAATTACCTCCTATTTATGTGTCCCCCTTGGAGCATAACCTCACTGTTAGATGGTCTTCGCGTAAATCTACACGCCTATTAAAAAAAAACCCGTCGACTCAACTTTGATCACCCTGTATATGCCTCCTAGCAATCTGATGTAGGCTTCTTCTATTTCCTAGTCTTTTAGTGCTTCTAGTACGGCTACTTAGAGTAAGGAGTTAAACGCTTTCTCATAGTCTATATATTTTATATAAATTGGTTTAGTGCACACTGCGGATTTTTTTATCATTTCATTGACGTCATGGATGTGATCCATGATTGAAAGGAACACTAGAATGTCAATTGTCTATTAATTTTGTGCCTCACATGTGCGTAACATTTTGTTTTTGCTAAACAATGTTCACAAATATACACGCTGGAACGAGATCTAGGTGTTTAGAATTGGCTTTCGGCTTAGAAACGTGGCGGTCAACAACTGTCTCAGCTTTGCCCGGGTGGCTGAATGGAGGGGCCGACAGACTTACAGGCAGGCAGGCCAAAATTTCCGCATTGACCTAGCCCAGAAAGGTTATCGTCTTTAAAATTTGAGGTGGATGGCAGCGTTTTCAATTTTTTTCGTTAAAACGTGCCGACACGGAAGTTCTTCAAGATAATTTCCGAAACGCATTCCGCCTGCGAGGACAAGCACTCGATTTCTCTGTGCGACGCAATAACATCGCTCCACCCTTTTCATGTATCTGTCGTCAACGGATGGTCCGCAATTTTGAGCCGTTCTTGCAGCCACACTGAGAAGCTTGCAGGCCACATTTCGTAATACCATGGGTACCATTTGTTTTCTGCAGCAGAAATTTGGTCGTACGAAATTGTACGCGACACGAAAATCATTGCGGGCGAGGCTTGGGCTGCAAAATTAGTTTTACAGCGGAGGTGTCACAGGCTAGGCTATGGCAAAAACGACGTACTTTTGACAAGTATGTAGAAAACAGCCGCAAAGACAAAACTAAATCATGCGCAAAGTATCATACTGGTGAGTGTTTGGTATCTCTTAATCCATTTTAGATATCTTAAAAAAACAGTATACTGTATTTGGCCGCTAGTAGTGCTCTAAATTTATGTTATGTTTCATTTATCTGTTATGATTAGCTACGTCACACGAAAGTAGGCCACTTTACAGAGTTGCCGCATCTGTTAATACGTGGCCATTTTCGGCGAGAGTTCGGTTACCAAAAATTGGTGTAACTCTTTTTTTGTCAAAACTATACCAAAACAAATTATAAGACCATTGGCCGCTTAGACGGCTCCGATCTCAATGGGAGTTTGGCCTACTTTTTGTGATCACGTAGTTCGCAGTGAAGTTTGAAATATTGCAGAATGCCCGTCAGCTGTAATTACATGCATTTCCACAGAAGGAATCGAAAATCCCTCTGTTCATCCCCTGTAATGACACCTACTCATTCCAAGTTTCTTTCAAGTAATACCTCGAAATATTCTAAATCGTAGATTGCAATAAAAAGTGTCGTGTTTTGTTTATGGCTTGATTGCGTCGAATAAATTAAAATACATCACGGCTCATCTTAGCTGTACGTCCTTCTTCGTGGATTGCGATGGCTGACGAATGATTCCCTTCCTCAATACAAGGGAAGTTCCCGTTTGAACGTATTCCCATTTCATAATTTCCGCTTGTCCCCTCCCGTTTCAACCCGGTGCAGAACGACCTTCCCGTTTCGCCTGTTTCCGTTTGAACCCATTCCCATTTCAACTTTCCCATTTGTTCCTTTCCATTTCAACCCGACGCGAAAGAACCTTCCGTTTGGTATTTTCCTGCTTATCCCGTCCCCGGAATAACGTACCCAGTTTATGAAACGCTATAAAAACATTTTCAGATTGTTTTTTCTTTATTTCCGTTTGTTCAGAGCCGCTGCGATAGCAGGCTCAGTACATCCAGAGTCCTTGAGTGCTTTTAAAACCTAGGGTTCACTTTTTAAATCTACAGACGACATTTCGTTACAATTTAAGCCATACCAATTAACAAATCTACACAAATTACACGAAAACAGCGAAATACCTAAGCTAAGCGTATTTATGTCGCGAGGTTCTCCCGGCGTCTGCCCTCGTTTACTCTTGTTCGGTCGACTGACCCTCATCTCTAGCTTCTTGACATCCACCCCAAAACCCCGAGAAAATTAAGTTTTACTACATTAAACCAACGCCATGATGGCCGTGTCTCGAAAAAGTGTGATGAGGGACTACTAACACACACGACTACGTCAACTCAAGCTTCAGGGTATTTGTCGAAGGACGAGAAAATAACCAATAAAAACCAACCGACCCATAGCAACTCCGAGCGCTGTCCATCGAACATAGGGCGGCCTCTAAGTATCGTTCCTAGGACGCGCACCGAAAATATGCTCAGCGCCGAAGACATTCCCGGCTTTGTGAACCAGGCGTGTTTATTACAAAAGGAGCTGTCAGTCCCTCGTCACATATATCCGTTGTAGCTGTGACACTGTAGACCTGTTATGAATTCGAACTTCACTGCGTACCTTGGCCGGTGCAACTTTTCCAAGCGCCGAGGAGGGCCTTTCTCTATTCATCTCTAGCCCCACGAATGACGCCGCATCGAGGATAACCCCACCGACGAACACTCCCCCGCTCTTTGCCTGTTCTAATTCGGTAATTACCTCCGGCAACTACAGAGACCCTCCGCCGATGTCACACGGTACCCTCGGCGCCGCATAGAACTGAGACGACAAAGGTGCGGCTCGCCCCAAAAGGACATTAGCCACCCTTCCCTGGCTGGGATTTTTTTTATCGGCTAGAGGCGCTACCCGGCTGCCCCCAAAAAACGGTGAAACGCGGAAAGCGCTTTCGCGGCTGCTCCTAGCGCCCCTCGAACACTTCAGCGGTGCCTGCACAAAGAAGCCGCGCAGGCTTTAATGCAACAACAAAAACACAGGACGGAAAACCTCCTGCGCTCTTGCAAAATGTGTAATTGGCTGAGTTAACACATACAATCGTTATTTTTGCTTTTTTTAGGTCTCTCCAATGAACATCTTTGGTTTATAGATCTCTCGAACCCGAAGACAAAGCTACGCTCCAAACAATGAGCATAAGAACGGCTGTTACATAAATTTCAGCCACACATTCGGACACCAACTGCATAAAAATCGAATGCGTGCGTTGCCCAAGATATTGGGTATCTTTCTAGCACACTTTCGCAGCTGAAAATATTGTTTCAAGAGGGCAGTATCGGCTTAAGGCATTGGTAACTTTTATTGGCCTGAAATATCGGTCGATTTCGGAAAAATTGGTACATACAATTTTTTAGTGCAGGACCCGTTGCTTGTAAGCACTTTTTGGGGGACAGTTTCGAAGACGGTAACGCATATTTTCAGAAGTTCAAATGGGTTGGAACGATGCGGGTTCAGATGAGAAGGGCACTTTGGGAGCGGGTTGAAACGGGAAGGACGTTTTGGGAACGGGCTGAAACAGGAAGCGCCCGAACGCGAAGGTCGTTTTGGGAGCGGGCGCACACGGGACGGGTCTAGCGGGAAGGGCGTTTTGGGAATTGGTTTAAACGGGACGGGGTAAAACGGGAATGTGTTCTTTCGGGCTACACCCCAATACAAATGTAAGGGAACCATGACTAGCCATTGGCGGCTTGTGATGCAAGTGGATTAAAATATGGTGCTTGCGACATGCTTGAGGAAATCTTGTTTTACATAGCCGTGGAATGCAGGGCCACTATAGTGTTTGCATTAAATGAGAAGCGCAGTGAAACAATGGCGACAGTATATTTGTCCATAGAAGTATGCGTCCAGCGTCAGGTATGTTGGAATGCACTTGCGGCGATTTTTCTCGAGAAACTTCCTGAAGTAGAACCTTCACGCCGCAATAATACCACTGGCGTGTATGAAAGATATTTTCAAGAGGCTTACGCGAATTCAGTAGTTTCATATACTCTGTGATATCCCAGTAACGACAACTAAGTGATGTAGCATATATTGGTATCAGAGAGATAACCTTACAATTACAAAATTGTGACGGGAGGCCTTTTACTTGGAACTCTGAGTCTTGGTTACCCAATGCTATTTTATTCATGTCTACAAGGCACAATTTATTGACATTGACATTTCATCTCCGCCATGGCGTTTTTAAAATAATACGAGCGCTCTGCATTCGAGGCTACCTCCGGAATGTGGTTCGCAATTCGCAAAATGGCTGCGTTTACTAGAAGGGGTTGTCGGAGGTCTGAGTTGCTCTAGATATCAACAAGTCGTTGCTGCAGCAACCGCTAGGTTAGTGACAGGTGGGCCTCCCAGTTTCACATAGTTAGAGAGTGGCGCTTCGGCGTGGGCGCTTTGGATGCTGGCAATACAACTATCGGCAAAGAACTGCCTAGGCGTTTCACCTCAGCCACGAAATGACCAAAATGTGACAAAGAAAATTAGAAGCTGTATTCTTTTGTTTTTGGGCTTCTTGGGCCCTGCAATATTTATTCATTTCGTCGTTAAGTGTTCAGGTATACGTGACCTGACAGGTGGTATTTCGTACGGTGGTTAGGGCACTGAATCCCCAGATAATCACTGACCAGTATGTTGCGCAAAACTTAATAATCTCATTGCGCCCGAAGTACTTTATAAAGAACGATATCTACGACCTACCGAAGGAGAACCACAACATAATACCAAACCGTGTAGCATGAAAAGATTGCGTGCTCATTGAGATTTTGGGACATCTCAGTATTACAGTGTGCATTTTGCTTGATAACCAATGGCCTTACAAAGGTACAGCTTTATTTTCCCTTGAAGATTTTGGAAACTCCGTACGCTCGTAATTTCACAGGGCTTGATTTAAAGATTTTGAGCAATCGCCGCACTCAAGTGTTCTCAGCCAGGTTTTTTTTTTTTAATTTTGATTTGTTTATTCGTGTACTCTTAGTTTCAGACTTATTCAAGACAGAGATTAGGTCCATAGTCCATTGGCTAGTAGCGGGTACGTTAAAAAATACCTTATATTTGCAGGGACAGAAACGATCAGATTGGTTAAAAAATAGCAAATAAATGAACATACTGTGACAAATCCTAACGCTGTACAACACAATATCAAGAATAATTAAAAATTGTCTCATATTATGACAAAGCATATTCAACACAGCGGTAACAAAAAAGTAAAACGACGATCATTGCGTATACCGTCCAGAAAAAAGGTGGTTTTGTTCTTTACGATACTGTTCCACATATGGGAGCCAATGCATTCATCATCATCATCATCGTCATCACCAGCCTATCTACGCCACTTGCAGGGCAAAGGCCTCTCCCATTATTCTCCAATTACCTCGGTCCTGTGCCAACTGTGACCAATTTATCCCCGCAAACTTCTTGATCTCATCTGCCCATCTAACTTTCTGCCGCCCCCTGCAACGCTTGCCTTCTCTAGGGATCCACTCTGTTACCCTTAATGACCAGCGGTTATCTTGCCTTCGCATTACATGCCCTGCCCACGTCCATTTCTTCTTCCTAATTTCTACTAATATGTCTTTACCACAAGTTTGCTCCCTGACCCACTCCGCTCTCTTCTTGTCCCTTAATGTTACACCTATCATTTTCCGCTCCATTGCCCGCTGAGTCGTTCTCAATTTAAGTTGAGCCCTCTTAGTGAGCCTCCGAGTTTCTGCCCCGTAGGTGAGTACCGGTAAGATGCAGCTGTCATACACTTTCTTCTTCAGCGACAATGGTAGGCTGCTATTCATTATCTGAGAATGTCTGCCATATGCACCCCACCCCATTCTGATCCTTCTAATTATCTCCACCTCATGGTTGGGATCTGGGGTCACAACTTGGCCTAAGTATATATATTCGCTTACCACTTCCACTGCCTCGCCATCTATCTCAAACTGCTGTGCTGTCCCGAGGTTATTGATCATTACTTTAGTTTTCTGCATATTAATTTTCAGGCCCACGGTTCTACTCTGTTCGCCCAGTGCGGAACGCATGCTTTGCAATTCGTCCCCCGAGTTACTTAGCAAGGCAACGTCATCAGTAAATCTGAGGTTACTGAGGTATTCTCCATTAACCCTTACTCCCAGCTGTTCCCAATCCAACGTTCTGAATACTTCTTGTAAGTATGCTGTGAATAACATTGGAGAGATTGTGTCTCCTTGTCTGACACCCTTCCTTATAGGTATTTTACTGCTCTCCCTATGGAGGATGATGGTAGCTGTAGACCCATTATAGATACCCTCTAGTATTCTTACATAATGCTCATCTACCCCCTGGTTCCGTAATGCCTGAATGACTGCTAGGGTTTCGACCGAGTCAAATGCTTTCTCATGATCTATGAAGGCTATATATAGTGGTTCAGTATACTCAGCGCACTTCTCTATCACCTGATTGATCGTGTGAATATGGTCCATTGTTGAATAACCTTTACGGAACCCTGCTTGTACGGAGCCAATGCATTAGATTAACCTTAATCCGTAAGTGTTACGAGAAACCGGCAAAATTATTTTTGTTATTAGTTGCAGCTCTGCCGTTCCCTCTAGAAGAGACAAATATGCTCAACCACATCGGTTGACTGTGTTGAAAATATGTTGTGTAATTTTTTGCTTGTGCTCCAGGGTAAGGGGCAGTACTCGGGTTAACCGGATAGGAGGTTTGCTAGGTCCTATGCTACTTGAAAGGGTCACAATTTTTCGGGCTCGACTATGGTGTACAAATACCTGTTCGAGATGTGGTATACACACCGCCCGAGGACTCAATACAATTAATCAAGGGGCTATGAATTAACAGCCAAGTACAATATTCGTACTATGCCAAAATCAGAACAGTCGCGGGATCTTAGTAACACGTGACAGCAATAATCTAGCTTTGAACAAACTTTGGATTTGCGACTTGCGTTGCATACTTGATTCGCACATAGTACACAAATACTTGTTTTTAGGGACGGGATGAAGTTGTTTGCCGTTTAAGGAAATAGATGACCAATTGGAGCAAAGTCGTTTTCGCCTGGAGTGGAAGATGGTGTATTTCGGTTTATCAAGATTAGGGTAGTCGTGGTTGTTATTGAAGCACGCCAGTACACTTGCAAGTTTGTGATTTTATTCAGGTTGTATGTCGCCGATAGTCACGTCTGTGGAAGTAAGAACCATGTCATCAGCGTACATTATACCTGTACATATTTCAAAACTGATGGGAAGTCTTTGAAGTACAGAGATGACAAAATGGGCATCCAGAACTGAGACCTCCGGTACGTCCGTTAACACTGTTTGTGACTCAGATATGAAGTTTCTAGTTGTCCCGCATTGCCTGCGATCGGATACGTAACTGGTTACAATTCAAGCACTGTACCCCTAAAACCAAAGATTTGGTATTTACTTGTTAATTTGGCATGATTAACTTTGTTGAAGGCCTTTTTTGACTAAGTATACTACCAAGAATATGTTATTGTTATGAAGGGCAACGTTGAGAATATGGCTTAGAACGATTATTGCAGTAGGTGTAGATCTCTTTGGTGTAGTGTCATGCTCACTGGAACCTCTAATGGCAAGGTTTGCTATATTTTTCTTAATATGACCACAGACAAGTTTCTCGGACATCATATTTGTAACACTTAAAACCGAAATAGGTTGTAACTGATACTTTTTAAGTTGTCGCCTTCCTTCAAAATAGGAACTACTGTAGCGGTTGCAATTTGATGAGGGTATTGAAGCCATTGGCTCATTGTCTTCATGTATTGCTTGCTAGGGGGCTGGAGTTTCTAAAACAAAATAGAAATCAAATTACCGTGGCGCCTGCGTCGTGAAAAATGAAGGAAACTCAAAATAGAGCGTAAGACTTAGGGTTAGCGCAGCTGTACGCAACCTTCACGGTCATTACGGAGGTTTAAGTCCACGATTGCAGCCTATTTGCTCCACTGCCGCAACGACCTTTACTTTACCTATGTTCTATAATTTTTAGCTTCCTTTATTTTTGTGGAAGATATCATTATTGAAGATCACATTGGAGGGGCGTACGCTATGACGTGTTTCTCGTTCTGAGAGACTGTGGGCGCGATTGCGACGAACGCTAGAGTCTTTCTCGTTCCGAGTAAGTGTAGTTACCATTACGGCCTATGGTGGAGTTTGTTTTCTTCCCCAATCTTGTACAATCCTCTTACGTGGGTGTGGCTTGGCAAACGTGTGCAGGGGAAACTGTGCGGTCTTCGAGAGGCCAGAACACACGATCGCTAGGCATTTACGTTGTTTTATTAACTGCCGGGTGGTTGCCGCGAAACCTCCGCTCAGGTGCGCGCTCCCAGCAATTTTTCGGTATTTGAAATGCGGACACGAAAAATTGCGATTTGCTAAACAGCTTCGCTGTTTAAAAAATCTGAGCCATCTCCACTAAGCTGAAATCGAGGGAGGGGCAAAGCATGCAATGTATGAGTATATTCTTGGCGCCTTGGCGTTTTTGCCGACGGAGACGAAACGGTAGGGGGGCAGAGGTATACAGCTTTGCTGAAAAAGTATCTTGACATTGAACCACAAAGCTCTCTAGCGCGAGGCTTAAACAAGTGTCCCGGTGTTCTTTTAGTACGCGTTATGTTTTAGTGAGACGGGTAAACGAGTTTCATAGTGTTTTATCACCGTGGCTACATGACACGACGCTTACGGCAACGACAGAAGACGCCAACAGCCCCAGACCTAAGGGGTTTCGCCCCTAAAACGCGTGTGCAAACAAACGCTCGTGAATGGTCCTAAGTAGGGTGACGAAGGCTTTAAGGCCTAGAGCTATCTCACTTTCATCGCGCCTAAAAGCGCTGTGGGCGATACGAGCTGATAAGCTTGAGCAAAACGACCTAGAGATCTTTCCAGGGTGCTTGCTTCCCGAGGTACGCCCAGCCACTGGCTCCATTCAGCGGTTCATCCGGCTTTTTATATTTAGCACCCGGGGTGCATGATCCGGCTACTACTGGCTGCGTGGCACTGCTTTTCGTGTCCGCCGTTCTAGGGACGGCACGTCAGTTCTAGCATTGGGGAAACCAGAGTTTGAAGGCCAGAAAGCAGGGCTCCAAAACCCACACGCTCGGCCACGACAATATTTGAAGATTTCCACCTACGACTAGCGGCCCGCCTTCGTTTCTTGCTTGTTGCGCTGTTCTGTAGACCAGGACTCGGAGCCGGGTAGCGCAAGAAAGACAGCATAGCCGCCGTTATACGTCGACGCAATACATGTCGTAAATATGGCGGTGTCATTTAGCACCGTCATACTTTCTTTAATTAAAGCTGTACAAGGGATGGCTACCGTATTCTCAAAACAACTAATGTTATTGTGAACGCTTCATCCCAAAAGTGACAACTTCAAGCTACTATAAATGAAAGCAAATAGATAGAAGCAACCACAGTATGCGTGATTTGCTTTGAGACAAATTCAGCAGATGTGGGTATACGGACACCACGGCGTCCGGCATGCGCAAACCGCACATGGTGTGCTAAAACATGCCTTGCCCTTTTCAGCGGTAAATGGGTCATCTGGCTTCTGGTTCTGGGTAAATCGGAGTGCAAACAACGTAACAATATTCTAAAACTCTGAACTGGTTTAAGGCCTAATCTGTGTTTATAATGAACAAAAACTGCATCTTTCTTCATGAATCTTTTAAAGATGTGAAATACAATTGATGTGTAAGCAGGGGAACATAACGAGAGGTGGGATGGCCAGTGCACAGAAGGAAAGGGAAGAAGGTGGAAATGATATGGGGGGAGGATAAGAAGGAACGTTACTTGACAGTGGTGGCAGCAGAAATGATATCGTCTTTCTACGTCGAACGCCGCTGAGCAAGACAATGTTTTCTTTCATGCAGACACGAAACTAGCGATGACCGCATGGTCCCTCACACGCTATCCCACTAGGTTGCGGAAAAAAGACCTTGTCATTACGACATCTAACATGCACCAGGACGGCTGTAATGAAAGCACCGTCGTTCCCTTGATTATCCTGCACGGCGTGCCCGTTAGTGTGGGATCGTGTCGCCGTTAGGATTATTTTGTGTCCCTGGGCAGTTATGAAATCGATAACACTGTGTGGCAACGTTGCCGAAATCCGTTATCATGCGTGACCGAATGCAATATTATACGGCGACATAATCAGGGTGGGGCTGACAAGGTCTTGAGCTGAATTGAGACAATTAGGGACACGAGCGTAGTATATCACGTGGTTGCTAACTCTCATTTCCCGATAATGGCACTATCGTTTTTAGTGATTTCAGCTAGAGGGAACTTTTCGTGTGGCCTCCTCATTTGTGGCTTTTTGTACTTAACCTTTATATTCAAACACAACAACTTCTCATTCTTTCTCAAAGTCAACGCTTGCGCTCGCTTTTCTTAGGTCATACATAAAAATGTGGTTTTAAATTCAGACTTGTTCGCTCAAAAATCATCATTAAACTTACCCGCTTGGTCAGTTTACCTTCTAAACAGTGTTTACACCGATAGCGCAGTCGTGCACCGTAGTATTTTTCTCCTCTTGAATATTGAAGTAAGTAAAAAACGTTTACAGCAATTTCTTGCAAAGTCCTAACAAGAATATTTACGTTTCAAAAATTATTTTTTCTACTATAATGCATTCGAAAATAACAACACCGTCTGGTCATATGTAGCTTAGTGGGAGTTAACAAAATCATTATAAATGTCCTTCTGTTTCGCTGTTCGTAGGAATAGAACGAGCAGGGCCCTTTGCCACTTTTCTCACCTCACAGATTCCTGGAGCCTTCTAAGAGTTTAAGCTGCTATTCAAAAAAAAACGTTCCTCCAGATATACCTCCCACTCCTGCGATATAGCATAGGTGCAGCCATTGAAGCAACCGAAACGCACAGTTTCCGACCTAATACTGGTGGCTACGGGATGCAACGTCAATTTCGTTATGTTAGCTTTCTAACGGTGCTATGAAACCCGCATTATTCACACTTTCACATTAACGTGCACGTGTACGCATAAAGCGATTATATTTTTTTATTTGGGAACAGATAGCGCTTGTTGTGGAGTTTATCGTGCCGAAGCTACAGCTGTGCCGTTAAGGGTGCTGTAGTGGAAGGGTCGAAATTTATTTTTAACTAGCTCGGATGTTCAAAGGGGCCACGAAGACAAAACACAAGTTTGGTTCATTTGAAAGGTTTCCTCGTTAGAACCATACTGACACCACTTTTAACGAAAACGTGGCTCAAATAGGCTACATAATTAGGAAAAAAAGGAATGGCCATGCGACCAACTACCTCATTTCCCGCAACAGAACCTATGATGTCATACCAGACAATTCTGCGATTGGCGAAGACCGGCTGAAGCAAACGCAAGTTAGGCAGGACTTATAATCTTGCAGCACGAGCTATATTCGCTTAAATGTAATGCATATATTCAATTTAAAGACGTAAGAATGGTGGGGTAAACATAGAAGTTACGAAAGTACAGGTAAAGAGAGAAGTACCACAGCGCGCTGTTGTTGGTACTGCACACACTAGGTTTGTTATAGTTGCACGGCAGTATGGTGCTTTCGGGTTGTCTGACACGACACCGGCCGATTGGCGTAAGCGACGTCGTCTTACGCGACCCTGTTTGTGGAGTATACCCCATGTTTCACAAAACGAGCACTTTCTAGCATAACAAAAACAAGCTTGGTGCAAATACGGTCAAAAACAAAACAAAGACGGGCAAAGGCCAGTCACAGTATGGTGGCGCTATCTGTGAGGGTTGACGGTAAACAAGGCTTTGTTGTCCTCTGAAAGATTAATGCCGCATTCGGGTTGGCTTGAAGACCTCTTTTTTCGACATAATCGCAAATGACCTCCAGAAATACGCGATTTGGCGGGATATTCAAAATTAAATTCGATAAATGCATACTGACTAAAGCGTCGTTTGCTGCCGGACAAGCGCTGGGGCGCTATAAAGCAACAAGTCATGCGAGTAAAACAAACTTGTTCTTTGTCAGCATGACCCCTTTAAGGCACGCTCAAAGGTCGTAACACAGGCGTTATTGTCTTTTTGCCTCTCTGATAAAAGCGGCCAACTCGCACTGGCAAATGAACCACGACGGCGGATAACAATAGATTGTACAAGTTTTAATATTGTATTACACGACTGGGCTTCCTTACAGTATCAATGATGTCGATTAAATTTTTGTTACCGACTACAAATGTTCGAAAAAACTTTCAATGATTTCTGTTTTAATTAAAAACTGTAAATTCTACTTTTGGAGAGCTTTGGCCTGTTTCCGCCGATCTCCAATGGGCAAGTTTCGTTGGAAGGGGGGTGGGGCATTATGTATTTTAAGAAACTTACATGCCTTTTTAGGAAAAACAGGAGTGTACTGCGCCAATTTAAGGCACCTCAATTTCTAAAATAACGCAGGCGCTGGTAGTCGCGGTTTTCGTATTTGACCAGCCATTTTTTTTGAGCCCGTCTCCGTCGCAATGATCATGGCTCTGCCATGCAGACAAGAATCGCCGAATCTGTGTCGGTAGCGCAGGAACTTCACCTTGTTCTTCTTAACATTTGAAGTAGCCCACTCTCGACACGAACAAAGGAAGGAAAGAGAAAAACCACGGAGCTCAAATTCAGTACCAACTACACAAACCACTCACATTCAGCACCAACACAAAAAGAAGCCACGAAGATCCAGTACCAAAGAGCCCAGTTGTCGACTCTTCGTTGCCTTTTTAGTTTTCTTGCTTGATTATATACTGAGTGTCGCGCTTAATTGGGAAGCTTACTTCCACATTTCAATAGATAAAGGGGCTTTCTGAGAAAAACATTACCCAAATACTCGTTTCCAAATTTCTCATTTTTTTGTTTAGTGATTTTTTTCCTCCATTTTTATAGTTTTGCACTGATTCTTAGGTTTTTGTGAGTACAGATAGTGTGGAAATAATTCTGGCGCTGGGAGGGAAGAGCAGAAAAGGTAATGGAAAGTCCGGTAAATAAGCAAGGCGTAGAGATCGGTGCTACCCGCAATTGTGCGCAGGCGATTCATTGGCCGTTTAGTTATAAAGAGTGGTCTTTCATACATTTGGTATGTTAAGTGTCCACTAGTATTTTCAGTCCGAAAACACTTATACATGACGTTACTTCATTTCATGAGAGACGGTAAAGGACAAGTCATTGCGTCCCGTTTGATGAATTTGTCACATTTTTCCAACCAGTACGATAAGCAAATTACGGCACGGGGAACCCTCCTCACGTTCACCCTGATTTGTGGCAGTTTTGTACACTGATCTGACTGCAATATTTGAAGCCCGACAAATTTTCACTCAGAACAACGCCAGTTACATTTATCAAACAAAATCTCATAACTGAAAAAGAACTACCCTGCTTTCGAAATTCGCACTGGAGAAATTTAAAACATGAAAATAATTGGTTCAATAAACGCTTAGACCATTTATGAGAGAAGGAAAAAGTTGAACAAACCCACAGAACGAAAACTTGTCAGAAGCTATAAAATCACAGCGCAATGCACTAGGGTTGTAATCAATGAGAAATATTTTTGTCGTCCACCCAAGGTTATCTGAAAGTTTTTTTTTCAGTTTGGATAGGCGTCTATGCGGCCAAAATACACAATTGTTTTCTGACGTGCAGGGTAAAACTCACAAGTTGGTATGCAGAATGCAAAGTGGCGTCGTACAAATGTCCCCGGAAGCTGTTACTTCCGCTTTTATCTGCCGAAAACCCTGGCTAAAATAATGAAGGAGGTCTCTTGATTCGGCATATTAGATTTAAAAAAATGAATTCGACTCACATTGATCCAAATATCACATAACACGCGACCACACAGACGTAAGGTAAGCAACAAAACACAAGTGTACCTCGCGCCAGTGAGTCGTGTCGATAATTGAAGTATACAAAGCAGAACAAAACCGAGAAGCTGGCGGTCTTATCCCCACACAACAGAGCCCAACAGAGCGGAATAAATCTTGGGCCCTGTTCGGGAAGCCGCCGCACGAATCCGAGGTCTAATGCTAGAAGCTGATAAAACCGGAAAAGACGCACCGGGCAACCATAGCGATACGCGACTGCTAAAAGAGAAAACCAACAAAAGAAATGCTGAGGCATCTGCCTCTATTGCCGGCTCGCTGAGATGTATGTGGGTGCCGCGTTGGTGTTAGTGAGGGAAAGGATCCTAAGGGTAGAATGGTCGGGAGAACAGACGCCGCCAATCGTTCCCGCTGGTTGAGCGAAATTCGGGCTTCCCTTGCGGCAAACGCCTGCGTTCTTTCGCTGTCGTATGCACTCACTTGTTCCTTACCGGCCTTCTCGGAGGATGCGCCTGTACTCGGGCGAGAAGACATCGTAATTCAAACGCCTTGAACCAGAAGAGCTGCGGACTAGTCAGGAACCAAGGCGGTCTTCACGGAGAGGTGCAAATGCCAGGTTCCCGGAACTCAAGGAAAAGTGATGGTAAGCGGCGCAGCAAGATCGCTCCGTTCCGCATCAAAAAGCAGCGGCAGTCTGGAATTCGGTTTTGGTTGTTAGTTATTCCGGTGTTCTCTGCTTTGTTCGGTTGACCCGAAAAGAAAGGAAATGAATGAAAGAAGTTCTTTGTGAGCACTGGAATTGTTCTTGGGATAAAAAGAGTACGCGTGTCTCCAAGCAGCTGGTTTTCCCGGCATTGGGCTTCCCGGCTCGGGCATGCAGGGTATCCTTACAAAAAATTGCTTCTGCTGACAGGGGTCTTTGTGTGAGAAAAAGTGTCTTCGCGTAAGCATTAATTTTGAAAAAAAAAACAGGTTTTGCATTGCCGAAGTGTTTTGGCTCCTTGGAGGCCCAGTAAGGGCCAAAACGAGCCTCAAGTCGATTGCTGTAAAAGAAGAGGAAGGTTAGGTACAACCAGGATATGTCTACGAAAGTTAGAGCAGGTTTAGAGTTGATTTGAGAATAAACAACGGGACCCAATATTTCTCTGTGGAACATCTTTATGACGGGGCAGTCTTCTGCAGATTAAACGGATTTAGCGTCATGTTTATTGTGTACGCTTGCAGTAAATCAGGTTTTTCCTAGAAGGACGACCGATGCTGTAATTTTTGTTTTAATGCTTAGTGCCAATATCCCGGAAGTTGGCGCGCCCTTCGATATGTGCCTGTCTGGCCCGTAAGCATTATTAGGTCACTTCTGCTGTCCAATCTTCTATCAGTTTTTATGAACACATCACATGAACTGCTGCAATGTGTGTTCAGCCACGAAGATTTTTTTACTATTAGTCTCCAGCACCTGCTTTTGAAAGTGTCATTAAAGGGGTTTTTGTACTGACTAAAGCGCTATTCAACACCATTGATAATAGTGCCTCGACGCCACCTTACCTGCAGGTGTATGTACGGAGATACGTTTAACGCCGGTAATCTTAATTGGGCTAGATAAACGAGAAAATATTCATTGGTCAAGTGCACGAGCAGTTTACCATGAACTACACTGACAGAGTCCTTCCAAACTACTAAAAAACTGGAGGTCCCTCAACTATTAGTGCAAAAGAAAGCACATTTGAAGCTAAATGTAAATACATAAATGGGAGTAGTCCCGTTCTTTTAGGGATACGTGCTGAGTTGTTTTTTTTTCAATGGCAACTGAAAACTGAACGTGGTAAAAAGGAGAAAGGAAGGCATGAACTTGCCCAAGGTAAAGCAAACAGAAAAAGAAGTATGCTCACCAGTGTGGTTTTCGAGGCAGAAGAAGACGCAGTCGTTTTTATTGACGTGAGGGGTAGTGAGGTGGGGACGGAGAAGTGAGTGGAGCGAACTTTGCAGGACGGAGTTTCAGGTCCCCGACCTTCGCTCTCCTGATCAGCTATCGCTGAGTCTCGTGGGTGGAGTTTTCCAGGGCTGCTTCCCATGTCTATGCTGCGTTGCGAACGTTGGAGTTCTGTGTGGGTCATATAATGAAGAATCTTCACGAGGCGTGGATGAGATTTGCTACCTCTCCACATTGTTTGCAGTGTTCACCTATGGTGTTTTCGAACATTAGAGCAAACCTGCACTTCTGTATGAAGGTGCTTGAATTTTTCCTAATGTCTGGATTTCGTCGGCGTTAAGTTCCTTGTGTGTTGAAGAAAACCTCTGTCTACTTAGACAGTCTCTGGAGAGAAGTCCTTGGAGGGTCTCTGGATCTTGAATACTGTACGAGTGCTTTTGTTCGGCGCGGTACGTTAGGAACATCGCTACCTCATCGGCCATCTCGATTCCATTTAGTCGCTCGTGATCGGGGCACCCGATGATGGTGTGCGCTTGTTTCAGGATTGTAGAGAGGACCTTCTGCGTAGAGTGGGGATTCTGCAGGCCCCTAGGTTATTGTGGCTACTTTCGTGTCCGCGAGTTGAAAGACTTGTCCTTGTGTTCGCTCCATCTTATGGCTAGTGGGAAGGCGCTTTCCTCCGTTTTTCCCGTGTCTAAAGGTCTGTGATGGTTAAGCAGCTTATTACCTCGCCTGCGTGGTCCCACGCTTCCGCTATTAACTTCCGGTTTGGGCGTATGATTGCATTCGCGTAGATTGTGTTGCGCTGGAGTTGAAAGGTTTTTCTTGTGTAATTTATTCTCGTAACTATTATGTCTTTGTGGAGGGTTGGGTGCATGTTGTTGGGTAGAGGGCGCGGGGCCAGTCTTTTGCGTTGAGTTAAGGTTCCGATTCTTTGCAAGTGGCTCTTCCTGCTACAGTTTTTTAGGCGATCTTTCTGGGCCGCTTGCATCGTTTTTCTTAGCTCTTGCAAGGTACTGAAGATGCCCAATGCTGATAGTGAGTCGCCCGATGTATAGAAATGGAGTCCTCATACTGCATTGTTTGCTATTCTTATGTTTGGCTGTATATTTTCTTCTTGGGCTCTTGTGATTATGTGGAAAGGGAGGGTATATGCGGTTCTACTCATTATGAGCACTTGTACGAGTCTTGATGTTGCCTAAAATTGAGTACTGACACAAACTTTTCTTGTTAACTTTTTTTCGCAGCTATAAGTACCTATATAGGATACTAGTCATGGAATGACAAATTCGACGGTCGATAGCCGCCCAAATAATTGTTTACAACCTTATCTATTTGTGTCAGTTCAGGTTTCGACTAAATGAACACCGAAGCGGCTGCCATGAGAGGAGAGCGCTTGCGACATGGCCATTCTCGTTGCACCACTACTGCTGTTGACGCGCGCGCTCAGACGGGCCGTGGTTTGAGCAGAAAACAAACATTTCAATAGGCTCATCAGCATCACGGACTCTACAAGAGCCATTATAAATCTAATATGTGGCCTTATTTTCATAGAAACCAGGAAGATTCTACCAGCCCAACGAAAAGGCCAACATAGAAAATTATGGAGCACAGTACACGAAGGCCTTCAAGGAATTGAGAGAGCCGACTCTCTAGCGAGGAAAATCAACAGCCGCAGGGAAACGGACCATTCTTACACGCTCCTCCCTTCATGTCGCTTAATGAAAGGCTTTACGCTCAAAGGCAAGCGAGAAAGACCATGCCCGCACCGCATCAGACGTTAGATGCCAAAGAAGCACGAAACATAAGAAAACTACAAACCAACGTTTTCCCACACAAATCCAGACTGTCTCTCATGTTCCCAGAGACATATAATGAAGAACGCCACAAATGCAAATTAACAGCAGACTTATTCCACACAGTCTGAAACTGCCCACAATTTGACAGCAGAACACCTACCAAACCACTAGAAAGTCCTGGGATTTTTCACTCTCCAGCTCAGATTTTCGACACAGCGTGAGCTGCTAGAGAGAGCCAAGCGTGGAGCCTTTGCTACTGGAGTCCTGGAAATAGCACTTCACCCATAACTCTTTCCACATTATCTCCTCCCTATTTTCAAATAAAGTTTACTCTCTCTCTCTCTCCACAATCTCCACGCGTAGAGTAGCAGGACGTCAGTCCCAAAACCATGACATGTACACACGGCGAAACCACGCGCGCTAACTGCCGGCAGCGGGTTGGCAGCGTCATGGGAGCCCTCAAGTCGGCAGTATGGGGCCAGGGGTCGTAGATGGCGTTATGCTGATGCTGATTGTGAAAGGGTATCCGATCTGGGCTTTCTCGGGCGGGGAATGGTAAAATGGATTTAAATTGTGTTAAGCTGAGCGGTTATTCTTAAAACTTGCTGGAAGATATCTCCATATGCAATGAAAGCATTTTACGTAGTTATCATAGCTTTAAAATTTTGTGTGAGTACTGCTTTATTCGCTCATGCCTCTGTAGATTCTTGTTATTTTGTTATTACACCACCAAGTTGGTTTGTCGTATTCTTGAGGTTCTCCGTCGTTGCGTTAATCTGGTTGTTGCTTTGTATATGATGCCCGGTTTTATAACTTCAGTTTGTAAAGGAAAAAATTCCCCTAATTATTTCTTCTGCTTCACAGATTTTAACTCTGGGTGGCTAATGTTCGTCGCACTTGCAGCTTATGGTCCAGTTGGTATGTGAAGTACTGGATTTGTCATGTATCCTGCGTGTCGTGCCGTCCCTTTCGTCCTCGTTTCTTGTTTGCGTTGTGAATTCAAGATTAAGACACCTCCACAAGCCTGATCAATTGAGATGTAAAGCGCACCTGCACTCATTCAATGGGCCCTGCAGATGGCGCTTGCAGTGCGAAGGCGGGAAACTTTTTTTCTCTCAACAAACCTACATTCACTTTATGAAAGAAGCGAGATGGTAGGGGAACAACGTGACTAGTAGTCGCGTAGAGTTCTGTGGAAGAGGCGGCAGTTGATGGTCGTTTTGAGACGGCATTCGAAGTAAAGGAATTAGGTACGCGGCCAATTTAAAACGACATTGTTTTATTCCGGGGTCTAGCAAGATCTGAATGACGTCATATCCGTCACGGACATGACATCGCCAGAAAAACATCGACTGACGCGGCTGCGCCGGGATTTGAACCATTTCGCTTTTGTGTTTTACCGGTTCCTATGGAAGAGGAAACAAAACATTTTATAAAAACGCTCGTAGCAAGGCGCTCAGCAATTTGCAGGAACTGATAAGAAACCATGGTTCACTCTTGCTCGGTTTTCTTCCTGTTGTAGTACTAGGATGAAGTGCAGGATGAAAAGTGTGAAATGGAAAGAAGAAAGAAGAGAGCAGAGAAAAGATAATGAAGTCATTCACCATTTAGTGGCCCAAAGGAACTACCACGTAATGGGGTGTTGCAATACTCCATGATTATAAACATGCATTGCTGAGCCACCGATGTGAAATGAAAAAAAAACCTCTGGGAAATTACGACTGCTCCAAGGATTGTGAATATAGCACAAGATCGTTGCTGATTCGCACAAGCAATGACTATTTAGTGGTGTTCCAACAGGGATGGCATTCACTACAGCTTGATCTACGGAACCAAATTTGTGATATCAAAGCATTTAGCAGAAGTAAAAGGAACCCGAAATGTACGGTACCCCCTTATTTATAACTATACCTCTTGCTTTGGTTTTAAATATTTGCTCGCAGAAAGCTACTGGATTTCGAATGGTCACACGCATGTTTACACCTTACACTTGGTTTTCGTCAGACTAGAATACGGATCATAAGGGTGGTGATGCATCAGTGGTGATGCATCTACAAATTCAGAAATTATGGGGCAAAGCAATTTTCTACGGACTTACGGAATTCCCTTTGTTCTGCTGTTGCAGGGTTGATGCTGAAGGAGCTGGCCTGAGCTCATGAAGACCTGAAGAAAGGATACTTAAAGTTACAAGCCTTGCAGTGGTAATATCTCGTGCCATGGTATCAGAAAGCCCAACTGAAACCGGCCGACGAGATGCCGACTTTCGTACGGCGTCCCCTGGCTACCAAAACTACGGCAACGCCAACCCCATCAAGGCCTTGGCAACACTGTTGAAGCAGACAGCCGCAGCTGCCGCCTCAAACCTCTGCAACAGCTCTGCGCCGCCTTCGTCATGCGGAGTCATAGAAAGAAACTTAAGTCATCCTTACAATGACGTTGAAGACGACGAATCCTACTATCCAGGGAACCGCTCTGTTGAGGAAGTCTTGGCCATCGCAGTTCCCATTCTCTTCGGCGCCATAGCGGTCATAGGCTTTTTTGGCAACGCCCTGGTGGTGCTCGTCGTTCTCTGCAACCCGCAGATGCGTTCCACCACAAACATCCTCATAATAAACCTGGCTATGGCGGACTTGCTGTTCATAGTGTTCTGCGTTCCGTTCACCGGTTGGGACTACACTCTCAATTACTGGCCTTTTGGCGACATCTGGTGCAGGGTCGTGCAGTACCTCGTCATCGTCTGCGCCTACGCCAGCATATACACCCTCGTCCTCATGTCCCTTGACAGGTTCCTCGCTGTAGTTCACCCAATCACTTCCATGTCCGTGAGAACCGAAAGGAACGCCTACCTGGCGATCATGCTCACGTGGGTGATTATTCTTTTGGCGTGCATACCGGCGCTATTCGCCCATGGCATGATCGTCCTCAACGATAGCTTTTCCTCTTGCACTTTTCGCGTGGACCTCGGCTACAACATCGCCGCCTTCCAGATATCCTTCTTTATGTCATCCTTCGTCATCCCGCTAGCCCTTATTTTCATCCTGTACGTCCTCATGCTCAAGAGGCTGTGGTTCGGAGCAGCACCCGGGGGCCGAGTCAGCGCGGAGAGTGTCCGTTCTAAGAAGAGGGTTACTCGACTCGTCGTTGTGGTCGTCGTAGTCTTCGCGGTTTGCTGGTGTCCTGTACAGGTTTGTGCTTGTCTGCTCATATCTGCAAGCAAGTTTGTCTTGTCTAGCAGGGCGGAACCAAAATTAAATTATTGCTCTTTTATCGACCAAAAATGGCATAAACGTACGTTATGAAGAGAGAATAAAGCAGGTATAATTTTCCAGATGATAGCCAGTACGGGCCACGAAGCCGTTGCGTAAACCGCAAATGTTAAACGGCTAACGTCCAGCGGGTAAAAGCTTCTCTATAACAACGATTTCAAATCCAACTATTTAAATCTTAAAAGTGCCGAAGCATACTCCTTACAAAACACATTTGACACAGCAGGGGTGGGCTTAGAATTGACAACGCAGCATTAGTTGTCTTCAAATCCCGCCAGGGCGAGGCAGGATAATGCTGAAAGTACGCACGCTGTCGTAGAGACAAGTGCGTTACCAATAGTAGTTACTCTGAGACACCGTATTTTTGTCTCTGAGGGGGGTCGCTTTCGATATTCATTAGTAAGGTTAGAAGTGCTTTCAAAAACAAAGTGCACAGTTGAAAGGCTGTACATGGTTTTGTTTGCTACTTTTGTCAGTATCCCCTATTGCGATGATAATTTGAGTGTAACGAAACTTGCTGGCGTGTTAGAAGCTCTGGCCTAGTAACTTATGTTCGGAGCCACACCCCTAACCACAAGACAATTTAACGTATAGATATTGTTTCCAAAAAACTAATTCCTAATAGCTGTCCATTGTCACTTTCAGCTGGGGCTTCTATTTCCGGGTGATGTTCAGAAAGTTGCAGATATTACGAAACCCTTAATAGTTATTTAGGGACAGTTCTGCGCTTCATAAACCAAAGATAATTTAATTTGGTGCTTTTATTACTCATAAACAATCCCCGAATAAATGCGCTGCTAATAGACTATATTAAAATATAACGTAAAGATAATCTCAGGTTCCCTAACGTGACTTCCCTAATGATGTGTCGGGTACGCTACACGAAATTTCACCAATAAAAACTATATTAAGATATTTGAAAACAACATTAAACATATTCTGCTGCTTTACAAGCCAAAAATGTTCTGCGGAAATGCCGGGATTGAATGGCGGTACCTAATGCTCGAGTATCAGCAAGGTAGAACAGAAGATAAGGTGGCCACGAACCTCAACGTCCTTTAGTATTTGTTGAACCGACAGAATGGTGTTTGCAGGCGTCTACCACAGTAACGCACAAAGTAGAAGGGAAAAAGTGTTTGCCACCCGCCCCTAATTACATGTAAGGGTGGGTGCATCACGGAATGTGACTGTGTGTCTTTACGCAGTTCGAAGAGTTGCGGCTCATCCGAAAGTATGGCAGGAGCACGAGTGCGTTCAGGACATTTGTGGGTGTTGGTTGTCTAGAGGGCGTTTGCGTTTGTGCGGTAGGGCTTACCCGAAGCGTAAATTAAGCAAAATGGAGAATCGATGGAGGGACTTCGTTAAATACCTAAGTTGGTTCGAATGTCCGTACGAAATGATTTTGCAGGAATATGGCATGTCTCATATTTGAAAAATCTTTGGCTTGGAGCATATATACAAGCTGTGTACGTCTGATTAAAAAAAATGTAGTAGCAAACTTCTCACCGCGTTTCAATCCTCTTTATTCCCAGTCGCTGTGCGCTGAGCGGAAGGATATCGAGCAGCATGAAATTCTAAAAAAACGTGCTTTGCGACATGCCCATGAAGATTTTAGTGCAACCAAGCGTGCATTGTGAGATAAAAATAGTGACAGACGGGATTAAAGGACATCTGCGAAACCTTTTATTATACGGAAACGTGCTCAAACCTAATGGATTTGGTGGTACTAACAGAATAGCTGCCAGGAATGATACTTGAAATTTTTGCCATGTAAACTAAATCGGTTCGAAAGAGCAAGAACCAGTCACTGAACGATCATTCTGGCAAACAGGAATGCTTCATAACTCGTGCCAGTGCGATTTCGTGATCAGATGTCTCGAAGCACTGGTTCACTAACGCAAAACCAACAAATTTTGATAACTACAACGTTATAAAGCTTTATTTTATTTTGTTTTGTGTTTTCTGGAGGCTGAGCAAAATTACGCAGAGTACGAACCATTTCGGATAATATGTCCTTCTCCCGTGGTAACAAATGTGGCCAACCAGTTCAGGTCACAAGAAGAGTTGGGTTTCTAAAGATTGTTGGGGAAAACCAACCAGCCTCTTATTATTGAAGTTACATGAACCAGAACGTACAGAAATTTTCCGAATTTTGGTAGTTATCATTTATTTTGTTTAAAATAATTGAAATGGCTTGTTGGCCAGTGGTTAGACTTGTAATAGGGTGTGCAGTAAAACATTTGACGCTTACTGCGGTTACTTACTGACGAGTTGGTTCATTGTGCATGCTGAGTTCCAATTACGATTGTAATTGAACACGTTATTCCTGGAAACAGTTTTCAGTATAGTTCTTGGCTTCAGTCCTTAACATGCTGTTTGGAGACTGAGGGGACTTGCAATCTGACAGGTTAACTGTGTAAACAAGTTAACTTAGTTAAGACGTTAGCAGGTTAACAATTAACTAAGACTCGCCAACTCCCTAGGAAATATTGTCATTCCTGGCATACTCTAATTGTATTTGTTAGCCTTGGGTAATCCAGTTAATGTCAGCCTACATTTCCTGGCATTATTATGCCTAAAGTTTTCATACAGTGAGAAAGTATATGTCAGGCGGACTTACGGCTATTTATTTTTTTTAATTATTTGTACTTTTATATTGAAAAAATACGATTTTATTCGCTGGTAAAATGCTCGCTGCTTTTTTTATAAAATGAGTGGGTCAGTCTTGAAGACACTTTCTGTGAAAGTTCTACTTTTGCCGAAGGAAGTAAATTCTTATGTTGATGGTCCCATAAAATGAATATCAAGAGAATATTTTCATTGAGGCACCATATTCGAGGTCTGAAATTTTGAGAAGCAGCTATCGAATTTCCTATAACTACAATCATGTGCAGACAAAAATAGCCATGCGGCGCCAATAGAAGAGGCTAGGAAACAAGGTAGGCGGAGTTATGTTTCCATGGACAAAAATAAACAATGGCCATGCTGCTTATTTAGTTTTAGGGTCAGACCCATGATTCATAGGAATGTTCTAGAAACGAGTTTCTTAACTTTCTGTGTGCTGCTTGCTAAAAAGAACCCCGAATTTTTGGTCAATTTTTTATACTCCAATTTTTTGTATTTCAGGTGGTGCTGGTGCTGAAGAGCGTCGACCTGTACGGACTACCAATGAACCCACCCAGGATCGTCGTGCAGATCGCGTCCCAGATCCTTGCCTACACCAATTCTTGTGTAAACCCGTTCCTGTACGCCTTCCTCTCCGACAACTTCCGCAAGAGCTTCCGTAAGGTCATCTTCTGCTACCGGAAGAACTCCACCGTCACGGGATCTTGCCCCACGCGGACGCGAAACGAATACGTGGACGCCGCTGAACGGGAAACACTCGCCAACTCGGGTACGAAGAGCGCCAAGATTACCAATGACATCCTCTAACACGACGCGGGGGAGCGTGTATGTGCGTGTCTGTGTGTGCGCGTGAGCCTCAGCTACATATAAAGGGAACTGAATCGAGTGTGTGCCGAACAAAAAAATATTTAGGGGCTCACCGGTGCAAAAATATGTCGATTGTTGCTTAGTGTAACATGTCAAAATGTGTCTGTAGGATGGCCGTTCGCCTCAGCACAGAATATCGGGCGTGGAGATTGCCGGCAAGGAACGTTGAACCGACAAGCTGGCCGGTACGTCTTTTAAAAACGTACCAGGGTAGCTAGAACCAACGATATTTTGTAACAACGTATTTGTGCTTATTTTACCATGCTGTGGCTACTCTCCGTGGTTGCAGTTCTCTTCTACGCTTCCCCTTGGGGAAAAGAGGATAGTCTTTAAACCGGTTTCAATGGGAATGATACGCGCCTAAAAAGTACCCTGCCCTTTGTTCCAGTCGTAGTATTGTGTATTGCTGTGGTAAGGCTTCTGTACGAAGTCGAACGCCACAAGACTGGATTTTGGTGTTTTGATGACTGAAAGCAGCCTGTATCCAGTGAGAGAATTTAGGGAATACATGCTGGGATAATCTCGCGAGTGTTTTTCGTAGCTCACTGAAATCAAATCTCGCATCATCCGTGTAACGTTCAGAAGCGCTTCTGTTTCTTTTCTTCGACATAAAAATAATCAACCATGCTGCCTAATAGTTTTGCTGACAATTTTTTTGCTTTTAGTATGAATATAGGATATCCTTACTGTTCTCAAATGGAGAGAGAAAAAAAAGGGAGGGACAAAGGGAGAATGAAAGGTTTGTTCGATCAAAACAGGGAAAGGAAAATTGAACGTGTTCCGCCTGCTAAGTTGAGCAGTCCCTCAAGTTGCGCGCTTATGTCACGTGTGGGTCCACCACCGATAACTGACCGCAGGGTAAGGTTTACTACGATCAGTCAATGGACGTAAACACATAAAAACAAGAAAGCTAATTCAAAAAATAAATGGATTACTTGGTCCTTCGTAGCAATTAACAAATATTTGGCTTAATATTATGGAACAAATTATATGCTTACAACGCCATTGCCACTGACTTTTAAGGGTTGGTTGGAACTATATGTTTCTGAAATACTTAGTGAAAGCTCTAACTCGTATGTTTTTTCAGGACACAGAAAACGCTCATTCGGAGTAAGGAATTCGGAATCAAAGTTAGGATTTTTTTGTAGCGACGAGCAGCGAATTCTTTGGATGGGATTCTCAAGTGAGAATACAAGCGAACAAGCATGTTTTCTTTACTACAATGGAATAGCAATGACCCATTTAACATTAAACCCTTGGTTTCAAAGCTCTACGTTCATATTTATTGTTTTGAGTACGTGACACTGGTGTGGGACCCGTGTGATTTTGTGACATATTTCCAAAGAATCCGAACGGTATATAATGGCCTGTTTCAAGTTCAGTGTTCCAGTACTCGCGAGAATAGCTATGCACTGTATTCAATTGCATGTGTTTTTGGGCACTATTGCTTCTAAGATCTCTGCTCAACAGAAACACAGCCAAACACAGTGTCGAAAACTGTTAAGAGAATGTTGATGAGTCTGTACTAGTTTCACTAAAACTTTATTTTAAATGTAAACGTATTGTTTTAAAAATGCAGCGTTCCTTTGTAAAAGATAAAAACATCTTGCAACATCGCTCTCCCGGTAAAAAAAACACAATGTTTTCGTGCACCACAGCAAAATGACGAGCTTTGCACCAGTGACTGCATGAAACAAAGCAACCGAACTGCTTCGGGAACCGTAGTGTCTGTTTGATTTAAAACCAACGTGCAAAAAGTGTGTGCGGAACCAATGTGTTGCTCCATCTTCTCTCGTGCGGCCATCACGTACAAGGAGAAAATCAACGTCGCGCTCCTCGTGACCTGCAATTTTCGTGCTGCTGAAGACTTTGCCACACGGTGCTTCGACTGTCATAGAAGGATGTATGTTCATCTTCTTTTTCCTAATGTTTCCCCTAATGGTGTGACTCGTAAATGTTATCGGGCCCGTCCAACTGTAAGTGTATGCTATGTGTGCTTAACGTTCCAGACCCTAGGCTGTTGTCTCTCCCACCAAATGAAATACATATACATATTGCTGAAACTGGACAGTGTACAAGTAAAGATAGATGCGCACTATGTATATAGCAAAATTACCTTTGCCCAAAAGACCTGTATATTTGCCTCCAAGATGTCGCCACTCTGTCCTTGGTATCCTACAAACGTTACTTCAAGGATGTTGTGTCTTAAATTTTCTGGGATGTTCAATTGCCCTAACTTGTTTAGGGTACAATGTTCTTGTTCAGTAAAACTACGATGAATGGAGAAGCAGTGTAGCAAATAAAGAGAAGACAACACTGCGGAAGTGTGGCTATTAACTTTCAGGAAGTACAGCGGGTAAATTTTCCTGGTGGTTCTAGTTTTTTTTTTTTGTGGTTTTGCGATAATGGGCTAAGCAGAGGCCATAGCGAGCTGAGATCCCAGTTATCAAAACGTGTTACGACAATTTGCCATACTTGCCTTTAACAGTGTCGTGTTTGGCTAGTGTCGCTGTTTGTTGCCACTTGACATATTTACTTACATCAATTAGCAGGTCATGGAAGCGGTTTCAGCCGCCGTATTTCCAGAAGTCTGCCTAACTTGTTTAATAAACTTGGTTTAAACCTTATCCAAAGTGTGACATCTTAGTTTTGTGCGTCCTGTTCATACTATGTGGCGTTGTTAGTGCTTCTGGGGCGTATCTGTTCTACCCCGGTAATACAGTACAGGTTAAACTTCACATTAAGGTTTTTTTTTATTATGATTGTGTTACGTATTTTATACTGCCACAGGTTCATAATGAATGTTTTCTGTCGGCTGGCATTTATAACACTACCGCGCTTATGTAGTTTTGTAAGGGAGATGGCCGATAAGCTTTTGAGGCAGCGAGACACACGTAGGCACTGTTGTTATTGTTGTTTCATCAGATAAACTTTAAATTCTCTCCGTTTTCTTGTAGCACTAAGAATTGCTTGCCAAATTGGGTAAACTCATCAGCAGGTATTTAGAAAATGGCGTAAAAATGTTTCATTTTTATGTGCTCAACTGTGCCCAGACAAGGAAGTACGGTTGAAAGCGTTCGGTGCCATTGTAGAGTAGAGAACGTGAAACAGCGTTTAGTTTTATTACGTGAGTAAGTAAATTGTGGAGCTTCCTGCTGTTACTTCTTTGGTGTTTGATAGATGGATAACTGGTTTGTTTGTTTTATTGATTGATTGATTTATTTATTTATTGATAGATAGATAGATAGATAGATAGATAGAGAGATAGATAGATAGATAGATAGATAGATAGATAGATAGATAGATAGATAGATAGATAGATAGATAGATAGATAGATAGATAGATAGATAGATAGATAGATAGATAGATAGATAGATAGATAGATAGATAGATAGATAGATAGATAGATTGATTGATTGATTGATTGATTGATTGATTGATTGATTGATTGATTGATTGATTGATTGATTGATTGATTGATTGATTGATTGATTGATTGATTGATTCTGATGCGCCGGAACTACACGGGCGGCGATGAGGCGCGCCGTCGTCAAGGGTTCCCAAATATTTTCACCACCTGCGGCTCTTTAATTAAAGAGACACCATAATGATTTGGAAACTTTGCGGCATTACGAGCACAAATTGTAGTCTGGAGTATGTAGGCCATGTTTAGACTGCTCTCGCTACGTTTACGGGACTTTATTAAGAAGAAAAACCAATTAAAAAATGCTGTCCTCCTTTCTACATCCTCACCAGTTTTCGATGGCGTTTCCTATGAAGTAAAAAAAAGGCATTTTTGACGGCGCTACTGCACGGCTCAGCGACCTTCGAACAGCGTCAGTCGGCCCAGCGTTTAGCCCATGCACCGGCCGCCGACGTGTCGTCGCATTTCGCTCGCTCAGTTGAAATTAAGCCACGACACGCTTGTGAATGGAAGAATGGCCCGTTCTTTAGCTTGTTAGCTTGTACACTGTACCAAGCTCCAAGTCAGGTCGCTCCACACAAGCGCACATGTGACGCGCCACTCACTTGTACGCTAGTAGGAAAATCTAAGGCCAATCGGAGAATTGTCAGCGAAGTTATTTTAGGTAGTAAGGAACTAAATCAAACGAACCTTTATCGTACAGCGTAAAACTAGGGTGCAGGAGGCACTTTTTTGGTGTAGGCGAACAAGCACAGCGGTCAGGAGCACGACCAGACATCTGTGAACGCTTTTCCGTCTAAAATGCTATTGCTAGAAATGAGACATTGTGAAAATTTGGTATGCGTGGTGCACGAGTGCTATACAAGAAATAGTCATCTAAACTGCTTGAAATGCTGAAACTAAGTAAAATGTAAACTGACAATACATTACATACTACAGACCCTGTGGTACATTTCTGCAGAGCTTGCAAAATTAAAAAAAAAACATAAAACTGCGTGTCAGAGTCAAGCGCAATGAGAGGACATTCATCCTCGCCGCATGTGTAAGCCGGTTCAAGGCTCTCCACCTTTTGCTATATAGAAGTTCCATTCGTATTTGTTTGAAAAATGGAGGTGGAGAACCTGCCCTTTCATATTGAGAAAGCCGAGGATTTGGACGCCTGAGCATTGCTTTGAAGCTAAGGACAAGCTTAGGCTTAGCAGTTAATTTTTATTAGGAAAATTCTCCCGCACAAACAATTAGGGCGAAAGATTTATGGGCCCTGTTCTGCAAAAAAGCGCCGTTATTGTTGTCGGCACAGGGACATGGCCGCCGCTGTAAGGAGTAAATTAATAAAACACAATTCGGACATAAATTTGATTTTCAACCCGCGCCTCCACAGTCTCACTCCGATTCTTTACCGCCTGAGCGATCGCAGCACGTTGCGAGCAGTCCAATCAAAAATTTTCGTCGTTATTTTTGTTCCTTTCTTCGTATCCTGCGCCCACTTGGGGCATTCTCCCGTGAACGGCACCTTTGACGGTTTTGTGTCCCGCTCCACAAAATTCACACAGCGGTGAATTGGAGAGAGAAAAAAAAAACGTTTATTGTGAGAGCATTTACGGTGAATTGGAAGCGCAAACTTTTAAAAATAGTTCTTGCAGCGGGACAGTTGAACGTGATGGCACGTGCGTAGAGCACGTGCACAGCAGCGGCGCAGTACTCTGATTCTAGCGAGGCCGTGGCGAGTGACAGTGTGCTTGCTGACGTAATTTGAGCAGTAAGACGAAGAACTAAAACGAAGGACCCACGAAAATAGGGTGTAGGAAAAAAAAGCGAGTCAAAGGTATTCGTGTGAAAGGATGAAGAAACAAAATGGAAGAAAGAGAAGCAAATGCGAGCTAGCAATGAACAAGTTGTTAATAAGTATCGCCAGGCTGCACAGCACAGAAGCGAACTTAAATACCCCGACGAATCCCTTTGCTTAGATTTTCAAATCAAATTCATGCCTCACCTTCCACAGAAGGCGACCGCCATGCATCCTGATTCGTCTTTGAAGCCTCTCTCGTGTCCCTCTAGCCCTACGCGCTAGTTCAACTTCGTCGTATCCTGTATATAACCCATTAGAGACAAATTGAAGGTCTTGTCATAAAAATGACTTCTGGGCAATATCCCTTTACTGTATCCTTCTCAACCTGAACATTACATGTAGTTGATCTTATCTGAAAAAAAAAAACTATTTAAACATGCAGTGAAATTCGGTGAGGAGGGCTGTGTATTCCAGCAGAGGTGAAGTAGTTTTGGAAGTGCCCCCACTAAAACGTTAGATTTAGCATCGCTATTGTGTAACCAGCCAGGTTATGTCCACCGAAACTACAGCGCGTGATTCCTTTAAAATTTCCACAGTATTTGGGGCTATGAAAAAAGGCGGGGAATGAAGGGTGCCCCACAACTGCAAGATGTACAAAACTGCGCAAGATAAGCAAGGACAAAAAGACAGAGGCACAGCACCTACTTGCCAGTGAAATTCTAGTTTACCACGTTGACCGATCCCCGTACAGAGGCACCTTATGGGGAAATTTTCATTTTGTCGACAAGACAATTGCTTTTGTCACAAAATACGCATTTATCCCAAATATAACCGTCCTTACCCACCATGAATACGCAGAGAACTTTTTGCTATAAAACACTGAATGGTCACTGAGGGAACAACGCTGGTGTCCACACAGGTATTTTCTGTAGCTTTCAAAAGAACGTCAAATTCCTACTGTCTATGAACGTAGGAATGCGATGGCCGAATTTCAACATCGGCTAAGACTCTTCATGTGACTGGACATGAGTGTATGCGCCAGTCTTATATCTACATTGCTTTCTACACGTGATGGAGCTCCATAGAAGTGTGTCATCATTGTAAACATGCAGCCGAACTGCGAACTGCGCAGCTGGAATGGGTATGCGGGAGGTCTTGGCCTCACCATGCGGCACAGCTGTCACCATCAAGCCACTGTAACCTGCGCGCCGTACCACCACACACACCAAAAGCACTGCTGCCCCTTCAACGCCCCTTGGCGCCAAAGGAGACAGGTTGCAAATTCAATACAGGCATATGTGTAAAATGAACGTATTCTCTACAGCCTTCAGTTGGAGTGCGCTTCAGCTTCTCAAAAATGTATAGGCGTCCTCAAAAATTTTGGCTTCACCCACCAATATTTGCAGTAGCAGTGGCCTTTCGCTTCGTGTTCCTTTTATGTATTGTTACTCGCCCACCGATAAGCCTGCTATAGTTCGGCTGACCGCACCGTCAGTGAGTGGGAGGGCAAGAAGGGAAGTACAAAGCAATTCCCCCGCAGACTATCCAGCAGCACGCCACACTTATACCTTTGCTGTAAATAACAAACCAATTATTCAAATATAATATTATAAGTTAAATATTCTTATAATTTACGCAGCTGAGTGATGCATCTTTCAACCTTTTTATTATTGTTGCCTCTTACTCAAGCATTTGATCCTTGTAACGTACACTCGTTAAGCATGGCTTGTGTAGTGTTAGCAATGTGAGTCTATTTTTTACAGGAAACGCTACGTACCTGCATAACGTCTCAAACGTATAGCCGCAAAAAGAACTTAAAGCTAAAGGCAACATCCCATTTTACAAACAACGGTGTCATATCAACTCTCTCGCTGTAGCTTTCATTCCTGTCAATAAACTGCTGGGCAGTTCTTCTACACGGTTCATAACCTCAGCGCAAAACTTCCACGTGTAGCCACGATGGAACAGTACCACTGCTCTCTTTCCGGACATATTAGGGATAAGAAGTGCGGCCTTATTTATATCGGAAAAAAAGTACCAAAAAAAAACAACATGACATGAAGGCATGTGCTTTTTACACCGCCTTCCGGCAAGCTTGAAAATATATCAAATTTTCAGCCACAAGAACTAGCTCTACCTCTGAGGATTTGGCGTGAATAGTTTGAAGCTTCATTCCCGAAGCCTCGTTCGTGAATCAAGCCTCATTTTGTAGTTTATAACTTCTTTTGGACCCCTTGATTCCCCGAAGAGGTACGGGAGCGACTGGACATGTAACGGCACGCCGTTACGCATAACGCCACGCTTGATGCCTAACATCGTTAACCGATACCTGCTGCTCGAAGTACACTAAATATAACGTGGTATGGCAAGTCGTATGGCTCAACACGTGGATTACGTAGTATTTAGCCCAAAACCTACTATGTTACCTTTGAGTCCTGCTTTTAGATCGTAAGTCGCGAAGTGAGTCCATTTTAACAGTAATCAGTTTTCTCCTCATAGTGAGTAAAGATTTAAGTACCGGTTCGCACGTACGGGATAGTCGGTGCGGTTATTCTAGCAGAGGGATACGACAAAGCAGCCCATACATGAATTGATGTTTGTATGCTGTCAGCGCGTATTTTTATGGACGCTTTGACATACAATAGTGAATCAACAAAATAGTCAATGACAATTGTCAGTTAAATTTAGCGCGATCGTGTGTCTCAACGCTGTAAGAACCGCGTGCTTGCACTAATGAGTACCTCCGCTTAAAGCAAACCAGGCACACTCTAAATCTTTCGCCTCCTTGCAGCTCAAGCTTGAAAGTCACGGCCCACCAGAGCTGAGGTTTATTTATATATCTAAGTTCGTACTGCTGTCTAAGCAAGTATCTAGATTTTGCCTACTGTATCCAACTTGCGAAATAAACTACCCAATTTTCGAGCGTACAGCCAAGCTTGAACGTTTTAACTACGTGAATTTTTCCCTTCTTCAGTTATTTCTGTCTTGTCTGACTGGTCTAATCCAGGGCGAGGCGTTCAGTGTGAACTACGCTAATGAGGTAGTCTTTCATTTTGCGTTCCGAATGGAAAAGGCAGCAATAGCAGCTCTCATTTGCTTGTTCTGGCAAGAAAACGCCCCAGTGATCCATGCCTAATTAGGCGGTCCTCTTCGAAATTTCTCTCCTACATTTGCATTGCAAGCACGAGGCAACAGTAGCACAAAAGGGAATGAATCGCTATGTTGACGGCCAGAAGCCGCTCATCTTTCTGTAATCTAGTGTAATTACGCTAGAACTGAGCATACTAACAACTTCATGGTTTACATTTAACTAAAAATGCAGCTTTCATGATGTCCTGCTTGGCTAATCTGATCAAACTGGAAACATAGGGCCATCTGAGAATTGATGGCAAAAACAAAAGTACTGAATGAGACCAAGCGTCAGGTAGGTAGTTTATCTAACCTTCATTATTGGAGTTTCCTTCTTTACACGGCTTAAGTTCAAATACCTTTTCCGACGGATCAACAAGTGAACATGCGGTGAACATACAAAAAAAATACTAGGATAGACAAGATAAGATCAGTTTCTCTCTGCACAGTAGAGTCGGCAAAAGGGTTTTCTACAACGCGCGAGCGGAGTGCTCTTGACTGCGCAAGAGATATCTTTTGGTGACGCCTGGTTTGAGACCGGTAGAATGTGTGCATGCGCGACCCTCATCAGCGCGATGACTGGTTTCTTTGTCGCTGTGCCCGTCGTCTAGGCTCGTACCTTCTTTTGCTGTTATAAGCGCTGCCTGCGCTGCCAGGCCGGGAAAACACAGCGCAGATTAGCGATTGTAGTACACTGTTCGCTGCGTTTATTTACGTGCAGCGCATGATTGTCGCGGCGCCCTTTGCAATTTAAACAGGAGTTTCTGTTTTAGATGCGACGCTGAGAGCATCTCTTGTCGGCGGCCCTGTCCTTCCTGCGTGCGTCCGTTGTGTTTGTCCGCACCGTTGCGCCCCTCCTCCTATTGCCGTGGTAGCGCGCCCTCTCCCCCAACATCTGTGGCGCGGGCAGTGCGGCGCGCTTTCTCACTCCGCCGGTGGGCGACGCTGCGCGCGGCGCAAGCGCGCTGTGCGCATGTGCAGCGCCCTCTCTCTCCGCGGTGCCGCGCTCCGGCCAGTCTCTCAGTCGACGGTCGTCCACGCTACGCTTGTTCTCTCTCTCTCTCTCTCTCGCATTACCCGACAATTGCTCATGCAATTCGAGTAATCGACCCAACGGAAACGCACAATCGAACCCCCTTCAGCGTCGCATCACACCAGGGTTCCCGCGAGGGGAGGTGGGCGTAATTTTTTTTCTGTATTCGAGAAAACGAACAAAAATTGCCGAAAACGCGTCGCTGCCGGCTTTCTAGAGTGACCAGATGTCGGTCCGTGATCGCTTGCACAGTGCAATAAGTATTGTGGCGTTAGGCCGTTAGCACCGACGTGCAAAGCCGAACGCACATGCCGGATAGTGGCTCCCCGGGTACTCCTCCAACGTATATTCGCAGAACGATGACGCAATGAACAGCTGTGTGCCAAAGCTAATGCAGATCAAAAACTCGCATATCGTGTGCTAAGGCGGGAAGTCTCAGCTTTTGTTTCCGGCCCGGCAGCGCAGGCATGCAGCGATTATTGGGGTCAAGCCAAGACGATCGGCACAGCGAAGAGGGACGCAGCCATCGCGCTGATACGGTCCGCGCATGCGCACATTCTACTAGTCTCAAACGACGGGTGATCACTAGGCGGCTCTCGCGCAGTCCGGAGCACTCCGCTCGAGCGTTATAGACCTTTTGCCGACTGTAAAAAATACAATACGAGAGGGGACGGGAGGAAGAAAGCTGTCCTTTTTTGCGGCTTGAGCCCCCTTTACGCCCAACATAATTGCAAGAATAACCCCTACATAGTAATAAAAATTAGCACTGGCTTAGCTCGGCTATGGCAGGATATACGGAGCATGAGCTAAGGTTCAGCTGGTTATTCTTAGCTTTCCTGCCTGTCCAGGATTAGCTTGATTATCATGCTTACCGCTGCTTCAATGACACACACACACACGGTATACGCATTATGTGACACATGTATATTTATCAAGCGGCTCCGGCGCAGATTCACCAATCACCCCAGAACTAAGCTGGTTCCACAGGTGCACGGTGGTGTTGCTGTGACGCACGAGCCATCGGTTCCACACCCGGTCATTCCTCGTACGCTCATCACGTGGACCGGGCCACCACGGGCGAAACAGAGGTCGGTGAAGACGCTGGGTGCATGGAGTGTGTGAAAGACGCCGGGCACGAGCAACGTTTTGTGTGACGTGTGGCGTCAGTGCTCCTCGCGCATGCTCAGCACGTCTTTCCAGGAGCCGCGCGAAACTACTCCACCTCGGCCAGTGTATCTCACGCTACAATACAACTCAACGCTGCGTCCTTCACATTGTAAAAGGCGCGTTTTAATGCGTAGGAGCAGAACAAGCTTTCACTATAAAATCACCAACAAGAATCGATTCCCTGTAGGAGTGTTGAGGTGTGAATTCGATATTTGTGCACTCTGAACTAGTAAAACCATAAATATTTATTTGTCTCTATATTAAGTCAATAAACAGCTGACTGCCGGCGGTTAAACATATTTTCTTTATAACGTGTCCTTGACTTCACGAATTCCATCGGCAAAAAATAATGGCTTTGCTTCAGGCATATTTAGGCTACAAAATTGGAGTTCTCATGACATTCTTTCCGTAGTCCTCAACCAGACATTGTATCAAAGCTACGGCGTACACTTGTCCGACTGCAGTGAAAAGTAGTAAAGCTGCGTCTTGGTTCAAGCATGAACACGTGAAGGTTACTCTCCTCCCCAATTTGGGCCCACTGCAAGGAGAAACCACCGCTCTTAAACTGGCAAGGGCCGAAATAGCAGAATTTATTTAAAGTACACCATGAATGTGTCTGTTCAACAGAGGAGTATCGAAAAGTAACCCATAAACTTGTCTGTTTCTCTGAGCAGTAGCAAAGCCATGGTTTGGTTCAATCCTAACCCCGCATATGTGGTCCTCCTGAACAGCAGCAGCTGCACCTCGTTTACTTGTTCAGGTCTTACAAAGTATACCGGTACCCACATCATCAGGTTCGATAAGAACAATAATTGCTTTTCTCATGGAAATCGATTAAGAAAGTTAGGCACCAAAGTATGCTGTTAGGCCTAACGGTTTACGGTTAGGTAAAAGTAGATAAGCTCCAACTTGACTTTACGACGTGCCAGAGAACGTCGCACTCATTCTACGTCCAGCTGCGGATCTCGCTTAAAAACGGCAGACCTCAAAGCGTAAAATAACCCCTCTCTCGTTATCCCTCTGTCTTTTCTGGCTTGATGTAATTCAACTGTTTTGGTATATTCACATCACACTTCAGACAGTGCCATGAGCGAAGGAGCAATGCCAGCTTTCGTACCACGTACCATGACCAAAAAAAGTCCGAAGACGCCAATGTATCCCTCCTAAGTTGAATAGGCAGAACAGCTAAAATGAAATTGAATACATTTGCGGCTACGCGGCGTAGAAGAGAGAGACTGGCATTGTACGTACGATGATGGCACAGAAGCGCAGCAGAAGCTGCAGTTAGTGCGGGTACGCTCCACGCATACCCGCCTAGTTTGCTGGAAACCGCCGTGCCTCCGGGTAACACCAAGACTACGCCTGCGTATACTGCTCCCGTCTTCACTTTCTTCACAGTGCTTTAGCGGTGACACACCGCTTTGCGAAAGCGCAAGTACGGTGACCTCGCCGTCTCCAATGGTTTCGCGACCAAGCATCTGGGTTTCTGTGTCACCGCTGCACTCGCGACTCTGTAAATTCTCAAGCATTGCCCAACAGCGCGTGCATCATTTTTTGTGTGTCATTGCTAGGCTTACGCTGCTTCATTAGCGCCCTGTTTTACAGCAGCAAATAGCTGCCGTACCCGATTAATCTGCCCTTCATTTCTTTCGCTGTATTTGGCGCATCACTGTCAATTGGGCTAGTTGGTACTTCCTCATGATGAAAAAAACAGCGCAAAGACGCCGAACTAGAAAAAGAAGGCAGACGCGGCAAGCGCTGACTAATACGCTTGTATTTCTTTCTTTCGGGTGTTTTTTTAGATGCGACTGCATCTCTTTCAGTCGCCTTGTCCCTCCATAGGGCGTTGTCCGTCCACACCCCTCCCCCTACACTATAAAAAATAATAGTTAGTGGCGCCCGGTTTCGATCCCACGACCCTGTGGGCGGAACGCCGAGGCACATGGTGCTCTTCCCACTACGCCACAAAACCGACACAGAATCAAATGCTACGAACGCGCCTTATATCCTTGACTCATTCAAACTACGTCAGGATGCTACTGATACAACGCATGATGGGGCAATGATTAACACTTGCAGTAAAAGAAAAGAAGCTCCCAGTTACAGCAACAATGATGGAGTAAAGGTCGTTGCGACAGAAGCCCCAAACATACCACTTAGAGAGATTGACCAAGATTGGCCAATAAAACATAATAATAATCATAAAAGATAATAATCATGCGCGTTCCCGACACGTTTCACGCGATTTCAAAATCAATCCAACGGAAACACCAAGTGAACCCCACGATGCGTCGCATCTACACAGGGTTCCCCTCGCGGGTAGGTGGGCGTTTTAATTTTTCTATCAGTATGCGTGGAGGAATGCGCTATATGCTTATGTTCGTAAGTGTATATATGTATTTTCTTGTGTATTATAAATTCAGTTGTTAGTCAGCGCGTGTCCTGTCTCCTTTTTTACTAGTTCGTTGTCGTTACGCTGTTTTTTCAATCATGAGCATCACTTATCAAACCAAAGCTTGATGCGGCTAACTCATCAGGGTGTCATAGCGTCGCGGTCGTTGAAGAAAATATGTTTTGCATTTAAGATAACTTTCTCGTATACCATCTGTTGCCCTCGGTCTGATGCAGTCGCCCTCTACCGCAGAAAATCCTAGAGCAATTGACCGAGAGGACATCTTTGTTATTACGCGTTGCTTCATTCCCTTTTTGATTGTTTTACAATAGAGTGATAATCAATTTCGAATTCCAATCTGCGCTCTTAAAAAAGGCTTCAAGGAAGAAGAATGGTTACAACTAGCCATTATAACTCGTGTGCGATGTAACCTATTCTTAAATAAATTGAATGTCTCTGTATTGGTCATATAACTTGATAACCGTGGGAAGTTTTATCTCTGCAGGCTGGGTTGTTTACCACAAAAATTTGCACTCGGCGCGGTGCACACTCCTGGCTACGGCTTTTAAAAGCCGATAACAGTGAATTTCTTCAAACAGGCTCCGTGTTTTCCTAATAGCCGTGGTCACGGTATTTCACTTCGACAAAACAATTGGCTGCCTGTCATTCCTGTCATTAACCCCCAGTATTGACATTTCTTCAGCGTCATTTCCATCCCATCCACTTTTGCGCCTATTCAGCCCTGCATGCCAGCACCCTTTCGACGCTGGGATGAAGGGCAACGGACGCGTCGGACGGTGGGGGAGGCCAAGAGCCGCCGCTTTCCGGTTGTAGCTAACGTGGGAGCAGCGCGAAGTGAGCCCAACAGCTGCCACCTCGGGTTTCCGTTACCTTTGTTCGCACGTGCTCTGTCGTTTCGGGTTGTTCTGTCACTTTCTCTCCGCCGGTGGACGGTGCAAATTTGCAATGACGCGCAGCATTTCATACGGACGCACTATTAGGATGATGGTACCGCTTCAAAGAAATTCCAGCGCATCACATAGACACCGTGAAATGGGCAGCCCAGTGTTCGTTGGCCGGGATAAAAGTGTTGGTCTTCCCTATTTGAGTAGGCCCATATAAGCAATTTTATTTTGTTTCCCGCACTAATTTGGGCTGCAGTCAAGTCACAAAGATCGGAAATAATCTGTTCTTAAATAGCTATTCGCACCGCTTTTTTCCATTGTTCTGTAATACTATTTCTTTGTTATTTTAACAGGATTAATCTACAATCTTATGGATAGCGTTTAGGGTCAATCATCTTTCTTTTGTACCTTGAAAGTAAGAAAGTTACCTTCCTCTTTGTAGCGTATATAATTTCGCTGGTTCTACAAGCTTTTAGACCAGTCTCTACAATGTAGTCTAAACGTGCACATCACAACGGGCGAAGAAAGGCACCCGATCTGTAAAGGTTGAAACTGTTACGTATTCTTCCTTTCGTTCTCGTCGTCCCTTATCGCCGATAACGGAGAGAAAATATAACGCCGCAGAGAACCAATTGCTAGAAAAAAAAGAAATGATATGCTAATTGAGGCCAAACATGCTTGCACTAAACTGTGCACTCATAAATTCAGTAATACGAACCTACAGTCAGCTTTTGAGATGCTTTTCTAATTTACTATCATTTTCTCTACTTGCCTGATGTTTTCTGAAAGCAACTAGAGACCTGTTTACCGGCATAGAAAAATTTCAAGTCAGTTTTGAGCTGCGTTTAGCATAACGCAATGTCTTAAAAGTGTGCGTTTAGATATATATGTCAAAGTTACTTTCAAGGAGCTTTGCAGCCACTGTGGCCGAAGCACGTATGCTAAATAATGCGCACCTGATAGGCACATAAAGGCATGGTGTGGCTTCATTTTTAGATATAAGAAAACACATCAGCAGGACAAAAATAAATTTAATAGTGCACAATCGATAACACGCGGGTCGACTTTACAGCTGTTCAGACAAAACACAGGCTGTTTTAAAAGCACGATAAAAATTCGTCCCCGAAGGGACGACCGTGTCTTTAAACAGAATGTGGAGGGATCGTCAAGGAGAAGAAAAATGCAATCGATACTGTCTGCGGATCGAGTTAGTCGTCCCTTGGGGGCTGTGCAGGGGAATCTAGACGTGCTTAATGATGCCCCACATGGAGAACTGAGGCGGCGATCGTTGAAGATGTACGCTACAAGAATCACTTAGGCTTCTTCAGACGTAGAACGGCTCAACGCCGATTGATTTTCGAGGGCAATAGTCCGAAAGAAAACCCCAAGAAGCGTAAAGTCATGCGCCCTCATATGTCTTTGACGGCGGTACGAAGCGCAGTCATTGTTAGTTCCGTTGGCTGTGACTGGAAGAAACTGTCGGCGATATATATTCTGACCAGTTCCGACCAAGCTTTCCAAAGCAATAATTTTAAGCAGCTATAGTAAACAATCGCTCATCCCACGAAACGAATGCATTCCACCCGCAATATACCTTTCCTGTGAGAATAAGTGTGCACAAAGTGAAACTTTACTGGCGTGCGTTGTAAAACAGTGTAAAATGATAAATCAGGACAGTCAGACGTTAAGTATTCCGGCGTAGTTAGTGACGAAATGGGAATCGCCAATGCAAGACCCAGACCTCACGCTTGAAGTACACTTCTAGAGCATATTGAGTGTGCTTGTTAACTCCTCTATATAACATAATATGTAAAAAGATCATTATATAAACGTATTCTGCACATTGTAGAGTACAGGTTATGCAAATAAACAGAAGCAATGAAATTATATCCCAACTGTTACGCCTGGATTGTGTGTCCGTACGACTATTCATATATTTAAAGTGTCCGAAATACAGAGGGCACTTTTTTTAAATGGAAGGGAAAGAAAGGTCGACCAGACCAATAGGCTCTGGCATGCTACTCTGTGTGAAGAAAATGCAAAGAGGAAAGGGAGTAGGTAAAGGTTGACATGAGTGATGAATATGATATAAAAGTGACGGTGCAGCTATATAAAAATAAATCTACCGTATGTACTGAACTCGGCGCTGCGATCGCCGCAGTGAGCGGACGTGTCTCACATCGGCTCCGACGGTTATGATTATTTGTGCCTAGCCAATTGGAAATATCGACGAACTTCTGCTATAGGGCAACGCTGCTCGACCTACGGAATCGATCGACACCAATTTCGAGTGAGCTGCATCGATTTTCATCTATTTACTGGCGAAGACACATCGGCCAACGTGGTCGGCCAGCTAGGCCTAACCTAGGCCTAGCACGACTTCGGGCCGGGCGCGTCGACGACGGCCGCCATGACGGAGACGGCAGCTACATTGGAGGAGATGACGACGACAATGGACATCGGCACCACTTTTCTACCTGAATATAGCCCTCAAGCACCTACGATGCACGTGAACCACGACCACGGACGGGTGGCGGTAGCAGTTACCGGCACGGACCCATCGACGGAGGAAGAAGACGACGAGGGATGGCAGGTGGCGAGGAGGCGGATGCGGCGGCAGGCGATCGGGGCGGCCGGCGGCGATGGCGGCCGCGGCGGCAGCGGTGAGTCGGTCCCTGTTGCTTTGGCTACTCCTCCTGCAGCCTCTATAAATCAGGCGCGTTTCGCGAAGCAAGTCGCCGTTAGACTCACCAAGGCAGCACGCATGCCGCATGCGCTGCCGAAAGAGGAGATCAAAATCATACTTAGGCCACGTGGCGGGCTAAACGTGGCGCGCACCGAGGCAACTAAGCTCATGGAAGCCATTTTCGCGACGGCGGGAACTACCTTACAGGAGTCTAGAAAAGACACTATTTGCACCAATAATGCTCAGAACATCATCGTGATAAGTACCCCGCACGAACATAGGGCTCGAATGTACACAGGCATTCGCCAGCTCAGAATCGCGGGTAGGGAATACGAGGTCAGCGCGTACTCGTCGGCGCCAGACGGCACCGTAAAGGGCGTCATTCGAGGCATCTCGCTATCAGATACGAAGCAGGACTTACAAGAAAATATCGTGAACGAAGCGAACCCACTCGCGCTCGAAGCGCACAGGATCGGAAACACCACCACGGTAATAGTGGCCTTCGCGGGTACGAAAGTACCTAACGTAGTGAAATACGGAGCTGTGCTAACGAGATGTACCTTATACAGACAACACTACGAGGTGTGCCACTGCTGCGGCAGACTAGGCCACCGCGCAGACGTGTGTCCCTATCCGGACACCGAGATATGCTTTGCGTGCGGAGCGCCCAACCCGGGCCCCACACACGAACAAGAATGCACACCCCGCTGCAAGCTATGCGGCGGGGCGCACCCCACCGGGGTGGCGGGATGCAAGAATCGTTACAAGACCCCACACGTGGTCAAGCAGCGCCGATGGGAGCGCAAGCGGGCGGAAGAGCAGCGGCGAGTGCCGCCATTAGGCCTAGCCGACTTCCCGCAGCTGCGAACGGTCGGAAATGGCGCGAAACGGACGCCACATAGAAACGCTGACGTCAACAGAGCGGCGGCGGCAACAACAACAACGGCTGGCGGCGCTCCGGCAGCACCCGGAGGAGGCGAAACGAGCCGCCGTAGTGGCATTGGAAATCAGGTCAAGCCCAGCCCGAGAGAGGGCGTGACGTGGGCTGCCGCCGTGACCGAGCCACGACCGAAGCGGGAAGCCAACCCGCAGGAACTCAAGAGTAATGCACCGCAACAACAACCACCGCAACCAACTCCGGAGATGATTGCACTCCGCAATGAAAACGCGCGCCTCAAAGCACAACTCGCACAACAAGAGCGGCATCTACAAGAGGTCAGCAGGAAGCTAGACATGCTCCTTGCCGACCAACAGCCGCAACATCAGCAACACCAAATCCCAGATCTATCACCAAGGACAGCGCACAGACAGGCACAGAGACAAGCGCGAGCCCAGGAGCAAGAGCAAGACCAAGAACAAATGCAGACGCAGGAACCGGAACAGGCACACGCCGCGGAACCGCGAGTCGCAGAACCAATTGAAGAAGAAACAACAACAACAACAACGACGCAGAACGGAAACACAACCGAAGAAGACTTCGGCCCCAGGGCGAAAAGACGTGCTACGGTGACAAATGCGATCGAAAGACGCCACCAGCAATTGGAAGAGCGCATGGACCGTTTTGGAATGGACCAGGAGGCAATCAACCGAAGACTAGCGGCGCTAGAGGCAACGACAGCAGACATGAACATTCGCATGACCAACATGGAACGCATACTAGCGCAAATACAACAACTTCTAACGCGACCCGACGAGCTAACCCACCAACAGCAGCAGCAGCACCCAAGCAAGAGTCGTCCAACATGGCCCGAACAGCGATAACGCGAGAGCTCGTGGTGTGGCAGTGGAACGCGAACGGCCTGCGCAAAAAGAAGGCACTCTTACAACAGTACATCAGACAAGCCGGCCGGCGGCCACACGTAATACTCCTACAAGAAACGCACAGCGAGGCTCCCCCGGGCCTGCCGGGGTACCGCTCCTACGCCAGCCCGCCCAGTGCAAGAACGACTGGGAAGGGTGCGGGACAAGGGGTGTGTACCCTGGTGAAGAAGGGACTCACATACATCGAGCACGGCCTGCTTCAAAACAGTGCCATCGAACACCTAGCTATCGAGGTCGTCACGGGCCGCAAGCGAAAGGAGAGCGTCTTCATCGTGAACGCATACAGCAATCCCAAGCAATTCCAACAACGGTTTCGAACTCTCATGCACAAGACGAAGCAGTTGGCAGGGGACAACACCACGCTCGTGTGCGGAGACTTCAACGCACCGCACACGGCGTGGGGGTACCCGAAGTCCACGACCAAGGGCCAAAGCCTTTACGAGGAAGCCATGGAAGCGGAGTATCAACTACTAAACAACCCATCGACACACACGAGACACGGCACATCCACGCAACGAGACACTAACCCAGACCTGCCATTCTGCAACGCCGCCGGGGCTCGCTGGCGAAACACGGGCGAAACGCTGGGCAGCGACCACTGCGTCCTCGAGATTGCGGTGCTGCTGCACGGCAAAGCGCCGACCCCCCGCAAGCAAGCGATGACGGACTGGACCAAGTACAGACAGAAGCTGGACGCCCTGACCGAGCACATAGAAGACATCGACGAATGGACGCGTGCTCTCAACACAGCGACACAAGCAGCCACAACAGAGGTGGAAGCGGATGAAGAGACCCCACAAGTCGACAGCCGATTAGCGCACCTGTTGGAGGCGCGAAACTCGATGAGGGCCAGATGGAAACGACAACGCCACAACCGGAAGCTCCGCAAGCGCATCGCCTTGCTGAACATCGAGATTGAGAAACACAGCGAGGTGCTCTGCCGTCAGCAATGGCAGGCGGTCTGTCAGGAAGCGGACGGCCAGATACACAAGAGTCGGACCTGGCACCTACTACGCCATCTATTAGACGAGAACAAGACGAAGGGGACACAACATCACGTCCTTGCCCGGACACTACACAAGGCGAAGCAGGATCTCGGCGAAGCTGAGGTACGCCGGCGAATCGACAACAAATACCTCCCACCCACTCCGCCAACCCCCCTCCCGAGTTACGCGGGCGAGGCCAACGCCAAGCTCGACGCCGACATCGAGGAATGGGAGGTCCGGGCAGTCATTCAAACCATCAACTGCAAGTCAGCACCGGGGCCGGACGGGGTGTCGAACAAAGCGCTGCGCAACCTCAGTGACGCGGCAATAACGGCGCTGACGGGATACTTCAACAAATGCTGGCGAGCGGGCAAACTCCCCACCAGCTGGAAAGACGCCAGAACGGTTCTCATCCCAAAGCCGGGCAAGACGCCGAGTATCGACAACCTGCGACCCATCTCCCTGACGTCCTGCGTAGGGAAGGTTCTAGAACACGTCCTCCTAAACAGATGGCAAGCGTACCTGGAAGAAGAGGGCCTATATCCGGACACGATGCTGGGTTTCCGAGCCAAGCTCAGCACGCAGGACGCCATGCTACTCATTAAGCACGAAGTCCTAGACCGACCGACGAGCTCCATGGACAATCGAGCGGTACTTGGCCTGGACTTGAAGAGCGCGTTCGATAACGTTCGCCACTCAGCCATCTTACAACAGGTCTCGCGCCTCAACATGGGGGAGCGTTCCTTCGCATACATCCGAGACTTCCTGACGGACCGCACCGCGACGATAGTGGCAGGAGACATGGAACTACCCAAGAAAAGTCTGGGAAGCACGGGAACACCGCAGGGCGCCGTGATCTCGCCGACGCTGTTCAACATAGTTATGATCGGGGTTGCCGAACGACTGCAGAGCATCCCGAACGTCGGACACACCATTTACGCAGATGACATCACGCTGTGGGTGTCCGGCGGCAGTGACGGCGAGATCGAGGCGTCTCTGCAACGCGCCATCGACGAAGTCGAAGACCACCTGCAAGGCACGGGCCTCACGTGCTCCCCGACAAAGTCGGAACTAATGATCATACCACCGAAACGAAAGAGTCGAGGAAACAAGACGGAACCCGACATCAACCTCCGAACGCGAGACGGAACGACAATTCCGCGAACGAAGACGCTGCGTATCCTCGGGCTACACGTCGATGCACTCGGACACAACGGCCTCAGCGTCACCAAGCTCGAAACGAAGATAATGACGGCAGTAAGACTCATCAAGAAAGTGGCAACAAGGCACGGAGGAATGAGAGAGGGCAACCTCCTGAAGCTGGTTCAGTCATTTGCGATAAGCCACGTGGCCTACGTCGCGGCCTTCCACGACTGGTCAGCAGCGGAGAGTCGAAAGGTTGACGCTCTGATACGCAAAGCATATAAGATGGCACTAGGCCTTTACACACACACCAACACGGAGCGGCTCTTAGAGTTAGGAGTTCACAACACGTTGAGCGAAATAGCAGAGGCACAACGCACAGCGCAGTTTACGAGGTTAACACTGACTAGGACCGGCAGATCGATACTGCAGAGAGTAGGCTACCAAACGAGGCTGCAGGGGGAGGGGGACCGGGCGCCGCTGCTGTCACTGCCGCGCGGGCTGCTCGGCCTCATGCAGATTCCGCCAGTCCCCAAGCACATGGATCCAGAGACGAATCGGGAACGCCGCCTTGCCAGGGCAAAGGCCCTCACTGCCACGCACGCGGCGGACACCAACGCCTACTACGTCGACGCGGCGGCGTACCCGAACCGCCAAGGCACGTACGCCGTGGCCGTGATAGCGGCGACCTCAGGGGAGCTGTACACGGCGGGCAGCGTGCGGGCCCAAGACCCCAGACAAGCGGAAGAGCTGGCCATCGCGCTTGCCCTGACTAACCCAAAGTGTGCGACAGTGCTGAGCGACTCACGCAGTGCGATCATAAACTACGCCACAAACAGAGTGTCCTCGTGCGCGTCCAGGGTGTGCGGGGCCCTACCACAACGAACAATGCCAGTGACCATCAAGTGGTTCCCGGCGCACATGGGCCCGGTGGGAACGGGAGCGAACCGTAACGAGGAGGCAGACCGAGCAGCGCGCGTGCTCACCAGCCACGACGCTGCCCCGAGCCCTCGTCCTACGGAAGGCGAAGAAGAGGACGATCACACCGAGATGACGCCGATCGACACGTACAAGGAGGTGCTGGCTTGGTATCGGGAGGGCAGGAGAGCCTACCCGCCACCGCACCGAAATCTCACCCGAGGAGAGGCAGTGCTGATACGCCAACTACAGGTGCGCGCGATATGGACGCCAGTGTTCGCAAAACACGTGTGCCCTGAGATATACCAGACAGACGCGTGTGCGGTGTGCGGCGGCGACCGAGCTACCATGAAGCACATGCTCTGGGAATGCCAACCAACGGACTCAACCGCGGATCCGCTACCACCGCGCCTGCAAAGTGCGGTAACCAGCACGGACTATAATCTACAGCGAGAGGTCGTTCAGCTCGCGCTAGCGGCCATCGAGCGCCAGCGGCCGAACCCGCTGCCTCCCCCCCCAGGAGGCCGGCGGTAGTAGGTAACCCTTTTCGCAGGCCAAATAAAGATGTTGTTTCTCTCTCTCTACCGTATGTACTGCACGTTTAAAAGTTTACCACTACGGGGACTGAGCTACAATCGTTTTTTAGGCAAAGATATGCGACTTTAATTTTAATGGCTTCGTCTACCGGAATTGGCGTCGAACAAATCGGTGGTAATAAAGGAAGAAGTCCTGCTTTATATTTCTTGTGTGTTTGTCATACAGCTTTCTTCAAGAAAGCCTAACTCTAAGACTGAAACAGATTAGCTTATTAACATACGTGGTATATTTTTAATTCACGCAAAAAGGTGTGTTGAAGGAGAAAGGGAATGAATGAATGAATGTGCTTTATTTAAAGGAAGCACGAAGCCCTTCGGGGGGGAAGGAGGTAAGTGGTGAGGGGATGAAGATGGATACCACTAAAGTTCATTGTGGGATCATAGATCCTTTCGAGGGCGTCTTCGTTCTTGGGTGCCGCCTAAAAAAACATGGTCAGGCCCGCTCTATACTGCTCTGTAGAGACCACTCTCTAGTGCGTATCGGCCTATTGATCCCAGTAAGGATGCGTTACTCCGGAGTAGCTGTAAGTGCGCTTGAGCGTCAGATGGCAGTGGCCACTTATCAAGCAGGGCGGCTCTGCCCTTGTCGAATACCTAAACTTTATTCGGAGAAGACAAAAGTGCAGCTGAGAGTTGTTTGAAGAAATGATTTCTGAATAACAGAACGTTGAAATGCCTTGAAATTTCTCTTTCACGATGATATGGTGTACACAAAACGCTGTTTATAGTGAAATAAATTCAAACATTAACTCGCGATCACCCTAACGGAGTCTTCATATGACTTCATTGTTCTTTAAACAAAACAGAGGCGCAACAACCTTTTGAAAATAACATAACATAACAGAACTTTATTTCAGAAAATAAAATTTGAAAGCGGTACATTTAAAACCCAATAAGGAATTTGTTTGCAGCTGATTATACGACTGTGAGCAACAAGTATTTATAAGACAACCAACGGTTTTTTGTCATTTAGTTTAAGCGTGCCAAATGTACGGGCCGTTGCGATCAGTGTGGCTACCAATTTACAAACTGAGGACCAAACGTTGTAACCAATAATATCTGGTGGAGTGCAGATTTTAGACACAGTCAACTAAGAGTGATGCACATTTATCTGTTACATAAATTCTAGGAGCTGTACAGGGTTTTATGTTGTAAATTTGTCAGTGCTCGTTTTTTGTATTTTCTTGCAACGGCGACAAAAAGTGGCGCAATTCGTTCAACTTCCGTAAATACCCGACATGCAGCATGGGTCATGATTGCTAGACGGAAACGTTTGCTCATAAAAGTTGTTTTTTTAGGACACAGGGTCTGAGAAACTTTGATATAGACAGGGTGCGAGTAAAAATTCTTCGTGATATTGCCAGCGATTTTTTCAATCAGTGGTAAAAGCCCTCGCTGAGAATACGATTGAAGGTGTGGTTACAATAAATTTTCAAGGCACTTTGATGAAAAGGTAAAAGAGTAGGCATAGCAAAAAGTTCACCGACAAAATATTTTTTACCTGCTTCGGTGGATGAGCATGCACATCAGGAACTTCTTGAGGTTGACAAATTTAGGAGCCGGCATCTGCAACACAATGCCTGTTGCAGTGCCAAAACACCAAGACTGCAAGCAAACGGGCAGCCCTAGCCAGTAGTGTCTCCTGGAAGTAAAAGGGTAATGGCAGATTTGGGCAACCAAGAAACTTCTCAAGACCCGTTTCCCACGAAAAAGAAAAACAAAACAAAAAAGGTCATAAAAACACAGCAATACAATATTGTAATGACCGCGAATGGGACTTGCATGGCGACCCAAGAACGCAAGAGGCTGACCTTTTAGTCGATTGTCTTCTCGGGGCAGCCTCGGCCAAGTCGCGAGCACAAGAATTGCCCGGCTCAGCAAAGGAAAGGGGTTTGAGCGTTCCAGCAAACCGCTTCAACCTACGGATGAGCGACTTTGTTCTTAGCGTTCGTTCTGGGTCATTTCTGTGGCGTTGTGTGCATGGGTGCTTTCAGTAACGATGCACCGCCCAACGACTGTCTGGGCCAGCTGTGAATCGCCTCTTTTATAATTATTTGTTCGGCCTTCTTGTGGCACATGCTGACATCTATGTCATACTGATACGCTGACACCGCCTCACACCTCGATCAAGCCACGAACAGCGCTTTTGTGGTGCGTTCGTTTAAAAATGATTAGGTTTGCTCATTAACGTTGCGAGTACATTTCCACCCTGAAGATGCAGCGCATCGTATCTGTGTAGCATAGTGCGCGCAATCATTGTTGGAACAAATAAAATTTCCAACAAAGCATACACAGCGGATACAAGCAATGGTAAAGAAACAGAACGAAGATTTCAAACCAATACAATCATTTGCACCCGAAAGAAAAATGTACAGCAAAGGAAATGTGGGGGAACTAATGATCTGATGCAATGTACGCAGAAGGTACAACAAATCGTATGCACATTTCCGGCAAGTGGCGCGAAAGGTTGTACGCACGAAGGCACTCGATAATCGCGCGCTACACTTACGGTTGCACGACTATGTCTCCTTCTCATTCACGCCTTTAAAGCTATTGACCTATGAATGCCTGTAAAAACACTGCCAGCTACTAACTTTTGTACCCATATTACATAACAAATTCAACGTAAAGTAAACATTTACGAAAACGACTTGCGTACAAAACTTAAATGACCTATTGATAGCAGCACAAGTCAACAAAAATTGCGGAGGAACCGTTTATATTCAATTTTACGTTATTTGTATACATTGTCGACTCGTCTGTAGCGTGTAAAACAAATAATTTACGTAGAAAACAATTACGCTCAAGCTCTCATATTTCAAGGCCTACATTTATCAAAAGTCATTTCCTGTTGCGTATTATAACTGATCTAGTTATGAGGCATACCGGGGTTATGAGGCATAAAAGTTTGAGATTTAGGTCATGTATTCATTTTGAAAATGGGGCCAGTGATTCACTATTCTACTCAAGATTCATGTAAAAGTGATAATGGGTATAAGCTTGAGGTCCAACTTATGTTTTGAATGGCATGCGATTTTAATAGTGACCGTATGCTAACCGCGCGCGTAACGGAACGTACGTTATCCAACACCTCGCACTTTATGGACATGTGAAGCCTAGGGAGTTCTTTTTTCCCGAACATCAAAATGCATGTAATCATCGTCACATGGTCATCAAAATGCATTTAATCATCGTCACATAGTCTTCTCTAAAAAACCTGTCAGGCTACGTTAAAGATTTCTTTCGTGGTAAACGCACACCTAAATTGATGTCCTCGGCGGTAGTATAAGCACACAAAGGTCAGGGCAGCCTCGGGTAGGGCAGCCGCTATTCGCTAGAACCTCGCAATTGATGCGGGTTGTGCATATTAGCGACCGCAGTGGGTTGTTTATCCGGAACAAATTAAAACCCTTTTCGCGTTAATCGCACTGTGGAAGTGGCCCATCCCACGCACCGCTAGCGCTTCCACAACATGCTGGTTCACCACCCTTCAATCATTTTTTTTTCATTTACTTCGGTTCAACTTTCTCCTCGCTGTTTTTAATGAGCCGGCAGGCTTTTCTTTGTAATTGCGGCGAACCACTGAAAACACATGCATATATTACAATTAACGTGGTTGCTTTACGGGTAACCAGAATTGTGAAAGGATTACATCCCCTTCAGTCATGTGTTACGAAACCTCTGAAAACAAAAAGTTGATGGTGGATACGAAGCACTGAGTAGTCTCTGCAGAATCCCAGAGCTGTGATGCGAACATGATTACTAAGTTAGATACAGAAAATATCCACGTCGTTTCGATGAGCATGCAAAGAAGGGGAAATTTGAAATGATGTAAAGTTATAACCCCGCCAAGATATCAGCACGACCTTGTGTCAAAATAATGCGTTCGTGTACAGATTGGGAAGTTGTGTGCCGTCTCGGCTTCACCCCACCCTCCTCCTCCCGGGATTTTTCCACTTCGCGTGAGTCCCAATACCCACACAGGGTTTGGTACTTCCACACGATGACAGACCAGCGAAATGTTATTAGCGATGCTTAATCATCATAATAATCAGCCAACGCTTTTCACATGGTAAACCGCTGACTGAGTTGAAAAAACTGGCTTCGGCATCTGTGGTACCAGAAGCTGGATCACCCTACAAGGTTTGGATGTTAAAAATTCAGTCAACCCCGAAAGAAAAGGGGGAGCTTTTCTGAGATAGTGCGACATAGATGCTTTAAGCTAGGTTTCCAAAGAGATCAATATAACGCAAACCTTCAGTTATTATTTCACCGACTCCTTTTAAACGCTGCTCGCGCAAAAAAAAAAAAATGAAGTTGAAGAAAGGAAAAAAACAGTGAAGTTGAATACTTGGGTCTGATTTATTTAGGCTACTCAAGCTGCTCAAGCTGAATATTCTAGCGTTTCATGCATCCGAAAATTCCCATGTTCCAATTTGTGAGCGGCGAAACATCTGAGTTTTTCAATATTTTCGTTACACCACGTTGAGCATCGCTCATATGAATCTATCTAGTTGAAGATTTAGTATGGGGAGCCAATATTACAAACCATTTATTTCAAGCCGATTCAAGAAAACTGCATCTTTCCTTTCGTAACTAACATTCAGGAAAACGCAAAAAAGTCCAAAATAACTCCGTGTGCTCTTTTATTGTGAATGATTTCTTACCTTGCCGCAAAAAAAAAAAGATACGCACCCGAGTGACAATATACTGCCTTCATGAACCGACGACACGCTCGCGGTTAGCTTCGCGAACAAAAGCACGCAGTAAAATTTTATTGTTTGTGACTGGCGCGAAATTAGAGAAATGACAGGCTGCGACATATCGTAATCGTTCCTTCTAACAAACAAGCGCAATTATTTTAAATTTCGCTTTCCGCTGATGTGTAGGCTAGTCAGTAAATCAGTTAATATTACTGAAGCACCAAGTTTTTGTGGCTTGAGGGCAGGTTTATATGAGACACCTGCATCTGAGCCCCATGAGTAAGGTTGCAGAACTGAAAAGCCCGCCGAAATATTTCATTTCTTTCCTGCCAGGCTATTTTGCGTTCGGGCGTGACGGTAACAAAGCACAATGAAGTTTCCATTGTGACAGGCTGGCCACCGCCAATGTTTAAAATTTTTGACGGTTGCACAATAACGGCCCCTCTTATAACGCACTGACTTCAATGTTTTACTTCACCGTTGATGTGAACGCCTTATTACGAATTCCAGCAGGAAAAGAGTATTTTCGGCGCCTTTATAATGAACGTATACTTCTTCAGATACTTCTATCGGCTGCTTCCAAGTACGTTGACTAAAATATTTAGGCCAAACGCCGCCTTTCTTGACACAAAATAGGGGGCTTTTAACATACACCCTAAAGTACAAAGCATCGTTACCATTGGAAGAGTTTGGATGTCGCACAGATTGTCACCTCGACACTATGTTACTACACAGCAACAAGCTTTGGTTACCGGCCGGGAGGGACTGCTGCTTGTGAGAGCCTGCGTGCTGGCTGTGCTCTTTTCTTCCCTGCTGTGGGGCCTGGGTTGCCATATGCCTCCTTGCGGGACCAAGCGATAGACAATACGGCGGAATCCTAAACTTGGGAAAGCATAAAACAAAGATCGCCGTGGAACTCCCTCACGCACGCAGGAGTAGCAGAGTCATCGCAGACCCATGGGTGAACTGTATGCTAAGAAATTCAGCAGGTTATGTCGTGTACGCTGCATACCTTGCTTGCCGTTTGTATCGACTGCAAAGTGCTCTACTGGCTATCCCACCAACTGATACTTGCCTCTCATGTTACGAAGATTGTACCAAAGGTGATGATTTATTTGGTGTGTGCTGAACGCGCTCAGTGTCCCTTCATTTAGGTAAATGGGCTCGTATCAGTAGAAAAAAAGTGATTGTTGGGGGAGATAGGGGCATGTAATAGTCTGGCGTGAAGCCGACACCTTAACGGGCCGAAGAGAGAAAAAGAGAGAGATGAGAAAAAAGAAATGAAAGAAGAATAGTGAACGTAGTTGGAAGAACAGGAAGATAGGTAGAAATGAAAAGTGAACGTGATTAGAAAAAGAGAAGAAAAGGGAAAATAAGGTGTTGGTGAACCCCCCCCCCCCGCCCCCCTTCCCCCCCGCTTCGCCCTCACAACAGTAGGGAAGGTTTGCTGGGCGATAATCATGCGCTCAATGAAAGCTAACAGAACAAATGCAGAACATACGTAGACGGGGTTGAATGGGGTGAACAAACTGAAAGAAAATGGCCCAAAAACAAATAAGACACTACATGGGGAGAAAAAGAAATAAAAAGCAAAGAGTCCGTATGGATAGCACACTGTCAGACTTAAAATGAATCTGTCGAGAGTTCGGTTGATAGACTTTAGCAAAATTGTGTCCATTCATTGTTCAGTTCTGTACACTGTAGAAGGGGAAAGAAAGGGGGCTTAATGTCTATGTCCGGGCGCGGTAGTCACAACGACCCCCCCCCACGCACGCACGCACACACACACCCACACACACGCGCGCGCGCGTGCACACGCACACGCACACACACGCACATGCACGCACACACACACGCGTGCGCGCACACGCACGCGCGCACACACGCACAACACGCATTTACACACGCACACGCACGCACACACACACGCGTACACACGCACACACACACGGACGCGCGCACACACGCACACGCACACAGACACACGCAAACACACACACACGCACGCACACACTGCAGCGAAAATTGGCGTCACAGCCCCGTCCACTGTCGTCGCCACAACTTCCTGAGTTGCCTGTATTGGTGCAGATCGGTATGTTGGGAGGGAAGTTCACCGAAATTTTCGATGCCACAAAGCTCTCCGAGTCCACGTGGCTTTTATTGCCGGTGTCTGGGTGGGTCATATGAAATTTCTTGAAGGTGCCTAAAAGCAGTTGAGCAGAGGATTTGGAGCTTGAATTCACCTCGCTTTCATTTTTGTGGAGACAAGGAAGAGTAAATTAACACCTTATGTACGAACACAGGGAATAGACGAAGTTAAAGTGTAGATAACTGCGGAAAAAGGTGTGAACTGCATCCAATTGAAATAGCCAACGGATGACGGAAGATTTTGGAGAAGAGAAGGAAAGCTGCAAGTGGAATGAGCTATGGTGCAGGAGGAATCGGTATAATTGAGAGCGCGGACGAGCAGAGAGGAGAAAAAAATGCAAAACGCCGACGGGGATCCCGCGCCAGGGGGCATTGTGTATGCCCTCGTGGGCGGTAGGAGCAGTTAAGTTACGAGTCCAGCCCCGCGGCTTGCAGGTTCTCCCGCAGCGCAGCGTGTGCGGCGTACAACCTCCTTGGTGGCGTCGCCCCCCCCCCTGAGCAGGAGATGGGTTGGAAGGAGCAGCGTGTCCTTGGTTCTGCACACAAGTCTGAGGGCCGCGTATCTCCGCAACCGCTCAACCCTCTCCCCGTCGTAGCGGCTCCAGTGCAGAAGGGCGTGTTCTGTGTTGCTTAATTGGCCGCAGGGAAGGCAGAACGGCGTGGCTTTCCTTGCAGAGAAGTGGCGGCGGGCTTTGGGACCATGCAGCTTGTCTGCAGCCTGTAGAGTAGGCTGCAGTCCGCGCAGCTGTACGAGCGGCTTGGGAGGCGGCTTGGCGGCTGTCCCGAGGCGAAGTTTGGGTCTGGGTGTTGGCGGCACGCGTGTTCTGTTACGCAGTCCCTTGGCGGGCCCTGCGAATGGGCCGCTTTGACGAGGCTGGCGGCCTCCTCGTTGCCGGCCAGGCCGACATGCGCGGCACCGAGTGCACGGAGATGTCGGGCCCCTCACCCTTTAACTGCCGCAGTTTCTTGGCCAGTTGCTGCACGAGGGGCCCTTGTTTTGGGAGAATGGGTAGGCTCAACAGAGCGGTTCTGCTGTCGCAAATAATCACAGCGTGTTGAACTTCGCGTTCTCCGCGAGCGCGCCCGCCGCGACGTGCAACACAACGAGATCGGCTGTTGTTGAGCTGGAGGCGAAGGCCTGCTTTTGCTACACTGCCACGCCCATTTGGGGAAAGACGCACACGGCGGCGGTGGACTTCGGTGGGCCAGTGAGCACGGAGCCGTCAGTGAAGAAATGCGTTAGATCCTCGTTGTTTTCGTGTAGCAGGCAGGCCGTTTACTGTGGCAGCGCCCCGAGGGGGGCTGCTGTTTTTGCTCCGGACGCTGGGGAAGGTGGTGGCGATGCAGACGGCTGCTTCAGCTGCGTCTCAGTACGGGGTTGTGGGCGAGTCGCTACGGGCTCCTTGTTGGCTACCAGCTCTCCAAAGATGGTCAGGAGTTTTGCCACGTGCGAGTTCGGGCGCCGCCTGAACCGCGAGAGCAGCGCGGGGCCGTTAGGGGCGAGCTTAAAGGCGCGCCATGAAGTTGAGCCCGTAACGGAGCGCCTGCAGGCTAAGCGGCCAAGCACCCGCCTCGGTTAGAGTGCCGGCCACCTTGGAATACCTGGGCAGCCTGAGGCACAGGCGCAGAAAGGCTCTGTGGTCGCGCTTGTGTTTGTTCCAGTTGGCGGGTGTGATATTTGCCTACGGGAGCACGTACATGGCGTGGCTGACGCCTGCGATCAGGTAGGTGCGCATGGCCAGCTCGGACCCGCATACATGCCCTCCGCCCCTCCCCCCGACCCCCCCCCCCCTTACCCTACTGTCAACAGTTTGCACACCGCCTGTTGGCAACTGGCCATCTGCGAGCGCACCTTCTCCACGTGGGTGATCCATCTCAGCCGGTGGTCGATGGTGGCTCCCAGATACTGAAATATGCGCTGCAAGCAGTAGGGGCGCCTTTAAAACAATTGTCATCAAGGGGAAAAAAGTACCCTACAATTCGTCTGTCTGCGTCACACAACATTCAGAACAATGGTCAATCACCTGCTACTGTGCCTGCAGAAATAATCAACGGCCGTTCTCAAGAGCTGGGTTGCTGGCGTCACCACCTTTATGGCACACCATTCCGTGGAGCATATGGCAAACTCATAGGCTTAACTACCGCAAAGATCTTTCAGACTAGAACGGGAAATCAAAGCGCTCCAAAAAAGGGTTGAGGCTGTTGAGCAGGGCCATAACTAAGGAGGTATTGCGAGGCTTAGCAAAGAGCCGAACGACCTGCAACCATAGTCCTCAGAGAGAAAGAATCTCGAGCTCCCGGTTCTTTCGGATAACAATGTTGGAGGCTTCCACAGCCTACCAGCGCGCCCAAACAAGGTGACTGTGGCGTTTGTGGGATATTGTCGACGATCTGTCAAAAAAACTTGGCTTGCACCGCGTGAGAGTCGACGTCAGGTTGAACGTAGGATACAACTTTTTGATAACTTAAGCGCTGCTGACGACACTTTGTTGTGGAAAGTAAATTGAAACTCGTGAAGGGAACTATCTGTTTGCATGGTCTTCCGACGGGAAGAAGGATGGTGGAGCACGCGCAATTCGGACCTCTTCCACGAATGACCTTCATAAAATTTAGGAACGCGTTTCTCATTGCACCGATTTCATTTGGGAAGTAGCGATATCATGGTGTCACTATTTACGGCCGATTCTTTTAACATTATTCTAAGTAGTAGGAACTATTCTCCCCAATAAACTTTATCTGTGTACCACCAAAACACATAAGGCCTCAAGTACCGGACAGACGTAACTGAGGCCGATCGCGAGCACGTGAATTGCTTTTTTGATATCATTGAATTTACGGAAATTCGGTTAAGCTCCGACCTTCAATTCGCTCAGTTTACTAGAAACGAAAGTATTTCCGTACACAGAAAAACTGATGTTAGTGGCGATGCTTTGCTGTACTTAGAAAAATCCCTTAATTACAATACTTGGCTAAAATTTACCATAGTACATAACGTATATTTTCAGTTCGTAGAGCATATCGTAATATTGCTATTCTCGTAAAATTATGCCCTCCACTTGTTAACACGAAAAACTTTTGAGTTTACTGAATCGTTTCTAGAATCGGCAAGCAAGAATAATTCGTTAACAGTGATTTTGGGTACATAAATATTAACCCTCTTTGTAACAGCACTCCCAGAAATAGACCACCTGAAATTATGCTCTCATCTAGTTGTGACAAAGTCATAAACAGCCCTACGCATGTAGCCTTAAAGGGAGAAACGTTAATTGACGTATGTTCCACAAACCATGCATGAATACATTGCCGTCAGAAGTCCTTTTGTCCAGAAAATGCTAACCTCTATTTTGATTCCATTAAAAAAATCTAGAAACTGCAATTTATTCGGGAAGTATTAAATTCCCCAAACCATTGTTAAGTTTTGGTCCCTAGTAGAAGACACAAACTGGGCTTAATCAGACCTGTTCACAGCTTACCGTGCAAAACAGTAGCCGAAGGATTTTTCGGACGTGGAGGGTAACAAAAAATAGTCCGAATAAAAGAGCAGTCGGAAATATTCGTGAATTAATAACCCTATGGGTCAACTACCGGTTCCTCGTGAAATTCCGGAATATCCAGCAAGTCCGATTTCCCGGAGTCCGAAAAAACGGTAGGCCACTGTACCTGGAACCAGTACTTCGGAGCTACGAGAAAGCGTTTCCGCATTTCCAAGCACAGCAACAAGCACTGCAACGCCAAGAAGGAGCAGATTACACAACTACTTCTCATCCGCATCCCTAAAAAATCTGTGGTTTTCTGATTTCTTTGATTCAAGAGATAAGCAATATGTAGTTGAATGTTAAAATTATCCAAATTGAGCAAAGCGCGGATACAAAAAAGAAGACATTGCTATATTATCAAAAAATTTCTTGCGGAATCGTTATGTAAAATCTATAGTTATGGGTACCTTTTCCAGTACTTTTCTTGCTGATTCTGAACGCATTTATGTGTCCGTGTATGAAAAAGTTCAAGAGTTATTAGTTTTAACTTGGACCACGACTAATGAGAGAGAGGGAGAGAAATTCTAGTTGAATGATGCTGACTAAGTTTAACTGTGAAGCAGAGACCCTGACATGGTTTGTCAAGTGAAAATAAGATGAATGAGAAAAAAAGAAAAAAAGGCAGACCAAAAAGAGGACTCAACAAAGTTGAGGACTGGAGAGTTTAGTAGCTTGGTTTAAAAAAATAATGCAAACGTTGTTTTGTGGGGTGCCCACCCGTGTAAAGTGTTAGCGTCAGCAACGCACACGTGTGAGCTTATAAATCATAAGACTAACCAAGTCGCTGGGCAATTGTGGTTGTAATGGCAATGCCGTAATTAAAAATAAGCATGTAACTTCTCCTGAGAACGGCAAGCATAATACGAAATTACCGGTGAGAAGAATCGCAAAACTATGTAACGACCGAAAAACAAAAGGAGAATCTTCCAGAAAGCTAGCCGCCAACATGTTTGGCTGACGTACGTATACGTACCAAACGTACCAAAACAATGAGGCGCAGAGACAAGAAAGATGGCGAATTAGTCAGCGTGTCGTCAGCGAAAATGCGTCGTCGTAACACGAGAGTTTTATGGCAGTGAAGAACACCAGCCCGTCCCGAGCTCGTGAATGTCGCCCAGGGATATGTAGTGCACTGGAAATGCTGACAGCAGGCAATAAAGGTGTCCCTCCAGCCACACGTCCTAGCACACGACGTACACGGTACAACTCACAATAATTTTTACGACATTTCATGGTGGCTATGTACAGGTGCCTTGTCGGTTTCACTGGTGGTTTTCTGGGCGTGAATGAGGCTTCTTATATGTTTATAGCAGTGACATATTCGGGTCGTTGGAATCAATAGACAAAGGCAGTTTTAATGTGCGCTAAAAACCGTTCACCATGAAGACATATATCGCCATTCTGAAAGTTCCGAGAGCATGGTAACTTGAGCGACTGTTGAAACAATATTTGGTTAGACTGCCCAGACTCGAACTTTCACTGCGTACCTAAAACCGGTTGTTGATTCTTGGCAACGGGCAAGTTATAAACCCCATATAATATAAAAAAAAAGATAACACTCCTCTTTCAGTTACTAAATCTGTATCGATGATTTCTAGTTCTACCTAATTTATTTCTGTCTTTTATTCCTCCGGTATTGTAAGGTAGCCTTTTATGCAAGAAATTTTACACTTTTGGGCTTTTCCATCGTACTTAGGTAATACTGGAGGCCGAACCACGGCTCGCTTCCACTGTTACTGAGCATATATTTGGAGCAGCGAAGAATAGTCGTTCAGTTGGAGTAAGCTTCAAATGGTTAACTAGATTTTAGGGGCGAAGCACCTCAGGACTTCACTTTGACAATGGCTTCTCCTTTGGCGTACGTGTACACTGTGTTGCGCATGCGCGAGGAGCATTGAATTGGATTGGATTGGATTAAATTGAATGGTATATACTGTAAACACGCGTTGTCACACATTTAAATGCGCGAGTGGGCAATGACACGGGTGATTTACGGTAGAACAATCCCCAGTGCTTCGCCCACTCGTCATGATTCACTTCGTGGAGATGTGTGATTTTTTAGTCTAAGAAGCAAATATATTACAGACACTTCGACTGCATGAGTAAACATGACTCATGACTGAAATATGTAAACAGAAGTCGCCTATAGATATAATACAACGCCTTACATGCTCAGTAGTTTGTAACATAGTCGCGTGCACATACCTACGCAACCAGGTGTTTTCACGTGTGCGGTGAACGCTTTTGTCGAGTTGTTATGTGAGCTTGCATGTATTGACGTCATTTCAGTTTATGACGCAGACGCAACATGAAGTGAAAGAGGGCATCTCAAAGCATCTGACCCCCTAGCATAACTTTTGTTGCATCGATTATGAAGCCTATTTGAATGCAAAAGTCAAACTTATGCACCCCTCCGTCTAACGACGACGATGGCCGAACGCGAAGCTTTCACCTGACATACTATTTGGCTGTCGTCGAAGTTCGGACTCTGTTTCAACCATGTCAAAATGGAGCAATCGGGTAAGCGCCGGCCTTATAACGAGAGGGACTCAGCTTCGATTGCGGCCACTGAAGATTTCTTTTTCACCTCACGCACGACCATCCATCATCGTTGTTAGAGAACGTTGGCTTTCCTTCAGGGCATTCTCGCGTTACAGACGCCATCAGTGAGACCACTGAAGCTTCTCTTTAAAAGCCGGCATCCCGCTTTCCCAACCGAAAAAGTGGCAGTGCTTCCTCCCAGTAAAGAAGGAATTCCAGCGAAGCCGGAGTTTTGGTGGGGTTTGCTATGTTCGGCTTTAGCTTGAATGGGGTTTTCCTACATTGGAATATAAGAAGAGAGGCACGATCTTCACGTCGCAAACAAGGCATACACATCTGGTAGGTGGAGACAATGACATCTGTGGTGTGCCGCTCAGGTAGCCCCCGAAAAGAGCGTGGCATTGCAGAATGTTACATGGGAGAGAGACGCCGGAGGTGGCGAAGAATATACATTACTGGGGAAAGAGGCGGCATCATTGGTGCGGTGCATAAAGTCAGGATGTAGGTATACTCCCTCCGTAGACGGCGCACCTTCATTGTGCAACAAACATTGTGCAAAGCCAGTTTGCGAAGGTTCGGTTTACTCTGATCCCCTTATACACGGCTTTAACTCTCAACACAAGTGCATCGCTGCGAAGATATATTTTCTTAGGGGCAATATGAGCCGCCCCATACGCCTTATAAATCTCAAGAAACACAAAAGGTGACCGTCGGCGACGTTAACGGCCGCTTCAATACAAGTGGTAACAAAATCGCCACGTCTGTAAAGGAAAACAAATAAATACAAACCCATTTGGGTTTGTGGGGAGATGTCCCCGAAGAATTTGTTTTCCTAGTCTCGGTGGAAGTATCCTCAGGGATGCACTGTTGTACACGTGCCAGAAAACTTAAAAAAATTATAGCTCCCGCTTTCCGGGATAGATCTTTTCGAAGCTAAACGTAATGACGGTGCATTTATACGTCTAACAGCGCCCGTATAACGTATGCTACTCACGCCAAGTATAGGAATCGAAGCACACCTTTAGATGACCCTTACAATTCGCCCTGTTTGACGTGATCGCCTTGAATTTGTGTACATAATGACAACATAGCATCCCCTTTTGATTTGACAATTTATTCCCAGGGCGTTTTCCGTCATTTGATATGCATTAAGGTATGTTAAACCTTCTTTACGAGTTTATGGGGCATCAAATATGATGTGAGGTGATGGATAATGTTGGGTAATGATTGCCTCGATTTCGCTGAATAATATCTATTGCGATTGTAATACATTTGTGAGAAAGTGACCGCAAGTCTAATTCGAGTTACTGGGCGCCAGGTTTAGCAGCTTGGGTGTAGAGGCTTCGCGCCCTGTGCCCAAAAATGGTAAAGTCCTGTCCTCGACGTACGCATGTTTGTAACAGTGCACTAGCACGAGTACCAGTTGCGAACTCTCCCTTCTTTCCCGATTGTGTACAATCTGGAACATGGTGCCCTTTTGGCCCATCCCCTTCTGGTACAGTCTCGATCAATTGGAAGGTGATCGCTTGAGCAGGTCCAGATACAAGCAGCAGCGTCATGTTACGGGTCGTAGTATGCTTGTATCAGCAATCACACTACGAGGAGAAAATGGAAGAGTATCTTTATTTTTAAAGTTCTGAAATCGGTGGCAATGTATTTGCAAAAACCCTCCTTTTGATGCTCCAGCGATCACCTTCAAATTGGTCGTGACTGCGCAACCAGCTCCTCGAGTGCTTTTTCGCTGTTTGTCGTTCATCAAGAGTGTTCTCATATAAATGCTACGTAACGCACGCGTAATCACCTCGCCATCCTATATGTTGTTGGGAATGACCATCCCACCGCTGCCACCACTGTTGGGAATGACTATCCCAGGGCGGTCGCCAAGGTTGTGACTCGCCTTCCTGCTCGTCACCGAGGTGGGGAATCAGCCATCCCGACGCTGTCTCCGCTGTTGCGACTGGCCACCCGAGCGCAGTCACCGGTGTAGCGATGTTGCCTTGCTCCGTCCGCTATCGACGCGGCGCAGAGCCGAGCGAAGAAGTTCTCGAGCCGACGAAAACTTGAAGTAACATTTATATACAGTATGTACAGGGTAAGCAAACGTTACATAACTCGCACAAAGGCGACAGCACCCCTTTCACTCGGTGCCTTTGAAGAGAGTGGTGCCGGAGAGAAGCCGCCGAGGAAAGCCGACGATAAGAGTCTCCGGGCTTCTTTTATAGCCCGGGAAGTTCGTTGTGGCCCCGAGAAGTCCGAAAAGCTCCAATCAGGGCTCTCGCTGCCTGAAGTTTGAATTCCGACGAATGGTAGCGAAGCGGTGAGTCAGCTGCGCCGCCAATGGGGAAAGGGAGAGCGATGCCGCCGCCGTCTCCGTGACCTCGCCTCCGGGCGTAGCGACATGCCCTTGTTTGGGTCGTTCTCCGCTGAGGGATTCGGCCGCGCCGCAGCGTTTCGAGATGCAGGATTCGGCCGCGCCGCAGCGACGAAAGGGAGAGGCGTGACTCAGCCTCGCTGTCGGCGCGTCGCCTCGTGCAACGCCTTTGGGCCAGGCGCTCTGGCACAACAGCACCCCCGCCGCCAGACAATGCGCCGTGAAGACGAGCTGCCTCCACGTGGCTCGGATGCTGGGCGCGCTGTTCGCCAGGTTCATCCAGGTACACCTCCAGTGTCCCAGGAAATGGGCGGCTCCACCAAGTTCCTCTCCTTGAACAGGTACCACCTGCCAGGTCCGGATCACAGGTACCTCGCGGTGCTGCCCAGGTGTCTCGACCAGCTTCGTCCGGCTCTTCCGGTCTGTCCTCACCACCGGTTGCTCATCGTTCTGTAGCTTGCAAAGAACCGACCGACAACAGGCCACACCCAGCGCAAGCAAGCACCCTCTGTCCTCTGTGAGAACACCAGACTCTAAAACGTGACAAACTCTCCTAGCTAAGTGTCTATCCCCAATTTGGACCCTCTACACCAAGAGACACATGCGGGACGTAAAACTCTTAAAAGAAGAACTCACACTAAGTGTCAAACGTAACACACGACATGAAAGATAACTAAGGTTGATTACTTGAAATCACACGGTGCGGAAAAATCAACTGAGGCAGCAAATGAGGGCAATAATTTTGCTCCCATCTACCTGCTATGATAAAAGCTACTCACGAGGAAACGAAACGAAAGACACGGGAGGACGAATGTAGCCTTACTTAGAACGCACGGCTTAGTGCGTCTGATTTAGCGTTTCCGGCTACATAGCACGCAAACTTCTGCACTGCCCACACTACGCAGCCACATTCCTTTCCGGGAGTACTGTAAGCGCTCTTCCCGGCAAGTTAGCTTAGTAACGACAAACTGGTCGTTCCCGGCAGTTAGCATCCTCTTGGCATAGTAAAACTTCCATGCCACGATTGCTCAATCGCACTGAATAACGAACCTTTCGAAAAGTCGTGGACCGTTATAACTGGCTCCTCGCCCAAGGGTCGTTTTAGCGCTTAAAACGCGTTATCCTTCTCTGTGCCCCATTCTACCCTCACTGGCTCAGTCTTTCTGAAGGCGTCAGTCAAAGGACTAGCCAGTGCTGAGTAATCTCTCACTTAAATCTAGCCCTATCCAGTCAAACCCGAGAAGTCCTTATCTCGGACTTAGTGGTTGGTCGGCGATAGTCCGCGACTGCGGCTACTTCGACGACTGACGGTCTTCGTCGGCCGCGCTACCACAACCACCTGCCTTATTTCGGCGCAACCTATGTGACACTGACTGTCTGACTGATAGCCCTGCTTTGAGCCTGCTCAGCACGACTCGCAAGTGCTCTACTTGCTGCTACCATGTGCTAGAAAAGCTGGCGCCATCGTCGATGTAATGGAGCGCGCACTACGACAGGCCACAAAACACCGATCCATTAGTTTCGACTCAAGAGGCCACACGGCGCGCGTTTGAGACCGAAACTCAACATGACGGGACGAACTGTCCGAACGGGGAAACAAAGAACGCAGCGTTACAACTAGCTCTTCCCCACAGGCTAGTTTCGTCATTCGAAACTTTCTCTTTCCTCGGTCGTATACAAGCCTCGCAAAGCAAACGCCCGTAATCTCGCGCGGAGCTGACTTCAAGGCCAACATAGCGGCAGGCACGCATGCCTCCAAATAGCATTTCCGCTCATAGCAGAAAGCTCTGAACTTTCGCTTTCGCCATGGGGGCCTTTGCTCCACTAGGTTGGAACGCGGGTGAAAGTGCCCCACCTTGCTTTCAAGCAGGCCATCGCGAACTGGGGACAACATCGAGTCCACCTCGCAAGGCTCGACCACCTTGGTTTCCCTGCCGATGGGGATTACGCAACCCGCTTCGGCCGTCGGCGGCTCCACTAAGCTTCTGCCAGAACTTTCGGTCCGCTCACCGCTCGGCCTTCGTTGCTCGCTTGTCTCTCGTGTCCCGTTCGCAGGCTTTGCCACAACATCGCCCGAGTTAGAGCTCGCACCCGAAAGAACACCTTCTGTTTCCGGGGGCTCTAGCGGCTTCGTCTGGCTAGCCTCGCCGTCCAAACTTTCACGAGAAACCTCGCTAGCTCGCGCACTGTGCGCGATCCTGTTGGAAGCCGTCTCTGAGGCCTCTTCTGATCCTGAGCGTTCTGCCGAGATCGTTGAACCTGAGACCGACACATGAACGCGATCAGCGGACCCGTACGGCCCTCTGTCGGACGTCTCAGCAAGTGCTTTATCTCGCCGTGGCCTCCGCGATCGGCTGCCGGCGGCGCGCCGTTGCTCCGGCCGTTCCAATCGCCCGGAGAGAGCGTAATTCCGAAGAGGCCGTTTCGCCGTTTTCCGCCGCACCGCGGCGCGCTTAGCCTAAGGTCGCTTTCCGTGGCGCAGGCGGGCGCACAGGAGGAAAACTCGGCCTTCACAGCCTGTGTGAGACGTATAATCGAAAATTACAACCGCTCATCAATGCAGTAGATAGAAGTAGTTACAGGTGCCATTAATTACTAGCCGTTTAATTTTTGACGTGGACTGGGGCCGCTGTGAAGCGTAAGTGAATTCATTGCACATCAGTAACTTTTATTTTTCTTGTCGCGCATATTTAAAAAGATAAGGTTTTATTTTTGGAAAACTTGTATTTGTTATTTTAGTACGTGAAAGAGCGCGTGATACAAAGAAAGAGCGCAGTGCATTGATTTTTTTTGTGAGTACCAACGATATCACTTTTATTGTTTGCATTCATTCAAGAGAAAAATTGTTAAGTGAAGTGTAATTTTTCACGGCGCATAGGTGTCTTACAAAGCGTTGTTCCGATCCAGTGTTGGGTAAGACAAACTTCCTTCAATGCTTTCGTTGAAGTTGCCTGGCTGGAACTGGGTCATTTTTTTTATTTATTATGAGGTTTAAAGCGTCGACGCTACATAAGCGATGAGGCGCGCTGTAGTAGAGGGCTCCGGATAGCGGTGTGTAATGCACGCCAGAAAAACTTGTAATTTTCACTCACAGCAAATAATGAGGCAGCGATATTGCAGTAGCTACGTAAGACCACTAAGCACACCTGGAACATTACGTCATAGTAAACCAAGACTCAAGAAAAATTGTCGCTTCGTACACGCGGTTGCTTCGTTCATGCGGAAGACAAGCCTAGAGCTCTCGACTATTGCAATCACCTGCCTATAAAAAAACTCGAGCGCTTATCAGTACTACGCTGCTCTCTCTCTCTCTCTCTCACATACACGCGCACGCACGCGCACACATACATTCACACGCGCGCGCGCACGTGCGAACTTACGCGCACACATTAACACGCGCCGCCAACCCATCCACATACGCACGCACACGCGCGCACCTTCACACACACACATGAACACGCGCCGCGAACCCATCCACATACGCACGCACACGCGCGCGCACGTGCGAACCTACACCCACACACACACATTGACACGCGCCGCGAACACACCCAGAAACGCAGGCACACACACACGCATGCACACGCGCGCGCGAGCACGTGCGAACCTACACACACACACACATAAACACGCGCCGCGAACCCACCCACATACGCATGCACACACCCGCACGCCACACACGCGCACGAACCCCCACGCACACACACACGTAACATGCACGCGTGCGCACGCGACCGCACACGCAAGCACAGGCGCCGTGAAACAACACGCGCGCACTGTGGCCAAGTACTTTCGAAACAGCCTGCAAGGCATAAAAAGGTAAAGCGCCGTGAAAGCTCGCGAAAAGGCCGCAAAAGTGACAAAAGAATTCAGCACACTGGCATTCAATCTGCACGAAATGCGAAAAGAGTTGGGGCTGCCTCATTCGACTTACACGTAACCAAACCGGCTGCATGAAAAACGAACATGTGCCTTTTAAACAACGTACGTACCTTAACATAGTACTGCTTGCAGGAACGAGTGAAAACACATCGAGCGCATACTCAAGGTTTGTCTGCAGTGAAAACTCGACAACGAAGACTGACGAACACCTGAAATCGCAGGCAGTGTCGGTCAGATGAGCCTCGCTTCAACCTTAGGCTAACGGCGCCGTTCTACATGGAGCGAATTTCGCCTGCGAATCCGCTGGAACGAACATTCGCACTTGCGAAGTTCGCAATGCCTGGAACACGGTGTAGGAAGGAGAGGTGACTCAACGCGGCGGGCGAGCGCGGCGAAACTTGGTTCGGCGCGGACGCATGCGCTCGTAGGTGGCGCTACTCGAACGAGGGCCATGCACTGCGGGTTTTCGGTAGCCACGGGCATGGAAACGCGCCTCGTACTGCGCCGTATAGAACGCGCGCTTGGATTTCGGTGGCATGAATTTATGGTCGCTTCAAACGAAAATACCCTTTCGAAAGAACAGAGGTTCTTAGGGACGTCTCGGGTTAGTATGGGAATTTTAAGGCCGAAGCGCATGCACGCTATTTGGGGCGCGACAGCGACCGTAGCTTAATTCACTTCTTTGCGAAGACGCAGCCACCTCTGCGAGTAATTTAAACAGTATGGGCAAAAAAATGTTGCGGTGCACCAGTGCTGTCCACTACGGTCACGGTGACTACGGCATACGAAGGCAATTTGAATTTCGCTGAACTCGGGCACACATGAATCAAATATCTATTTTAGTTTTGCGTTGTTACTTTTAAATGCAGAGCATTTCAGTAACTCACGATGTCACCCGCGTTGGCGTCCGTAGTCCGCACGCTCACTGCGCATGCGCGTCGAGTCGAGGCAAAAGCGAACACATCTCTCGCGAGGGGCATTGGATTGGATTCGAACACTCTCTCGCGAGGGGCATTGGATTGGATTCGATTGGATTGGCTTGGATTGGATTTGGATTGGATTAAAGTGGATTGTGTTGGATTGTGTTGCGTCATAGCCGCGGCACGTTGCGTCATAGCCGCGGCAGACGCGCTTGGGCCGGCGCATGTGCAGTACTCTCTCTTCCGCGGTTTCCTCTCCTTCGGGCGCGCTGCGCATATAACCGGTGTGCCGTTCTCCGGCCAAGCAACATCCGCGGTTGGCTCAAACACCTAGAGTCCACGCCGCTTTACAAGTACGCCAACGTCGTCGACTGGGACCGGCTTACGCAGTCCCCTCAACGTATATAAACGGCGGAGCGCGCGTTCGGAATTCAGTCAAGGGCGTCTTTGCATGGCTTACGCTTGACGTGACGCTTTGCTTGACTCGAGTAGATGCGACGCATTTACTCGAGTTCCCCCCGTGGGAAGATGCGGGCGGCTTTTTTGCAAACTAGTTTTTACAAGCTTAATAAGCTTTTTCGAACATATACATGTCTATTGCACTGTTTTACACAAAAATGTCCCCAATAAGAAATATCGAGGAAATCACACACCATCAAACAGCAAACTCTATTTAGGACGCTTGTGCCCATCAAACACCAAACTCTGTTTAGGGTGCTTCCAACTTTTCCAACTTTTGATTCATAAACACAATAAACCCGCCGCAGTCTTTGCTAACTATACGAATAAATCGGGACGGAAGCGTGCAGCAAGATACAATACGTGCCTTCCATAATGCATTGCTAATAATGCATAAGTACTTGCGTTATCAGAAGAAAGCAACGCACACAAACACAGAATACCTAGAAATTGCAACGTCTTCGTCATTACTTTATAAAATCACAGGTTCCTTTCCCCGTGCGGTGGCACTCATTTACGCAGCCGTTATCGCAGGGACTCCGCAAAGTGATAAAAAAATTTCTGATCTCACTGATTTTGAAAGAAAAAACAGGGGATAAGTCGTCAAAAACAAGTGAAAAACACAATGATACTGTCACTGATTTGTTGCATAAGATATATGTGATAATAAGTCACTAAAAAACAAAATAATGAACAATTATGTTGTTTAAGTGCTACACATATCTCAGCCAATATTTAATACATAAACAATGTTTTTTTTTTATAGCAAGGCTACAAAACCATCGCCTTGCCTAAAATAACGCAGAATCGCGAACAAGAACATCTGTAATAAATTAGGTACATTGCGTGCTTGCAACCAAGGATTTATATATACACACCCCCCTAACTTCGACACCCCCCCAAAAAGATTCCTCAACCACAAGCACCCTGCCTAGGGATTTATACAACACCCCCCCCCCCCCAAACATCCCACCGACACCCCCCAAAATCGAAATTCTGCATAAACCCCTGCTTGCAACCACCCCGTAAACAACGCGCTCCGCCTAAGCGTTTGCAGGGGTGCTACTGACTAATTGCAGTATGGAGCAATTTTTGGAGCACAAATATTTAGGTTTTGGATCAGTTTTGGAGCAGCCAAATACAAGTTTTGGAGCACTTTGGAGCAAAAAATTATGAATTGTATAGACATATAGGAGGGTTTTTTTGGGAGGGAAATAGCAAGTAACAATGCGTTGCATCGAGAATGAAATGCTGCCTTAAGAAAAACTAGTAAACGTCTAAAATTGGGACACTGAACACAGTCAGAATATGATCACAACTTGTTTATTTGAAATGAAACTGATGACCCCACTGCACCGCATTCTAGAGCGTCTGCAATTCTTCATTGATAGCTGCCAGCTTGGCCATGTTCTCGGCAAGGCTAGAATTAGCCTCAGAAAGTAGCACCTGGCCACATTCAACATCATCCATGTTCCTCATCAAGTCATCAGGGGCTCATCAAGTCACACCAGACTTGATGAGCCCCTGGGCCCTTTCAAGCATTGCCTTTGACGAGTCCAGTCGTTTTAAGTGCGAATGCACTTCTTACGCTACCCTGAGTCACGCTTCTGCCGCCGTCCATCTTCAGCCGCTGGTGTTATCGCGCGCGCGCCTCCTCGCCCTTAGCAACGGCGCGGAGCGGAGGGGAGAGCGTGCGTAGCAACGGCGCCATGACGTAGTACGCCACGTGACGTCGCGCGCTCTCGCCTCCTCTCCCCTTCCGCTCGCCGTGACGTCACGCGCTCTCGCCTCCTCTCACCTTCGCTCGCCTGCCGTTTGCGCGCTCTCGCCTCCGTCTCCCCTTCGCTCGCCTGCCGTTTGCGCGTTCTCGCCTCCCTCTCCCCCTTCGCTCGCCTGCCGTTGCGCGTTCTCGCCTCCTCTCCCCTTTCACTCGCCTGCCATTGCGCGCTCTCGCCTTCTCTCCCGCTTCGTTCGCCTGCCGTCGCGCTGCGCGAGGGTTTAAAGGCGAGGCTGTCGCGGCCCGAACGTGATCACGCTGGGGTGTTAATGTAACTAACGGGCAAATGCCACCAAATTTCAACAAACTCCCCCTCATAGCATCACCCGTGCATTCGCACTTCCTCATGCTCCCCTTCGGGGAAATGTGGGGGAATTTTTTTCAAGGTGCGAGTCCCAGGGAGCGCCCAGGGCAACCGTTCCGCCAATGCGAGTAACGCGATATTCAGCCACACGTGTACCGAGTGGTACCTGTGACAAATGCGACAAATGGCGCCGAAGAGCAACGCCTACAAGCATACAAGGCCCGCCATTCTCGCGCTGTTTTGGTACACCCGCCAGGGGGTGGTAACTGACAAAAAAAATGCAGGCAGTCATTTTGGAGCACACTGGCGCAATATTTTGTGTTTATATCAGTTTGGAGCAGAGAATTTGCCTTGGCGCAAATTGGCGCATTTGGCGCAAGAATGGAAGCCCTGCGTTTGCCGAAATTCGTCTTTGTACCGAAACAACCGTATCCCGAAAGGTCCGTGTCCCGAAACGACCGTGTCCCGAAACGACCGTGTCCCGAAACGACTGTGTCCTGAAAAGTCCGTGCACCGAAAAGACCGTACCGAAACGCCCCGTACCGAAACGTCCTGTACCGAAAAGACCGGAGCCGCCCTAGCACGCACCGTCCGCGGCTCGCATGGCCCCGATATTCCTAGCGCCCTCTGGTAGAAAGAAGGCGAACCCGAACAAGTTCTCGATGGAGCTGCTCTGCTGCGCCTCCGAGGCGATCAGTCACCTCTCCTTCCTACACCGTGGCCTGGAATTGTCGTCTACATGGGGCCTGCGAACGCCGCGATTTTCGCATATCAGATGCGCCTTGTTTCCAGACTGAATTAAGTTTGCCACCAGCAAAGGTTGTTGTGATTTTAACAAGGGTGGTTTTATTTTACTTTCTTGCAAGTTGTTTCTGCCTGAATTGCGGTTAATATAAGTTTAGTTGCGGTTTTATATAAGAATCGCCAATTCTTTATCAATATACGCACACACAGCAGAAAAGACAAACGTTTTGGTGTGCCCACGCTTTTGTCGCGCTCGTACAAGCAACGCCATCTGGTTTCCAAGCGTGCAAGTGGTGCCGAGCTGTGCTCCTATTGGCCGCAGGTCCGGCCCCTCTACGCCGCACACGCCGCACGAGCGGCGTTTGCTCGACCGCTTCAAATGTTTGGCACTTTGCCGCAGCAACGAAAAAAGGTGGTTTTGCCGCACGAGCGGCGCCGCATCAGCGAATTCGCAGGCGAAATCGCTCCATGTAGCACCCCTTTGCTCTCCGTGACGGCGGTACGGTCTCTGTCAACGTCACTCGCGACGAGCTCACCGGATTTCTCTGTCGGCCCTGTCGGCAGCGCTTCGACCTTGAGCTCGTCTTCGCGTAACGGCTGATCGGAAAACGGTGGCAACGTACTCTCCGTGTCGCCCGGCTGCGTTTCTCCACCGAAGGGTTTCACGCAACCCGCCTCAGCCGCTGGCGGTTCGACTAACCTACCGCGAGAGTTTTCGGTCGGCTCGCAGTTCGAGCTACGTTGCTCGGCGTCCTTTCGCGTCTCGCTCGCTGGGGAAGAGTCAACATTCTCCGAGAGCTTCCCCGCTTGCGAACTCGTAAGTGCCATGCACTGGCCACTGCTCGCGGACTGTGCGCGCGTTTCGAAATCTTTATTTCGAAGCGGCTTCTCTGCCTCCGCGCCGTTCTCGCTTTCCTGGCTCGCTTCTCTGTCCAAGAATACGCGTGCGGTCGCTTCGCCTTTGGCCTTGGACGCTCCGTCTTCCGGCCCTGACCTCTCAACAACGAACGGCGGCCGTTGGTCCTGACTTCTCGGACCGCTCGCCTGAACTGTTGGACAAGTCACGCTAGGCGCCGGCGAACCCTGCCGGAGCTCCGACTCTAGCCTCATCAACTCGAGCTGCCTTTCGGCTTCCCGTTTCTGCCTTGTGGCTTCCCATTTCTGCCATTCAGCTTCCCGTTCCTGCCATTCGGCTTCCTCGCGCTCGCGGCGCTCTTTCTCTTCGGCCTCCTCGCGCTCACGGCGCTCTTTGATATCATCCCTGGCCTCATTGACTTCCTCAGCCGTTACGTTCTCCTTCCGCATGATCTCAAGGATCGCATGCTTCCGTTTCGCACGGCCTAAGTCAAGGCCCAGCTCCTCGCAAATTTCGATGAGTTCCTTCACTTTAAGGTCCTCCATCGTTTGCACTGGCCTCTTGCTGCTTACCCGCGTTAGAATTTCCTTGCCGCTCCTATACTATCGAGCTACTAGTAAGGCACGCGCAAGTAATTCTCTGCGCTTTTTTGTTTACCTCTCGGCACTAGCTCTGGTTTCAACACACTCTCTAGGCATGAAACAATCAAAGCTATACACAGTGCTTTACACAGCCCTTCTCTAAACTACTATAACCTGTGCTAGAGAAGTCTGGTGAACTGAGAGAAAACGTCGAGCGCTTACCACACCAGGTAGTAGCCGTTGCCGGTCGATCCTGCAGCTGCCATCCACTGTTGGGAATGACCATCCCACCGCGGCCACCACTGTTGGGAATGACTATCCCAGGGTGGTCGCCAAGGTTGTGACTCGCCTTCCTGCTCGTCACCGAGGTGGGGAATCAGCCATCCCGACGCTGTCTCCGCTGTTGCGACTGGCCACCCGAGCGCAGTCACCGGTGTAGCGATGTTGCCTTGCTCCGTCCGCTATCGACGCGGCGCAGAGCCGAGCGAAGAAGTTCTCGAGCCGACGAAAACTTGAAGTAACATTTATATACAGTATGTACAGGGTAAGCAAACGTTACATAACTCGCACAAAGGCGACAGCACCCCTTTCACTCGGTGCCTCTGAAGAGAGTGGTGCCGGAGAGAAGCCGCCGAGGAAAGCCGACGATAAGAGTCTCCGGGCTTCTTTTATAGCCCGGGAAGTTCGTTGTGGCCCCGAGAAGTTTGAAAAGCTCCAATCAGGGCTCTCGCTGCCTGAAGTTTGAATTCCGACGAATGGTAGCGAAGCGGTGAGTCAGCTGCGCCGCCAATGGGGGAAGGGAGAGCGATGCCGCCGCCGTCTCCGTGACCTCGCCTCCGGGCGTAGCGACATGCCCTTGTTTGGGTCGTTCTCCGCTGAGGGATTCGGCCGCGCCGCAGCGTTTCGAGATGCAGGATTCGGCCGCGCCGCAGCGACGAAAGGGAGAGGCGTGACTCAGCCTCGCTGTCGGCGCGTCGCCTCGTGCAACGCCTTTGGGCCAGGCGCTCTGGCACAACAATGTCGAACCATGTAGGCGCTCCCTTTCCCAGACCACATGGCGTGATCTTTTCATCGTGTTTTGATTTTTCGATTGATTATGAGGTTTAACGCGCCGCAATTTCACAGACGATGGGGCACACCGGAGTGCAGGGCTACGTGTTAATTTTGACCACCAGGGATCTTTAACGTCCGCCCTTATCTCGAACACACGAGCGTTTTCGCTTTTTGCTTCCATGAGGAAAGCGGCCGCCGCGACCACGAATCGAACCCGCGTCCTTGTGCTCAGCAGCACAATGCCTTAGCCGCTGAACCTCCGTGGCGGGTGCATCCTGGTTTTGACCGAAGGCATATGCGATTTGCATTCATTCCCAAATGATTCAAGAAGGCGTCACGTCTCTCTGCCATCTGGGAGATATTTATTATCTCTTTTCGGGTTGCTACCAGCTTTGCTATTGGTTTTTAACTCCAGGTATTTGGGACCTGTTGCATATTTTAAATGTGTTACTGTTTTGTTTAGAATTTCGAAAATTCATTTCTGAAGGCCTTGCAAGCGTTTATAAGTGAAACCTGCTGCCAGGGTTAGTTAGTTGTCTTTATAAACATGATCCCCAGCATCGCGAAAAGTCAATCTTAAAAAAGTCAAAGAAGAATAACACTCAGCAGCTTAAATACCTGGAGGGCATATTGCATGAAGTGCACAACAAATTTGCCACGCAAAGCTGCAGTCATGCCCATAAGAAGCGGGCGCTGAACCAGTGCGTAATTAGGATCGTGCACTAAAAATATCCGCATTTTCTGCAAAGGGAATACTTTTCAACGTTTACATTTTAAAATACCTTCGAAGCGGATCCAAAACGAAGCCTCGGGCGCCTTCTCGGAGCTAATTTGGAATGCCACGTGCCTTCGTAATCTATGAACATTGTCATTACAAAATTGCACCATCGTTTGGTCTTGCTCTCTTTGAGAAAAGTCAGCACGTGTATTGAAGAACTTAGAAAAAACACATACAACTCTAGGGAGATGAGCCGTAGATGGGACCTTCATCTGAGACTAATCGCGTACTGTACTAAAAAATTATACACATCAGAGGCAAGTCTAGAGAGCGGGGTGCTCGATCTGCACCTATTCCCGCGGGTAATTGGGAAATCCAACAAGCACAATACTCTATTTGGGAGCAGGAGTCTTACATCTTTTACATTCTTTCTTAATAAATCATGCCTTTGGGTACACAAGCGCGCAAGACGTTTGGTGGGCGTTTGATATAAAGGAATACAACTCGAGTATACCGAACCCCTATGTGTTATTCTCAAACTAATATACTTGAATTACAAAAAAAAAAATGCTGAGCACACTGCAGCAACCACATGCCTAGAGGGGCACAAAGCAGAGCGTACATCCCTGTTTCCAGCGCTTGCACCATTGACTATATTTCATATTTTCGAAGAAATATTTTATGTCGCAAGATCTAGCAAATTTGCAAATGGAAGCATAAGATCGCCGCCGGCCGCAGTCTTAGCAGAGTCTTCCAAAATATTCTATTTGCCAAACCATGATTTCCGAAGTATATTCGTATTACTAAGACAAAATCTGCAAACGATCCGTCTATCATTGATTGGTATGCTCGTGACTCCTTCAGTGGTTTCGCATTTATATTCGAGCATGTTGGAAGTTTGTGCGGCGGCGAAACAAAAAAATAAAACTTTGCAGTGGCTGCAACCCATGTATCAATGGTAGCGGTGGAAGTGGCTGCAATGGCATATGTAACATTAATAAACGGAGGCCTTGTAAGCGGTACTATGATTTTTTTAGCCAGTTTATTTGTAGTTGCGAAGCTCTGCGCTAATAAAGAAAGCATTCTTAAAAATCATACAAATCAGAAGCGGCCTTCCTTATATACAAGCTTTTTAACCTAAACCATGAGACTCGTAGAGCTTTTTTTTTGTGGCCAGTTGAAGTTTTTGTGGAACAACAATTTATGTGACTTGCGATCGAACCTCTTTTTTATTTGCGTGTTTGGTAGGATTCGTTAATTAAATCTGCGTCTTTTTTCCGGCCTCTAGGGGTGTGTTGAAGGATGTCATCACAATATCTAGTTAGCCATGTTCTCTGTAATGAAGTCGAAATCAAAGTTTGGCCTAGACAAAGGAGAATAGAAGCACAAACAAAAGTACCTGGAATCCTGGAATGCCCGCGCCCTGTAAGAGTATCTACGAGAAAATTGTTTTAAGCAAATGACCAGTGTTTCCAGTTATCGTGTAGAAGCAGTTCTTGGGTAGTGTGGGCTAAAAGCAACAAAAAAATTTTTGCTTTTGATTGTTCATGTACACACTTAGACGAAACAATGTTGACAATAACGAAGTAGTCAACAAGACCCAGCCGTTGCACGAATATAAGTATTTTTCAGAAGTTTCTCCAAACACCAAACTCCATTCCACGTTTCTCTAATGCATTGACGATGTAATGGTACAATCGCGTTTCAGTTCTCTCACAGGGTAATCAGACAAGAAAACAATTTTCTGCCAAGCTCTGCTTTGGAGTAGGTTGAATAGCTGGGCGTTATGTAAGTTGTTAACCCGTGTAATATTAGTAAAAGCTATATCTGCATAACACTCTATGACTTCACAGGCAAGCAAAAAATAGAGCTCCGCAGAGAAAGGGTTAGCCAATACTCCATTGAATGTACGTTCTGCTTCGAAGTTACGGAGCACTATGTGCGTTTGGGGAGTCACGCGGAAAGAAAAGATTCATGGCGAGTGTTGGCCAATAAATATATGCCGGTATGTGCTGTCCTGTACTCGCAGTAATGAGACAAATTCCGGAAGTGCATTGACATTATACATTAGCGGATGTGTCTTACCCTTCTTGATATGCTTAACTTTTGGGAAATGAAACAAGTGTACGACCTGTGTTATCCCCGTTGTGTTAGTTTTGAGGTTCTGGTAAAACGGGCAATCCCAGGGGAAGTGTGAGCCGATGCCCTCTTGAACGTATCGGGTATTATTTTGGTATGTAAAACTACGCGTTTTCTGACTAGCATAACAGGGTACAATCCGGTGGTAAGCATGTGTGAATACACGTCTGCAGGTATACGTTTCTCTGTGTGTATGCAATGATGTGTGAGCACTAGGGTTTGCAATAAACTACAAAATCTGGACAGTCAGCGGTGGCCACCTCGACCGGTATACGTTATCGCCGTTGTTAGGCCTAACATTTCAAACCATATAACTACTCACCGTGGGACATGTTGGCAACCTGGTGTGACTCTCTAACAGGCACGAAACACAAAAGTCCCGTTGAAAACGCCGGCCAATGCATATCTCGATGTAGATGTTCTTCGGCAATGCAAATATGTGCTAGTTTTGGGACTCTCACGGTTAAAATGCAATGCGCTTGTTCTAAAGCAACCCTAAGTTTGTTTGAACCTGTCGTACTCCCGGAATTCAGGAAGTTTGCGCACTAATTTTACGTGCTGAAAGTACAAAACAATATATCAGCGGCCATTTTAAACTTTACCTCAGCTGTCCCAATGTTTTGCTTTTCGAACACCTTTGATATGTGGCTCCATGTCGTCTGCTTTCATACCTGAACCTTCTTTACAGTTCTTCAAAAAATGATGCTTCCGTGAAAGTTTAGACCTGGTGTTCATTTTTGAACACCAGGTCTAAAGCGCCTTCATTTTTGAGGGGTCAGCACTTGAAAGATTCCGGTTGAAACCAGTGAACTCTAGCTGAATGAATACGCGATGACGAAATGTTTCCGGGAATTAGTGAGCTACAAGCACAAGAATGGATACAGGCCTCAAGAGCTGTTCGCCACTATTTTTTTTATACTTGCGGCATAATGAACACCCGCTATTCTCATTCAGCTAGGATGGCGCCCTGAATAAAAAAGAACAGAGTATAGCGGTATAAAAGGAACAGCAAAATAAAAGGTACATCACTGCCCTTTCGCCAGGTTTTGAAGTATTGTCATTACGAGCGATCTTTGACGTGGGTGATTAAAGTGTACCCGTTGTGATTCGCAACGCTCAAACGAGGGCTAAGATTTGAAGTTTTTACTAGTAGTTTCGTAGTTTCGTCAAACAGGCAATTTACACGTAGCAGATTTTTATTGCCCGCTTACACAATTCTGTAAGATACCCAGGATGTGGCTCTTTGAAAAGCGTATAGATATTTCCTACGTATATATATATTTCCTAGGTATATTTCCTACGTATATATTCTACGTATATTTCCTACGTAAGCGTATGGATATTTCATTTCTTTGTATCTCACTTTGCGCGTCTGTCTTCTTTACGAGGACACACTTCCTAACTTTCGTGGTGAGCTTAGCTCGTTAAACAACTACCGCATTTCACAATTCGCGCGTAAGGCGAATGTGCTCTGTCCCGGCACGAGCGTAGGTACTATAGGCCACTTCCACTTCGGTCCGCAAACAGTTACAATTGGTCGAAAGGGTAATTTGACTGGCGCGTTACGGGCTGCCTCTCGGGGCTCCGGCCACGGCCGGGCTAGAGGAGCAGCGGGCGCGCACCTTCATGAAAGTGCGCGTTCGCCGCTCCTCCCGTGCGGCCGTGCTCCGGCGTAACCAGTTCTAATTTCGGTCGTTAGGGCGACATGAGCTTAGCTTTCAACACGAGCTGTCGCTTTGGCCGAAAGTTTACTATGAACTGCCGACTCGCTGCGGTAGCGCAATAGCACTTTTTGAAGTGAATGCCGGTTGGCGAAGTACTACCTCAGGAAATTTCCAATTTTCTAAATTGGGGCCTAATGTTGGTTTTGCGTAAGGATCCCACTAAAAACAGTACAGTGTCAGCTTCGTGTACCGCTGAGGTATTCGGCCAGAACCTTGAATTGCAAAATGTTCGTCTTTGATTCTGGGGCTTGTTTTACGGAAGGTCTGTACTAGACCGGAGTGTAAAATTCCGCTGGGTGCGAAAAAGATTTATTTATTTATTTATTTATTTATTTATTTATTTATTTATTTATTTATTTATTTATTTATTTATTTATTTATTTGTTTATTTATTTATTTATTTATTTATTTATTTATTTATTTATTTATAGCTACTGCGATGTCGATACGAGATCTTAGCAGGGTGGGTTACATCTTTGCAACGAGTGCATAACATGAGACACAATTATACAGAAATATTGTCGACAGCAGCCAAAAACACACACCAACCAAGCGAGTGTGACTCGAATAAGGATAATGACCTTTGTAAAACAAAATTATCCGCCAGGTCATTTTATTCTACAATGGTTCGTGTGAAAGAGAGAATATTTAACACAGTTGTTTCGCGGGAGTAGTGTAATAGTGAGGGAGTGCCATTTTTGTGGCAGCATAGCCTAAATAATAGTATAAAATGTGGAAAGTACGCACATTGTAGTACCCTTTAACTAATTGAAAAAGAAATTGTAAGCGACAGGTGTGATTTCTCTCGGAAACTGATTAAAACAAAACCTATTTTTAGAAGTATATTAATAGAGGAGAAGCCTTGTCAGTTAAATATGAATTGAACTGCTTTCTTTTGCATTCTTTCTAATTTTTCTCTGTTATTCCTTGTGGAAGGGTCCCACACGACGAATTGTTACTCTAATATTGGGCGAATAATTAAATTCTAGGCACGAAGACGTAGATCGGGTCTGGCGAAATTTAACGAACGCCTTAAGAAAAGAAATTTTTGAAGAGATTTTGCGGTTGAAGAATGAGTATGGTTCGCCCAAGAGAGGTCATTCGAAATCCAAACACCGAGATATTTCTACTCCTGTACTGCTGAAAATAAAACGTTGTTTTCTGTGTAAGAAAACAAACGGTTGTTTTGTGTGTAAGAAAACAACAGCGGTCCCTGGTCGGTTGTTATTCAAAAAAAATATTGTTGTTTAAAACTTTATTGACATTTGCCACTTATCGCACCACGAAATTACTTTCGCAAAGTTTTCGATCAGCCTTGTCTGATCTTCACGGAATTAATTTTCTCATACAATACACAATCATCAGCGTATAGCCTAATTGAAACTGACAGGTTAGCGAAAATTTCATTTATAAACAACAAAAATAAAGGCGGGCCCAGGACCGATCCCTGACGGACACCGGAATCAACTGCGACTTTACCTCCGTTTAAACTCCATTTATAACAACAAATTTGTTATGGTTCGACAGGTAGACTTTGATCCATGTTAGTATTTATCATTTCTGCTTTACCTCATGATAAATAAATAAAATAAATATATAAAAATATACCTTATGACGAATAAAGAGCTGTAAGAACTAAAAATATCTCTAAGCTTGAATTAGAGGAGCCAGTGCCAATCGTGGCGGCGGCACTTGCTGAGACTGGGCGCAGTTTGTATAGAAAAAGGTGAGAATTGTTTCATGAAGTTAATAAATAAAAAAGTGACTCTTCACAGCCCGGTTTACTTTTGTAGTTGGTATTTTGCACCGGATTCAGTCACTTCGATTTCTTCGCGACTACTCTTGCATAAATATCAGTGATTACATTGCTGCCAATTTCAAGCCTGCTAATAATTTGGCATCCACCTGTAGAGGCATCACCGCTAGTCGTGAACAAAAAGTGTGTTGCTGCCAGACGATGACTGCACTTACGTGTTTGTCCAGTTTTATTAGGTGATGGCTTTTTTTTTTTCTAGAAACTGAGCCATGTATTTTGTCATGAGATGGCTGAACATAGACATTCATAAAGGGTCATTATCAACATATTACGACATGTGAACTGACAGCGGTATTTTATTTTGAGGTAGGTACAAGGACGACACTTCCGGCGCAATGCAGGACATTATTAAACCTGTCCAAATGCAAGACCTCGCTCCTTAAGTGACCGAAAAAATTCCAAACCACACGTATTTACGGGAACAATGTCTATAATTCAGCTAAGGGACGCTGTGCCGAAAAAAAATCCCGGGTCTTCCGGAAAGGACTTAGCATCCGAAGAGGTCGAACTCGTGCCGTTTACACTAAAACCCGAAATTATACTCCTGGGCTATTGAGGCCGAACAGCTTCGAAACTTTAGCAGTTCCTCAAAAGAGTAGGAGTGTTGCAAGTGAAGCAGCTGACGGCGCTGGGTGCGCACAGAACGTATCTGGCTTCTACCCACAGGGAAGGGAATCTAGCCAACTCGAAAATACTTTGAGCCATAAAAGTGACACCCAAAGAAGCACATCGGAATGCGGGGCGTGAGAGAAGCAATCATGAAATAAATGAACCAGGCTTCTGAAGGCTGCCCTCACGACATCCGCTCGGAGGTATCCTGCGTGCCTCTGTGTGCCGAGGCTGTCGTGAGGACGTGCATAAACGTAACTAGGCTGTACTGCCAGCCATGTACGCCAACAGCTCAATGGCCGCTCGGTGAATCGTTGACTCGATTGTGATGGAGTGTGGTGCTGCGTGCCGAGTACCCAGCAACCCGCCAAACAGCACCCTAAACGCACCTGCATCTGCATCTCAAAGTGTTAAGAAATTTTTTCGTTATCGTATTTCTTTCTTTCCCCGCTCCGTTCCTTTCAATATAACTGGCGAAGCACATTAGGTGCTCGGGGTGTGGGCGTCTCCTGACGTCTCATGTAGTAACGGTACGAAAACACCGAAACACCGGGATACTCGTTTTCCAACACCTCGCGCTCGATCGTAGCGCGTACTAAAAGAACACATCGGAACACTCGTTTTCCAACGCCTAACGCTACTTCGTAGGATACTTCTCAGCATCTGCGGCGTGTGGCACTTCCAGGCCGTCTGTATTTTAATAATTGTTTAAATCCGGCTTAACGCAAGAGACGGCGCCACCGCATCAGCAAGCGCGCGATCGCTCTTTCCACTGGCGCTTTTCATGCGCACAGTCAGTGCGCGCCGTGTGGCAAGATGCAGATTTACAATCTTTGAATACACTTATACTTTGCATTCTTCGCCCCTCTCCAGGTTTCATAGTAGTCGAGATGGCCTGGTATTTTTCAGTCCTTTCTTGATAAATGTTCCCCTCTGTTTTCTCCGTACCATCCAAACGCGTCTCAATTTTAGCAACGCAAATCCCGACAGCTAGCCAAAATAAAATTATGCGGTTATTGCGTCCCAGTATTCAATATTTTACCGCATTCCTTGTGCTTGTGTCTAGAGCACGCGTCCCGAGCGTTCGAAAAACAAGGCGCAGTATCATATAGCAGCCAGAATCGACAACCATATTGCGTTACGTGCACCGCATTATACAAGCAATGGCAACAAACTGATTTGATTTTAATTTGCCTTGTTTGATCTGGAAAAAGAGGCGAGATGTTCTTTGTTGCAAAAACATCCCGAGCGCTCCCCTTCGTCGCATTAAAATAGAATGCATTGCAAGAAACCTATTTCGTTTAGGTAAACAAGGACGCCTAGGTTAGCGCTCGGAAAAGCTTTTTTATAGTTTGTTGAATCTGTACAAATTTAAAACAAAGTGTGCCGTATACTTTCAACAGAAGTGCTTGTTACACTAAGGCACTAACGTCCCACTGCTTTCTATTGTTAAATTGTCTATCCCATTTCAAGTCACAGCGAGTTCTGCAGGTCGCACAATCAAAATGTAAAAACCGTGCTTTTTGTTTTTATTTCGCCCTACAAAATTCAGGAAAGAACAAGGGGGCAAGAAGATTGTTGCTTTCTAAACAAAAAATCACCATACTTAGCTGTTTCAGTCGTAAAAGGCTCCCACAAAATCTGTGTGGGAGAAAATTCAGATTAAAATAGAGAAATATTTATTCATTTCATAAATTAGCCCTTAGATAAAGAAGAGCGGGGTGGTACAAACTTTGAATAATGGAAAAGTGTAATCCCTCTCTGAAATTTACCCTGAGGTGTCAAATATATTGAAAAGGGCAACGGCTGAAATTCGCATGTGCACTCGGTAAAATGAGCGCTAATCGGCTTTTAAAAAGAACACCAAAAGTGCCTGTTCTAGCGGACAAATTTGGAACTATGGAAATATGCTTTAAAAACGGCAGACAGGCTCGGCGAGCCGCTCAGTTTGCCCGCTACTTAAGGGATAAGTCACTATTACTAAAGCTACGTCCATTGCGCTGTGCTCTGGTATTAAAGACTGTTTCCTTTATTAAAAAGGAGGAACCTTTTTTGCAACATCCGTCTGTATGATATAAAGCATGAAGTATGATTAAGAAAGCGCCGTGTCACAAAAATAGAGTTTTAAGTTGTGACATGGAGACTGCATGAAAGCAGAATAAAAAAGGCTAATACGGGAGGCTTAAACCGTTCACTATCTGTGACCAAAACACGACAACCTTTCAGCTAGATTGGTGCGGTGATGTACGTGGGTGGCCCAAGTATGTAAGCAGCGCAGAAGCGTATTATCGTTACCTCGCAAAAAGGCTAGCTGCATTTTTTAAGCGCACTACTTCGGTATCTGTGTTCACTCCGGTGGAAATAACCGTTTGAGAGGTACATCTACGTTGATGAATTAGGTATTAGGATTACACACTGAAGCGCACTACTAATACGTCTAGTTGGGACATGCAGTTGGGACCCCATCAAGAAAAAAGCCGCTTTAGATGGCACTGTAAAGCAAACATCATTAAAATATGTACAGTGTTTTATTCAGTAGCAATCTTGGTCTTCCGTTTTGTCGTCGTCTTCTAACTGCACAGCAGCATAGGGGGTGTCCTCTTGTGGCGCGTCCTCGCCTCGGTAGACTTCCACTTCTTCGTCAGCTGGTTTGGTGTCCCTCTCCACGTCTGGATTGTGAAGATATGACTTGACACATTCGTCGTCATCGTCTTCGGCGCGGCGGAACCATGGAGCGCCGATGGCTACACGGCGATGACGACGAAGGCGGGATCTCCTCGTGTGGCGTAAGCCCACACGTAAGCCTAGACGACCCCTGGCGGTTGCCACGAAGCAGGCGCTGACGTGCGCTTACAATTTACTGCGTACTCCGGACAGATTTGTGCGACGTATACAGTTCTGCTGTTGAAAACAAATTTATTGGCGTTCGCATTAGGCTGAGCAAACGCACTTCAGTAATTTGTGAAAAAGATTTTCAATGTATATCAACTTTTGCAAAGGACAAAGAAAATTGTGTGTGTGTGTGCGTTCGTGCGTATGCGTGTGTCGACTGGGAAAAATGAAACATTATATAGGGGAGGTAAAAAGTTTGTGCGGACGCGTGGCGGCAGTCATTGCTAGCAGGTGTGACAGCGCAGCTCACGCAAAACACTCCCTCCTCAGTGTGTTGCATGCGGTATACCGGCACTCTATAACGTCGGAAATGTATGCTTCCCTCCTCAATTCTTTCTCACTTATTTAATGACAAAAACGAACTGCGCGTTGACAGCCTCTACAAATGCGTCACCAGAGTAGCCCTGTGATACGCTTTCAGAGACCCATTATTTGCCACCAAATTTCTTCATCGAATTTATCCGCCTTATTATCAGTCTCTTCTAACATTAAGCTCCGCCTCTGCTTGGCCGCAGAGTACCCTGGCTGCCCACCATTGTGAGTTCTCCGCATAACAATAACAATATTAGCCTCACACAGGGTCCTTCTCGTAGTTTGCACTACAATATCTTTCAGTCGAATATGCTCTCCAATTAAAGACGGCCGTGTCCAACCACTACGAGTTGCGAGTATCATTCTTACTTCCGCTCCGCTTTGACGCGACCGGAGTTTCCTTTGGAGATTCTTATTAAGTCGGATAGCGTGCGCGTCGCAAGTTATCAGCGGAAGTACGAAATGCTCGCATAAATAAAGCGAAGCTTCATAAAGCTACGAAAAAAAATCCGCTGGTCTGATGTACTCCAACAATGTCTCCAGCACAACCTTAGGTGCATACAGGAAAAACCAAGTTGGAGAGGAGTTACAAGTAAGAGGAGAAAGTCTGGGTGGGTTTATAGGTGACGTAGCCACACTCTGACATTCAAAAACATTGCTAAGTGATCACGGCTCATCATGGGGAGTAAAAAGAATCCCTTTCTCAGCGGAGCGCGTGGGTAACGAGCTACTTCGTGAGGCGGAGCTAAAGCGATAACAGCGGGCAGGGGCAGCGGTCAACAACGTAAACGCCAACCGCATGTCCTAGAGTCGCTGATTAACCACCTGTAAAAAGTGCATCGGCGCACTTTCTTTTTAAATTTTAGCTGCATGTATTGCATACCGTCAATTACTTGAGAATATTTGCGGAACGGTCTCCAGCTCTTAGTATTTCTTCACCTGTTTTTCTTTTCGTGATGTGGATACGCGTTGAGAATTGGCCTTAGATATTTACACTCACTAACATATAGTATTTTAGTGACTAGGCTGAATCGCTCGCAACCCGCCGCGGTGGCTCAGTGGCTAAGGCGTTGCGCTGCTGAGCACAAGGTCGCGGGTTCAATTCCCGGCCGCGGCGGCCGCTTTTCTGATGGAGGCGAAAAGCAAAAACGCCCGTGTGTACGAGATTTCGGCGCACGTTAATGATCCCCAGGTGGTCAAAATTAATCCGGAGCCCTCCACTACGGCGCGCCTCATCGCCTGCGTTGCGTCGGCGCTTTAAACCCTACAATCAATCAATCAATCTGAATCGCTCGCTTCCTGCATGTTTTTTTTTTATGTTGTAGTGGATGCGTAATGTTTATTACAGCTGGTATTCGCATTTGTCGCAATGAAAATGACTCACACGAAGTCTGCGACAGTGACTACTGGTAGCAGTGTATTTTTTTTTTTACATTTAGGGCGTCTCTTTTTGCGTCGTAATACTGTGAAACCGAAACCTTCCAGCCGAAATGCAAGTCTCCTCTACAGTGGGCCGAAAAACTTGTCGGCATCTTCGCGGCACAGGGAAAGCCGAGAACGGGTACGAATGTCGGAGATATACCGAAAATATTTTGTTTTGTAATTGTAGCTTTATTTTTTACATAACGCAATTACACTTTGCATATTGGCGGTAGCGCTTTAGCCCCGTCTGCTATGTTGCCAGGTACAATGTCGCACCAGATATCATTTCTCTATCCAATAACGCTTCCAAACATGTGCACTGAACCAGTTTTAATAAACTAAAGTGCTGAGCTCAAGGACGCGGGTCCAATTTCCGGCCGCGGCGGCCGCGTTTCCCACCGAGGCGAAAGGGGAAAACGCCCGAGATTTCGTCGCGCGGTAAAATCCCAAAGTGGTCAAAATTAATTCGCAGCTCTTCACAACGGCGCGCCTCATCGCCTGTGCAGCGTCGGCGCGTTATACACTACCAATCAATCAAAACTAACAAACTAAAGTTATTTTGCCGAACGTATATTCCCTCAGCGGATGGAAATTGTAGTTAGAAAAAAGTGCACTCCCTGATAGCGTTACTCGCAAGTTATGGTCTTCGAAAAGGTCTACAGCATAAAATGTAATAGAATTAACAGGAAAACAAAGACATGCCCGCAGGGCCAAAACACTCTTGACATCTAATTGCATTTGACAGAAGCAAACAACATTACCGACGAGATTCTCTACTTACTTTGTATAAAAAGCGATTGCCAGGCTTCGTTAAATCATTGCGTCACAAATAAACGAAAAAACTGGCGAAAACTTTTCCGTACACAAGAGACAGAAATAATGCCCATGTAAATCATTTGTTTCGGTCGTGTCTCATGGATTGTTTTCTCTGCGTGCAGGAGACGTTAGTTATTGTGAAGAGAAAAAACAACCACCCCTGGGGTTAGCCGCATAAGCCCCTGTTGCTTATCGTACTTTAACGACGAATTCTGTATGAGACATGGGTCGGTTGTTTATCGCTTCAATACAGAACAAATTTGTCGATCTGAATGCGCTACGAGCACACGAGAACACAGTCCCACAGTCCTTTGCAGTCCTTTGCAGTCCCAGCAAAGATCGCGCGTACCTTTGTGGCACAAAGACATAATTTTTTTGCCAAGAGGGAAGTGAAACTCCGGTTAGAGAATGTCACGCTAAGGCGGACAACTGGTGTTTAAGAATAGTATAAACGCAATATTTTTCAAGTATAATCACATGAGGCTGTTCACTGTATATAACGGGCTCTGTAATTACTCCCTTGAAAATGCCGATCTTGTACTATCGAGATACGTTGAAATACCAACAATGGAACGTGTGGCTTTCAGTACATGCCGCGCATCCTAGCGACGAGCCGCGTGTGTTCACAAAGAACAAGTTACGAGAGTTCGTGTACATTCTTGGTATGGAAAGACCGTCGATCGGCGCGTGAGCATTTGGTTTTTCTTCACTGAGTGAAAACGGCCCTCGTAGGCATATATTACTCACTTCCTTGATTTCCTGCCGAGCGCTCAACCAACGGTGGAAAGACGATGGTCTTTCCAAACCAAGGTTGGTCACGAACTGTCGTAAATAGTTCCTACTGCGTATACGCGGCACGTCGCCAAGATGCGGGGCATGTACGGAAACCCATACACTCCGTTGTTCGCATTTCAGTGTATCACGATAGTGCATCAAGTCCTATGGCAGTGAAAAAGTTTTACATAAAAGTTTATTGTTTTGGAAGTTAGCAACGTCCTGCGCACGTCGAATGTTTCGTTAGAATTCCCTACTGGGACACACTCAAGGGTAAATTGAGTTACGCTCGCAAAGTGAAGGCTTAACTTACAGAGCGTGTTCAACTCCGTTGAACTTAACCATGGCCTGGGTATGCCGTGAAACTACGTCCAGATGTTTGCGATAGAAGAAGACGATGAGAACTGACAAAGAAATTTGAACTTACTTTATTCTCTCTTTCTCTCATTTTCTGGAAGGTATAAACATTTGATTACTCAGTTGTGTTAGAAAAAAATGAACATATTCCACCTAGCGCGGTAGCAAAATGCCTAAATTAAAACAAGCAATGTTCAATCGGTGATTCCGCACAGCAATCTTTAAACTTAGTAAATGACTGGTTCAGAAGACAACACGCATTGTGTGATATTTCGGGGTAACGTTTATGAATCTCTAGGATCGGACATTTGAAGCAATTAAAGTGCAGTTACCAAAATTTTGTGGTTTGCTGAATGGAAGTAGCGTTCTCTTGACTAGTGCAAGAACGTATCGGAATAATGGGGGAGCAAAGAAATAATTTATTCAATACTGTGTTTCCGGCATTCACTGCATTGAGTTTTTTATTGCTCTAGAAAGATATAGGAAGTCGGAAGTAGAACACGTCGACAATATTTTTCAAGCACTTCACAAACTGAACCATGGTACGAAAACATTGCGGGCACTGTCGTAACTTAAACTAACCCAATAATAGACTCGGGGAAATTATGTTGTGCGATTTTAAACGGATCACCAGTGCACAAGGGAACAGTACACTTCAAGAACACACACAAAAAAAAACGAATTACGCCGCCTTCGAGCCACTCCGCTACGCCCTGCAACCACCATAAATATTTCGTTTTAATAGCTGTAAAAAACTACGTGTGTAAAGAACACGCCCTTTTGGTTCCTGTTAAATTATGTATAATACTTTAACCAGGGCTCTATTCAATTTCCAGCGCAATGAATATTTGGTCACTCTATGAGAAACGTAAAAGGCGGTTGTTTAGTTATTCTCTCTAGATTTATGCGAGAATTCTCGCTAGCAGGACGTAAACAGTATGTGCACTTTGTTCCGCCTTAATATTGATTCCTTGTTGGCAGAGAATATACTGTTACGGGTTAATGCCAAGAAAGTCGCTCCCTATTTCAATGGTGGCTGCATACTAAAAGTTACTATGGAATGCAACATGTTCATCATAAAGGGATTCATGAGAGATCCTAAGTGCTCTTTATTAGTTTATTCTACAAAAAAACATATGTTTACGAGAAGTCCTACACTTACGCGCAGTCTGCAATGAAAATATGGTCATATGCAAACACATAATGTGCGGTTACGTCGCCGCAATGGACGAGCATAAGATTGTTAAACATTCAGACCAAAGGCAATGCTTTGTAAACGCGGTAAGCGCATTTTCAGTAAATGCATATATCGTTGCATTGTTTCTATTGAAAAATAAATACATATTTGTGTTGAAATTACTGCTTGCGAGGCACGAAATTAAACATTATTGATAAAGATTTTTTCTATGCGCACATGGAAGCTTTGCCTAGCTATCTCCTTACGTGCAGTTGAAATCCACGGCCGTCATTAAATGTTCACGGGGGAGTTTTGTTACGCTAAGCGTTTGTTCTCCAATAACGTTTGCCGCTGCACTGTAAACTAGGATACAGTAAATATAGCGTTAGAAATTCAGCAGTTGCGCTTTCTCAAGACAGACCCGCCGCGGTGGCTCAGTGGCTAAGGCGTTGCGCTGCTGAGCACGAGGTCGCGGGTTCGATTCCCGGCCGCGGCGGCCGCTTTTCTGATGGAGGCGAAAAGCAAAAACGCCCGTGTGTACGAGATTTCGGCGCACGATAAAGATCCCCAGGTGGTCAAAATTAATCCGGAGCCCTCCACTACGGCGCGCCTCATCGCCTGCGTTGCGTCGGCGCGTTAAACGCCACAATCAATCATCAATCATCAATCATTTCTCAAGACAGGGCACCACGCCGCTACAAATAAATCAGCAGTGCTAGCCAGCGCGCAGTCGCTGATAACTGGCTTTAGTCAGGCGTCGTGCTAGCGTTGCGCGCATTTCTGATAATGCGAGTTCAAATCCGTAAAAACACATTACCTTCGCTTCAAGCAGTAGGGGATTTTGAATCAGGCAGAGAAAATAAATATGTGTATTAGCCTTAAAAATATTTCACACTCCTTGTTGCACTTCGGAAACAGGAAATGATTGTTCATTGTAGAGCTTTTGTGTTGTGTGAAGACTGATATATTTCATCACAGTTCGCAGGTTCGATTCCAGGCCGCGGCGGCCGCTTTGCTGATAGAGGCCAAAAGCAAAAAATTACACCATCTTCCCACGTGGGAACCGTGAGGAGATGCAAAGCCGCGGAGTAGTAGCGTGTTAATTGGTTGTTAAAGACACGTGTAGTAGCGTATTAAATGTCTTCTTTATTTATCGGGTAGTGGGGAACGTTTTGCGGCTACTCGTTCTCGAAGCGAGGAATCCGCTGTTCGACGCTGGCGTTTCGAAGCGTTGTCACGTTGCCGAACGCCATCTGGATCAGCTACTCGCCGCTGGCGTTTCAAAGCGGCTTCTCGTTCTCGAAGCGAGGAATCCGGTGCTCGACGCTGCTGTTTACGTTCGGCGTCGCGAGCTCTCCTCTGTGCAGCCTTGTCTTCGGAGGCACGAGACAAGCAGAGCGGCGAGGAGAAGAGCGGCGTTATCACAGCTGGTTAGGGCACCTGGAACGACAGTGTTACCTGTGTCTTCCTGAGCCGGCATGAGGCGAGCCGAGCGGCGAGGAGGAAAGAAGCGTTATCACAGCTGGCGTGGAGAGGCGGACCAGGAGTAGAGTTGTGGACGCCGGACGGCGGAGGGTTAACTAAGAGACGCTTTGCATTTAAAACGCCCGTGTGTACGAGATTTCGGCGCCGTTAAAGATCCCCAGGTGGTCGAAATTAATCCGGTGCCCTCTACTACAGCGCGCCTCATCGCCCGCGTTGCGTCGGTGCGTTAAACCCTACAATCAATCGATATATTTCATCACCTGGTTCTGCCTTTATTGCTGTGTACCTCCAGCGTCGAAAATTAGAAACTGAATGCGCTGTCTCGTATGAAGCCGCTGGATTCCTTAGCTTCACTAATGCATTCTGGGCTCAGTTAGTGAGTTCAATCGCTAGGTCAGAATGCTGGACTGAGGTGCGGTTGAGTAATATTTCACGTTCGTATGTACGTATATATTGACTGAAATCACCCACGTGTCCAAGTCTGTGACTTGCGTAAAATAAATAAGCGGTAGCGTTTGCTTGGTAATACGGGTAAATGTCCCGCGCTTCCTTCATGCAAGGACACGGCCAGCGCCCAGGACGAAGCGAGTGTTTGTTATTGCCCGCTCGAAAAACTGTTTCCAGAAATTAATGGTGGCGCAGTCAAACCACCGGTCATTGACACAATTGTATTGTCATTGCCATGCATTGGAATACAGCGCTACCCCCGTAGCGAATGGTAAACACTTTGTACCTTAACAGCACGACACTACTCCAGTTCCAGGGTAAGCCTGGTTTTCATCACAGTTGCTACTCACTCTCTGTAGAGCAAGCATAACGGGAAGGCCCAGACGCAAAGAACTGGCCCGGGTACAAACTCACTGTAGAAACTCACTTTAAGAAAGAGCAACAAAACTCTTCCGAAAGAGCACGAACATGCGGAACATTAATCCGCACGCTGTAATCAGCATTAGGGCGGTATCGAGTCAGACTAGGAACTCCTAATTACCGGGCATGGGTTCGTTCCGGCGTGTGCCTGTTCCGGCAGCAAAACCAAAAGTCTTGTGGACACAGATAGGTATTTGAAGAATATTTTCCGTCTTTAAAACATTTTCAAGTAAAATTCCGCAACGCGAAAGGTTCGTGAAAACGCCTTTCCTGTTTGGTCATCTTTTTCGTCTGTGGTGAAAAAAGAAGGACGGAAACCTAAAATCTACTGGAATTGGAGCATCGATGTAATGTCCCTCGAAAGGCGGGGTGCGCAGTGAACGTTGATTGACATCCAAAGCGCTCCGGTCGTAAAGGATAATATAGCCCTTCAAAGATAACATTTTCCCAGCTAGGCTGACAGTCTGGACGGCAGTTCTGACCACATTAGGCAAGCGGGTGCAATTTCAAGCGGTAGTTTCTCCTCATTTAATGGCTGCAATTTATCCCTCTGTACGGAACTTCAGGCGTGCAACAGGGCGATAAAAATACTGGTTTTATTTTCGGTCGTGAACATTATTTGGTGAATAGTTTTCTCGAATGTCCCAAGCAATAAACACAACGGCTGCAAAATGATTAATAAAAGACTTTTTTAAAATTAATGTTTTCACCGCCAGAAACGCGGATGTTGCTCTATCGGATGGTTCTTTAAAATATTATTTCTTTTACTTTCAGGATATCTTCGTCTGAAGCTTGCGGCCGCTATTGTTACAAACGTGCTGTGTTTTTGTTTGTAAACCTTTTGTGAATGTCTTTCACAAATGTTTTTCGAGAAAACGTGACTGTCACGCATCAGAGGTCACCTTATCCTTTAATAAGAGAAAACATGACGGGATGGCGGACAGACGAACACTTACAACTTACGTAAGAGACAGTGGTAGAATCTCATTATTTAAGTTTCTACGTGCCATGCGAAAATCCCAGTACAGCAGCAGCTTCTTAGGAATTGTTCAGTATCTGACTTGATGGTGACGTCAGTCTCGTAAGCGGATTATTTACAGTATGCATACTCCGGAACACGTGTCAACCGAAGCAAAGCAGGAACGTTGCCCAGAATAATCCCATTACCGAAGTGTCTGATACGTTCGAGTGAGCCGATGTAACGTCAGAGAGCCTCGTCGTTTTCTCGCAAACCTGCTTGCGTTCATCGCTGCTCGGTAGAGAACAATGGAGTAGATGGCGTGTCGTATTACAAGAATGCCTCCCGGGTTAAGGCGCACGCATGCAGACCTGAAGGCGTCTAGGCAGGTAAGCTTCATTTCCGCAGACATGATTGCAGTCCTTTCAGCTTGGTTGGACAAAGGGTAGCCCACCAAACCGGCATTTTGTAGAATGCCCTTGAGCCATAGAGTACACACCCGGGCATCAGCAAGTCCGAAGTGAAGACTCGTTAACGCTTTTGTCAGAACAGGCTATCTTGAGGAAAGAGTCACACGATTTCTAATAGCCCTGCATCTGAAGAAATTTTCTAACGCACAAAAACTTATCTAATGAAGTGTCTTGGAGTTAGAGTTATTTATGCCGGTTTTTTACCATAAAGGTACCGTGTACCGGCTACGCGCCTCCATCATTTCGAGGCTAACAGCACCGCAAGTGAGATTCTACGAATAAACAAAAATGATGAAAGTCGCAGGATCCTATAAGAGAATGTTGAGTAAACGTAAGCATTTCTACGAGCAGACATGTGAACATGCCACTGCTCAGTGAACTTTTTCATGACCAGTGACTTTTTGAATTCCTCGTGACATTCTGAAGTGTTCTCTCTTCCAATATTTTCTCTATTGCCCCCTCACAAGGGCCCTCGTGCATTCTTTAATTTAAGAAATTTACTACCACTACTATACAAGTGGGATTTCGCTGTAGGTTCATTGAGGCCTCCAAAATTAGGGCTAAGAAATACAAGAAGTTACCAGTGCGTTCACAGAGGAGTTATATTCGTATTTGGTCGTACTGCATAAAAGTTCTCTTTAAGAAGGCCATCTGAACTGGTGTTTTCGTACTAATGCAGATTTCACGGTCACACCTTTCTTCAGGCAAGTTTCCATCCCACGACCGGGCGAATTTTTGGCCTGCAAGCTGGTTTAAATATTTTGCGCATCTTATCAAATGCAACCTATGTCGGGGAGGAACGTAGGAGGAACGAATCTCCCCGCAATTGGTATGCCGGTTTCAACGAGGGCTCACTCGTTCTTTTTTCTCCATGGGCGCGTAAGGATTTGATGTGGTTATCTGAAGCGGGAATCATAGGACTTTCAAGTTATTACCAATAAGCATTTGGGTATTCAAGCCGCTCTACGCAGAAGGCCCGAATTCAACAGCTTTTTTCTTGGAGCATCGCCTCCAGGCATATCTGTTCAATTTACAAGCAATCTCTTTTCAGTTTGCGAGATCCTTAACACAAACGTTACGGCGCAAGGGCTGCTCTGGCTTAATAAAAAAAATTCAAAAGTTTTTTTTTGTTTTTTATTGTCATCTTGCGAAATACGTGCGACCACAGCAACGAATGTTGACATGGGATTCAAGATGTATTCTGCTTCTTTCAATTTTGGGATACCACATTTGATGCCGGCGATGTTATCTATCGTGTGCCGCAACATCTATATAAATCCCTTTTTCCCTATGCCCGCTAGAAATTGTGAGATCCGTTTAAAGGAGTTCTGACACGAACTTTTCGTGTTCTGTTGCTTTCACTGTTTATGGCGCTTACAAGCAAACTATAGTCATAGAATGGCACAATAAACAGTTGGTCAAAGCGTCAATAATTATTTACATCCTGGTTTATTCTTGTCAGTTTCGGTCTCCACAAGACAAGCACCGGGGTGGCTTCCTTGACAGGAGGGCGATCGTGGCGTCACCCTTCTCGCCGCACCGCTGCCGATGTGAATGCGCGCGCGTACAGACCAGCCATGGTCCCCACGATCTCCCCGCGCCCGGGTAGCATGGCCTGAGTCTCCAAACCCAAAACGTGTTACACACGCCGATGTCGCGCTCGCCAACCACAGCCAGCCCGTTGGCAACGTCACGGGCTCTCAGGTCAGCATTTTTAGTCAAGGCGGAGCAGACGGCGTCGTGGTGAGGAAGACTGCGGGAAGGTATCCGTTCTGAGCCTTCCCTTGCGCCCAAAGATTAAAAAAGGTTTAATATGTGTTCTACTAAGTGGTTACCTTTGAAACGCGTTAAGAGATCTCTTCTTATACAAAGGTGGCCTCTTACATAGTTTTTTAGGCTTTGAAATTTTTTGTCAGTGCTCGTTTTAGTAAAGGTTTGGTTCGGCGGAACTCAGTGGTCATGTGTTATACAAAAGCTGGCAAAGCCCTAAACCACGGCCTCCTCAAGCGAGGTTCCTCTCTTGCATTACTCACGTGCTTCGCAGCATCGTCGCTACGGCAAAGGACATGTGTTCCCTGAGGTAAGTTTCAACGGTCGCGGGGATGCCTTTAATAAAGCAGCATGTATTCTGCATTCTGGAGGGATTATGCAAAACTAAGTGATGCTTGGAGTAAAGTCCTTGACCATGGCGGACGGGCTTGCAGTTGGGGCTATGCAATGAAACTGTGGTCCGCACGATTGCTTGTTGCTAAAGGATACGGTTTTCGAAATAGTTCGTACAGCCCCTCTACAAAATGCATCATCGAAGACACCAAACTTTGCACGCGATTTCTAAAGGTAGTTCTACGGCGAAGCTGCTTGTTGTAAGATATGTGTGGATCTTCGGTATACTTGTGGAAAACACCGGTGCTTTGATGCACAATCGGTTGATTTTGTGCACTATTTTTTTACGTTTCATCATTCCGAGACGTACTTTGAGCATAGAACTTGTTGGGCGAGTTGGTGCATCTTGGTGAATAAACACATGCTTTGCGAGAGTTAGACAACAAATACAAGAAGACAACACATACAGGTGTATCTTGAGTAGCTTGATGTCAATGGGCACTATTTGAGACTTTAGAAGCCTTCTGTTGGGTACATATTTTTACTTTCGCACAGGTATGTCTACGTTTGCACCGCTTTCTTTTTGTCGGCATTCCAAGAGCATGCGTTTCTTCCTCCTGGAGGCGGTGTACGTTCGCTCCGCCCTCTAATTGTAGGGGTTACAAGCACTTGTGTCTTATTTGCCGCGGCGTCTCGGGTTGCGCTTCCTTCGTGAAGACAAATTCCGGTCTGCGTTTGGGATTTCACTTCTCTTCTGTCGCTGTGACGAGCAGGCCCGGTATACTTCGGACTCCAGATTTTCTTGTCATCCACCTTCATATAAAAAAGCAAATAAAACTCCCTGTGTATTTATCTTTCCGAATAATAAATGCGCTGCATCGCAAGACATTTTTATAAAACAAGATTTTTTTAAAATTACACATCGCTGCACGCGTATTGGCGAACATACATTACTCATCCCCCCCGCAACAGTACTCCACAACCAGCCTCCTGTATTATATCCGCGAATTTTGGGCAATAATTCGCTGACGAGATTGCAAGCCTTTCAGAGTTTTTCTGTTAAGAACCCGTGTGCAGATCCAGGAGTTGAACTTGTATCTAGTAGACCATGTCGAACGGGAAAAAAGGTACCCCAAAGCACACTGCCGCTACTTAAGACGCCTGTCAACATTATACTACACAACACACTAGTACTCGCCGTCCGTTACTCGACCAATACCTTGCCAGATCTCTCTTTATTTGTGCATCTAGACAGAGGTATGGTGACGTGGTCATGAACACAAGGTACATACTCATGATGATTATTGAAAGAAAGTGAACGGTATCAGTGAACCACGTTATACGGATGCATACTTGCCTGGGAACTTTTTTTGTTTCGCCAGTCGTCTCGTCGCTGCTCGAAGATATGGCGCAATGAAGATGGCAATCTGTGTAAAAAGCAGTATATTGGTACTCTTCTGTCAGGTATAAAACGTGCTGTAAGATCCCGTTACTGATCATATGTTCCTGTCACTAATAATGAACTGTCGGTGGCGATAGGCTAGATCCGACCAAACCAGGAGGGCATGTAGTGCTGCTATATGGGCGTCGTTTAAACGACACATCGCTTTCCTCGCTACGCTCACTTACTCGCAGCGATAACGGTTTAATGCAGATTGAAGGCGTAATGCAGAATGCATGGCAAACGTGTTTTTGATGACATCGAACAGTTGATTTAAAATTTATGTGGTGGTCGCAGCGCACTTCAGGGCTCAGTGCGTGCACTGTCATTCCAAGCTCCCCTGATCTTTCGCCAACTCCGTTCTTTACAGAGAATTTTTCAGGAAAGCGCCTTACAAAAGACGCAGCACTGGTTTCAAAATTTATAAAGCCCCTTCGGAGGAATACTAGCACAAAGCACTCCACTAATCAAAACGCAATCTTACGAAACTGTCGTAGAGAAGAAAAAAATGTTTTACCCGCCCGGTAAAACTGATGTTAAAGGAGTTTGAGTCCGTTCATTTATTTTGACACTAAGGCCTCCATGTCAGAGGCCGGTGCGGCGTAGCAAAGGCGCGCTGGTAGCATATCGCGCAGGCCATGTTTATACATTTGATTTTTCCACATTTCTCTTGGCAAAGCAACCTTTGCTTTTCCCCCAAGAGAACTTAAAAAAAACTGGATGTTTTATATCTTAGGGTAATTGGTACTACATTATATTCAAAACGAGGTTAAGGCCACACACACTGCGGCCTCCAGAAAATACACAGAGGATCTTTTTAGGATAGGTAATAAAACTGTTCTTGTCTGTCCACTTTGAGAGCATTTTATATTTATCGTATTTTTCTCCCCGCGATAAAGAAGTTACCAGCTAATAATTTTATAGAGACGTTGTTTATGAACTTCGCATATAATATTTTAGTATGAAACTCGAGTATAACAATTAATGTATTCTTTCTTTCCTAGCGCGGCCATCGCGGAAATCACTAGTACGTAAGCTCTATTCTTCCAAGGGCCTACCACTGCGTGGTGAACCAGTTGCGTAGAAAGAAAAGGCTTTTATTGGCTTGTGAATGCACTCGTTTAGGTAGTTTACTTTTTCACGTATTTTGCACTACCCACCATGTACGTAGAACGTTCCTACAAGAAAAGATACCCTAAAGCGATTCTTTGGTACTTGTCATAGTGGGTTTGCCCGGTGTGAGGTTTCTAAAATATTCAAGTAAAAAGTAAGTAATTCCCGATTACTACCGTTTTTGCAACCAGACATCAAGAATTATCCTGTAATGCAGGCGGTCCTAAGACTGATACGGCCAGAAGTGAAATCCGCTCTGAAGGCGAGTTACTGGTAATTAAAGGTAATCCATTCCGACCTGCGCTTATTTTGTAAAAAAGAATGTGCGGTAGGGACGGAGGAATAAATTACAAGTGAAAGAATGTAAAATACAGTAAAGCCCGCTTATATTAAACACGGATATATCAAAATATTGCCTATATCGAACCCCTCTATAATTCTGGTAAAATTTACATGCATTTAAAACTTTTTATATCGAACGCGATTTTCCTCACAATGGATATATCGAACTCTCCCGCGCGGGATGTTTCACTCCCCTTAGGCATGCGGCAGACTTTCCCGCAATACTTCGGCGGGCAGCGGTGTCGCTTGCAGCTCCCGCGTGAGCTCGGGCGCGTCCAAACCGGCCGTGGCAGAGCGGACCAGCTCCACGCATGCATGTCGTCGGAGCCCAAAGCGCCACATTGGGCGCTGCGGGATGCGGTGTCACCAAACTTCAAGTCCACCCCACTCGCTGCGTGCACTTGTTCGGTTCCCTGGGTTCGCCGTTATTCGCTTGTATCCATGCTTGTCTCCGCTCTGTCGAAGACGCCGAGGACTCCGCACCGCTTCCGAGCACGAGTAAAGCCGTCGCTGCCGTGGCCCTGCTACGGCGATACTGTAGTGCCATTGAGGGCAGCGGTCTTGTGCTTGTCGACTGTTTAGATACCGTGGAGCAAGCAGTCCCCCGCAAAGCGTTTCGATCCAAGAAGCACGCTACATACATGCAGTTATTCCGCCCCCAATGAATTATTGTTTTCTTTTCGAGAAAGTGTCGTATCAATAGTTAACTGCAGGGTGGTAAGAGCTCAGCGTTAGCTCGCGACTCCATCGGCAAGATTGCTCTCATATAAGTTTTTTTTACTTCAGTTTCTATATCGAATTTTTGCTATATCGAACTAGTTTACAATCCTCGCTCTGTTCGATATAAGCGGGCTTTACTGTAACAACGAAAGACTAAAGAAAATATAAGCGCAAGCTGAATTTATTTTCTTCATATACGTAAACGCTGATAATATCATTCAGAAACTGTGTTTAAATGGGTTGTTTCTTGAATGACTACGCCGAGGATCTGTTATACCGAGAGCTTGCTTATTGTCGTCGAATAAAAAAAAATCATTAGCTAACTTAACTGCACTTACAAAGGACGGCCAATATTGCTGCAATGACAAGGTTAAGAAGTATGTCGAAGCAGGAGGAGCTACACCAGGACCATGAGGCAAGCAGTAGCAGATTGTACCCAATTACTTTCGACCCTGTTAACTTCTATAACATGCGCGAAAGACCTTGTAGTCTTTATTTTTTATTTGTATCCCGTGAAGTAGGGCCTTCATGGTCCTCTGGCGAAGCATTTTAATCCCCGTTCGAAATAATTATATTTATGGTTCAAAGGACTAACACGTCCGAAATGGCCGGTTTATACGCGTGAACAGGGCGACGTGGGGTTGTTCTGATAGTTCTTTTAATACTAGAACTTACCGCGGGAAAACGGGGAAAAATGTTTAGTATAGAGATCAACCTGGTGAATGAACTACTCTAAAGGTACTTGAACCCTGTTCATCTATAAACGTCGTTCTTTTACGGCTTCTCTCTTTGGTGTTTCAAGTTGTTTGGAGAAGATGTAACTTACTGAGAGACTTTCAGGTAGGGCTTTTGCTGTGAACAAAAAAAATAAAATGCATGCCTGAAAAGTGCAAACAATGTCGGTTGCGCATATTACACGATAACATTACGAATTCACTTATGTATTTAAACAAAGTACTTGTACACGACGGAAATAAAGCTCCCGAGTGTGAAAGCAGTGTCACCATTGCGAGTATACGATCTTCTAACAATAAAGCTACTCCCGGTGGGGCACTCAAATCACATGAGGGGTGGAGCTTCTCCGAGGCCTCTTCTCTTTACAAAATGGAGCTGATGGTGTTTAATCCTTCCGTAGTCATTCTCGATAGGTGAGAGGTGTCTTTTTGTAAAGGGTTCCAAGTAACGCCCTTATAAATCTAAAAACGTTTTATTCTTAAGGCCACATTGGATAATTGACACCCAATTTCCTCCGCCTCTGTAAAATATCAGCTGGTTATCCTTATCCGCACGTTTGCAATCGGGATATTTATTTGAGACCCAATTTCCTAAAACTGAGGGCAAGGGCTTCAAAATGGTGCTTACCTAACGCCAGCCATTTCCGCTGGAAGCTTGTCATTCTGAATAGACAGTTGTCCGGCCGGTACTCCCAGTGATTCAGACAGTGAAGCCGTGAACGTCTCGGCAGCATACGTTGCACACACTTACCAATCGATTCATGTCGTTCCCTCGCATCACAAGGCGTTACTTTTTTCGCCAAGTCATGAGCAACTTTAAGATAAAATGCCTCTACATTTAGCAAAAACCAGAAGTCCTTACACTATGATGACGAATGTGAGAGTATAAAAACTTGTAGCAAAAATATTGATCAATCGAAGGAAATGTTCGTGTGGCTTTTCTGAATTCAGTTGCTAGCACGTCACGCTTCAAAAGGCCTGGACACATATTCTGAGATACAGAGTTTGCCTGTTTGAGTCGTCGGCTATCAGGATGTTATGGCTCACCATACGTTTCATCTCGAGTACGTTGTGAACACTTTGAGTGCTTCGCCACGTGTTGAAATGTGTATGCTCGGGGTTACGCGCACTTCAAAGGAAAAGCAGACGCGGGTAACCCCTGGAACAAATGTGAAAAATATATCTCATGTAAAGCACACCATGGCTAACATGTATTTCAGTAGATTCCAAGATGCAAAAGAAGAATCTTCTTTTGAAGATTCTTCCACATTCCACTTATCAGACATCTTCAAGGTTGCTTCATCTAGAGCTAACACAATAATGATATAATAAATCCCGAAGGTGCGTTAGCGTCAGAAGTGCTGTTTCTATTGAATTCTTGCGACCACGTACGGACACTTATGTGCCTGGGTTGCTTTATTCGTAATTTTATGAAAAATATCGTTTAGTTCACTTAAAAGTTGCAAATAGTTTTTTCCACATAAAATGCATTCCTTGACAACCATGCAACAAAACTTTTAAAGCCTACGCTAGTTAAAGAAGCTTCATAGATAGAGGCTTCGTATATTTACCTGAACACATAGGACGTGTTAGAAATAGATCATCTATACGGAAGGAGATGAACGGTTTGCACGCGGTGTCCCACGCGATTAGTCCGCCGTCCTAAAGGATATTTGTATAGGGCATTATATAAGCGGGCATAATAATTTGCTGATATAACCAGTTGTGATTACCATTTACACTTCGTTTTTGCGCTGACGGCCGTAACATATGCATATTAGAAGAAAAATAACACTGACTTGCTGAATTGTTTTTTTCCTGGTTTCTTCCAGTAATTTCTGCGTAATGTCGGCCCAAAAAACAGAGCCGACAGTTCTGAGCGGCCTTTCACATGAACGTTTGATAGTTTCAAAAAGCCACTTGTGAGGCGACTACTCACCCTCTATCATATTGTGCAAGCGCAGGCGGAAAAACATAATTGACAGATGATCTTTTCCTGGTGTCTGCTACTCCTACCTACCTAGCACTCAAGGACCTTTAACGACACCGTTTATGTCACAGAGCCGGAAGGAATGCCTTAGACTCTCGTCCGCCTCTGCACACTATTCTCTTCAGCCTGGTGCCACCACTATGATCGAGCGCGCTGATGGATCGCACGCCATCCCAAAATGCAATCATCTAGGATAGATGAACAACTCATTTGAGAGGCTCCACCGAAGAAAGAGCGGGCTCAAGCCACTACCTCTCTTTTCCTCGCTGTGTCTTCCATATTGGGCATAAAGCAGCACATCTTGGCAAAGACGAAAGACTACGACTGACACACTGCATCATCCTCCTTCTTACAAGCTGCTTCTACCTCATCCATCGTTCCACCTCCTTCATTCACCGAGCTTGCTTGCAAGAAAGGAAATCTATGAGTCAGGATATCTTCCTTTGTTTAGTCCTGTGTTCACCGTATTGTTTTGTTTCTCAAAATAACTGCATAGTGAACCCAAAACATTGCCCGCAGGGTAGCCTTCCGTAATTAGGGCATTCTACTGCCCTTTCGTAACGTAATGTACTGGCAAGTTCAATGTCCTACTTCTAAATGTTCATCAGGTGGTTTAAGCACACAACATCTGTTGTAATGGTTTGTGTCAGCAGTTTTCACGTGTTGTCCACGTAAGTTGAGCGTGCGTTCGGATCCTGCTGAGGGTGGTGACGATAGTCACAGGCTAGAAAGAAATTCGCAGTCACATTGGCTCAACCTGCCAGAACGCGATTGAAATTTAGTTGAGTGTATTCAGAAACGTACCTTGCGTGATGTCCAAATGATAACGGTAGCAAAAACTGGTGAAGTGGCTCCTTTTTCAGCACTTTTCAAAGAGGTCCAGAAAATTAGCTTAGAACTGAAAACAGCTCTTTATTCGGTGGCCGCATATGAGCTGTGACCCATCGAGTAAAAACGCTTAATTAGCAATAAAAACAAATTGTGTTTAAGAAGTGGGCTCAGTTCTTTTTTAGTTTAGATAGTTAGAAAATTCGACGAAATTTTAACGCTTTGCGTTTTCATCCCGCTTTAAAGCACAAATGGTCCTAACAAATACATTTCCAACATAATTAACAAGCCAAATCAATCATAAAACATGTGGGCTGCCGAAACGCATCGAAATCTCTCCCTTTTTTACGCAGCAAGAACATCTAAATCTTGATTCAGCGTAGGAAACCAATTTCTTCAACTTATCTTAAAATATTCTCCGTTCTATGGCGCGAAGTGAAGTGGAGCGTCGTCAATTCACGAAGCCTGCTCCGGTTGCTAAGCGTTGCTATTTGCACTTGCGACCAAGCGAAAATCTTTTGACCAGGTTGACAATCGTCTGCGCCGTCTCTGCGTGCTCTGCAATCACGCCTTCGCCTTTCCTCGAGCATTCGGAGGGTTGTGTAACTGCGTAATAACCGATGCTAGGTCCGGTTCCTGAAATGCGCATGCAGGAGTGGTTTCGCCGCAGAAAAGCGAAAACGACAAGTGAAGCTTCCCACGCCTAACATTCATTTTGACACAGCACACATTCTTCTCCTCTGCTGATGGTCTTGCACTTAAAGGAAACGACTGCGGGATACAGGACCTTAGGAACACGGCAATATTAAGCAACTGGCGCTCAAGACGTAGTATTACTGCTTCCGCAAACATAAGGGGGCGTGAGGTTATACGCGGCTCTTAAGCAATAGGACCTGCCAAGGTCGTTTATGCAATATGATTACGGGCGTGTGAGTAAATGCTTTGATATTTTGCCAATGACGATCATCATCATCAACAACCACAGCGTAATATGTCCACTACAGGACGAAGACCCCGCCCCCCTTCGCTCTGTTGTCCTTCAAAATCTATCTTTGAAAAATTGTGTCCATGAACTTGCTCCTTTCGCATTCGGCTTTTCCCAATAAACCTGCTCGGTGAAGTTTCTCGATGATTGGTTGATGCAGATGTGGGTGTCGTCTTGGGATCGTCCAGCTGTCGCCAGAGCCTTCGAAAGTGTTTTGAAGGTGAATGGCGGCAGACAATCGATGACGACGATGATGAAGATGACAATTATATAATCTTAGTTCTGGGAAACAGCATGTGAATTTTCGGTGCGAGAAGTTATCAGTTTTTTCCCGAAGGTCGGCACTAGATTTTCTTACCCAATATTTTGTCTATCGCATTTATTTTAAGTAACAGCTCTGCATCCACTTCAAATGTTCTACATAATGTATTATTATTTATTTTTTCTGGTTAAAAAAAAGAGCCACCATACCTCCCGCATATCCTTCGAAATGAACTCGCACGCCCCATAGCGCGCGATAGAATCGAAAGTGTGAAACAAACAACGGGAAGAAAATCGTTTATTTCTCCTTGTAGTTGGCCCGGGAAAACTGTAGTCATAATAATGTCAGTTAGGCCACATCAGAAAAAATGAAAAACAAAATCGAGTTGAGAAAGAAATTAAGATTAGGCCAGGAAGCTGGATCGTTTGTACTTGAAAAATGACAGTAGAATGAGCCTTGCGATTCGGACCAGTTCAGCAATTTTGTTTTTTTTTTTTGTTTAAGATGCTGACTTCCAACACTTGCGAAGGGCAGTGGCGCTGAGCCTCTTCTATTGACACCAGGAATGGCTGAGCCCCCCCCCCCCCCCCCCGACATCCCGCCCCAGGGGAGGCCCTCCCTCTCGACCTCTGTTGGTACTGTTGATATAGAAAGTCGTTTTGCGCGATAGTATGCAAATGTGAGAAGAGCGCGTGACGCGCTGTCTCCAGTATTTCATCAGCTTCAGCTTTGAATGCTTACCAAGGACAGATTGCCAAGTATTTGCACACAACTGAACGAGCGCATCATTTAAAATAAAAGTGTATGCCGAAAGTGCTCAGTGCATCTTTTTAAACAATTGTAAAAAAAGAAAATAACTCTTCTGAACCTTTCGAATCGCATTTTTCTTAGCACCTAGTGCCTACGATAGGACTAAAACACCGAGGAGTGGAGAGAAATTTCACTCTAAATAAAGTATAAATTTGCTTAAATTCTAATCGTAGACTGCGAATTGAAGAGCGTTTTTGAGAAACGTTTGTGAGTTTCTGAAGATTACTAATTTTGGTAAGGGAGGGAATGCTGGATCGCTCCGGTATGTTACGCCGACGCAGATTGCTTCACGGCTGCTGCAATTGAATCGAGTTCACAAGTACAGGTAACGTCGTCGCCAACGAAACGTTTATTCAGAAGTTACGAAATGCCGTCAGAGACAGAATAACCTTCTGCAGTTGTGCCGTCTACTGTGTAGAGCCCTTCGAAGAATAGGAGCTACGCCCTACAGCAGGTCAGTAAACTCGACTAATGACGTTGACAGGCATCGTGCAGGTCGTGCTACGGCATTGACTAGGTCGTACAAAAGGACAATCGGGCATGTCCTTGCATAAAAATTAAGCAGTGTTGCGAAACGCAGCGAACTTATTTTTGGCTTTTGACCGTTAGGTACGCCATTTGCATACCAAACCAAACACGCATCTGTGTATATTGCACTTGGCTGGCAGTTTGCTGGGAACATAAATGCGATAGAAGCGACGTCCCAAAACCGAATATAAAGTTGTAAAATCTGCACGCACTATACTGATGTTCTCCATAATTGCTGCACTTCCATTAAGGTTGTCCGAATGACTTCAGTTTTAAATATTTATTAACGCGCCTTTGAAAAAAAGGCCCGTTGTTTGTAATTTTAAAAACTTCCTTTATTTGGCACTTGAAGACGCGATATGTTTCGCTAAAAAATTTCCCCGCATTTCCCCGAGGGGAAGAATGTGAAAGTGCGAATGAAGGAGTTGAATTTGCGCGGTTCGGTAATGTTCGCGAAAGAGAGATCACACACACACACACAACTACAAAGAAAGAAAGATGCATTTATTCATAGACACCTATTTGTGTTGTCGTTGTACTTGATTGCTAGAGCGGATCTCAGCTTTGAAATTTCGTGTCAGTACTCCTTTAAGCGGGTGCATTAGCCCTTCTCACGCCCGATTCCTGGCCAATCCCCCACGTGGGTATGTGCCATGTCAGCAGCCAGGCAGCGCGCGCCCATCTCCCCCCGTTGCCAAGGAAGACAAGGAGATTCCTGGCCAATCCCCCACGTGGGTATGTGCCATGTCAGCGGCCAGGCAGCGCGCGCCCATCTCCCCCCGTTGCCAAGGAAGACGAGGAGCGCGCGCACCCGCAGCTGTTGCTATGTGGACGGACGGCGGTCAACGGAATTCAGGGTCGCTTATAAAATGCATTCGCACTTAAAAGGAAGGGATGTGCACTTTCTCGACCTACTAACGACAGCTGGAAAAAGGGTAATTATTAATTACTTAGGTGACTGAACTGACCGTATTTTGTTAGTGTCTTTTACTGCTTGGTCAGTATTAGTGTTCATTTAGATGACCAATACTCGGTATCAAGTTGGACTGATTATTCAACTCACTGCACATGCTTACCGGCACAAATCTTGTAGATCAATTTAAAGGAAGTCGGTATGCGCAATAGGTACAATGGATCGGGTCTACTTTAACACACTATCAGGTAACCTGATTGAAACATTCTTGGTGCGTCAAAGAGGCGTGGCTTCGAAGGCTCACTGAAAAGGTAATCTTTACTGCAACGCCATCATTGAACTCGAAAGGTAGGGTTCCGTTTTTATTGGGCAGATAATATGAACAAGAAGCTGGCACTGTTCAAATCCAGTCTACTGCACAAAAAAAATTCTTCCTTGTTCGTTAGTAACCCTCAGTTTGTTTTTCGTCCATCATACCTAGTGATCCTCGCAGAAAGTTGTCAAATTAAAAGTTCCCCCATTCTGGCTCAATGGCTGCAAATGTTTTCCCAAAAGGCATTTTGATGCTTCATCAGGCGTTTTCCTTCTAGGCACCTTCATCGTCCAAATGAACTACCTATATACGGATATTTTTTTGCAGTATAGTCCTAACTACTCCAAATTAGTACGCTTCATCACTGCTAATCGGTAACAGCTAGCTGCCGCTGTTCTTGACGCGTTACCAATTAATGCGCATAGTTTGCTTTTCTGCTATGTAACTACGCACTTACGCGGGAAGAACTAGGAATTTACGCGGGAAGAACGCACTTACGCGGGAAGAACCAAACTGATTGGATTGTTTAGATCCTTCTGAAAGAAAGATCAAATTACAATGTCTGGTTTGTGTATCCTCATAGAGTACACAAAGAAAGGTAGGCTAGTCCATCCCTGCTCGTTATTAAATAAAAATGACTGTATACTCTAGAAGTTAAAGAGAAACAACATCGGTGGCTCGTTTGGCATAAAAAATGTTAACGACTTTTTGTAGAGAAGCCACAGTGTTGTACAAAAAACCCACAGTACAGAACACCTCCAACACCTCCAACACCTCAGGAGGCCAAATGGGGACATCATGCATTTCCTTGTAAAGTACGCGGGTATTTTCTACAACAAATCTTCACCAATGCGCCTCCTTAAGTACGGACGATGTGTCACCACAACAGGCCTTGGTAGAAGGCAAACCCATCAATCGGTTTATGAACAGTCAAGAAGACACGAAATGAGGACACAAAATAATGAATCAGAACACAGAAAAAAATGCATATTGGAAATAAAGTAATCGCTTGCTAGTTGTATATTTGCAGGGATATTTTCAGTCTTTTTTACGGCAATAAACCCACGCGGAATTTTCACTTCCGACAAAACAAACCACGCTATTTGTGTGTTCCTGTTCATAAGTTCGTGCTCGCATTTAATTTTTCAATGACTCTATGGTAATCTCGCGTGGAGTTGATAAATGCGGATACAAGGTGCATGCAGATAACCGGAGTGCGACCCCTCACTGTGGTGGCAGTCGGTAGATAGGTAATCAGCACACATACCTGCTTCTGGCTAAAGTGTACACAAATTTGCGCCCTCCCATCACAGACTTGCAGCCCGAGTTTGGCATCTGTCTGCTAGCAGAAGGCAGTCAAATTTGACGGGCGGATCCAGTGCTATAATGAGGGCATTGCCGCCAAACTGTGGGACGATCAAGGTGCGCCAGCCACCATGAGCGCTGGTGAATTTGACGTCGCTACGGGGTGTGGCATTACGTGGTTCATGCTAAATACTGCAACCGTCGTACACACAAATGTTTTAGAAGAAAATAATTCCAAATAAAATTTGTTAGGGACAGCGCGCTGTCGCCCTTGCTGCTGAGTCGTACGATGACAAAAATGCAAAAGCATGCCCCAAGGCAGTTCATATACTCCCCATGCTTTGTCAACGCCCACACGTGAAGACGAGGAGACAGACGCAGGCTTTGATTCAGCGGCTGGGGAGGGGCAGGGCGCTTTTCGGAGGCGACCCATAAAACAAGAGTGCGGGGGAGGCAGTGCGAGAGAGGACGCAGTAGACGTGCGCGCCACCCTCCTCCACCCGCTTTGAACGACGCTCATCTCCATTTTCGTTCTGCCGAAGCACGGTCGGGCTAATGTGGCGGCGTCAGCCACTCTAGCCAGGCCGTGGCCGACGCTGCTGCGTTCGGGACGCCGCACCGCGATCCCCAGGTAACGGCAGGCAGAATATCTGGTTTCGCACTTTGTAGAGCCACGTGTGGGAATTCAAGTGACATCGCAATTGGCAAGTGTTGTGGGTGTTGCTTAGAGCTTTGCTTTTCAACCACCTTCACTGATTGAATTGGAGGCAATTTTTTGTTAACATTTCCCGGCCGTTTTGCCGCATAAACTTTGTCGTCAGTACTACATGTGGGGCAAACATGCAAGACATTGTTATTTCCTTATCTTTCGGTGGTATTAACTAGCACACATGCTACATCATTCGTTCTTTTTACAAAATGTAAAAACGTATTGACAGAAACCGAAGCAGGAATGTTCACAGAAAAGCTCCAAAACTACCGCGCATGTTTTCAATAAAAGCTCAAAGGTTGTGTGAGGAACATTCGACTTTCCCGTGGCGAATAAATATTTCTCGAGAAAGCTTCTGCTAGACGAAAGGCGAATCGGACAATAAGGGCTAAAATGTGCCTCGCCCATACAGAGTAAAGAAAGCTCTCGCCCTCCCGGCCTGCTCACTGTAATAAATACACCGCATCACATCAACTGTGATTTACCGGGATCTATTTCCTTTTGTTTAGGTGCGGGGTACCTTAGGGCCGCAAAATATTCGTCCGCGTCCATTCGTTCTCACACCACCAAGGGAAATTCGATTTTAGCCGTGAGGTGAAGTTTTGTTTAGGGAATAATCAAGGCGCAACTCATGTCTCAAGTCGAATGACAGTCGGGGCACAAATCGGATGTAACTCGGGGTGCAACTTGGATGTCATTTCGAGTCCACGTACTCCGCACCCTCGCTATCATCTACGGAGTAGAGGTGCTACCATTTTTTTAATCGGCATCGCTGCATACCGCTCACAGATATTTAGGAAAAACGAGTCACGTGCAGCTGTAAAAGCACATCTTAATTTTATGGAACATTCTTGAGTGTGAGCAAGTTAAGGTTTCAACTCGAAAAATGGGGGCCATGCAAAAAAACGACGGGGATCAGCGGCTCAGTTAGATACCCATACTCCTACCTCAGTCAGTGCCGCCCGCCCAATCAGCAAAATGCAACAGGACAGATGGAGATCGTTGCTCACAGCTGCGATGCGTTCCTACGTTGGGATAAGATCTAACGATGTTCATTCCTAAGATTGGGCTTTCTGGTTTGACGGAGTGCTTCAAGCAGTCTGCCTTGGATACGAGTAAATCTAAAGTAATCAGGAATAATCATTCCGAAAGTGTCCTCTTCCGCTTAGGAGACGAAGCGCTAGAAATAAAAGAATATAACTACCTTGGACACATGGTTAACGCTGACCCCAACCACGAGCGAGAAATCTTGCGCAGAATAGCTATGCGTTGGGGAGCACTTCGCAAGCACTCCGAAGTAATGAAAAGTAAGCTACCTCTGTCGCCGAAAAAAGAAATCTGCAACCAATGCATACTGCTGGTTATGGTGTATGGCGCTGAAACTTGGCGCCTTAATAGAAATCTAGAAAAGAACCTTATATCGGCTCAACCGGCCATAGAACGGATAGTTCTAGAAGTAACACTTTAGGACAGAAAACCGGCTTTCTGGATTCAGACAAAAACTCCAGAAGATAATATCATAGTTCAAAAAGAAAAAGAAATAGACTTGGGCTGGCCATGTAGGGAGACGAAACGACAACCGGTGGAAAATTAGGGTAACGCAGTGGATACCAAGAAATGGCTTCGGAAGACGGGGAAAGCCAATTACACAATGGGGGTATAAAATACTGAAATTCGGTTGCCAACACAGCACTCGAGAGGCGGTGGACAGGAGCTGCTGGAAGTCAATGGGAGAGGCGTTCGTCTTGCATCGCCTCATTTACTATTAAATAAGGCGATGGCCTTGCAGTGGGCCCGAGTAGGTACATCTCAACAGCCCATGCAACCATGCGGAAAACACTTCGTAAGATAAATTTTGTGACAGCTGCTGCAGCCATTGCACATTCGAAAATAAAGGCAGCTACAACTGCGTCAGCATGTCATTTTGAGAGGTGTTACAATAGCCAGGAAACAGTTCACTTTCTTCGACGACGAGTGAGCGGCCCGAGAACGCTCCGTGTATGTGTGTTTCTAGCAAGGATTTTCTTTAACTACGAAAGGAGGGATTTTACGAGTTGATTGTGATATTGAACGAGCCACCTGCTCCTTTCTACATCAACAATATAATTATCAAAAATTTTATTAATATAGATAATTGATATTCTTTATGTTTATAATACTATATAATAATGCGCCAATATTTGGGGATGCGGAAGCATCCAAAACCATGGTGAATATATTCAATGTGATTGCGGATTGATCTAATCGCTTGTGCGTCACAGTTTTAGCTGGCTAGAGCGTACTATTTCTAAATTAGGCTCTGAAATCCTGTCTCCCCCCGAAATCAACTTAACCATGTTTCTAGTTTTTTGAGCGGTCTTGTCTTTCAGCTTTCCATAATTCCCTTACAATATATCGAAGCCGCTGTCCTAAAAAAGTAAAATCTTTGTTCGTGCTTGTCCTCGTAAGAGGTGGCACTGCTGGGCCAAGGTTAGAATGAATTGGGCAAGTAAGGTTTAGTTGTTTTCCCGTCGTTAAGCCCTACCTAAATGTACATTACCTCCCGGATTTTCCGGGCACAGGGCATTAGTTCGTAACCACAAAAGAAATAAGGAGGCCAGTGAAGAAAACAAGCCGATAGTGACGGCGATGGGTCGGACATGCTATTCCACCTTGCAGCCGCTCGGGTAAAGCGAACGCCTAGAATGCAAGGGTTCGGGGTGGTCTGCTAAATCTTAAAGTATGAAAGCGCTGTTGTGATATACGCACGACAGAGGGATTGCGGTATCTACACAGTCCGCTAACGTTTGCATAGAAAACTAAATTTAAAACAACGATAATTCACTGGGAAGGCTCTTTACTTCGATGCGCTCGAACGTCAGCGTTAGTACTTTTTCAGCCACATCATTGCGTTTCATACTGACCACGTCACCGCTACGCAGCCTGGCCGATGTAGTTGTGCTACAATCACAAGGAATATGTACCGTACAAAAGTGTCCTTACAACCGCTGAGTGCTACTGTCAATTTAACTTTTTATTTTAACCCAGTACTGTAACAAAGAGCACTGCATTCCTGAGGCAACTTAGAGCCTCTATTATGATTACAAAGTGTAATTTTATCTGTGACTGTGACACACTATAAAAGCACGCACCAGTTTTCTTCTGCAATTGCGGATGGCGCAACGGGCAAAAGGGATGCCCCCAATGAAACTTAAACCCCCAGCAAATAAAGAAACATTGCGGTGAACTGTTTCTTCCGTCTGTCTCTCTTGTGTTGTCTGTGCTGCGCTAAATCCTATGCCAAAAATTATGAATCAACTATCTCAGCAGCAAGTTTTATTTCAGTGAACTTATTTGCATAAAGACATTTGTAATCAACGATTTTCTTTTCTTGCCCGTCTACTTTTAAAGATAGAAATATTCGACAAACTCCAAACCTTTATCTCTGGCTAAATTCGTAAAACTCCTTCTCTTTCCGTGTTTTTGTGTTTGTTCTCGTTTATCTCCTACACACACGCCACTGCACGGAAACCCACTTGGATATGACGTGAACCTTTTTCAGTGAATGCAGCAGGCAGTGAAGGTGCGGCTTTTTTTCAGGCTGTAAAACTCTCTTCAGGGGCCGGTAGAAACTTTCTGGGAGCAGAATCGGTACGTTCCTCGATCTGCACTCTCACGATTTCTTTTTTTACGGGATAGTTGTATTATTTTTCAATTGTGTTTTTTCGACTCAGAAAAAAAGCCCGTTACTCTTGTTTACGAAAGTTTCATCGGATTCAAAAATGACACCGGACGGAAGTAGGCAAACGAATTTCAATGTCTAAGATTACATCTGGGGTCGGGGAAGAAGATAAACGGACGGAACTTCTTCCTGTCGTACATTTTGCAGGCGGTCAAAAGCAATGAGTGCTTCACAGACAGTATTTGAGTGGGCGACGTGCCTTGCACATAGATGCCTTTTTAATTCGCACAAGTGCTTGTGCAGGCGATTCGAACAGCGGAACTTTCGGAGCAGGTCGAACACGGGGTAAACCTTCTTCGCAGCAAAAAGTAACGAATGAACTGGTGAATCAGTTCTCAGAGAAAGGCTAATTTTAATTCATGACGTGTCCAGGCAAAAACAGGCTCTTTTAGATGACGAACTGGAGCAGAAAACACGAAAAGGGTTGAATAAAACGCGATGATGTGTTTTCTAACTTTGTGGTGGATAAAAATCATTGCGGATTGTTGCGTGTGCAAAGTTGTGCAAAAAAATAAACTCAAACAAACCGTAAAAATTTTTTTCAACTGCATTTCGTCTTAAGCCCCCCTTTTAGGGATTGCGCGTGCCTGAAGAGAACTAGGTCTTGTTTGTCAGGTAAGGTGCTCTACAGGTGCTGGTGACTAACAAAAAAGCACTGCATTGGCCAGTCATGAGAGATGGAGCAAACTACTTCACCAGGGTGGCCAGAACCTTCACTGTTTGTGCTGTTTGTGTTCCTAAGAGCTTTCCTAGCTTAGTTGGACTTATCTAATTCAGCCTTTTGGGTTTCTGGGATAATGGTTACGTCCGGAGAAGCAGCACTGCAAACATGAAAAGTTGTGCTGTAGTGAGCGAACTTCTGCTGTCTGTTGCGGGGACGTTCAGATGTCCTGGTGTCCACTCGATTAAAGGGGAAGAATCGTTCGTGGCCTCTGGGAAAGGTCGAGTACTGCCGAAATTCTAAACTGCGGTTGCTTTATGAGTTAACTGCCGAAGCGGCTCCCATGGGAAGAAGCCAGGGGCTTTCGGACTTATAATAGACAATTAAAAATACAGAGAGCCACGCGAAGGCAAAAATGTACGAACGCGAATTTCCAATGTCGCGAAGAGGTCTTCGCGCCCACTTGACTAGCGGAGGAGCATCGTTCGCGGCTGCTAGAAAAAGAAAATATACGCAAAACATGAGCTCGGCTTTCTTTTTAAGCTTGGTAGTCTAGAAGTTGTATTTTTGTTTAGCCCGGAAAAATTTATTGGGCACGTTTTTTCAACCTACTCCTCCGTCATGTGAAGTATAAACCCGCAGCGGCGTTCGGATTCGTCTGTGTTTCACAATAGTAATAAGTACAAAAGCGTTTCTGTGCGCAGGCTTAATACCCGCGAAAAATTGCTCATGCGAATATTCAGGTTTTTCTTACCCTAAAGCGTTTTTTACACATACAACAGCCAAGCACTTTTAAGGTTTGCAGCATACTTAGGTGGCCAGCTTGCCTAAAAGATGCTGAAAACAAATCGGGCCATCAAAAGAATTAACATTACTCTTTTCTGTCAACTGGTTTTCTCAAAGCAGGAGTAGCGCCAATTTTAACTTGTTCAATCCACTTCATCGTAAACTGCCGAAAAAGTTTTATACCCCAAGGCAAGTTAGGTAAAATCTGGACGCGTAGGCAGCCAATATTTCTATTTTTTGATCCTTCATCGATTTATTCCTCCAGCGTTTTTCCAAGAAAAAGAGAATTGCAAGCGATTTATAAATACCTGCCACTTTATTGCGAAGTTTCTTGACATTATGAATATATATGGGATCGTGTTACGACATGTAAACATATATTGACGTTATTTTTTGGAATGTTTGTTTGTGTTGCAGGCAACCATGAGGTAGAGTGGACAGTTCTCCGGATGCAATAACGCACAGGACGTGTATACAAAACAGAAACAGGGTAAAGGCGTAGTGGCTATAAGATACTGAATATTGACTTTATTTTTTCGAATGTTGGTTTGTGTAACAGGCAACCATGAGCTAGAGTGCACGGTTCCCTGTGCGCAAAGAAGGCACACGACGTGTATACGAAACAGAAGGCGGGTAAATGCGTAACGGGTATAAAATACAGGATATGAATGCGGGCGCGTAGACAACTGTGTCGCAAATGCCCGCAATGCGATTTTATCAAAACGCTCAGTATCAAGCCCCAATAAACGACCAAGGGTGTAGTAGACTGGTTGCCCAATGTATTTCACAAAAATACCTACCGACTTTAACTTCCAAGCTTGCGGTTTTTTTAATGCACAGTTGTTAGCGATTCCCGCCCCTGAATAGATGGGAAATTGCATATCATACGGGAGTAGCTTGTCGAGTTCCTTCGCGCTACTGTTAAACATGATATAAAAAGTGTTCGCTACTGTGGAAAGTGTTGGCTACTGCTTCACCACCTGTGCATTCGTTGAGTTGAGAGGGAAGCACAAGCTGAATCCTATAAACTAGTTTTGTCTTCAAGACAACTGAGTCGTCTTTGGCTTCGGGAACCTATCTGTACCGACCAGAGCATTGTGACTTTAAAAATTGATGCCTCCTAATTTTTGCCCTTTATCTTGTTTGAAACAATAAAATCTAGTTGCTCTTTGAGGTTTCTATGACTCTTTAATTTATATTACATATGTTTCTTCGAAGGCTTAGGCTCCAATGATTGTGTTATGCATTGAGCGAAGTACTTATAACATGACTTACGCACGCTATTATTCGGCCTATGAATTTCGATAATTTGTAGAATACTACACCCTAAAAATTAAACATACAGTTCTTCAACATATAGAATTACTTCTTGAAGTGGCCCCGCAACTTGTGCGACATGTTATGCCACTTCGAATTCACGGAAACAATTTACGGCATCTCATAGAGCTTCAGCTAAAGCTTGCACCACATGCTATACGACCTGTATTGCAGGTCGTAAGGTGTTTACCACACACTGGCTTATGATTTACGACATCGTATTCCCGTCAAAACCGATACCATGTTTTCCTTCTAATACCGTTCGAGTAGGGGAGCAGATAGAAATTGATAGTGATGCCCCGTAACAAGCTATCTCAACTCAAAACAAAGCATAGCGGTTGTTCGGGTCTGCTTTCCCTTTGAAAGCATGTGAGCAGTTTCTCAGTAGAAAATCTGGTGCTTCGACGTTGAAGCACACCTTCTGTTGGTTCTTTCCTTCTATTTGTACATCAAAATTGAGGAGCTAAAAGTGATAATAAAAAAATTACAGCTTCTTTGTCTAATCCTATTGAAAACACCACTTATTTAACTCCTATCACCAACGTTTCGCGGTTGCACAATAACAAAGTACTCTCCGCCTTCCACCAGAAGTAGTGAGACACTAAGTACGAAGGTTGAGCCATACAGCTGGCTAGGGACTAATCATTTCATCCCCTAAGTGCATGAGTGGTACCCACACCCAACAAACTGTTATATGTTAAAGAAAGGGCACCCTGGTACAAGATAACCAATTTTAGTAAAACCTTACACTACGTGGCCTCTTAATTTTTACGAAAGGCTAAAAGAAAGTTCGCTAAAATTTCAAACTGCTTCAAACTTTCCATTGGCCAGCAAAGGCCTCTAAATACCCATCATAAAAACATGTACCCTGAATCTTACTGAGTCGGTTGGATAAGTACGCTAATTTTGTCCCGTAGTGTCAGAAAGTATGCCTCTAAAAAATAAGAAAATGTATTTTTTTCACGTGCTGTGGTCCTGCTGTTATATATTTTTCTCAGTTGCTGGTCACCGCTGTTCGAAATAAAACTTCGCTATTTTGAGAGCAATAGGCGTAAACAAAATTTCTGATTGAAAAATTTGCATCAATCACAAGCGCTAAAAGCCGCTTTAGATAGGTTTGAATTTCCGGTCGGTGTGGAAAATATGGAGCCCAAATCGATAGGGCAGATCGAAGCAACGCCTGGGTTATGCAAAACTCACGACGTGGAGAGGTCCCAAGGGGACTTCTAGTATTTGAGATGTCGTGTGAATGCACTGAGCTGTCTGGATCGTTCATAATAATGTTAGCCGGCTAATGCTGAGTACCCAAATTGATCCTGAAAGGCCGTCTCGAGAAAGTTCCAGGAAACTTCACAATTGACTGAAATGACGAGTCCTGACAAAAAAAACGCTACAACAATATCTGCGGAGGTGTGCCAATCGCTAATGAGTGAACTCCCCCATCGCTGAGAAATAAATGCGGCAAGTTTATTGTTAAATTTCAATCGTCAATGGCTCTACTAAATGTATTGAAGAAGGTAGAAAGAATAACGTGTTAATGCATTAACTGCTGAAGCTTGTGTCAAACGCGAATCAAGAAGCACTGACGTGAGAACGCAGCGTGCAGTAAATTTATATTGACATCATTAAAAGAATCACTAGATTCTTGGCAGGAGTAACAAAATTGAATTAAAAGCAGTAAACGCACATGTGCGTTTTTCCCTAAGGGCGTGACAACGTGTACCAAATGGTGCTCTTCTTTGCACATTAGAGATGGGAATCTGTTTTAGACATGTGGCAGCGTTATTCAAGCTGTACCTTCAGTTTCCAGAGAAGCCTTGGAACGGACCCTAGTGTTTTTGGGCGGAGCTGCGTATTGTATAAAGTGGCACACTTTTTTCGGCCCGTGATGGCGCATGCGGTGCATATGCTAGCTATAGCAGTGCTCCATACCTCTACAACCCAGACACATGATGTGGCTTACTTCAAAGCGTCTCGCAGGGGACTCCGAAGCATCGTTCTAATGGCGGGTGTCGGCCCCAGTATGTCAATGAATGCCGTGAGATAGACATTTCAACTTTAACTCCCAACAAGTCATTTTAACTAGGCAGCATTACTAAAGTAGTTACGGTTTGACAAAAATGCAGCGTCACCTATTGCGGCTCTATCTCTAGTTTTCCTGGGAGAGGCAGGGGAGGCTGGTAGGCATTAGAAAGTGGCGTCGAAACCTGAACTGGAAGAAGCGACGACGTTGAGAAGCCAGAGCGAGAGATCTAAGGCCATCGTGCAGCAAAGACGTTTGCTTCATTTCCACACGCACAATATACACGGCGACGCAGAGCAACCAGTGCGCTTTGGTTGGATTTTGCGCTGACAGGGTCATCCCCACCACAATTAAGTCAAACCACGTGTACCAGTTGAAAACATTGACACTCAAAGAGTAATGACGGGCCTAGCCTCAGCCTGGCAGGTAATTAGGCTCCGCCTCAACCCTCCTCCCCCCCCCTTTTGTTTTGTGGCGCGCCAGTCTCGGCAATATAGCAAGAATTGCGTCGTTTTAAAGTTAAGCTTTTTATGTCTCACTAATGGCGACCGTCCAGTCACTATAACGCACTGCAGAAACGCGAAATGTACGCAATGGGTTTCACAAAACGGTGATGATGACTGAAGAACTTTCGGCACCTCGAGAAAAAAAAAAAAACAGCTTCTCGCAGTCGAAGTCATTCGTCTTAAGAAGTCGACCTCCACCTTTTTGGGACATTCCGACACGGTGGCACCAGTTTGGATTTAAATTGAAGGTTTTTTTATCCCCCTGATGACGACAGTCTTGTTGCGAATACTGCGTGCACCACTGCAATTCCAACGACCGCCAACAGATCCTTCACGAGAAAGCTGAGCGTTTAAATAAACGTTGTCGTCAGACTAAGGAGCTTTCGTTTCTAAGAATCCGTTGCACCTCCACGAAATATAGCAATATTTGTTGCAGTTGCGTTGGAAACAAAACTTCACCCATATTTTAATATTTTAGACTCAACTGTGTCTGAACAATCGCTCTCACGCCCGATATGTATTAAAACAGCCATTCCAATTAACCTGGCCACTCTAACACCCCCGTTCCACCGCAGTCACACTACGATTGCTCAATGTGCTTTTTGCCTAATATCAGGGAGAATCGAAAAAATAATTACATTTACACATACATTCCTCTGTAACAGTGAAAAGACATAAAGAATAATAACCTTGAGTTTAAATGTAAATACTGCGGTTAAAATTCACAACATTGAGGCGCGCCGATTTATATAGCCTCGCTGGCCATATACGTGCGCACAGTGAAATGGCTGCTTAAGTGTTATATGATTTTTTACATCCGGAGGAACGCCTACTGCTCAGCAGTATACGCAAACGAAACCTGAATCTATTGTGTCACTTTCGACTAATGCAATTTCTCTCTTGTTAGCAGCGTAAACATTTTCGCAATGTAATTGCCAAGGCATGCTTTTTATTTATTTAGTATTTTTAGTTTAGTATTTATTTACCTATTTATTTATATATTTATTTGTGTTTATTTATTTCCCTGAGTACCCCTTGTCGGAAATCAATAAAAGAATACAATATTTATAAAAAGCATGCAATGCAGTGAACAGTACAATACAGTGCACAAAAAGAAATGAAAAACAAGGAGGAGAACTTTCGGAAACGCTTCTTAAAATATAGGTTAAAAAAACTGGAGGGTACTGGGGCCTTACTGAGATTCTTCTCGATGAGGTATGTTACGGAATTAACCCACTATTGAATGTTTCTCAGGTTTAGGCTGCCGAAAGTAGTGTCGATGGGTGCACGCTTTAGCGAAACGTGCAAAACCATGTACAGGCCATGAAGCATCTACCTTACGGTTCCCTTTTATTTGGATGATTTCTACTTAAAGCGGTGCGGCAGCAAACGTTCCTAGCGCTCGGTTGTATAGGCCCCACTTTTTTGTGTGAAGACATTAATTGCTGGGCAGTGCTCTTTTGGTGCCCATTCCAGAATTAAGAAACCGACGACGATGTAGACGCTTTCAATAATGCTGTTCCTCCGTTTTTGTATACCAGGTGTAAACAATGCTCTTTTAGTAATCGCGTTCTATGAGTGAGTTGCTATGCAATGGATAACTCGTGAAGCCGAGACAAAGTAATTCCAGAGAACCATGTAGTAAATCACCAGCCAGGCACAATTTTACCGACCGTTTCGGGCTTCGCTGTTGGCCAAAGCTATGTGGTAGTGTCGCGTGTTAATACAAAGTTTTCTTGGGCTAGGCAAAAGCGGTCTTGTATGCGAGAAAGAACTGTGGTTGGTTCCGCTGTCATAAGAATCGGAAAAGCACGAAAGTGAAATGTACAGCGAAATATGCAGCGAAATGAGCATGATTTGCGGGATGCCGGCTGTCTCGTCTGTGTGCTTGGCGAGCGACGTCCTGCTATCGGGTCGCTTCAGGAAAGGTGCGACCACTTCGGTCACTGCGTCGCGTACACGGCAGACGGTTGCGTGGCGACGAGCTCAGCTTGCGGAACGCGAGTGGTGAAATTTGTAGCTTGAACGGCGCACTTGGGAACGCATTGCGCTAGCCGCTGGCGTTTCTCTTCTCATGAAATCAGTCGCCGTTCACGCCATTCGCCCGTCGGCGCCGCTACGATGCAGTTTACGCCAACTGTCGGTGCTTGTGAGCATCATGATGCACTACTTCGCTTCACCTGTCCTAAACGGCAGCAGCATCCGTGCCAAAAAACGTTTTCTCGCGTTTCTCATGCGTTCGTTGTACTGGCGTCATTTCCATGACGAATATGACGTCATCAAAATCTTGGTGTATCCGGGAATACAACACTCTCGTGTTAAAATAGCCCTTTGCAACCTGGTAAGCACGAGGTAAAAAATCACGCTGGTGAGGAGTTACAAACAAGGAAATACAGTGCGGCTAGGTTATGTCGCTCATAGAACAGCGGAAAGGCAGGCATCTACTGAGACAAGCACACATCCACGGATACCGGCGGACGAAGGCGGTTCGGGAGACCAGCGTCCATGTGGTAATGGCAAGCACCGGCCGCACGCTAATCAAAAATGGCAAGTCAACTCGTCGTGCATACTTCGGAGGAGCAGGCAGCTTACGATCAACGATAAAACGAACAGTAAAGGAAACGAAAGAAAACACCACAACTACGCAAAGTATAAGCAAAAATGACTTTGATGAATCATATGGAGTGGCATAAGTGTAAATACCGGCTTCACATTAAAGCTTCACTGGTTAACCATATATACGGTGTGCATAGGCCCCTATTTTTTCTATATCATACAAACTAACACGTGAGGGCTGCTCCCTCAGTAATAAAACTGCCGCAGAAATATCAGTTTCAGGCATTGTGCTCGCGACAGTGAAGACCAATTCCGATAACGAAGTAAGTAGCCATTGTGGACGGCGCAAAGCTTCTGCAACTACGCAATACGGAAGAACTTTTGTGAAGTGGATTGCGCTTGGTCAAAGGTCAAGGGTTCGGTCAAGAGCTCTCCTCCCTTACAATTATACGACGCCTTTGTTTGCTTTACCGGGTCCCTCAGCATAAGTGTATTAGGCAATAAACAGTCGGGCTGACTAACGTAACCCATATTGGGTTCCTGACAGGTAAGGGCCTCAATGCTCTCAGCGTTGCATCGGTTAGTCTTAGTAAAGTGGACCAACCAGTTGTACCCGCCATCAGTAGACTCACTTTTATTGCCTGCTATATTGGTTTGCGAACTGAGGTGGCCTAGTCACTCTAGTGGAAAGGAACGCGTGACAATCGGTAAATATCCGGGGTACTCAGCACCACAGTATTGTTTAGTGATTCCGCTTGCGGAAGCGTTAGGAAACGTAATAAAGTAGAGCACAGTAAAGAAATAAGAGATAATTTCAAATGTGTGCCCAAATGTGTGCCCTAAAAAGACGTGTCAAGGCCCACTTGTCCCAAGGCCACTCTTCATTGGCCAACTCGTCACATATAAACTGGTCAGGAATATTCACTCCTGATAGGAAATTTCGTTCGAGGGAATCGCGTGTTAACGGAACATTCATCACTCGGAAAATTCGCCCGAGAGTTTGTTTTGAAACGAAAATACAATGTTTCCGACTGGTATATGTTGCCCACATAAAAATGGGGGTAGGCGATTCAGAGTGCATCAATGTATCGAACTTAGGAAGTTAAATTAATAAAAATTCACCCGCATTTCCCCGAAGGGGAGCATGGGGAAGTGCGAATGCACGGGTGATGCTATGAGGGGGAGTTATGTTGAACTGTGTTGGCATTCGCCCGTTAGTTGCATTTAACACCCCAGCGTGATCAAGTGGGGATTCACACACCCCGTTAGTCGTTCTCTGGAAATCTTGGTGAATTAAAGTGTATGTTCGAGGAGATCACACACACACGCAAGTAAAGTGAAACGACAGTATTCTTTATTCAGCACTTGTTGGTGTTGTCGTTGTAGTTGACGGTCATTATGACCGCCTTGTGGTCACTGAAATGTACGGTCAAGAGTTGTTTCAAGACCGCGCGTATCAGACAGTTCCTCGCAAAGGCCAGGTCGATGTAGCTGCCGTTGATGGTGGTGGGAGCCTCTAGCGGTAGGCACGTCATGGAGTGGTTGGCCAGCATGTATTCCATCAACCACTCGCCGCCCTTTCGCACGTCCACGTTAAAGTCCCCAACAACCACGACCGGGTCCGAGGGCTTTACGCGCCTGGCCACACTCTCCATCGCCGCGTCCACGTATTCGACGACGTCGTCGCGCGAGATGTTTGGCGCGAGGTAGAGGATGACGACCACGATTCCGTCGCCCGAGTACGCGTCGGTGTAGACGGCACTGTACGGCGACTCGTCCCTGACCGGCGAGGTGGACACGGCGTGCGACACGAGGTTCGCGTAGACGTGACCGACGAGGTAGATGCCGCAGTACTCGCCCCGACTTCCGCTCCTGGCGAAGCAGCAGTCGTCGATGGGGAAGTGGGAATGCACGGGTGATGCGAAATAATTCTTCTTTGCCAATCGCCCTAAGTGGGTATGTGCTAAAGAAATTAGGAACTCTTCTTGGCCAATCGCCCTAAGTGGGTATGTGGTGCGGATGGACGGACGGCGGTGGACGCGTGATTCAGGGTCGCTTAAGAAGTGCATTCGCACTTAATACCTTGACACCGCGTTAACCATATTTAGTTATTAATTATAGTCACAGTTTGTTTAACATGTCAGGCAAAAAAGTAAAAAAGATTTGTACGAATGACGCAGTGAACGTGTTTCGTATGAAATTAACAATGATGTTTGTGGCACTCACTTTTTCCATCAGCTCACAAACGATGTTTGCAAAGAACTCCATATTTTATGGCAATTCGAGCAACTCAAAAATGCCAGAAATCCGCTTGCCTCAAAAATATCATATCGCTTATCTCGAAATATTTCGTTGCTTTTTCTAATTAGAGCTACCGAGGCATTATCATATATATGCCTATATATCTATACATATACAGTAAAATCTCCGTAATTAGAACTCGGAACGGACCATCAAATGGCTCGAATTAGGCGGAGTTCAAATTACCGGTAGGGGGTCAGAACAATAGGACATCGTGCCACACTGCGTGGGCTGAACACAAAGAGGCTACCTATGGACTCGTTATCGCGAATTAGGTGCTACTACCCGTTTGTGGCAGGTGATTTCTCAAATAATGTTTGTCAAGGTCAAAGAGCGAACGAAATCAATGTATGAGTCAGTTATACGCCCCAAACAGGCACTGACATTGCAATATGTGAGCCGTGAGCCGTACTGTCAAGCAATCCCGCTGTCTATGCGGGAAAGCAAGTTTGTTTACTATGCGGGGTTGTAGTAAAAACATTAAAAGTACTGGGTAATATGCATTTGCTTGCGTTTCTTCTTTCATGGCTCCATGAGCACCGCTTAGAACTTGCCGAAGAGATGCGGCGCAGGGTCGCAATTAATTCACTTCTGTTGATAACTAACGTGCCGCAACATCCAGCCTAGACGCTGACTTGCACGCATCTCTAGCAAAATTTGGTTTGGTTTGGGTTCGCAGCACAGTCTAATCACTCTGGGCCGACTTCTTATGCGAATAGCAATGTAAAGCCGGGAATCCCAGTAAATTACCCGTAAGTTCGAAGTAACCGAATTCGAATTGACGAGCTTTTGCTGCATAATTATATATAATTATACACCGAAAGCTTGTCAATTAGAACTCGCTTACTTCAAACTTACGGGTAATTTGAACTGGGATTCCCTGCTTTCTATATATATATATATATATATATATATATATAGATATATATATATATATATATAAGGGTTGGCAGTCAAGAAAACCTCGGAAAGCAAAAGGGAGGTTGTGGTGGGTCATAGAAAGAGATGAAGAATTTTTTTAGTCGAAAAGAAAGTGGTGAAAAAATGCTCGCCGGGTGGGATCCGAACCCACGACCTCCGAGGTTTTCCGATGTTTTCTTGACTGCCAACCCTTATTTTCTGTCTTATTTCACGGAGCCCCTCATTCCCCATTTTCTGATTCGCCACATGCTTAGCGAGGGCCTCTGTTCTGGCAGTCTTGGTGCCAAAGGGAGCTTAAGAGGGTTCAACGCTGGTCGACCACTCTCGACATGTCGTAGACACTCGAGTCACGGCCCGGGTGTTAAAAAGAAGGTCCCCTTCACCCCGAGTAGTCCGAGTGGCTCTGGCTACCACCCCCAAGTGCAGGAAACAAAAATACCTTAACATAAATACCCGAGAAAGTGCTGGGGAAACAGCCCCGCCGGTAGCCTAGTGGTTATCGCACCAGACCGGTATTCTGGAGGTCGTGGGTTCGGATCCCACCCGGCAGGCATTTTTTGACCACTTTCTTTTCGACTAAAAAACTTCTTCATCTCTTTCTATGACCCACCACAACCTCCCCTTTGCTTTCCGAGGTTTTCTTGACTGCCAACCCTTATTTTCTGTCTTATTTCACCGAGCCCCTCATTTCCCATTTTCTGATTATATATATATATATATATATATATATATATATATATAAAACAAATTTCGTAACTCAAACGACATAGTGAAGTAGTACTTGCAAACGACACAGGGAATAGGTCGTATACCCCGCAATAAATAAACAATGAAGCAACAGACAAATAAAGAAAACAGATCAACAACATAGACACGTTACATGGTACGTGTAGGCTACCGGAGTAGAGTAGTCCAGCGAGTAGACCACCAATGTAGAGTACACCGCCAGATATTTTTATACTCTCATATAGAACAATAGATTATCTTTATTGTGTGGCAGCAACTAGGCACAGGGGCGTTTGGGGTTTTATCCTCTGCCAGTAAATGACCTCGGCGGTTTGAAGTTCACTTCAGCAGCACCAGGCGTGAGCCACCGAGGCGCTCCGGCGTGTCAAAATAACATTGCACAAGGGTGAAGGAGATCAAATGCCACAGCAACGCCCTCTCAAATATATATCGCCGAAATAACTCCGCCCACACCTCTGGGAGATATAAACAGAACTTCTCAACACAAAGCTGCTGATGATAAGCTAACAGTATAAATACAAAGAAAACGTGTCATGGTAAGAATATATGTTTTATGCTGTCTTTGAACGCGTTTCAATAATTCAAGTGATTCGGTAAATTTTTTTTCAGCTGTACTTTTTTACCTGGTAACAAAGTAACTAATAGATAGGCCATTTTATGGAAAATCCGAACGTAAAAGGAAAGGTAGATATTAATTTTTTTAATAAAAAGCGATCTTAGCTCCTTGCCTGCGTAATCAAGTTCGTCGCAGCCTGCACCCAGCTGCAGCAGTGCTCATCGAACGCACGACTCATGAGAACCGCATCTTATAGCGGAATGTTAAATGCCCCTGTACATGAGGACAGACGGATGAACCCACGATTTTTCATACGAGTTGTAGACTAAATTGGAAAACCTAGGGGACAATAAGGTGTGCCTGGCCCGCAATGAACATAAGTTGCCGATACTGTGTTTCAAAAATAGCAGTGATCGCCACCCGCAGGTTACAGCTGAGTCAGGACACCTCCTTCGAGCCCCCCAGCCAATTCTACATCGCAAAATGCGTGGTGATGCCTCGCGAGTGGGCGTGTGGTGCCCCGTTGGTATACGGTAGCCATACAGCAGCACGAAGTGCTACGAAAAATGACGCCTACCGAAACTGCTAGAACTCCAACGAACAAAAGTGGAACAGTGCAAACGATCTCCTGATCCAGTCAATCAACCCATTCCTGTTTGTGTTCTTTTGACCCATTACGCCCGTGGGCGTACAAAATCAGCCTAATGCGTACCTGTGAATGTCGCGGGTGCACATACGACCGCATAACGTACAGTTTACCAAATATCAACAAGCTCCCTTCTTCTTTTCACCTTATATAGATTCCCATACGATCTATGCATACCTTCCATAACCGGGAAAGCAACAACTATCCCTGAAGTTCGCTGCAAGAGGTGGTGGATATATATTTGCAAGAAGCCATCGCAGAAAGATTTTTTGCCAAATGGATGCCAAGCCGTGTCCATGTCCCCATCTGTAACGCAGTTACCACATTTCTAGCGCACTTCTTCCGTCTGACCTTTGACCCCTGATCCGGCTGATTATATCCTCTTCATATGCTTCTGGTTTGCTCAGCCTTTTTTCCTAAGGAATCGCACCCATACAGAAACCACCGCGAATGTTAATATAGGTTTTGTCTTTTTAACCAGCAGAAACCCAATCGTGGTGTACGAGCACTTTTAGTACCTAACACTTACTTTTGGCGCAGGAAGCACTAACGCGATGAGGGACGGCGTAAGTTAGCATCGAAGGTAGAGACATCAAGTAAGGTGAAGAAGCGATGATCGTCTGCTGACTGCATTCAAGTGATTGAGTAGACAGACTGCGGTTCCTTGCTCGTAATAAGGCCAACGCGCAAGAAAATATAAGGCTGGATATTGCCGACAAACGCCTGCATTCGGAGAGAGCCATACACCAGAATTTTTGACAGCCCCTAGGAGCTCATGCATCAACCTCAATTAGGATTCTTGTGATGGGAGCACACGGGTAAGCCAATCATTCGGGTTGAGAAGTGGGCACCGCACAAGGGAGATTTTCAGTGTATTTGTTTGTTGCAGCCAGATTAAATCACTGCAATGTTCAAACCCTGTGACATCAAATTATTCTGCAGATGATTGCACCGCCAAATTTTGCGTGTTGTCTGAGTTGATGTATATTAACCAGCCTCTACAGGAACTTTATTTGCGAGGTAGTATTTGAAGGGGCCTGCATACAGTACTTGTCAGATTGTTGGCCGCTCAGAAACTAAATCCGATGAATTATATCAAATTCTACTGGAACATTCCTTTTGAAAAAAAAACGTTTTTTGTTGTTCTGTAAAGTGTTGCCGTTGGTTTCTTGTCCAAGGAAAGCAGTCTCCTCAGTTGCAGTCAGCGCAATGCAATTGTTTGAAAATGGACGAGCCAGAAACGATGCGCAATATTGTTCCAATCGTAAGAACTAGATTTCGGTCTCTCACACAACTGCTTTCCAATCGCGAAATACGTTTTTAAGAGTGAAAAATATAATAATTATATTACGCTTTAATTTGGGGCTGCAAATTATCAGCAATGGTACACGTTGAGACATGCTAGAACAATAAAAACTCAGGCGATTGATCCGTCATAAAATTTTTCCAAACGACAAAACTTATGGAGAATCTATGTCTTCGACATTAAACAATTGTGGGCAAGACAAGTCAGCTGAATCCTTTTTCTGTCGTTCGTTTTGACTTGATTGAACGCTGCTATAGGTTTCTAAGAAAATTCCACCTTTAGCAGCAGAAGTTGAAAGGATTAGCATATATACAAGATTTTCGCAGCCCGGAGAGGTGAAGACAACGATGTGCATCTCGGAGCTGAAGCGACAAACAGCGGCCCCATCTCGTTTGAAGAACAAACTAGTTTTCAAGCTGTCGTATCCAGAGGTGCAGGGCTTGCTTCGGAACAAGTGCACGCCCTTTTCTTCACTCAGGAATGCAAAAGTCAAAACGAGGAACAACGACAAAAGTATTATCTGCATGATAATGCGGAGCATGTAGTATGTTGGCTCGGAAAGCACGATTCACCGAATCTCTTTTTACGTTGCAGGTTCACGTGGACGGGAATATCGCGGCGCAAACTGAAAAACCAAGTCTCGAGAGAATTTCAATTGCTCGGAACAAAACAAGATCTCACGCTTGACGATGGTCTCGCCAAAATGCGGGAGCACGCGGTGAATTTGCAATAACAGCGTTCTTCTCAACATCTGGGGCAAACTCTCCGGACACACGAGGCGTTTTAAAGAGGAGATGTTTGCTTGAACCACCGGAACAAAAATGTTTCTGTGTGTCTATGCTTGGGTGACTCGATGGAACCGCCGGGCAAAAAAACAGATGTAAGGACACTTAAACACAACATTTAGGGTGTCCCAGCTATCATGCACCAAGATTTTAAAAAAGAGTAAAGGCGTAACTCGAAGGAAACCAGGTGCATATTGTTTGCAGTACTGTGAAGAAGCGGGCAGTATTTTTTTCTTTGATGAGACCTAAATAACTAATTGTAATTAATTATCTAACTCGAGAAATACTGTCCTAATCCCTAAAGTGTCAATGAGGCACTTGTAGGTAACCACGAGGGGTATCTAACTGCGGCATTTTCAGCGATGAACTAATTGCGTCCGCACTTGTTCTGACTGATAAAGGAAACCCGCGAAATATGAAAAATACCACGTGACGGCGCCTCCACGCGCACCGTAAAGCAACGCCCTCAAACAGGCTGCCTCTGAGTTAGCCAAAATGAAATAGACAAAAGAAAGAAAGAAGAAATCGCGACCGAGTTTGTTCCTTATCTGCACACTCGTCCCGCGAATCTTGCTGCTGCTGCTCCTTCCATGCATGCTATTATCAAGGTGATGCGCTGTCTCTTCGGGCGAGTAACAAGCGAAGCTGTTGCTTTCAATCAGCTTTGTTTGGGGACGCTGCTTTACAATGCGTGCGTAAGCGTCGTCACGTGGTATTTTTCATATTTCGTGGGCTTCCTTTATCAGTCAGAATAAATGAGTACGCAATTAGTTTGTCGCTGAAAATACCGCAGTTAGACGCCCCTCGTGGATACGTACAAGTGCCTCATTGACACTTTAGTGATTAGGACAGAATTTCTCGAGTTAGATAATTAATTACAATTAATTAATTAAGTCTCATTAACGAAAAAATTACTCTCCGCTTCTTCACAGTACTGCAAACATTATGCACTAGGTTTTCTGCGAGCTACGCAATTTCTCTTTTTTTATATCTTGGTGCATGATAGTTGGGACACCCTATATATACAATACCGCCCCAAACTTCAAGAACTGCTTCCATCGATTATACGTGCACCCGCTATTCAACGAAAAAACGCCGGGTATATTTGAGTAAAAATATCAGTACATATTTGGAAGTACCAGGCTTGTTTAATTAAAAATGCAAGTGATATTGGTGTTATTATAAACAATAAAAAAACCCCTAAAAAGGCTTTCAAGGAGATGGAAAACCAAAACAAGCTTTAAGGAAGCATTTGCTAGTTGCTGTAAGTGCAAACGAAAAAAAAGGTGTAAACAAATGGCCCGTGGGTGCTGCGACTGCCGAAAATTGGTATTCATTCGGCAAATCTCAATTGCATTATGGGCAGGAGAGTGATGAAGGACAACTACAGCTTGAGTGAGGGTGGGGAAACATAAAGCTTGGACGCGGCAGGTGCAGCCGCGGAGTATTGGTTTTCAACCAGGTTTATAATCCAGCAAGCAGATATGTTGGCAGTCTCGCCTAGGTGCAGAAGGCCTGCATCATGAGCTAACCATCCCAAAACTTACAGAATACCATCTTGAAGATAAGTCATCACTATCACGGCTTCAATGAGCGTATAAGGTCTCAATAATGTCTTCACTTGTCGTTCTACTTGCCTTTATTTTGAAGTGGAGCTGTGAAGGTGCACCCCGCAGGACGAAAAAATGGCGGCATCTCCAATCCCCGGATGATGTCGAGGGTGCGGAGTTCGGGGACTGGAAATGACGTTCAAGTTGCGCCCCGAGTGACATCCGATTTGCGCCCCAACCGTCATTCGATTTGAGCAGTGACTTGCACCTTGAGTATTCCCTAAACGAAGCTGCAACTCACGGTTCAAATAGAGTTTCGCTTGATTTCTCTTGGTGGTGGTGTGCGCACGGGTGGACTCGGACGGACATTGGGAGGTCCTAAGGTATTTTACAGCGTTACAGGCGAGGGAGTAAGCCGTTTCACTCTCCGGTACTAACTCACGCTCGTAACCCAATGCGTAACACGACTGACACTAAATCTGTCTGGTCTACCAGACATAGGCTCGAATGCTGCCGCTGCCTGTGTGATTTTTGCGAATGTAAATGCTGTGCGCACGGACGCGGACGGAAATTGTACGGCCCTAAGGTACTCCGCACCTAAAATGCTATTGTAGAGAGAACCACTCTACTGACTCCGTTCCTATAGTTAGGAAAGTATGGGCGCTGCTATACGCAAACGGCGATAGCGTCACTTATATAGTGCTGCAAAGTGACATAGTTTTGAATGCATTCATATATGCGCACAGTGTGTCTGTCTTTCGATTCAGGCGCCCGGCCAAAATGTAAAATAATTTTTGAACAATAAATTACACAGGCAAAACCTTTCCAAACTACTATAACTGGTATAATTATTTATACCTGTAAACATATTTGAGCAAAGAAATGTTAGGCATATTTGAGGAAAAGCATAAACACGCAAGTAGTATTGGCAGTATCCTTGAGTGTATTGAAAATAAATGTGTGCTTGATAATTGCGATAGCAAATTAAAAAGCCCGTTGTAAATAACGTTTCCACCCCAAAACACAGAAATGGGTCGCAACCGAACTTAGACGACTTGGCGGCATTTTAAGTACAGCAGTAACGAAAGGTTCCAGAAGATGGCACGCCAGAACTGGAACGCAGAGATATTGAATTGTCTTGAGCAAGCCTCCGCCGTGCTTATCGGGGGGGGGGGGGGGGGGGGGGGGAAGGGGGAATGAGATATGACGGGAAAGATTCTGAGGGGTGGCAGGTGAGACCGGAGAGGCGTGGACGTGACAGAAACGATAGACGACTATTGTCTTTCGAAGACATTTGCAGCGAAACGATCAGATACGGGCCAATTTTCTCGTATTTGGCTTATAAAGTAAATCCCGCGCTATGGAAAGCGTTGCAGCCAGAGGGATTACCCAGAACTGTGGTCTATTCTTGTGCTTTCTTCATACTAATTACGTATTAAAAATGTTTTTTGTAACATTGGTTAGGAGCCGTTCCCCAGCTGGAAATACCGGCTTTTTCGCTGAATTGGCCATTTCAGGCTTTCGCATTGGGGAAGCATACTGCCAGTAAAAACATGTTTGCGTAAGAAGCATTAGCAAATAAGGTGCTTTACAGAAAGGAGGAAACTGATATAGGGTAATAAGTGGTTAAAAATAGTTTGTTGGCTAGTTGTCGAGCGGAACAAAAAATTGAGGTGCGTATTCAGATGAAGAAATCCACACAAAAGGGGATGTACTAAGAGGAATGACAAGCTATATCATGCATGAGGTTCGCATGAGTACTTGCTGTTATGGCTCCGTGGCTACAGCGCTGTGGTCCTGAGCACAAGGACGTGGTTTCAATCCCAGCAGCGGAGAACGCTTTTCCTATTGAGGCGAACAGCAAAAACGCAAGTGTGTCGAGATTTTACTGCACGTTAAAGATACCCAGGTGGTCGAAATTAATCCGGAGGAGTCCTTCACTACGGCGTGCTTCGTGGCTTAGGTGCATGTTTGGCGTGTAAAGTCACAAAATTAAAAAAAGCAATTGGATGCGCATGAGTAACAAATGATTATGGTAGTTACTGTTTAACTCTGAAGTAAGCTAATTCCGATAACGACCTTTATTCTTAATGCTCAAGTCATTAAGGACAATGAAGCTGTCGAAGAGCAGACAATACTTGCCCGTAGGGACACTACACGAACAAAATGACAGGAATGTACGCATCAGCCCAACCCAAATTTTTTGGACGAAACCAAATGTTCCAGAACGCCAAATCAAGTTCTCAGATCAAAACACCAATCAAACAATGCGTAAAACAATTTGACTGCTTTTCCCATTCATATTGGGGCTTAAGCGTACATCCATAATTCTAAAGCCATCCAATAAAAGTCTGCGCAAACACTTCTTCCTCTTGCTACGGGAAAACGCATTCCTTTTGGGAGCTAATAGAAATGCCCGTAGTGTAATGACAGTATTGAAGGCGTCATTCCTTACTCTGCATTTGGAAAAGAATGTGACACGCCCGAAGGGTAATTCTGTTCAAACATCCACCGCCGAGAAACGTTGTTCTCACCACGAGTACCAACACTGTTTTACTAACAAAGGAAAAATTCCAAGCGTGTGTTCCTGCTTAATCCCACTATTTCTAGCACACATGCCATTGACAGGTGCCTAAGTATGCTGCCACGAATACGATTTTGCATCGAAAGTCAAAGCGAAAGTTTCTTTCGTACAAACAACACAGACAGGTTTGCAATGCTGTTCCCCTTACTTTTCTCCTCTCGTTTTGTTCATGGGGGAGAAGGGCGGTGGCATTCCGATAGCTTGTCAGAACTTCACTTGGACGTCGCGGTGTACTGAATCCACTCTGTCAGAAAGCTAATTCCAGGCAAATATCCCTGCATTGCCGTGACCTCAGGATCAGACGAGTAAAACTGAGCATCTGCAGCCGCTGATGTGCCCTGGCAGCAAATCGGGCACACGCTTCCACAACCGGGAAAAATTATAACGTGCCGATTTCTCTGGAGTTTATGTAGTTTTGTTCGGGGGACAGGAGCCTTCTGCTAACGTAATAAAGAAAAAAAGTGAAGTACATTCAAACGGTGTCTTCGAGGTCGCGTAAGGAAAACGTAAGGAAGTAGGCAAGAAAGTAAGGAAGTAAGAAGGAGTAAGTAAAAAGTAACTTATAAAATAGGGCGCCAGCGTGTCCCCAGCGAGAGTAATTTTTCCACGGTGCGATAAAGGAGGTAATACAGTGACTGAGGCCATCAAAAGGCGCGACTTAACGGCTCAAAAGAAGACGAGGCTGCATAGTGGCCGTAATAATGGCTTCGGCAATTGCTTTAGAGCACACGAGAGATGAATACCCTGCTAGCTGTGTTCGGCCACCGCCCGAGAAAGATAAGATATTACTGCGCCACGGACGGGGTATTTCACAGGTTGTCGGAACCACCCAAGCAAGGTAAGCCGCCGTAAAAGCTCTAAAGAGACTCTGAGAAGGATAAAGTCCACCGAAAGAGAAAGTAACGCCGTTAAAGGCGTTTCGCCCACTTCATATGTCGACACAGAATATATTGCACTCTGCTTTAACTTTTACGTTGTGTTCCTCTTGGTCCCAACCTAAACTTCCGCTCAACTAAATTAAACTAAAAACTGGTATGACTGGCTGAATTCTGCAAACCAAGCGTGTATAGAACACGAAAAAACATACACCACACCAAAAGAGCCTTTCACGTGCCACGAAGTCTCTTCTTTCGGCCTGTTTTCCCGACGGCCCCGTAATAACGTGGTTTCGGCTCTTGGACTTGTTTCCTACGCCCAATATCTTTCCTGTAATTACGACGTCCGCAGGCTCGGACAGTTCTTGTGAAAGCAACCTGCCAAAAGCCTATGCATGCGCATGTTAACGTGGTATCCTGCTCTATGAGGGATTTGAGGGGTAAATTTAACAGAGAAGTTTGAAAGAAGACCGCGCATTGAGAACGCGCTCATTATAAGCATAGCGAAAAACAATTACTCAAATGATTGTGTACAAGGCTTCACTTGAAGGGACATTTTGAATGTGCATATGCCACTGAATTGTTGACCCCAAAAGTAAGTGCGTTTTGATTCTAAATTCGGAGGAGGAAATCCAAAATAAAAGACTGCATTAGGTGCCACGCTATTGGATGCTGACGAGGAAGCTCCAAGACAAGATGGCAAGGATTCTGCCTCTTACACTGTACACAAGTATAGCGCCATACATTTTTAGCGTTACAAATATCCGGAACTCGTAATGCCCATATGCTGGCATCAGTGTGGTAATCTATGATTGTCTTTGAGGTCTCGGGTGTGATCGTTGACGTTTTCTACAGTTAATGACTTTACGTTTTGTCTAAAAAATAAGTCATTGCCCTCCCTTTGATAGCTGGTATGACCCACTCTGCTCCCGATTTTTCCGTCTGTTACCTTTCTGGGAAAGTAGGGAAAGACGTTAGTAAGAAAGAAGAAGTATGATGGTGAATTTCATAATTTAATGTTTCTCTCTTTAACATGGAATCTAATTATTAAGCTAAGCACATGCCTTCAAATTTTGTACTTCTTCGTCCTTAAGGTTAGAACCACAGAGGGCATTTATTATATGTTCAGTTCGTGTTGTGCATAATACTACAGTTAGCGGTAATCGTAATCCATGGCTGTAAGATTAAGCTTGTCTTCTAATAGTGAAGGCAACGCCATCAAATGTTGATGGTAATGACAGTGATTCTAACTGTGCTCTTACCATCTGCACGCAGTCGTGTTGTCAAGCTGTTACAGCCTCTTTAATACACATGTCGTCAGCATACCCGGCCGCTTGGTTTTTTTCTTTTGAACGATTTTGTTTTTCTTTTTCTTGTTTTCTTCTTTTAACCACCTTTGACGACGGTCATAATAAATACAAATACAACTGAAGAAAATACGGCTCAGTGTATGCTGTGCTAGGTTTAGCCGACCTAAGTACACGCCGCAACACTTTTGAGCAATAAGAGACCGACCGTTAGCCGGGAATTTATTGGGCCCTTTGCAGTGACAGTGCCAATGGCCTTAATTACTTGCAGGCGGCAGGCCCAAAGCTGAAATTTCACTGACGGGGCGTGAGCGGTGCGCTGAGGCGCAAAACAATTATTCACTTGGCAGCGTCTTCCAAGAGGAGTGCCAAGTTTCTCTCGAGTTGCTTGGTAGGACCCGTTTTCCCCTTCATTTCCAGAACAAAAAGACTCCTTAGTACCTGTCTGCCCTAACGAGAGCGCGCTCTTTGCCCCAATCCGGATACACTGTTGCAGAAAAACCGACGGGGACATTTTTGCCATAATTATTCTGGACTAGCGGAGGGTGTGTTTGTTGCGCCATATAGTAAAGTGCGGTGTCCGAGGCCGCGCAATAGTGTTGACTTGAGTAAATTGGCGTGTTGTGTTATGGACTTGACGCCGCGTGCAGAACAACAACGGCAAAGCCATGCTGGAACACAGGCACCGGCTGGACGCCTACAGGGCGTTTTTATAGTGTATAGTCTTTCTTTGGTTTTCTACGTGTCGTAATACTGTCCCGTCTTAACTGGAGAAGTCTGAGGGTAATTTTAGTCCATCCCTTTAAACGGTAATTCTACCGTGATTGCAGTTATATTCCCGGTAGAATAATACTGTACTGTAATATTAGTACGAACACTAATAGAGCTGCCCAATCTGTCTAATACTTGCGCTACACGAGCGTCTCAAAGGATGTCTGAGTCAAAAGGCCTTTGAAATTTTTAAATGGCAGTGAAACTGGATGGCGTTACGCCGATCTACACAACGATTCTCAAAGCCAGTTTAAAGTGCCCGCATTCACTCGTCATGTTTTGGCTTAGCCAGTGTTCCGCGGTTTCATTCTCATAACGTGACAACAATTTTATTTTAGAGGTCAAATGGTCCAAAAAGACAACTATTAGCGATGCAATGCATAGTAACTTAAAAACGGGAACAGAACAGACAGTTTTTTTCTTCTTCTTTCGATCCGCCGGTGTTAAGAGCACCAAGTTACCTTGAAATTTTAGATCGAGCGAGAGAAAACAATAGAGTGAGAAATGAATTGTTCTCTGCACTGTAAAAATGAAATTTACCCTTAATAGATTTCGTCTCTCTAATTCCTGTGGCTTTAAAGTGGTGCGTAGTGCTCGACGGAAAACAATGTCATGGCGCATCACAGAGCATACGCTGTGAGTAACCCCACTTGATGCTTAATAAACCCTTCTCAAACCCTCCGAGGAGGAAGCCGTAAAATTGATTTAAGCAGCAGAGATATAAAGTTCTCGGAGTTCGAGAGCTTGTATGGTGTAGCTGGGCCCGACCGAATCAAGTTTGCACGGATTAGCAGTGACGTGGAAGTCGTATAGAACTAGCTAGCGTGACAAAGCTCGGTTGACAAGTCAGGATCATTCGTAAGCACACCAGATTTTTGTCTGTAATCAAGGATTCTATTGTCGTTCGCAGAAGTGATGTAGTTAGGAACGATTTTCGGGTGACACCCGGGAACTTCAATACAATTGCGTTGATTGCGATGGCACTTGTGTTGATTTCAGTTGCGTTGATTGCGCTGCGATAAGCATTGATATTGTATTCAGCAATCAGTTAACTGTGTTTCATTCCACGTCTCACACAGCAGTATACGTTTCTGTGAAGGAAGGTTTGACATCCACCCAAATGCAGTCATACGGCTACAAAGAAAAGCTAACAGCTTTCTCGGAAACTTCGCAGCTGAAGAAAAATTCGTCCTGGTCCAGGATTTCCTTCTCAAATAATTAAGTTTCCCGTTGTGTTACAAAGCAGTGGATCGTTGGGTAAGAAAGACGTCCACACAACGCTACAAGGTTTTTTCCTAAGTAGTTCGTCCCAGGGCGCCGCTTCCAGGATTCAGTAAGCTACGACCAGCAATTCAACCGAATGATTTAAACTAGATTTTCAGCTTTTAAGATGAGCCAGTTCGAAAGGTGTTGTAATGTAGATGTATTCAGCTGTGTTTTCCAGGCATACCCCATTAGGCTACCGTTGATATTTGCAAATGCAATGTACACTATATGAATCACTAGAAATCGAGCGGCATAGATGGACGGGGTAGGTAATAAAAAACGGAAATTACAATCATATGGACCTCTTTGAACTGCGTAATGGCAGTAATTTTAGCTATTTACTACAAATGTTTTGGCAAGATTTGCTACTGGCAGAGAACCACTTCCGAAAATAGCTAACCGAACGCTTTGAATTTTTATTCGAATAATACCCACTGGTGTGCACTGAGTTTATAGAAAACATTTATAGAAGCCTAATCCATCCACATGAACATAGTTACCTGCTGTGCAAGTGGTTGTTCAAGCGCACTTTGTGTGTTTTCCGCATTCTCCATAAACCCCATTCACTTTCATAACAACAAAACAAAGGCGCGAGATAAAAATAATCAGGTGAAAGACCCAAGCAAATAAAAAAAAAAGAAATTTTGCAACGGCTTATTTCTACCCACTGTCAAATGTAGCTAGACCCAATCGTGTCAAACAAAAAACTGTCGCACCGACTTTGAGGGTCAGCATTGCTATTACAACGCCAAAGATTCATTTCCCGGTATTGATAAGCCACGCTAGTAACAAACGAGAAATAAATGACATTAACTGATTTTTGTTGTCTGTTGATAAGCGCAGGGTCTAAAGAAGAGTTTCAGACCAATTTGGCAGTCATAAGTATGCGCTAGTTGGTTCAAAATGCTCCGTGACCGATTTTCCGCATTCCAGTGATGACCATATAACAACACAATCTGTCGCGAGGCTCTCTGGTTCTTTAATCACGGGGTATAATGATGGCGATATCATTTCCTCGCTATACTCAAATACACTAAACCAAATTGCGTCGATTCGACATCTTCTGTTCACTATTGTCAGCACCTTAAACACTACAATCAATCAATCAATCAATCAATCAATCAATCAATCAATCAATCAATCAATCAATCAATCAATCAATCAATCAATCAATCAAGTAAATAATCGACCAATTAATCAATCAAAAAATCAATCAATCAATCAATCAAATCCATTCAGTATTGCTCTATACCTCCCTCTGACCTTCATGATCACGAGGGGGCGTATGTGCTCTGATTCGAGTTCTGTTTAGCGAACGGAGATTTGAACTCTGCGCGACTGAAATTCTGCTTTAACACCCAACCTTTTCCCTTGCCACTTACTATACAATGACAGGTAATTTGGCTTTAAGTGAAGAAGGTAGTCCAGTGCATGATTTGATAAACTGGGGTTTATCAATGAGCAGTCTGCTTGAAAAAAGCTGCACAGGGAGCAAACATGCCGACATTCTAGTCTATTTATCAGGAATTTATCTTTTTCTGATTGACCCTCTCTCATATATGTCGTTCTCCATTAGTAACCCGAGTGTGAGCTCTCTGCAGCTTTTGCTTCCCGCATCAGGATCCCCTGGTGATTTCCCCAGTGACATCCTTTCCTTCCAATTGCTATGTAGTCACCCTGGTCGGCCCTTAACGAGTTAGATTTTCTTTTTTTTCTAGCAGGCGATCCAATAGCTTTTGCAGCCGAAGCCTGGGCTATAAATGTCGCTGGTTCTAGGTAAATTAGGTTACGAACCATGACCAATTGGCCTTCATACCTTCTCTACTTCACAACACAATAGAAAGCCTCTTTAAGCTTGTTCTGAACTATTTATAAGTGCTCATTCCCGGGTCTCAAAAAGTTATAATCGCGCATCTGACCCCTGATGAATATATTAAAAGCCCAGTCCTAACGTACACGCTTTGGAGAATTCTGATGTAGTTTAAAATATTTTAATGATATCAATCATAAAAATGTTACTCAATAATTTCATAAAATACAAATTGAGTAACACGTCAACACTAAACAAGACGGCTGGTGGAGCTGCGCCCAATGTGTGCGTGAATGCATGCGCCAAGCAACGCTTGCGGGCGTAAAAAAACACAAGGTAGAATATTGGAAAATTGATTTTGTGCCTTTTATGCCCCATACGCGAAGGAGACTCCTCTGCTAAGCTCAGATTCAATAATGGAATAGGTAACTATGTAGTTCCGCACGACTATGAAACGCACGACATGAATAAAAGCTCTGTACAGGGTAACTTTGCATAAAACGCTGTTTGGAGCAACATGAGGGCCCGTATTTCAACAATTCAGTAAACAGACTTCTTTATGCTGCCATCGGCTGCGTTCTGCCAAACGCTGCAGGTACCCCGATCTGGGAGCACTTCTGCTCTAGTTTGACCAGAAACGTAAACGAGAATTATGAAAAAAATTCAAATATATTGCTTTCTAATGCGTCATTATTAACACCCAGATATGAGCTGATTCCATCCGGTGTATTAGAAAAAGACAATATCAATATTTCGTCAAGAGAAACAAGCTATACACAGTCAAGACCTAAAGTCCCGATACCTATATTTCCCCGAATCCCAGCAAAGAAATGAAATAGGGGCCGACTGAGCGAAAGTATGAGTCGAATTGCACAAATAAGTGAATAACACCACTGTTCTAAAACTCGAGAGGAAATATTCTTTCTTAGGTGCTAGGACTTCCCGCATATTATTCCCCGGGCTTGCACTCTTTAAAGCGACTCTGTGGCGCTTCCGGTAAACTCTTTCACTCTTTCCCTTACGTCTTCATGCAAGGTGTTGGGGAAAGAGTGATGACTGCTTCTGATGACTGCGAAAGCTATAGCTATCGCCAGCATTACGTGGAACTGCATGATTTGCTTGTCGCAGCAAACGCGACTTCAGTTTCTGCATTGCTTGTGTGGTTCTCTTTTTACTGGCTACGAATTTTTATTGATGCAGCTAAAAGACAGCCGGCCAATACCCGCTACGCCGGTGTAACGACGTAATTTGAGCCCGCGAAGACCGGGAAAGAGGTAAAACGTTTTTTTGAGTAAGTGTATTAGTTATCTGATGGCCATTGAGCAAACATTTCTGGCTGAGGTATTCTTAGTGTTGGTTGTGTTGGTTCAGTGTGCTCTTTTATATGGACACTAAATGCTGAAGGAAATTTCGTTTACTTTCTTAGCTCTTTCGGCTTTTGTTCGATGAGCAACGGTGCGCTATTTGCTCAGAATTGAGCAAACACAGCTGCAATTTCTCTCACCCGCTTGCATTTTATTTTTTCGCGACGTAGCCATTGGGTCACAAAGAAGGAGCGATGCACAGGAAGCACCGGTGTGGTCTAAAACTAAACGCTGGCGGCGGTAGCTTTTACACTTACGAGCCATGGCGGATTGTAGCCCGTTTCTCTTGCCGCGGAGGCTGGCTTGGACGTTTATGATTTTTCCCCGACAGAATGAGAAACGCTGGTAAATTCTCAAGCGGCCGGAGTGCCCGTCTACTTCGGAAGTCGGCAGTCGTTTCAAGCGTTCTTTACTCAAACGTAACAACGGCGCAGAGATGCGGTCTTTGCGAATCAAGGCGAATGGTTGGATCTGTTAGCTAATCTCTCGAAATAAGTTCATTTAATGGGCGATTATTTTCGATCCGGCGCGCCGTACTGATAGCGCCATTGTAATAAAGTGTTACTCCTACTACGCGGAGAACGCGAGATTTCAAGATCGGGACACTTGCCTAACCACCTGCAGCGTGCCTTGCTCTTTTTCCCGATTGTAGTGAAGATACTTCAGCTGCTGCCTGCCAAGTCCATTTTAAATCTTCTACTTAAGTAAACTTTTTCCTATTATTTCCAAACCTAGCTCTCGGGGGTGCTCCTGCATGCATATCCTGAACGATACACTGCCTGCCCCACACGCGTGGCCACAATCTGATTTTTATGGGACGTGGCCACACGTCACACTAGGTCTCGCGTGGCCACCTGTCAGACAGGTGGTCAATAGGTTTCGCAACAGATCAAATCACACACGGCTTTATTATGCCCAGTTTGAATTATCGAACAGAGTGCGAAGGGAGAATACCCCACGTGAGCGAACCTATTTTTAATTTAACTCTAGAAATTACGACGTAAGCCTATCAGCAAGTCCTCAAGGAAACAAAACGGCACAACATCGCTAAACGTTCAGCCATCTTGACAAATTAAAATGCAAGCATAACGCATGATCATTTGCCTTTCCGTTTTCTTTTGTACTCACCGGTGTTTCTCGGCCTATTCTAAAACAACCAGCGCTTTCCACTCGAGAGGGACAAACTAAAGCGCAACGCTGTTTGAGGCTGTACCGACACCAATCTGCCCAACACAAAGCCTTACTGAGTATCATTTTCTTAATACATTTTTTGCCACGACTGTGAAATTTCATGTGTATGCACACCACACACCTGAGGAGGACAAAGAATGGTGTAAAGCTATCTTGAAATCTTGATTTCCTGATGTCGAGTATACATCAAAAAACGTACTTTTGACCCTTTCCGCGGCGCTCCTCTTCTTTTCGGTGCGCAGTATAAGATTTATTTTATTATCCCAATCAGCATATTCAACATCATCATTATCATTATCATTATAATAACCATCGGTGTTTTAAACACTGCAGGATGAAGGCCTATCCCAAACATCAAGAGACACGTCTATCATGCGCAAGCCGGGTCCGGATTTTGCCCCCGAACCATCGCTTTTCATACCTCCATCGAGTCCATGCCCGACCCCGATTGCGCATATGGTCCAACAGAAGCTAAATCGGCTAAATGGATGGTCTGCCGGTTCTCCCTCCTCCACATGGCGTGTTTCTAATATATAGTAGAGAAACATGCGTCGTAGCAGTTTCAAGTCGCTGTGTTAGCCAGCGTGGAAGAAAGCGGTATTCCATTCCGAATTGGATGGACTTGCGAAATGGCTTCAGGGCCTCGTAACGACATTTTCATCAAAAGGGGCAACAGTGTTATCTCGTGTTAATGCTGAATGAAGGCTCGCAAAATCGCTCGCAGAAACGTTTCCTCTCAGCTGAATCTTTTGAGAATTGAAGCCTATATAAATCTACCTTCGACTCAAATACAACGGAGTTTGCAGCCACAAGCAACTTCGAAGTTGCTCGTGAGTCAATCCAGGTAAATGTTGGGGTCGTCTCAACGGGCCATATTTTCCCGCTCGTTGAATTTCGGCCTGCCTGAAAAAGTGGGGCGATTTACGGTATGGCAATTTATGTACAAAAAATGACAACGGGCTCTTGACGTGGATCCGCAGATGAACACCGGGGCTTTGTTTAACATTTGCGTTAAAAGTTTGACACAATAATACTGACGGGTCTCTTCTGAAGCCCGCAGGGACAATGCACAGAAAACTGCGCAATGCCTTAAATTGAGGGGGCGACGAAGAACATAGCAACGAAGACATATTGTACGTTTAGCCAGCGATCATCACTTTTCAAACCCAGCGTGTCGTTTTCAGACATATTGTATATGCAGCCTTCAAAACAGAAGCGCATATGAATGCTCCAATTCATTAAAATCTTTGCTTCACAGCCTTTCAGTGCCATAAAGGTCGGTTGGGTGCATAAAACCAACCCGTACCTAACAAATATTTGCTGAAACCATGATACTTTATCGACAGGAAATATTGCTTTCGGGTGGTAGCGGCCATGACCTAAACCACCGCCCAAACGTTGGACGATCGCTGGCAACTTCATTCGGACGGTATTCAGATAACTAAGTTCAGGCAGTTGCATTCAGGAAACTGTATTCAAATAAATACATGCATGGATGTTGTAGAGCAAACCCCTAGCTATTTATCCGTTTTAGAAAAAAACTCAGGAAGAATTCAAGGAGCTCTAAAAGGACATTGATATAAAAAAAGCTTTATTAATCTTGCACCGAAAAGTCCACTACCGAAGGTTTCCGAAACGATGCCCTAATTCAAAGCGACGCCTAGTTCTGCTTCGCCACATTTTGTCATGCACAGGAAGTGACCGAAGGTCTTCTGTACAAGTGTTCTTCGTCCTCCTCAGCTGATGGGTACCCTGAAAAATTGCCGAAATAATTTATCTTTTGAAATTCAAGAATAAGCGAAACGAAATATTCGATTGCAATTATGGAATACTAACCTGTTCCCTGCAGTTGAAATGAATGTATAAAAATACCGTCTGATAGATCGAAACGCATTGTTAAATTTTGGAAAAATACATCGAAGCCTGAATCCGCTGACGCGACCACTGTCATCTACACAGTCATTTTTTCTGTACGAGTGTGGGTGTGGGTGCGGGTGTCCGTAGGGCAGCCTTCATTCTCGAATTCAGGTTTTCATTATAAAAGCTTCTTTGAATCATGGCCGTGCATATAGCTTTCCTCTGAAATATAATCTTGGGGATGGCGCCGCGTTTAGATTGAAACAGGGAAAGGAAACGAAGTGGAGATTACAAGTGGAATGACTTTTTACATCTTCACACATCGAACCGGCGTATTTTTCTTGGGGTTTGTTTCAATCGCAGCCGGCTTACTGCGGTACGGGTTTCGTGTGTCGCCAAAGCCTATTTTAACGAAATTCTGAGCGAAATGTATGCGATCAGAAATTGAACATCCAAAGTTTCAAGCCCCACAGAAGAAGAAACGGGCCTGTTCTTTGCCGCTTCACCGTAAACTGGCCGTTCCCGCTTACTGTCTTGAGTGGTCTGAGCTTCGATCTCTATTCCAATCAGACAGTGACATACAGTTTCACGAAACTAAGTAACTAAAAAAGCAGTTTTAGAATAAAAATAACGTGGAAATTTTATTAAAATGTGACCTCTTTATTAGAACTTCTCTGCTCTCTGGCAGTCATTCGGAAACCTCCTCAAGCGTGAGTACCTCGTGTATACGGCGGCAATCCGACACAAAAATCACCATATATTGTACACTGGCTGCAAATTTAAAGTGAAATGTTCTTAGGCTACTTGCCAGGCGTTTTCAGGGAGTTTGAATGCGTATACTTGCTCGTTATTCTGATATAGTTTCACGCAATGACCCACCCACTTTTGTCACGTATGTTTAGCTCATATAAGTTCTTCCTTAAATTTCATGCTACGCACAAAAGGTTTTCAGACCAGACCATACTGAAAACGATTGTGGAGTAATCCGTCAAAATATATTGAACCATATTTACTAAGCCAAATGCTCCCAAGAGCAATGAAAAGCGACCGCCAAAAACATAGAGCACTAAGAGAAGTGACGCAATGTGGAACTAAAATGAATATTGATCCAGTTTAGCATTTCGCAAAAGAACCACTCTATATGCAGCCACGCTTATTGCGCTACAGTTGCTGGTATTAACTTATCTCACGCTCTCTTACTTTCTCCTCGTTCGTGGAGTTTTTCCAGCCTGAAGCGAATGAGTAGGCATATGAATATTTCCGGAGCGAGATTACAGTTCAACCTCTGTAGGGTTGCTTCGCGCCTCTTATTGTCCGATTCGCTCATCCGGGTCACTTTCCTTCCCACCCAGCGCGACCCCATTGCCTCCTATTTTTTCCCCACCGGCAAGCATTGCAGCTACAACCGCTAAGCCCCGAAGCTGGGTGCTTAGGGTTACATGGCTCTGTATCCAGACCATGTGCGCCCGACTGAAGGCTTATCGTCTATCAGATGCTGCAGCGTGACAACAATAAGCACTGCTCTCAAGCCACCTCTCAAGCCACTATTTTCGCGCCATACAAAAAAACGTACAACCCGCCTGTGTTTTGGCTTTGATTTTCTAGCCGCACGCCAACTGTTTCAGGCTATCTTCTTTTATGCGTGCAACAATCACCGTTTGGTTTGTGTTGTTTCTTTGTGGGCGTTCGTACGTTTCAGCTTGCACGCTTTTAAACTAATGCCCTGAAGTATTTACTGTCCTTTTATATGAAAAGTTACCACAGTTTCATTCGTAGTCGGTTTATCCCCAACTCTTGTCTAGCCATAAGTTCACACTCATAACTAGTTCCTATATATATATATATATATATATATATATATATATATATATATAATTATATATATATATATATTATTTATCTGTTTTTTTATATATAGACAGTAAATAAGAGTAGGCAGTCAAGAAAGCCAAGGAAAGCAAAGGGGAAACTACGCTAGGTCAGGTATATATTTTTGAAAGAAAGAAAGAAAGGGGAGACAAAATGCCCGCCGGATAGGATCCGGACCCATGACCTCCCGAATACGCGTCTGGTGCGATGACCACTACGCTACCGGCGGGGCCATTTTCCCCGCCACTCTCTTGGGTATTTATCTCAAGGCTCTTTTTTCCTGTGCTTGGGGGTGGTATCCAGTGCCACTCCGACTGCCCGGGTTGACGGGAACCTTCTTCATAACCCCCAGGCAGTGACACGAGCGTCTACGACACGTTTGGAGCGGTCATGCAGCATTCAGTCCTCTTAAGCTACCTATGGAACCAAAATATATATATCTAACCTACCACAGTTCCCCTTTGGTTTGCTTGGCTTTCTTAACTGCCTATCCTTATTTTGCAGAAGAACGGAAAGTTTGGCTAGTTGGTATGTGTTCCTCTTGGTGAAAAACAAAAGCGCTCAAAAAACAGGGACGAAGGAAGACGAGCAGGAACGAGCAAGTGTAAGCGCCTTGTTGTCTACGTCTTCCTTCGTCCCTGTTTTTTGAGCGCTTTTGTTTTCCACCAAGATATCTTTATTTTCTCTCTTAATTTCAACGAGCGCCTTATTCCCCTTCAATTCGCTATATATATGTATGTATGTATATAGCGAATCAGAATAGGAAATAAGGGGCTCATTGAAAATTACACAGAAATAAGAGTTGGTAGTCAAGAAAGCCTCGGAAAGCAAGGGGGAGGATGTGGTAGGTCATTGAAACAGATAAAGAATTGGGAAAGAAAGAACGGAAGTGGAGAAAAATTGCCCGCCTTGAAAAAGACAGGCTCCTTGTCGAAACGTTGGCAGAGGTCTGAGGCCGCTACCTTCTCCGAAGTGTTATTTCGATATATATATATATATATATATATATATATATATATATATATATATATATATATATATATAGTATAAGTAAAGAGTCGGATACACAGCAAGAACAATAACAAACAATGTTTACTTACGTAGCGGCAATGGGACTTGCCTTCATTTTTTTTCTTTTTTTTTTGTTTGTTGGTTGATGTTGTAACGTAGGCGTAGCCTGACTGTATGCACACTCTCCATTTGCGAAACATTTTCCATTCCTTCTTACAGTTTTATGCAAACCTATATAAGAAATGTGTTCAATGTTTGCGACACCATAATCATGTAACTTTACTCTGATGAAGGCAAGTCCCATTGCCGCTACGTAAGTAAACATTGTTTGTTATTGTTCTTGCTGTGTATCCGACTCTTTACTTATACTATTTCTGCGCGCTTTGTGAGTTTATCTTTCTCTAGATTTATATATATATATATATATATATATATATATATATATATATATATATATATATATATATATATATATATATATATATATATATATATATATATATATATAAATATATATATATATATATATATATATATATATATATATATATATATATATATATATATATATATATATATATATATATATATATATATATATATATATATATATATATACTTTTTCCTTCCCAAAGTGTTTATCTGTTTTAAAGAACTACCACACCCTCAGCTTTGCGTTCGAAGGTTTTCTTCACTGCCAAACCATATTTCTTATTTCAACAAGTTCCTCATTTTCTCTTCTGATTCGCTACATGCATCACGAGGGCCTCTGTTCTGGCAGTCTTGGTGCCATAGGAAGCTTAAGAGGGTTCAGCGCTGGTCGGCCACTCCCGACATGTCGTAGACACTTGAGTCACGACCCGGTGGTTAAAAAGAAGGTCCCCTTCACCCCGTGTAGTCTGAGTGGCGCTAGATACAACCCCCAAGCCCAGGAAACAAAAATACCCCATAACATGCAGGGGAAAAATAGCCCCGCCGGTAGCGTAGTGGTCATCGCACCAGACCGGTATTCCTGAGCTCGTGGGTTGCGATCCCACCTGGCGGGCATTTTTTCCCCACTTTCTTTCTGTATTTCTAATTTCTTTTTCGCTTTCAATGACCTACCACATCCTCCCATTTGCTTTCCGAGGTTTTTCTCGGGTATTTATGTTAAGGTATTTTTGTTTCTTGCACTTGGGGGTGCTAGCCAGTGCCACTCGGACTACTCCGGCAGCGCCACTCGGACTACTCTGTTCTGGCAGTCTTGATGCCAAGGGTAGCTTAAGAGGGTTCAACGGTGGTCGACCACTCGCGAGATGTTGGAGACACTCGAGCGTAATTTCTAGTTTTTTTCTTTTATACATGTTAATACCAAGACGCGGAATACCTTTTGTGTGCACAATCAATTATTGCATAATAATTACACAAATTGAGAAATGTGTTTGGTCCTGTGAACAATAAAAACATAAGAACGCTGAATCAACAAACCAGAAATTGAGGATACAAAGTACCTTGATAAGAACTTTATCTATAAAAAAACTGTAAGCCATTTGCAGCCAATGAGATCAGCCAGCCGTTGACGCGCTGTTGTCTTGCACTTGCCTCCTAAACGCTGACTTTGCCGTCGCCTCCTGGCCTGTTGTCCAGGCAGTCATAGTACCACGAGTGTTTGAGTGATACCAGAGTGCTTTAAATCTACAAGTATAATTTCAGGGCACGTTGTACATGCGTTCCAAAAAACAAGAAACCACGCTGTAATTACGCGGAAGTTGTCACTCCATGTTTACCGTTCCTTAATTTATGAAGCTTTGTTTAATGCTATGCAAAACTGCAGATTAATGCCAGACAACTGCACTCCCCGGCGGTTCAAGAAGAAGTGTTGCCGAAAGGGAGTGCAACTCGTGTTGCTGCCCTCTTCGCAAAATATTTCTCTATCTCCCGCGTCCTCTTTTGTGTACTAGTGTGGTAGCGGAATTTAGATTTTACCACCTGTCCTTCCCCATCTCTACCCTTCACCAACCTTCCCGCATTTGCGAAAGAGACCCGTTGTTGTGACATCTTTGGTGAAATGTATTCACAATGCTCCCCGAAAAAAGGCGCTCGTTGACCCTACGAAAATGTTTACGTATCATCATCATCAGCAGCAGCAGCAACAGCAGCAGGGGCAGCATTAGCAGGATCAGCCTGACAACGCCCACTGCAGGGCAAAAGCCCCTGAAATACACGTCCAATTTCCTGGGTCCTGTGCTAACTGCGAATAAATTTATTTCCACAAACTTCTTGATATCATCTGCCCACTTAGTTTCTTCCGCCCCCGCTACGCTTGCCTTCTCTAGGGATACACTCTGTTACCCTTGATGACCAACGGGTGTCTTTCTTTCGCATTGCATGCCCTGCCCACGCCCATTTCTTCCTAATTTCTACTAATATGTCATTAACTCGCCTTGGTTCCTTTACCCACTCCACTGTCCTGTTGTCCCTTAACGTTAAACCTATCACCTCCTGTTATATGGCTCGCCGAGTCGCCCTAAATTTAAGCTGAACACTTTTAGTGATCCTCCAAGTTTCGCCCCGCAGGCGACTGCCGGTAAGATGTAGCTGACATACACTTTTTTTTTCCGGGACGATAATAGGCTGCCATACAATACCTGAGAATGCCTGCCGAATTCGTTCCACGTAATTCTTATCCTTCTAATTATCTTTACCTCATGGCTGGAATCCAGGTTAACTACTTGGCCTAAGTAAGTAGATTCGCTTACCACTTCCACTGCCTCGCCATGCTCTCCTGACGCTCTTGAGATTACTTTAGTTTACTGCATACTAATTTTCAGGCCCACGGGTCTACTATGCTTGCCCAGTGAGGTAATCATGCTTTGCAATTCCTCCCCCCAGTTACTTATCAAGGCAACGGCGTCAGCAAATCTGAGCGTACTTAGGTATTACCTCCATTACCTCCAATACTCCATTACCTCTTATGCCCACCTGTTCCGAATACAATTTTCTGTATAAACCTTGTAAACATCTCTGAATAACCTTGGAAATATTGCGTCTCCTTGTCAGACGCCCTTCATTATAGGCATTTTACTGCACTCTTTAAGGAGGATTTTGTCATATGTGAACCGATTGTAGATATCCTCTAGTATTTTTACATAATGCTCGTCGGCGCCGTGATTCCGCAATACCTGCAATAGTGCTGAGGTTTCGACCGAGTCAAAAGCATTCTCATAATCAATAAACGGTATATATACGGGTTGAATATACTCCGAGCATTTTCCCATCACCTGATCGACTGTGTGAATATGGTCTATTGATGAATAGCCTTCAAGAAACCCTGCTTCTTCATTAGTTTGACCGAAATATAGGATGGTAGAAAGTCTGTTGGGATTACTTATAAGTGCTTTGTAGACGACTGACAGTAACCTTATTGGCCTGTAATTTTTCAAGTCCTTCATAAAACATTTCTTATGGATTAGGATTATGTTCGCGTTCTTCCAAGATTCTGTTACACTCACGGTCATTAGGCATTGCGTGCACAGTTTTTCCACTTTTAATAGCACAATTTTCCCGCAATTCTTCAAGAAGTATGTGCTGTATGTGATCCTCACGAGGTGCTTTGATCCCGTGCATTTCCTTCCAAGCCTTCTTTACTTTTTCTGTCGTTCCTCATTCGGTATTATCCTGGATGTCGCGGTTACTACACAGTTCTCTATAGAAATCCTAGGCTACTCTGACTGTTTTATCCCTATTTGTGACGACATTGCTTGCTTGGCTTTAAGTGTATATGTGTTTTTCCCCATGCCTAGACTAGTCTTCACTGCTTTCATGCTGCCTCCGTCCTTTTCAACATGCTTAATCCTCTTTATAATATACTTCCGTATGGCAGCTGTCTTCAGCTTTAAACTCCGCAAGCTCCGCTAGTTCTATTCTTTGAGCTGGTGTGGAGACTGTCGTGCTTTGCTGCTTCCTAATTAAATTTTTCGTCGTCTGGGGAAGTTTACCATAATCCTGTCTACCGATCTTACCTACGACTTTATTGCACACTCCGTGATAAGGCGTGTAAGATAGTCGCTCGCTTCCGATGTCGTAAACACTGCTTCCTCAGTTAGACCTAAATATGGGTTCGGCAGCGCGATTAAGAATTCTTCAACTTTCCGCCTTACTGTTAGCTTATTTATTGGCTTCTTTCCTACTAGCTTGCTGCAGTCCCTCCTGAAATCTAGCCTATTTCGAGATCTTACCATCTTCTGGGCACTACACGTCACCCTTTCGAGCACTTCCACACCCTGCACGACGCTAGGGTCATCGCAGATTATGAAGTCTGTTTCATTTTTATGCTCGCCATTCGGGCTCTTCCACGTCCACTTCGGGCTTTCCCGTTTGCGGAAGGAGGTATTCATGATATGCACAGCATTCCTTTCTGCGAACTCTACTACGAAGTCCCCTCTGGTATTCCTTCAGCCCAGACAATAGTTACCAATTACCTTGTCTTCAGCCTGCTCATTGCCTAATTAAACATTGAAAGCTCCCGTAACTATGGTATACCACATTTGATTTGTACCTCTTATTAAGCCTAGTTGCATGACCAGCTACACTTACTTTAATGCTATAGTATTCGCCTAAGCGGGCAGCTATTGTTTATTGACTATAAATCCCAATTGCAGTTTTCTTCTGTCCACTGGACCACGGTAACATAGGACTTGTCCACTTTTCAACACGGTAAAGTCCTCACCAGTCGACCTAACCTCACCATTCCCTAATACATCCTATTTATATGTACTAATTTTTTGTACAACACCTCTAGACTCACGTCGGTAGATAAATTTCTTGTGTTCAACACTGCCAGGTTCAGATTTCAATTGCGGAATGCCCGAATGCAGTGATTCGGAACCCGGCTGCAGAACATTGTATTCGGAACAGGTGGGCATAAGAGATATTGGAGAATACCTAAGTAACCTTCTGATTATATCGCACTATCCCAATTCAAAGTGAACGCCTAAAAAGCATATTCCCCGAACCACCACGCGTTGCCTACCAGCGTAATAAGAATTTAGGCGACTTTCTTACCAACTCTCGTATCAGCTGACCAGAAACTACTGGTTGCATGCCTTGCAATAAATCACGATGTAAAGTATGCCCACACATGACCACTACACAGCGTGCTACCAGCACGGCTTCACACTACTACGCAAATATAAAGGGTAACTCAGGACCTTCTAGAGCGCACTGTTTGTAGGCATCAATATATCGGCCAAACTGAAACGCCCTTCCGAATGCGATTTAATAATCACCGCTCTCATGCAAAACGTTGCCCTTACTTGCCCCTGTTTTGACCTTTCAATTTGATCTCGAGATCAAATCGAAAGGCGTGGGTTCGGTCCCCTCTCTGGCGGGTGTTTTTCTTTCTTTCTTTCTTTCTTTCTTTCTTTCTTTCTTTCTTTCTTTCTTTCGTTCTTTCTTTCTTTCTTTCTTTATTTATTTCCTTATTTCTCTCTTCCTTTCTATCTTTCCTTCTTTCTTCCTTTCTTTTTTCTCTCTTTCTTTCATTATTCGTGCGTATATTTTATATATCGTGGAATGCATACTTGTATATTTCATATTTCTTTATTAGTCACAATAAATGAGTACGCCATTAGTTCGTCGCTGAATATTTCGCAGTTAGATCTCTCTCCTGGATATCTACAAGTGTGTCTTTGACGCTTCAAGGATTAGAGCTGTACTTCAAGAGTTATGAATTATTTAAAATAGGTTTTTAATTCCCATTAACAAGAAATTACTGGCCGCTGCGCCCCCTTACTGGCAAAATCATGCCCTAGGTTTTTTTAGAGTAACGTCATTGCTCTTTTTTTATATCTTAGTGCATTATAGATGGGAAAACCTGTATATATAATCTTTTTAAACGGAGGACATGAAACCACATTATACACGTACTTCAATCATCCGTCGGCGTGGCCCCTTATGCGTGTAGCGGTTTGCGTGTCTGACCTAATTACTACTCGACCGCTTCCTTTCTCTCATTGTCTTCTTTTCCGTTGGCGTAAAATTGTGGCCCAAAACGTTTCTTTGAGTTACGTTGATTGTTTCGTCTTTTGGCAATTACCTCTCACGCAAGCTTCAGTTGTCTTACTCATTGTCGCAAACATTCCTTCCACCTTACAATCAATGGCACGAACAATAACATATTACCTGCTCCCAGACATTAGGGTTATTAGGCCTCCTTCGTAACTGATTCCCTAATGGTCATACACTCTTTGTGGTACCGCTGTACACGTCATTTCTGAAGACCCCCTCCAGTTCCACATCACCTCAGGGATGCTAATTTGTCGGTGATAACCCCGCCACATTGGGTTTCTAGTATATTTCTCCAATGTTAAATTACCTCGGCTCTTTATGGGGGAACGTTCTTTTTCCCTAAACAGCACACGAAAGCACTCCGCCCAAAAATAGCCATGGAGCCTCGCCCCATGCATAAAATGTACACAAAGGAAAACGAGCTGCGTTCTGATGACGTACATTACCGGTGCGGAGTAGTTCCCGGAAAATCGCGTTTAGGCAGGTCACAACATCTATGCATGCACTCTCTGCGTCTCTCTTGGGTATTCTGAAGAAATCTTTTCTTGTGACTATGCCTTTGTGGTGGCCTCATATTGAGTTAGGGGGAAAAGCTGCTCGGCATCTCGCCGTTCCGTAGTAACGCAGTTCTTCATTCTAAGGAAACTTGGTGAGCCCAGTAGTGTCAGGGCAAACTCTTTTCCGTAAGAGCTCTTGTTCAGAATTGGGGCAGTGCCGTCGACCTTTAGAAAGAAAGAGAAAGCAAGGAGAACGGCAAAGATCTTACGTGGCTTTGGAGCCCTGTATTTGCTATCCTGGGTAAATGATGCAAGATGACGTAAATGACAATGCGTAAATGGCGTAAATGGCAGGGCTAAGCAGTATGGAAAAGTCAGCAGGAAAGAAAAAATCATTGCAGCGAAGTTAACGGATCAGCTGAGGTTATATTGAAATCGCAGACAGAAATATACCTATATGGGAAATTGCTCATTGAATCCATGTCTCTCTTGTGCACGTTCATGCATTGGCACCATGCAGACAGTTATCTCATCAATCCGTCATCTCAACGCTGCGAGGTTACTGCCTCGAAACCTGTTTAGTTTTAAAACCGATCGCGGGACCACTTCTATTCTTATTGAAAACTTTTTTTAAAATGATATAATTTGGAGATACTGAATAAGCTAACCGAATATGCCGGAACAGTGCCAGGTGAGCAGCGCGCTAATGTCGTCGCGAATCCTAAAGAAAGCGGCCGCAACGTGCGACTGGTTTGTCTTTACCCCCCTCGATAAAAACAAAATACGCATGTATAAAACTGTCCTGGAGTTATGCAGGCACGGTTTTATTCTGTGAAATTGATAGCACGAAGAAAGTGCATGATGCCGTAAATTCTCTCAACTACCTAATGAGTCGTTTAGTGCAGCAGCCAAAGCGCAGCGACGACAGCTTAATCTCTGTAACCCTTGATTGAGACCAGGTACACAAGGCAGCTTCCGTCATTACGCGTTAAAAAATGTCATGACTCACGGCAGCGACGACAAGGCAGAAGCGAATAACTGCGATGTCGTCATGATGGATTGCTAACCCATTCAAAGGATGGCAATGCTCACATGCAGCCTTCCCGGAACATAGATATTTGAATAACAATGCACCGTATTATTGTAAAATTGTATAATTCAGCGTGTTTCTAGGTAGACTATGGCCATTCTATTCGTATATTACAGTGTTACGGTTTGGACAATTTACGTTGTCGACTTCACTTCGTATATAATTGCGCCAGGATGAAGCATTATAGCATTCAGCAAGAAACCACAACATCACTCGCACACTCCTTCCACGAAAATGTTGACATAGGCAACATAATGAACTCAGATGACGGCAACCGCCAAAGAATTATTATTAATTATGCCACTCACTACGCTCAAGCAGAGACTGGGCATGGTGGCTGAGCCTCAGTGCGCCGTGGCAGTGTGCATAGACTTCATAAAACATTTGCAATGGACGCAAGGGCGTTAATCTGCGTAACTGAACCACCACCCACGCTTTCAAAGCTCAAAATAGACGTGTTCAGACACCCACAAAGGGCGAGGAAGAGGAGAACCAGGAATGGTTTATATTACTTTTGTTATATTTGTTGTAGTAAGTTTTTATCACGAGAATAAAGTTTACCCCGCCAACACAACGTTGTGAATGCCTTAAAAATGAACGGTCAGTGTTTGGTTGGTGTGTTCGTTTCATAGTCTATGCAAATACTCAGTGGGAAAAACCGGGCCCTTGGTAGCCCAATTTTAATGTCATTTTATCACTCTCTCTGGGAGACGGATCCGCAAGAAAGCAGCTAAGCATAAGCCTATTGTTAAGCGGGAGAGCTTCCTTGGAAAATTACCAAACGGCGCTTTGCTGGAGGTCAATGAGAAGCGGTGGAGCACCATAAGACTTCTGCTGATCTAAATGATGCTTGCGAAGGTTGCTGCCGTAACTTAAATCAAAAAAAAGTTTTTTTGCTCTCTAATCGCAATCAGAAGAATAACAGCCAAAGGAAGATGAGAGAAAAAGGAGGTGGAGTGCGCCAAAAGGTTTATATTTTATGATAAAGCTAATAAATATCTCAATTACATTTACTCGTGCCTATATTTTTCAGAACAATTAATTTGTGCACCGTCTTATTTTGTTTTGCTACTAAACTGAAGTTTTTTTTAAACATGGCAGATAAAGCAGATGCACACGTAAATGGCCACTGTGCGTACTTAACGATTTATCTTTTAAGGGCGATCTGCGGTAACGTCCTTATACCAGCGAATCTCCAAGAATGTCTTAAACGCTACATCCGTTATTTCTTTCTTTACTAATTATTCTGTATCTTTAGGTTTCTCGCAAAGCTTCGCCGTCATACCTCCACCGGGATGCCCAGAGCCATAAAAACAACGTCTCGGCTCCTTTTTAGAGCTTCTCTTGGGGCCAGAAGGGCCGTGTTTCGAAAGTTGTAAACCGTGAACATTTTCGCCAATATTTTTTTTGTACCGCCTGAGAGGTAACTGTACTGACTTAGGATAGAGCGCAACTTACGGCTGTGCGTCATTTGTTACTGTATTTAGTTATGAATGCAGCGATGGCGTAGAGGTAGAACACCCGCCTCGCGTGCAGAAGGACCGTGGTTCGAATCCCGGTGCCGGACAATTCCCACCGGATTAAAAAAAAAAAAATCCGCGTATTGATGGAATTGCACATAGGGGCTTGGGGTGCGGCCTGACCCCGGCGACCATTGCCGGTAATGCACTCCCTCACCAGAGCAGGATTGGCCACCCTGGTGTAGTACCGGCCACAACCTCCCATGAATACGCCAACTAACCCTCGGCCCTCAGTCCCCAGCGGCTGCGAAGCAACTGACCACGGCGGCGGTCAGACCTGTGACGCGGCAGAGGGTGCTAAGAATCACTGGATCCGGACAGGCCGCCAATGGAATCTGAACCTGGCAACGTTTAACGTGCGAACCTTATCTAGCGAAGCAAGTCTCGAGGTGTTGTTCGAGGAATTAGAGGGCATTAAATGGGATGTAATAGGGCTTAGCGAGGTTAGGAGGGCAGGCGAAGCTTTCACGGTGCTGAAAAATGGACACGTCTTATGTTACCGTGGTCTAGAGGACAGAAGAGAACTGGGAGTGGGATTTCTAGTCAATAAAAGCATAGCTGGCAACATAGACGAATACTACAGCATTAACGAAAGGGCAGCTGCTCTTGTAATTAGGCTCAATAAGAGGTACAAGCTCAAGGTGGTGCAGGGCTACGCGCCCACATCCAGCCACGACGACCAAGTAGTGGAACGCTTCTATGAAGATGTGGAATCGGCAATGGCTAAAGTAAAAACGCAGTGTACTGTAGTTATGGGGGACTTCAATGCTAAAGTAGGCAAGAATCAGGCTGGAGACAAGGCAGTTGGGAACTATGGTCTGGGCTGTAGAAATAGCAGGGGGGACCTACTAGTTGAGTTTGCAGAACGGAATAACCTACGCATAATGAATACCTTCTCTGTAAACGGGAGAGTCGGAAGTGGACATGGAGGAGCCCGAATGGGGAGCACAAAAATGAAATAGACTTCATATTATGCGATAACCCTGGCGTCGTGCAGGATGTGGAAGTGCTCGGAAGGGTAAGGTGTAGTGACCACCGTATGGTAAGATCTCGAATTAGGCTAGAGTTGAGGAGGGACCGCAACAAGCTAGTACGAAAGAAGCCGATAAATGAGCAAACAGTAAGACGTAAAGTAGAAGAATTCAGGATCGTGCTGCAGAACCGATATTCCGCCCTTAACGAGGAAGCCGAGCTTACGACACAGGAAGCCAGCGACAACCTTACACGCATTCTCACGGAGTGTGCAGTAGAAGTCGGGGGCACTATGGCTAGACAGGATACTGGTAAACTTTCACAGGAGACGAAAGATCTAATCAGGAAACGGCGAACCATGAGAATCTCTACCGCAGCTGACAGAATAGAACTAGCAGAGCTCTCGAAGTTAATCAATAAGCGCAAGACAGCTGACATACGGAAGTATAATATGGAGAGGATCGAATACGCTGTAAAGAACGGAGGTAGCCTGAAAGCAGTAAAGAGACGTCTTGGCGTGGGGAAAAATCAGATGTATGCACTTAAGGATAAGCGAGGCAATGTCATCACAAATAGGGATAAAATAGTCACAGTGGCCGAGGAGTTCTATAGGGATCTGTACAGTAGCCGGGACATACAGGATAATGCCGAACGAGACAGTAGTTCAGAGGAGATAGACATCCCACCAGTAACGACCGAAGAAGTAAGGAAGGCTTTGAAAGAAATGAAAGGGGGCAAAGCACCTGGTGAGGATCAGATAACAGCAGACCTCTTGAAGGATGGCGGAGAAATTGTACTTGAAAAACTGGCAAACCTGTATACGCAATGCCTAATGACCGCAATGGTACCGGAATCTTGGAAGAACGCGAACATCATCCTAATCCATAAGAAAGGCGACATGAAGGACTTGAAAAACTACAGGCCGATCAGCTTACTGTCAGTCGTCTACAAGGTATTTACCAAGGTAATCGCTAACCGAATCTTTGCAACCTTAGATTTCAGTCAACCTAAAGAACAAGCAGCGTTCCGTAAAGGTTATTCAACAATGGACCATATTCACACGATCAATCAGGTGATAGAGAAGTGCGCTGAGTATACTCAACCCCTATATATAGCCTTCATAGATTATGAGAAAGCATTTGACTCGGTCGAAACCCTAGCAGTCATTCAGGCATTACGGAACCAGGGGGTAGATGAGCATTATGTAAGAATACTAGAGGATATCTATAATGGGTCTACAGCTGCTATCATCCTCCACAAGGAGAGCAGTAAAATACCTATAAGGAAGGGTGTCAGACAAGGAGACACAATCTCTCCAATGTTATTCACAGCATGCTTACAAGAAGTATTCAGAACGTTGGATTGGGAACAGGTGGGAGTAAGGGTTAATGAAGAATATCTCAGTAACCTCAGATTTGCTGATGACGTTGCCTTGCTAAGTAACTCGGGGGACGAATTGCAAAGCATGCTTTCCGCACTGGGCGAACAGAGTAGAACCGTGGGCCTAAAAATTAATATGCAGAAAACTAAAGTAATGATCAATAACCTCGGGACAGCACAGCAGTTTGAGATAGATGGCGAGGCAGTGGAAGTGGTAAGCGAATATATATACTTAGGCCAAGTTGTGACCCCAGATCCCAACCATGAGGCAGAGATAATTAGAAGAATCAGAATGGGGTGGGGTGCATATGGCAGACATTATCAGATAATGAATAGCAGCCTACCATTGTCGTTGAAGAAGAAAGTGTATGACAGCTGCATCTTACCGGTACTCACCTACGGGGCAGAAACCTGGAGGCTCACTAAGAGGGTTCAACTTAAATTGAGAACGACTCAGCGGGCAATGGAGCGGAAAATGATAGGTGTAACATTAAGGGACAAGAAGAGAGCGGAGTGGGTCAGGGAGCAAACTGGTGTTAAAGACATATTAGTAGAAATTAAGAAGAAGAAATGGACTTGGGCAGGGCATGTAATGCGAAGGCAAGATAACCGCTGGTCATTAAGGGTAACAGAGTGGATCCCTAGAGAAGGCAAGCGCTGCAGGGGGCAGCAGAAAGTTAGATGGGCAGATGAGATCAAGAAGTTTGCGGGGATAAATTGGTCACAGTTGGCACAGGACCGAGGTAATTGGAGATTAATGGGAGAGGCCTTTGTCCTGCAGTGGGCGTAGACAGGCTGGTGATGATGATTTAGTTATGATACCGTGGGAGGCCGGGGCAGTGAGCACTGTTGCATCACTTTAGCGACTAGCCACACGATGTCTCGTAACACCCACTCTTACTGGTCTTTTATCAGCAGCTTGTCTTTTGGCAGGATGGTAGCTGTGAGACAGAAATAACGATGGCTGGATTTTTTGCACTGTGAGAAAGGTATTGTTAGGTATTCTGGCTACGTTTGGTTGATGTGTCCGTTCATCAGAAATGCGGCTTTGAGACCAAACAAAACAAATGAAGAAAGTATAGCCGTAAGAAACTTTTCGGGAGAGGTCATTGAGGACGTAGTGCACTGTGCTAGAAGTCCTGATTAAGAAGGGCGGGAATATATATGCATCTCTTATAACAAAAGCGAAGAGCTCCATGAGGGGGATTCCTAGTTTCAGGTTCACCTAATTTTACGATGTAAAACTCTTGAAGGCCTTTCACGAAGAAATAACATTTAGGACAGTTAGTTGTAGGTAGGTCACAAAGAGCAAAATAAACAAAGCAGATCTAATGTGAAAGAAATATCTCGCAAGAGAAATTATTCTGCGAAGGTTTCCGAAAAAAATGTCTTCTATATGAAATTAAAGATTAAAGAAAAAAAATTACCGCGGCCAAGTACTTTTGCTGCTGTTCTGTGCTTTGCGGCGTGCACGATATTTGTGTAGGAGTTAAAGCTTCTTGCACGAAGCTTCTTGTACGAAAGCTTCTTGTAGGAAACACATTCTGCGTTGCTGCCTCTTCGGCAGAGGAAAATCGCCGTAAAACGCAAAGGGTACCTGTTCCCTCAAGGCAATCGTCGTGTTCATGCTAGGAACTCGTAGTAAAGAGGTAGCGCATTCAAGCAGCTTGATGAAGAGGCAAACTGTTGTGTTGGCAGGTTGTGCCGTTTTAGTATAAACAATACGGCGACATGCAGCAACAAACGGTGATTCCTCTAAAAACGTCTGTACCCTTATGGCGGTGACAATAATGTACAAGTACTAACTCTGTGAGTTTTCTATGGTTCTTCAGACAGTGGTCGTATATGGGCTTGTTAGGTAACGAAATAAAGAGTTTACGACCACATGACATATTTTGTTACCATTTCTTTGACAATATTGTGGGATTTCAACTGCACCATCTTACAAAAAATATAAATAAAAAGGCGAAATTGCTTGCCGTGGGCCAACTCCTTTTCAAAAAACAATGAAGAGCTTTCTTCATGTGTTTCTTGCAAAGGTAAGGCTAATCATACGCGGAAACTCGTGCAGGACGTCCGCCGTAGAAAGCGACTGTCTCACAATTTTTGCCGCGTTCACGCACAGGTAATAACTTTTTTCTGTCGCTTAATTTTGCATTGAAGCCAAATACACTTTAGATTACATGCCCTTCGCTCGTTGGGAAGAAGAAGCTTGGGGGTGGTGTGAGTGAAAAAAAATAAGCCCAGTTCCACCCAGTGTGAAATCTTCGGAACCAGCGCAGCTGTGGTTCTCAAATGGTGATTCTAACAAAAACGGTCGCTCCCCGAGGAGGGCTGCGTGGTCGCAGCACAAATTTTATGTTTCGCGCCAGAAACTCTCCCGTTAAGTTTAAGTGCACAAAAGAGTAGCTAAGCGTCAGCGGAGGGAGGCTCCCTCTCCGCTCCTTCACCAAGCGGTAGGAAGAGCAGCCCGCCTTTGCGATACCCCTGCGCCTTCTATTGGTCCGTCTTGAAACATTTTGGGAACCTGCATGTTCCGGAGCATGACGCACCGCCCACAGCGGACGGAAGAAAATGCTCGGCACACAGCAACTCGGCTGTTCAAATACGGGTCCGTGTGTTCTCAGACACGCTTAAGAAAGTGTCGAACATAAAAGAAGATATTCTGAACAGAACTAACTGTCGCAACTCAAATGCACGCCATTGAATGAATTCTAAATTGTTCACTGTTGTTTATGAACCGCGCCTCCTTAATTGTAATCAAAGTACCTCACACTGAAAAATCTAAATCTTGAAAGCCCACGATATTTAATAGCAATGAAGAACGATGAGCAAGGAAGACAGAATCTTCGATTGCCCAAAATGGGTTGTGCGACGCGGTTTTCGTGGAGCGCTTTTTATGGTTGTTCTGCCGGAGCCTTGCCAGCTACGGAATGAGATTTCATCTGTAATGTTTCGGCCATCATTTTGTCAGGTGACTGAGCTGAGGAAAAAAAAAACCTGTGAAGAAATCATTTAGCTTCTTTGCTAATGTAATTGTGCCATTAGAGTTGAGTTTTTTTATTCTTCCCCTGATATAAAACTGTGTCTCCAGCACATATAAAAAGAACCGCACTTTTTGTTGAACAAAATACAGCAAGGACGTTTGTGGCTGTTCATGGCGGTTATTCAGAGCAGTTCATTTCAATCTCATTTATGAAATCACGAAAAATTGTAATTATGTAATGGAAGTTGTATTTTATAGATACAGCGTCGGCCGTCCATCGGAGACGCCGAAAATGAAATGCCATTTTAGAATCGTACCAGTGCGTGCATCGGTAGCACTTATGGATGACGTCATAGGAAACCACGGTTTTTCTACAAAACTGACCTGCAATATATAGGAAATATAAATACAGTAAAGCCCGCTTATACCGAACAGCGTGAGGACTGTAAATAGTTCGATATAGCAAAAATTTGATATAAAAAGTGAAGCAAAAAACTGACATGAGAGAAATCCTTCCTGCGGAGTCATGAGCTGACGCTGAGCTCTTCCACCCTGCAATTAACTATTGATACGACACTCTCTCTGAAAGAAAGCAATCATTTATAGGAGCGGAAGAACTGCGTGAGTGTATCGCCCGCTTCTTGGAGCGCAACGCGTGGCTGGTGGCTGCTTGCTCCATGGTATGCTGGTCTCAATGGCACTTCAGTATTGCTGTAGCAGGGCCAGGGCAGCTACTGATCGCTCGTGCTTGGAAGCAGTACGGAGTCCTCGGCGTCTACGACAGAGCAGAGACAAGCATTGATACAAGCGAATAACGGCGGACCCAGCGAATCGAGGAAATGCGGGCAGTGAGTGACGCGTATTTGAACATCGGTGACACCGCAGCCCGCAGCGCCAAATGTGGCGCTATCGGCGCCAGCGGCATGCATGCGTGGAGCTGCTCCACTTTGCTACGGCCGATTTAGACGCGCTTAAGCTCGCGCCACCGCTGCGCGCCGATATATCCATTGTGATATATCCGTTGTGAGCAAAATCGCGTTCGATATAAAAAGTTTAACATGCATGTCTCTTTCACCATAATTATGCACGGGTTTGATATAGGCAATAATTCAATTAATTCATGATCAAAATAAGCGGGATTTACTGTACCGGCTCAGAACACTCGTTCAAATGAATTGTATTATCGCTGCTAGAATCAAACTCTCTACATTTACCTTGTACCCCCCCCCCAAAAAAAAAGCCAAAATACGTTGCGTATAGTTGATGTCAAGATATTAATGAGGCATAAAAGAAGACGTGATTTTCACAGCAACGCTACTTCCGAAGGATTATAAATGCGTTGTTCTTGCACCAAAGTGATAACCTGAACCGGTAGACTGTTGCGCAAAAATAGATTTTCGTTGTGAAAGTTTTAACAGCTGGGTGCGTATCATGCTCTACTTTTATGGAGTTCCAAACGTCGAGAACCTACGCTATGCAAAACGTAATGAGCAACTGCTATCACTACTTTGACGCACAATATAAAAATAGAAAACCGACAAAAACTACGCGCCCCTTCAGTAAATACATTCAGCAGTGCTTTATGAGGGGGCTTTCGTGTCGAATTATACGCCGTAGAAACATGACTACTACTTAGAATCTTTTGCTCTAGATTGGTGTTTCTCTTTGTAGTTAAATTTCCTAAGCAAAGTATAAACACTTACACCATTTGAGTCACAAAACAATACAACACATCAAGCCAAAGCAGTGCATTGTGTCCACTGAGCGTCGACATAGTTTCTATTCATTTAGGCGAAAGTAAGGCAATGCAGTAGTGTTTCCTACATGTAAACGCAGCTTATTTTTGAGACCTTCGAAATATTTTAGGCACGATACAACTTTTCACCTAACCTCGACCAATGACGCTGTAGTTCTGTCAACCTGTGAAGTCAGTCAATCAAGGCCACAGAATGAAAAAGTTTCGCGCCAGCAATAAAGTTTTCTAAGCATGCTATGGACGGATGTGCTTGGAATGCCCCCACGCAACGAGTATGCACCAACTGCCGGTCATGCCATGCACGGCGGCTGGTGAACGCGCGAGGTAAAAGCTCGCTAGGTGCACAGGATGCATCGGGGAGGGTAGTACGTTACCTTACAATGAAACGGCGTACTTGGCCTACCGGCTTTTAGTTGTGCAGCGTATCGCCTCTGTCACCTTTACAGCGTCGCAATAGTTTCATAAAACGGATAGGCCAAGTTCTTTCACCAATATGGATGTTTAGCATACCGCTTTACAAAAAAGCAACCGCGCAAATGGTGTCAAATATCCTTCTCGATCGTTTTCACTGCAGTGGTGGCCTAAATACTTTAATGCGACGGAAAAAAATCCCACACAGCCAAAAAATAGCAAGGAGCACTTCCTTATCTACAGTGCTACCGCTCCCATTCAGCTTAGGGAAACAGCTTCCATTTTCTTCTCATACATTTCATGTCTAGGTTCTAAAAAGTAGAGGTTAATTACAGAACGTGGGAGTCGTCCGCGCCTGCTACTTATTTATTCATCGTACACTTGGTCCTCTTTCTCGGCTGCCCGATTTGCATTTCTTTGATGGCATGACCTCGCGTCTTTATCTAGAACAGAGAGCATTCAAAATATCCCTTTCAGATGGGACTTTCTAAGTAGGATCCGACTGTCATCAGTTTTTGCCAGTATCGCAGGGCCTCAAGAGTCATCGGAATTGTCTTAACTAAAGTTTAGTAAGAGACCCCATAGTTTCTGTAGCATTGCTTTAAGAGAGGAAGGAATGATTTTGGGACACGTTTCGAATCTAAGTTAAAAAGTGCTGGCAGTTTTTGTCAAATTTCAAGCGAACTGCATTTTTGGATGCCTTTCTTTTTGCCTCTGGTATCAATTATTTTTTTATTCCGCAAACGTGTCGTGGTTATCATTCTTATCGCTCAAAGAAAGCGGTAAAAATTTTCCTGCGGTTTATTTCCCCTCTCAACATGAAAGGTCATGCGAGATAAGGACGTTTAAATAGGGCGAATTCAGTGTACCCCTGGGTCCCCGGTAATAGCATGTATCAAGAACTTTATCCGGAGTGCATTTGCGGGCAGTTTAAAATTAGTCGCAGAAGCACACCCGAAACACGCTTGCATGTTCAATGCTTCGTGCTGCATATATCAGCAGGGAATATTTTATTTCCCCCATAATTACTTCTTGTACATGGCTCAGGTGTTATCATATACCGGTAAATGACATTCCTGAAAACTGAGAAAACAGGAAAAAGAAAAATTCCTAAAAAAGTAAGATGAACAGCAGGTCGCCAATTTCTTCATTTTTTCTGTGCAAGGGGCTACGCTTTTTAATTACTTTTTTTTAAATTTCAACACGGCAAAATTCTCGTGGCCATCCCATAAATGTTACCGAGGGAATTACAATGTTGGTGGGTGGCTTTTTAACCTTTTTTTTCGGTGTCTTTAGTTTATGCGGAAATTTGATAAAGGTACGTGCGTGCTAAATCAAGCGCTCCTAAAATATGTTGTGTCACGTAAACGAATTACTTTGTTCCAAGAAATTTCGTCTTTTTAATTTCCTCAACAGATGAGCACATACTATTATTTTAGCATTATGATGTCAGAAAATGCTTGTAAATGAGAGAGACTGCAGTCACTAAAACGCACATAAGGCTAAACTGTCCGGTAACCTAGATTTGAATACGTTTATAGAGATTAATGGCTAGGGGACTCTGACACAAAGTGTTTCATAGTGTCTGGCTGACACCGAAGCTGTATTTGACGTCTCATTGCTGGGCGAAAACAAGTGGAACCTGACCGTAAGGGGGACTGTGTTACTTCGACAAACCCTGGCCGAAGCAAACTTACGAATTGTGTTGTCCTGTTCAGATAACAATTTCGGGATTATTGTTAACGGTAAGAAACAGGAAACGTAATTCTGTGGAAGTAAATGATATGGCAGCACCACAAAGGTGCCCATCGCAAACAGCCGCTAATGCGCATTTAAAGAACTACCGGGGGCGAACCTGGACGTAAAACAAAAAGAATGCTGGTAACCAGGTCACGGAAAGTGAAGCAACCCCCTGTCACCCCGGAAAAGCAGTGAGAGAGGAACACAACGCTCCATCATGAAGTTCAGCACCAAACTTCATATCTCCAAACATACAGAATTACATATTTTAGTCCTCTCGGCTGGCGAGAACCCAGGTAGTGCTACCACATTTCCTTGTGTATTAACCAATCACTATTTTTAGATGCTGTAGCTTGCCGTACAACTGTGATTACCTCTCATGTGCCGTGGTGTATCCTCCCTTCTCCGCGATTGAACTGACGTCCCTTGTTGAGCGATAAATAATAATAAGGTGCGGCCGAGTAGCGTAGTCGCTCAAATGTTACTTACACAAGAATATGAGCTAGTACAGCAAGAATAATGAAGAACAGCAAACAACGAAAAATTTCAGTAAGCAAAATATTGTAACGATCCTAACGTTTTATGAAGTTTTTATTTTGCAGGTAATTTAGTTCGTGGGCTATGTATTGCCCACACTAGTGAAACATCTACTTTTAACCACCGCGCAAAGTTGCCTGTAGGAACTCCAACAAGCAATTAGAAACATCATAAACCGTTTTCTGTCTGTCTCTGTTTCGATTTTATTCTGTGTTTGTCCTTACGTTGAGGTCATCACGTACATCGAAAAATCTCGTGCTGCTTTGGCGAAAGGTTTGGTGGCGGTGCAATGAAGACGAAAACAACAGTGCATTTTACCTGCTCAACAACGACGTTTTCTTGCGCTTATAACGTGCAACGGCCTCCATTGCTGCAGCACGCTTTCTGTGTTTTGAAGACGTGTTTTTGCGACTGACCGTTGAGGCGAATGAGCCGTTTTTCGAACGCAGACATTGGCACTGATGAATGACCACCGGATAGAAAAGAATTACCGATTGTTTGTTGACCGCGACTATCTACTGACGACTCTCGGGCGCGAATGCCCGTGGGTGATCGAGATTTGGATGTTTTATTGTGTGATAAGGAAAGAAAGTAAACAAGCAAATATGACAACTGGTTCACTTGTGCCAAAAAACTTTTTCGTCCATAGACAACACTTTTTTCCTCCTTATATTTGTTGTGTTTGCGCAGAAAAAACTTCTGAAACTCTAAATACAGCCCCACATTCCCTAGAAAAATCGTTCTCCGGCATGGTCTAGCACGCCAGACAGTTTCCTTAAGCAACTATGTGTTCTTACAAAATTCAATGCCCAGCCGAGCAGAGTAGGTCTGTAAAGATACGGTGAGAATGTGTGCCCCAATGCGGTGTATACAGCTTTCCGAGCGGGCCGTACGATGCCCAGATTGAGCTGAAAGCACCGGGCACAATTAGGCTCCCCTTAACACCGTTATGTGTAGGGGCCATCTATAACTAATGGCGTTATCCAGAGTTTCGTGAATCAAAGGGCAACTACAATGGCGACCACAAACTCCTGCGGTGCGTGTTCGCGCTGTTGTAAACAAACAAAATTTATCTGCGTTTAGTAGTAGCGCTTTGAAGCCTATAATATAAATGTTGCCGATTTGGGGGTAAATTGCCGTCGTGATTGCCCAGCGCAAAATACAATATACTGCCAATGTCATTTTTGTGTCTTCATGCAGTCGTTGTCTTTTGTGCTGCGTATGCATGTCCTCGATTATGGAAACACCACGAATACGTGATCTGTTTCACAAACCGCGCTGGGGGAAACGTGTTGATGGCTTTCAATGTTCTTTGTAAGGAAGTGTGAACTCTCGTTAAGTGCGCAATGTTCCACAAAACCGTGAAAAACGACACACAATTTTTTCAAACCAGGAGGTATACCTGTAGGTGCCCCAAAACACATGCGCCCAAGATTTTGACATTGCTCAACAGAGCTGATAAATTAAACTAACATGTTTGTTTTTATTCATTGCTATAATGTTACAGCTTCTGGTACACTTTAACCATGCCGACCGAAATAGCCATCAAGTAAACAAAGTTAATTTCGTCGAGTAATTGTTGATGTCGCGAAAACTGAATGAACCGGCGATTCTTTTCACTTCGTAAACTTTACGACGAGGTTTGTGTTAGGCATACGGCAATTCCGCACATTGAATGCAGTACGGCGTTCCTATTTCAACATTTTCTGCGCCAAAGACACAGCCTTAGGTAACAGCTGTCAAACTCCATATATAACTGGCTGCCTGAATGCTTTCGTGAGCTATTATTTTTGGTTGTGCGTTTCTCGAGTTGTGTTCACTGAGATGCAAGAAACGACATCAGGATTTCTGAAAAGACCAGCTTGTAAAAATCCTTCGCTTCCTCTGCATAAATGCCTCTTTTTTCTTCTGGGTACATTTTCTTGGCGCTGCACGGCGGGGCCCACAAAAAAATCTAAAGAACTAGCGTCCTAATTCGTTGCATTTTCTGTGTTGTCACAGGCTATTCTGAATCTTAACAACAACTGTTTTCTAAAACTTTTTAAGGCACCATAGCATTGTAAAATCTCATTGGTGATTCCGTACATCAATGAAGGACGCATTGCGGCTGCCATACTGACACGCGTTCATAATTTGTATTCAATAGTTTGGGTGACACTGAAATACTATATTGCTACTCTTCATTTTCAGTCGCAAATGTTCCCCTTTTTGTTTCCTAAATTGTCTGATTTCTATTTGATTCGTGCCTGGGGCAAGTTTGTTTTCTGAACGTAATTTTTGTAGCAAACAAATCAAAGAAGCGCACAAAATCGCATAAGACTTGAAGGTAGCGAAGCTGTACGTAACCTTCACCTCCACCACGAAAGTTTAAGTCCTCGATTTCAGGCGATTTCCTTCAGGCGGTCACCGCAAGGCATGCACACGCGAGCGCTCGGCATTTTCTTCGTGTTTTTAACTACCGGGGGGTCGCCGCAATGTTTTCCAATCTCCCTAGGGTGGGCGTGCTTGGCTTTACGAACGTGCGTAGGGGACGCTGGGTGGTCGTGCGTGGCATGCACAAGCGAGTGCTGGGCATTATCTTGGTTTTTGTAACTGCCGGGTGGCCGCCGCGAGGCCACGCTCACGTGCGCGCTCGGCAGTTTCTTGCTATTTTTAATTGCGGACACGAAAAATTACGATTTGCTCGACAGCTTTGCTCCTACAAACTGCTTCATCCTTCCGTCACTCCTATCTGTAACTGTAACTCCTATCTGTAACTGATTAGACTATGCTATTGGGATGCACGAGAAATTTCGGAAGGGGAAGGGACCCATCACCCGTCCTTTAACGTTCGAACGAAGGACGTGAACAGATAATTTATTGTTTATGTTCTAAGTGGATGTAACTTTATGGTGGACGTCTGGGCTAGTTGGTTCAACATGTTATTTTTATTGCGCTGTAAATTTAACGTGAGTAAACGACTAGACATTTGCCGCGCGAGCTCATCCAGGACATTAATTTGGATGGTTAGGGAGAATGGTGTTTCCCCGGACACGCCACCTTTTTTTTGCCTTTTGACGCCCGACATTTTCCGGCCACGCAATATGATGTGTTTTTTGCTTGACCCAGTTTCACTAGGTAGATAAAAAACCCAACCAATGGTGCTAACGTGGTTCGTATGGGAAGCCAAGCGAGTGCACGGCACAGACCATGATTTTCCCGAACGCGGTCCCAATTAGTGCAAGAAGCGAAACACGATTCTCTGCAATTTCCGATTCAGCGCACTCTTCAGGTAATTAGGGTAATAAAACTTGGAACGACTGCACTTTCAACGCAGCACAGAAACATGGGGTGGTCCGTTTCACGTGGAGTTTGTGATGCTGGTGAAATGGCTTAGGAGCGGCGGCATCACCTTATTTTTATTTAAAGTGGGGAATATGTTTATTTGAGCAGACCAGCTTCATTGTATTTGCTTCGGTGTAGTTGTTATCAACACCAGCAACAACCGCTTTCAGTAACAGGACTTTACGCATGGCTACCCATGTGTTTACAGAAGACAGGAGTTTCTGTGTGTTCACAGCTCTACAGTTAAATAATTATGGAAAAGAAAAAAAAACGTAGGGGTGATAGACCCACATTAGATTTATATCATCAGAGCACTTGCCAGGAAGTTGGCTTTGCTGCAAATCGTTTTGTTGTGTGGGCAGCGCGGACGATTTAGTCATTATGTCCAGCGGTGTGCAGCTTCGCTTTAACATCTTTTAGTGCACTCTCCTTATGAGAGAGAGAGAGAGAGAATAGTCTTTAATGATACTGGTGAGGTTAGCCTGGCCAAGGCGCCTAGCTTGCTACACCGGATGTATAAAAAAAATTAAATCGATGAAGAGATGATGATAATGACTGTGATGAAGATGACGCCCTCATTAGAGAGTCCTGTTTAAAAAGTCTGATCAAGTCCTGTGCTTCACAGGAAAGACAGTAGAGCTTTTGTCGCTCGAGATGCTCGTTTAGAGTTCGTCCAAGGGCCTAGCACGTCACTGAGAGTTAGGCCTCTAGACAGCGGAAGACCCAAGGACACTAAAAGGACGTTCTGGCGACTCTATACCGCGTATACTCACATAGCACGTGGTTCAAGTCCTCGCGCACGTCACAAAGAGTGCACAAGGGGGAAGCGGCCTGTTTCGTCTTGAATCGAAAGTAATTGGTGTAAGCGACATTTAGCCGCACACGGTGAAGAACCGCTTCGTCATGCTTGGAAAGTCCTTCAGGCATCCTAAAGGTCCCGTGCGGGTCTATGGAGTGAAGCGGCGCGTAATTATGCGGCGCAACAGCCCACATGGATCGCTGAAATCTCCAGGCAGTCTTGGACGCAAGGGCAGAAGCATCTTTTCTGGAGAACGGTATCGGTATAACTGGCCTGTGCAGATCGTGCGCTATCGATGCCGCAGTGTCCGCGTTGACGTTTCCAGTTATACCGCAGTGGGCAGGAATCCACTGAAGCACTACATGATGGTGTGCATTTAGAGCTTGTAAGTGCAATGCATGGATGTCTAAAACAAGCTGTTCTTTCGGGTACGATTTTAAGCACTGAAGGGCCGCCCGAGAATCCGTGAAGATTGTCCACTGACGTGCTGGTTGCTCGATGATGTAGGCGAAAGCAGCCCGCAGAGCGGCAAGTTCGGTGACCATGGATGTCGTCCTGTGGCTAAGCGTTGCGCTGAAGGCGGTACAAGAGGACGGGAACCAGGTTCCTATAGCCGATGAGCTGGCTGTCACAGACCCATCCGTGAATAGATGGGTGTGGGCCCTGTATTTTTGGAACAGTAGTTCCAAGGCGAAGAACTTTAAGGCAGGGGTGGCGATATCCTGTTTGCGGGTAATGCCGGGAACTCCAGTTGTAATTTGCAGACGCGGGTACATCCAAGGCGTTTGTAGCGACGGAGAAGGGTGCTGGAAATGCAGAGGCAGAAGGTCTCGCACTTCAGTGGCTGAGCTGAGTGCTAATGGGTGACCTTGCTGCCGGGCTGCAAATCTCAATTGAGCCCGAAGTACCTCCTGCGTGCCAAGAGCAAGTGGTGCCAGTCGTCGACACTCCACCATAGTTCCCACCGTGGATGTGGTCTTCGGAACTCCAATGCACACCCTCAGGACCTGCGCTTGCATACTTTGCAGGGCTCTGGCATTTCCTTTTGAGAGGGGGAGAAGAACAGGAAGGCTGTAGCGTAACAATCATACGCACATGACGTCATACAGCCGAAGAAGAGACTGGACGTTGCATCCGCCGGCGTTGCTAGATAACATGCGGAAAATGTTGACGAAGGACGCAAGCTTGTCTTTTATATAGCGGACATGTTTTGACCAAGTCAGAGACCTGTCAAATGTCACACCCAAAAACTTATGGTGCGGAAAATAGGGGATAGTGCAGCCTGCAACGGTGAGTCTATAATTTGATACATCACGCTTTGTGAAAGCGATGGCAGCGCACTTGCCAGCTGATATATCTAGGCCTCGGGTTCCTAGAAACGCCGCAATGGAATTGATTGCCCGTTGCAGTCTCGCACGCCATATGCAGATGTCATCCGCGTACAAGGATATTTCCACTGACTGCGGTAAGCACTTCTCTATGCCCGTCATAGTGATGTTGAAGAGCTTTGGACTGAGGACACCACCTTGGGGAACACCACGGGTCACTCTGTATAGCGGTGTGTCACCGCTGTCTGCTGACATGTAGATGCATCTATCGGTTAAATAGTCCGAGATCCATGCATACATGCTACCCCCAAGGCCCGAAGACCTCATGGCCGAGCGTATAGCTTCATGGTACATGCAGTCATACGCTGATTTGATATCAAGAAACACAGCGATTGAAATGTTGCGCTGTGTTTTGGCTTGTTTAATGCTGTTAGCAAGGGCTAAGGCATTATCAATGCTACTCCGTCCCTTGCGGAAGCCAGACATCTGTGGCGGGTATGCGTTGCGAGTGGTCAGGTCCCAGTACAGGCGATGGTGCACCATTTTTTCCATAAGCTTGCCGACGCAGCTCAGGAGGCCAATAGGACGGTAGGACTCGATGGAAGTCGGTATTTTGCCTGGCTTCAGTACAGCCACAATACGCCCGTGCTTCCATTTTTGCTCTAGGGGGCCAGCTTCCCAAGAACGATTGAAGATGCCTGAAAGGCACTTCTTTCCATTTTCGCCCAAATGGGAAAGGGCTGTGTAGGTGATATTGTCCGGACCAGGTGATGTAGCTTTCTTGACAGAGGTCAGCGCAGCGACGAGTTCTGCCATGAAGAACGGTTCATCCATGGGTGATGTTATCGCTAGGGCAAGCGCACTTGTGGGCGACGTGGGTCTTATGTTTGATGTCGGCGAAGAGGTAATTTTTCTACAGAAAGCGTTTGCAGCGTCCAGGTCACTGATGTTCATGCTTAGCGAAACACAGTTGAAGGGGTGAAGTTGTGTCGGTGGTGCCTGAAGACTTCAAACCAGGCGCCATATTCCCGAGAGTGGCTTCCTGGGGTCCAACTTAGAGCAAAAAGACGTCCACTCGCGCTTGGCCAACTTGTTCATGTGCCTCTGAATGGCCTTCTGTGCTCTTCTAGCATCTCGGATATCTTCCGGTGATTGCGTCCGGCGCGCTCTCCTTTCGGCTCTCCGACCCACTGCACGAAGTCTTTCATACTCTGCATCGGTGGTAGTATACCTTTCCTGTACCCTCAAATACTTAGTGCAGGCAGACCTGGCCGATAAAAGCGTTTGTACTAAGTCGTCATAAGATGACGAACAGTCCACTTTCTCCTCTACTGTGGTTTGGAAAGACGTCCAGTCAGAGCAACGCCGTGTCCGTTGAGAACGACTACCCTGTAAGCCATCAACAGTGACGTAAACCGGGACGTGATCGCTGCCGTGCGTTTCAATGTCAGATATCCAACTCGTTCCAGCTAGTAGCTGCGATGACACAATGGTGACGTCAAGGGCGCTTGACACGGTTCCACGGAAAAACGTTGGTTCTCCAGTGTTGAGTACAAACATGTCGTACCGTTGAGCACAGTCCAAAAGCCGCCGCCCTTTAGCTGTCACTTTTCTTCCTCCCCATGACGGGTGGTGGGCGTTAAAATCCCCCGTCAGAATGTGGGGTGCTGGGGTAGCATTAATACTGCGTTCAAGTCGATGTAGGTCCAGTGCGACACGAGGGGGTATATAGGCAGCAATAATAGTGAAGGACAAGCCGCCGCCTCGCACTGTAGCTGCCACATATTCGTTTCACGCATCGGGTGGAATGCTATGTTCTATCATGGCCAGGTCATTACGCAAAGCTAGGAGGACCCTTGTTAACGCCACTCCAATTGACGATCGTAAGACCGTGTAGCCCGAGAGACGAATATCTTTGGATAATCGCGACTCCGAGATGGAGATCACCGGGAAGTGATGCTTTTGCACGAAACGGCGGAAATCAGACAGACGCTGCTGGAGTCCACAAGCATTCCACTGAAATATTGTTGCCTTATTTCGAATTTCCGGCAGATTAACGGTGAGGGAGCGCGAGTTACAGTAGCTACCGCCATTCAGCAAGGAAGGGCGAGACAAAATCCAGGAGTGTGACAAGAGCCGTAGCCAGTGGAGACGCAAGGGAAGCAAGGAAGCTGCGTACAGCGTCCACGAGTGGTGAAATAATTGTCCAAATCCCACCAAAACTCCGGTCAACTTTTCGATCACTATCTTCTCTCAGCGGAGCTCGACTGGCCGACTTCAACGTCCGCACAGCTGTAGTTGGCGGCGACGCTGTCGCCGGTGCCGATGTAGGCTGCGCAGTAGATGCGGAGGTATGGGCAGGTGGGACACGTTTTAGTGCAGACACACGAGTAACCACTGGCGCCCTCTCCGGTTGCATTTCCGCGGCAGGAGCCTGCTGCTCACGCTGAACGACCGGTAGCGGAGGGAAGTCTTCCTCAAGATTGGCAAACGTTGAACTACCTGCAGCGGACTGGTCTTGTCTCAGTAGGACGCCCTTTCTCCCAGTGTTGCGTTGCTCTGCTAGGGAAGACTTCGCTGACTTATAATCGACGTGGTTCGCCGACATGACTTTAACTATCGCTTTCTGATGTCGTCGTGCAGAGCACTTAGCAAAGGTCGATTCGTGTTTTTTTTCGCAGTTGGGGCAATGAAGAGTTTTAGCGGCGCACTTTGTACGGTCGTGACTGCCTCCGCATCGTGAGCATCGTAGTGATAGCTTGCAGACTTCCGCCACGTGCCCGAAGCGCGGGCAGTTCTTGCACTGTCTGGGTGTCTCCACATATTCGTACACGCGGTAGCGCGTGTATCCAATGATGACGTGCTCGGGAACCGTTTCAGTTGCAAACACAATCTGAACACTCTCAGAGGTTTTTCCAAGTCTCCGGGCGCATTTTACTGGAACACTGAGGCGCAGTGCACTGAGGATGTCAGAATTGCTGAGGTCCGTGGCAACACCTCTGATGACACCCACTCCGCAGTTGATGGGGCGTGGCTCATATGCCTGGACACGAATTCCAGCAATGGAAGATATGTTCAAAAGGCGCTCCGTGGCATCAGCATTGCGTGTATCAATGGCCAGCAGATTAAGTCTATGATTTGGTCGTACTTGCAGTACACCAGCGGGAGCCAAAGATTCTAGTCCCTCCTTGATGACAAGCGGGTTGAATCGAGTGATAATTTTAGATGTATCATTAGGCTTGATCACTACTACGACCCCATGCCTCAGCGGGCTCGGGACGGTACTGATGTCTAGCGGCCGGTAGGAGCGCTTGGAGTCACGGCGGCGCTTCGGGGGAAGCACACGCTGAGGGAGTTCTGATTTCTCAGTAGAGGCCATGGCTTCATTAGCGTAAACAATAGTATCGGAAACAGAGTTAGACGATTCTGACATGCCATCCATGTCGTCTGGTAGGGGTAAATCTGAAGGTTCCACAGGACTCACTTGTCCTGGTGGGAGCGACGTTCCAGAAGTGTCTTGGTCGTTGCCGCACGGGCTTAATGCAGCTGGCAGTAGTCCCGAAGGAGCGATAAGCTGAGGGACTGCGAGGATTCCCGGGCTTCCCGGCGCTGTGACCGGGTCTGGAGAAGCATCGGGTGGTTTGCCAGGAACCGACATAGGCGGCGGCAAACCCAAGGCCGCTCCCGTAGCCGGAAGCATTCTTAAGCTCCTTATGGGCAACCCGCAGGTGTAAGTGACAAAAACACGGTCACGCAACCGGCAAATTGCTCAGCAGCAAACAGCGTCAAGAACCATGCGCCACAGCTCACTCGTGTTGATCACTGATGATGATGGTGATGATTGCAATCGTCAGTGATTGTTACGAGACGTGCCGCTACATAGGTGGGCATGAAAGGAAGAAGTTAAATGTTGTTAACAATATGTTTAGTGCAAAAAAAACTAAAGACGTTACAAAAGAATGGAGACGGGACAAGCGCTTGTCCCGTCTCCTTTCTTGTGTACTGTCTTCAGTTTTTCGCGCTAAACATATTGTTAAGAGTAATGAACCAACTAGCCCCCTAACAAGTTTTGTTCGTTAAAGGTTATAGCGTGTCTGTGCGTTTCTTACTAGATATAAAATTTTACATCTAAGCGACATTTATCACTTTCCGCAATAGAACATTTAAATGCTTATGTCCCGGTTTTATCAGGAACCACCTTGCAGATTCCTCACGAACATTTTTTTTGCCTGCCGATCAACTTTTTTTCTTGTTGCCACCTCACTTCACAAAGAAATGGATTTTCTCTTGCAAGATTACAGGGTTTTGGAGGTCATATCGACATTTCCGTAGATTAGTTTCTCAAGATCGTTATCAGCGTTTGTTACCAGCACAAAAAAACTCCTAGACGCCCGTCGGAACGCAACAATAGATTTAAATAATTTGCCAACATAAACCATCTGGTTTGTTTTTCCGCGGTGCCACACTGGTCTTTTTTGCTTGATGGTTTTTGACGTACAAACATAACATTGTCTACAAAAAACCTACTAGGCATCCTAACTCGACCGTTGTTAGGTATTTGGGGATTAAGGCGCCTCTTTTTGCCTCGGCCTAGTTAATAGTAAGACAAAAAAAAGAACCACCCTAAAGAAAAAGATTTGATATAAGGCTAACTTCAAAGGCGTCGAGCTTGATTCGATTATTCTTCTGCTCCCAGATGTGACAAATTATTCCTTTATATAACAGCCTCAATGCTGTAGGCTCCTAATAGCACGAAGGAAATAAAAAAAAATTACAATATGAGAGCAACAAGGGAACTTAAACACTTAGTACTACTTTGTTTGAAAATGTTTATGAACGCGGTGTACAGAAACATCGGTACATATACGTAGCTCTTGCTGCCGCCTTGCAATGGCAAATACATTTTATGTTTCCCTCGACTACGACCAGTAAAGCTAGATTCAAAATGAAAATTAATTTTATCGGCGATGGAACCTACCAGATAAAATCTCAGGAAAAATTGAGCAATTGAGATGCAAATGAATTCATGATGCTCAAAGATACGGCTCGACCTAAATGTTTATGGCAAGCAATTCTCACTTCGACTGCATTTTTTTTGTTTTTTTTTAATTTTTAGTGTGCTTATATAAAAAACAACTATCGAGCAGGAAACTGTATTGCCGCTGAAGACATACTGGACAACGAAGAGAAGGTTTCCTTGTTTGTCGCCTTAAACTTCAACAACGTGTATGGTTGTGTGGTTATTTATCAGACCTAGTTACTAGCGGTGTTCTTCGGAACGTTTTTATGAGTTAGTAATTACCGCAAACAACAAGAGTGACAAAAATATTACAACAAAAGAAGCTCGTGTATTGTTGTGTGGCCATATATCAGACCTAGGTAACTACCGGTTTTCTTGGGAACGTTTTTATCAGTTAGAAATTACCGCAACCAACGAGTGCAACAGAAATATTACACCAAAAGAAGCTACACCACCTAACCGTAAGGTGCGCGTTAGTGCTGGAAAGATTACTGTCGACGTGCACAAATTGGACAAGAAGTTGCTTACTTCTTTTCGGGTTATTCTTTCGTCGTTTTGTGACTTCATTAAAGCTGCCATACACTGACTGCCACTGACCATCTCTAATATAAAAATATGAATCTATTAATTATTTATTATTACGCATTTACCTTGAGGCTATCTCATAGTTTAAGACTCGCCAATTGGCCTCCTGCAAAGCTTGCTACTCTCCTCTGCCGCATGCTAGGCTGAGCACAATACGAACGGGGCATTCAGGTAACTCGAGTGCTGTAAGGCGCAGACATTGCCGCATATAAGAATGGGGTTTGTTTTATGCTTTCACTTAGGCCTGATCGATAGCCACTGTTGAAATATTGCCTTGTCCATTTTGCCTCTGCAGAACTTAAGCGTGTGGTTGTAATTTTATGCAGCGGTGCTAGGAAAGTCTTGCGACGAGGACCGAATACCGGGAACTTGGGCTGGTTGCGTCATCAATCATCTTCATGACCCTTCATGAGAATATCTTACCACAACATAAACTAGCTCACAGGGAATAGTTCTATTCCGTATCTACATTGATTTCTAGAAGGCCTACGTTGAGTGAGATAAAAGTATTCAGGCGTGACATATCTTTTCTCGCTGACCCTACCTTTTTTTGCTACGAAAAAGTTCGGCTTTTGCCTCACGGAATTCTTTGCGGGATGAGTCACCATTTCATAACGTTTTAGGCTCTCCTACGCTGAAATAAATTTGCCTGAGTGTTCGAAAACACTTTCTAGTAATAAATGGGGAGTCTTCACCACCTGCTCAAGAATTGTTTCGGGTGCCACAGGCGACAGAATTGGGGCTACTGAATTTTTCGATTTTTTTCAATGAATTTTTGGCGGGTTTCTGGCAGACGGGAAGCTTGTGCAGGTCTTCCTCGCTATCAGAAAGAGGAATTTTTAGGCATTCATGATAGGCAGAGAAGGAGAACGGTGCGTCAGTTCACCGTCCTTTGCGGTATCCGCAAAGGAATTCTGTTTTTTGGAGAGGAGGTGCAGGTATTCCACTTGCGAGGAGTTATAGCCGCATACACGTGTAGGTTTAATTTACGCCGTGTGATATCGGCCGGCAATGTGATTTGGCTTTGTGATATGAGCAAGTGTGGCGTGTGCGATACTATTTTGGTTGTTTTCCGTATTTCCACTGCGTAACCCTAGTTTACGTTCTATCGTTTGTTTCGCCTCCTCTTTACCTTTGTTTCTGTGTTAATGTTCGCTGGTACGATATATTTCTTAGTAACCAACTCACCAAACTTAGCGCCTTAGTTGGAAATAGGCAGTTAATTTTCACGCAGATGGTTGTGCATTGTAAAAGGAATATTAAATTTATAAAGCGGACTTAAATTAGCATAACTTCAGATGGAAGCTTCTTGGCTCGCATCGGAAGGTTATGACTGAAGTATGCCTAAAATATATGTTATGATGAAACATTTATGTAGAAGAGGACATTTTACTTTGAGTCGGAATGATATACTCAAAGCTATAAAGTAGGCGACACTGCTGCCGCTGTATTACTTCCACTTTTTATTGCGGAGCAGTATATTGTCAAGAGACAATGACCCCCTCTGTTGGATCATACCGCTGTGGGTCATTGCCCCTGGACAATATGTCTAACCTCCCCCTCAGCCACATTTTTATTTCCGATGAAGACGCTTTACTCAGTGCCGCTGCCGGGCCCCTCCTCGCCATCGCCAACCCGTCTTAACGACGGATGTTCTCCTCGCTAGCACCTATACCTCTTTCACATGTAGCGCTATCGGCTGGCAACGCCCCTAGCGCTGTTATCAGACGACTGTGAGAACCACCTGAAGTGCGCATTGACTAATAGCAACCGAAAGCCTACGCCGAACATGCACTCGTCGCTGTTGACGCTTCAAATTCCACCAGACCAAGTTGCTGTGAATCCGTCCCAGCTGAAGACCAAGTTGCTCTGTTGGAACGCCGGCGTGAGGCAATACTTCTTGAGTTAGAAAGGCTTTCCGAGCGACATTTCCCCCGGTGCCTTTCACGCCTAAGAAGGTGCCGTTAACCGGTTGCTGGTTTATGCCTGCATGTGTTGAGGTTGGAAGAAGGAAGGCGTCCACACCCATCTGCGCTTCCTACCTCTACCGGTGAAATGCCCGTTGTGTTTGTGGGAGATATAAACGCGGAAGTCTGATGGCTCAATGCTCCCTGAGAGCTGTCCTCTATATTCGAGCATTTCGGTCTGGGATGATGGGTTACACAAAGAGTATGATGTCTACGACGGGTAAGGGATACAGACAGGCCATGTATGTCCACTCGAATACGTCTCAAGGCCTTCCAGGTGTTAGCTTGCTATCGGACGGACCCACATCCGGCGCTTGGAGGACGAACCGCAGAAATTTAAGCAGCGCAGGCCCGAACAGAAGCGCGAATTGGGGCAAAAATTATGGAACGCCGTAGCTGCCACCGTTGCCACCTATTAATGTGCAAGCTCGTCGAGTTAGCTACGAAGCCCTCCAGGACGAACAGCAACTTCCCGCTTGGAAGGCCGACGGGAGCCAATATTACTTGTCCCGTTAAAAGTGTTTCAATAGCGAAAGCTTTGACGTGCTTTTCATTTCTAAGCACGCGCACATAACCAGTGTGTGGTTGCGTGCTCACGAATTGGGAGTGAACGGAGAGGCGGCATGCACGCACAGCCGTGGGTTTCATTCACTTACTGAAGACATGTCCTTTTTGCTGCTGCGAGGTTTAAACGTGGACGTGAAATGGCGCTATGCGATATGTCTGGTATCCTCAGTCGTCAAGCAGAAGGGGTTGGTGCGTTGCACAAACAGTAAGGCCTATACGACTCGGGAGGGAAGCAGACAGCTCTGTGTTTGTCTGCTGCAATAAAGTTCGGGTCCTTCCGAATTTCATTGAGCTAATTTGCCTCGAAGTATGTCCTGTCACAAATTACAAACGAACAGGTTTTGTTTTGTGGAGTCCATGCACTGCGTTGGGCTTCGCAAGTCATCCTTCTTCACAGAGTGTAAGGGCACAGGTTTTTTTCCGGATTTATTAACGGCTGAAATACGGTGGCAATAAAACATACCTGCGATTCAAATTTCATCAGTAATATTTAACAGATTTTCAATCAAAACACTCAGTCTCGATCATTTAAAATCTTCGAATCGTGATGCCGTTTCGGTACTGTGGAATATCTGGTGCTCCGTTCTGTTTTTGTACTTCTATGTACGATCTCAATTTGGTTTTGATTTTGTAGTGTTGTGGTTCCTTCTTTCTCACAATCTCTAAGCAACACTAATAAATAAATATAATGACATGAACAACTGAATTAATAAATAAATAGGCTGTTCACCTATCGGTACTTGCGTGACGCAGGCTTTTGGATTTCTTGTGGCGGCTAGCATTTCGAACATCTCTTTTATCCACATAAAGCAGGCATGACTGCCGCGCTTTGAAGGTTATAAAATGTTGGGGAAACCAGCCCATGTTCATAGCGCTACGACAACACACTCCCCTGTGCAACGTCCTGCAGTTGGCGCAGGATTTTGTACCACATTACAAAATCTATAGCCCCCTCAATTCGGCTAAGCAAAGATTGATACTAATGCCCTAGGTTTCGTCGCGGATACGTGTAGTGCAACAAAATGGCCTTTTTTTGTCCTGACCCAGCTTTGTAACACAATTTAACTGCGCTCAGTACACAGTAGATAGGCATCGGTGTGATGCCATGAACAAAATCTTCTTCCAGTTTGCTGCCATGTGCAATTAATGAAGACGCTGGCGTATTATTTAGCACTTACGAAGTCTTCTGCCCAGGGAGAGTTTGAAGTTCATTAGTATTATTTTGTTGTTGCCTTTGTTAAAGGTATATCAGGCGCACAACTTTCCTCGCGATAGTTTTTACTGCGACGTCAGTGTAAGTGGTGATGTTTTTCTGTAGAACAGGTGCTGTTAGCAGTGTGTGTCTGAACAATAGTGCGTAGTGTGCCTGACCACGGTCAGCCGTAGATTCATCGAAGAATGCCTTTTTGCCTAAAAGAATTCAAGTGCACCGCCAATGTTTTTTCACGTCAACGCCACACTCAGGACAAACACGAATACGACTTGTATGTTCGATGAAAGGGCTTCAGAGTTGCCGCAAGCTAAATCAGCGCTATCTTTCGGGTTAGCGCGTATTGTGCTTTAAATTCTGCCAATACATTAGCCTCATGATAGCGGCTATGTTTTGGAGAATTTTCTATTCGTCATCCTCAAGTGCAATAAAAAGAGAAATAATTGTTACACTGGCTGCAGTTATTTGCACAGAGTGATTTCCTATGTTGCATCTTAAGAAGAAGGCTGTGCTGTTTAACGCTGAACGGTGCTCTGCTGTAATGCCAACATTTCAGGCAACAAAGTTCCACTGTGCGTGGTTTTCGAGGGTTGCAGAACATTGGTAGCTTTATCCCATTTACAACCTCCAGAATTTTCTATCAATTCTTCCAACTTTTCTTCCAACTTTTTTTGTAGCAAAGCCACAACCTTTATTTTAGTCCCCTGGCCTTCCCTAATAACGATACCTTGGCGATTGCATCACTGAACGGTTTTGCGGATATTTCATACGGATCCACGCAATTTGTTCAACACATGTTTACGTAGTAAACTTTCCTTCTTCCCGGTTGGGAAATACATTTTTACTCCTGGTGCAGCGCTAAATAATTTAAATGTCACAGAAAATTTCTTCCCACCTTCCTTTTGTTTTCTGCGTTGATACGAATTTCCTCCTCATCCGAAATAACAAGGAGCAGTGACAGGAAACAAGCCACCCAGGTCCTCTTTGCGCTAAACTTGATAGCAAGGCGGCAGCGTACTTGTAGCCGAAAAACCTTGGGTATTTGGGCCTTACGCTGATCGCACTCGAAACAGACCGGCAAAACCCTTGCACCGAATGAATTAGTCTGTAGAAAACAAGATTTATGGCCATGGTTGAATTACCCCCAAATTCTAGGGCCTACCAATTGCCTGCCTTCAGGGTGGACGCAGTGACAGAAGACATATGGCCAGAACGGCCATCTTCCTTAATCGGGCCTCTCCATTCCTCCTCGTTGATTCCTCCTCGTTGTGTATTTTTTGTTACTTTGATTTCGTTTTGCCGGCCGAGCTGCTTGGGTATATATTGCAGCCTAAGTGGCACGAGACCTGGCTAGCCATCGGTCACGACTTTTGCAATGTGCGCCATTCGCCGTAGGGGCCTCAGGCCATCTTGAGCTACGGATACCTAGATTTCTTCTGCTTTCGAACAATACGTTACTCCAAAACATTCAAGGCGGAGAAGGCGTTGTCCCGTGTGATGTGACAGAGATTTATGTTCTCACTTTTCAGATTCCTCTATATAATCATCTGTATAAGCCTCAGTGTTTCAGTGTGTTGTTTGATTATTATGTTAGCGTTTTCTCTGAGCTGTTGCGTTGCAAGGTACCGTTTAGCGATTGCACCACTAATATCTGCTACAGGTCTTCCGTGACAGGCAATCTGATTTTCTGTTTTTTTTCGGGTTTGCTTCTCTTTTAAAGTAGTGCACCAAATTATTTTAATACTTTTTATGGCGACGCACAGCTTCGAAAGCGCAATGATAAAGTAGTGGGTTCAGAAAGAAGACAAACTGTCCGTACTATTACCAACGCAACCTATTTTATAAAAAAAGTAACAAATTCTCTTTTTGTGTTTTTGCTGCAGCATTTTAAATCGTTCATTCGGTCCTTTTTAATGTCCAAGCTGGACAACATATTGCCCTTTACACGCGTACTGCGTGGTGATTCTCCACAGAAAAAGATTGTGTGGCTTTCGAAAAGGCTTTATTGCATTTTGCAAGATAATGCTTCTAATTCTTCCATGAAATGTAGCTGACACTGTCTGATCACTCCTGTGAGTTTGACACGGCAGTATTCACGTTGCCCTGGCTATATTGAAGGCGGTACCAGTACCACTTCTTTCTCTGCAAATAACAAAGCACATGGGCATTTGCATTTTTATTTATTTTTTATTATAGAGTAGGCAGAACAAAACATCCGACTGTGGAACCTAAAATAAATGCAGCCAGAACAGATACCCAGATAATAAATCGAAAGTTCTACGCATAATGTCATCGTTACGTTTTATATATGCCGCATCCACATCGTCGCATAATCGGATCAGCTGCCATGGCTCTTGATGGTATCGCTTGGTGTAAAGGCTCCAATTTTCTCAGGGCAACAACGTTTTCAAGACGTGTTTATTCCATAATTACCCTTTTTTCTTTATGTTGGCAGTGGGGAAGTAGATGAGTCAAAAGGGGGGGCAATCATCGCTCCTAGACTTAAGGCTAGCGTGTCCAGACATAATCTGAGATAGTTGCAAAACGTAATTTAGGGCGGCGCATTAACATTTATGACTGCAGGTAGGGTGTTGGTGGCCGAAATTGCCAGAAGCACCATAAGAACGCTGGCGCTATCATTTTGAGACCGGCGACAATGTTTAAAAAAACAGAATGGGCAGTTTCACGTTTTTATAGCGTTCGTAAATGGATTTAAGCTCATACCTACTTCTGTGTGTTTTATTCAAGCTACTTTAAAGTGTCGGCAAATTCTAAATGCGAAATACATCCTAGATGTTGCAAACAAAAATTTTTGTTGAAATATTTGTTTCAAAGTGTAACATAGCGTAATGCCCATATTTAATAATGCATATATTCTTTATTGTAATGTCATTTCGCAACATTCATAAAAGTGGCTTAGGAGCGCGTTAGAAATACTGTTCGCAGATTCTCACTAAGTAGATTTGAAGAGATCGCTGTTTGCCAAGACGATGTTTGGCCGAAACAGCACCTAGCTGCACAATGTGTTCTTCAAAGTGTAAGCATGACAGTTTGCCACTTTAAAATTTCTCTAAAATATACGCAAAAAAAGAATTCACTGGGCATGCAGTTCCAACAATAATTTTGAAGTCTGTCATGGTTTGTTGCGAAAGTGTTATGCTATGATTGAGCGCACAATTTTAATTCGAAGTTCGAAATGAACTAAACTTCGAAGTTCGAAATAATTCGAAGTTCGAAATGAACTAAACTATCAAATGTAACATCTATGAAGCTAACAATAAATCTGCCTAATCTCTCATTACGCAGAAAATTAGCTGGATCGAATATATTACACAAGATCTACATTCCAACCCAATGCTGGAGAACTAACTGCTAACTAGTCCGTCAGATATATCACTACGCACTGATCATCCATACAAGGCTAACATCCCTCAATGCCATTAAAATCTATGTTTTGTTCACTCTTTCATCCCCAAAATATCAAGAAATGCAACCATCTGCCAACCTCGATTGCCAGAATCACCGATGCGCGCGCATTTTGAACGGCCGCTGAAAGCTACCTTCGTTCCCAATAAGCAGTTGCTTCCGTTTTGTTGTCCACATACGTGCATTGCATATTTATCGTACAATTACTTCGGTGATCTTTTATGCTGATTTCTTTTTGGTGGGTGCGTTTCTTTTTCATGTGTTTGTATGTTGGCCTTGTATATCACTTCGCTTGTAATTTTGACTGCATTTTTTTTGGTCCTCTATGCAGATTTTTTGAAAGGTGAGTTTAATTGCATTGGTTCGTATGCTCGCTTTGTATTTACTTTTCGTATGATCCTGTATGTTACCATTGGCACTTTGTAATTTCTGCAAACGTTATTGTTTGCTATATCTAAACCGCATTTGTGTAACTTAGATATTCTCCCCATGAAAAATTGTTTGTTTTTTATTGCGGACGTAACCACTTCGTCCTGTAACGCCCTCCGCGCATTGCAGGTATTGAAATAATAAAAAAACATAAATCAATTTAACATCGTGTAGGTACAAATATCTCAACACACAAGTACTCAGGATGTATACAGTTTTGACATATGCACAAAGGCAAATATTCAAGCGACGCGTGCACTGACTGAATTGTGCCCGGGAAGCTCGTGATGGTGCTACAATCATCTAAGCCCGTTATGAAAAAATACCGTCCCGGTGTCGGAATCAAACCCAGTTTACTCACGTAACGAAGCCGGTCTGTCCTATTGCGCCATGGACGCGGTATTCATGAGCAAAGCATTGGAGGTGATCCTTGCGCTGCGTCGTTGGCATGAACGCTGCAGTTGCCAGGTCGCGTTGCACGCCGCGAAATTAGCGGCTAATTCGAAATGGGCGCTCTTCACACTCATCTCCCTGCTAAACGCTGCGCTGTTAGAACGCACGCTGCCGTTTATAGGTCAAGTTGCATGTCGGTGTGTGAGCGGCTTACTTGAAAGTTTCATAGTAATATTGCGTGACGGCAGGAACGCCAGCGCAAGTGAATATGTATGTGATGTCCTGGTTATTTATGTTATCAGGGGAGTTTTTCAATTATGTTCGGTTGGGTAAGGCTTTGTTACATAATTGGTTAGGGTTTTCTTGTAAGATCGGGTCAAGCTTAGTCAGTGGGTTGGGGTTGATTAGGTATGCGTTTTTGTTGACTGGTGATGGGTCTGGGTTTATTTAAGGGTTATTGATATATATTTTTTTAATTTCGGTGTGGTTTATACAAACTGGTGACGAGCTTCGCGCACACCCCTGTTCTCTCTAACAGAGGGGTTAGCTGTATCTTCTTGTTTTTTCTTCTATATACAGTGCCTTGTTTAACAAAATTGAATAACGGTGGACAAGTGGAAGTTGACATTTGCACCAGATAGTCATCAGTTTTGCTATCATATCTATGAAATGGAAATAAGTGGCGAAGAAGAAGTCATCCAATAACACAGGTATGGGTGTTCACACGCCTGCCCCCAAGGATTGGAATAAGGCAGTTTCAAAACTTAGTTTTAGCTCTGGTGGCAATGTAGAGTTTACTTTCGGTTACGGGTATATTGACATATTGAAAAACAGTGGTCTTGAACTTTCGAAGAGCATTGGTTGAATACCTCGATATGAAATAAAACAGATCGCGGGGAAAGTTTGCCATGATGGGATTGCGCTGGTTCAGGCTCCCGAGTGAAGCATTTTGGTAGTGTTTTTTGTCTCCTTGACGCGACTGCCGACTATTAAAATGGTTCCTTTTTTGCCTTTTGCTCAATTGAAAAGGAGTATTTTTCCGTGTTGCGTGGTCCCCAAACAGTCATAAATTCCCTGATTTTTTTTAAAAAGCCTCAGTTGTTCTGCACCCGTAGTAATGCAACCGTAATTGGGTGTTTGTAAATATTGCTCCGCATTGCAATAAATAGAATCCTAGCACTCATATTTTGCGAAATGTAGCCCCCTCTAGAACTTGCAGCTATGAATCGGGTTCGAGAGTTTACTTTTGGCAGGCGTTCAAGCGAATGCAATGTGGTCTCGCCTGAGCAATACCTCTATTCGGATGCTTATGTTGAACATGTAGTCTGTACAACATGGAAGTTATTAACTGTGCAAATATTACGATTCACCTAGCTTGAGCCATGATGATTTCGACAGCCATCGTGGACTTCTGCCAAGTAATCGATTGTAGAGAAGAAGCCTTAGGGCAATGAGAAATTCCCAGCGGCTGCGAGTGTCACGTGTGCTCATTGCACCAAAGATTAAGGAGGGCGCCTCCTAAAGGAGCAGCAATTAAAGGTGGCAACTGTGCTGATTCTCCCTATCAAATGTATTCAATTTGTAACGCACCAGCAGGAAATTGAAGGGAGCCTACGTAAGCTGGTTGAAACGGAAATTGTTTTCTCCGTCTTTCGGTGAACCTAATTGCTTTTCACTTTTCAAAAGAAAGCGTGCGCAGTTACTTTCTTCCATTCATTCCGTCCTGTACCATTGTGTCCGAAAGACAAAGTTTGGCATTCAGTCGTTGGAACCGCGTAATTTGTGAGTATTGTATGAATTTCTAACAACTGCATTTTAATTGTATCGTTGTCGCGTTGTTGTGGGCTTTTATCAACGTAGCAATTCAAAAGCTCCAGATAATTTCGTATGAGTCGCATCGCGATACGTATGGAACCATTGGTTGCTGCACCGTACCGGCATGTGTACCTTCATGTCATTTCATTGTCTCCTGTTACTATTCGTGCCCCTCGGGAACTCTCAGATGCCCAAGGATCGGGGGTCGGGTAGCAGCGCCAGGTGTAGGTGCCGTAGAACTACTTTTCAAGAGGTAAATCCTTGGCGTGGAGTGGTACGTTTCCACGGCAGCGTATCTGGCATTTGCAGTAGCACGCTTTGGACGCTTTGTTTAGGCTCGGAGGCCCTCCGTCACAGCAAGTCAGTTTCGTCGCACACAGTACATTTGAATCAGCTTTCTGTAGCTTTGACGAATCTTACAATCTGCTAGGGCATGCGGAAAATGTTCAGCGGAAGGGTACTGCGCAAGTTTTCCCTTAGAAGTGCATGCTGCCTGCAAGCATCAACCAAAAGCATTCTCTCCAAGCCGAGCATTGAAGGAATCGATTTTCCGTGAATAGATGGGAGGACAACAGCCAACCTTGGTCTTCCCAACAACCGTAATAAATGCAGCACCACGCCGCGCTTGCCGTTACCCCCGTGATAACGACAGCTTTGAACGAAGTAGCCTCTCTGCGGTGCGGTATTTCTTCACGACAGATCTTTCTTATGTTTGTTCGTCTTACTTTTTACCATTTTTTGCACTTTTATATTAGGAGAAATTTACAAAATAAATCCGAATATTTCGTCAGTCTAATGTGAAAGCGTTTAAAACAAGCACGCGTAAACAAATTGTTCATGGCTACCACTGTAAAATATGCGTTCATGTATTTTCAAGCGTATATGCTCTTGTATGCCCGCATTATATACTGCTCAAACAGCGCTAGAAAATAAAAAAATATTTATATAGCTTTCTGCCCAATTGAAGGGGCTGCAACATTTTAGGCTAGTCGGTCAGTGGCCTTCTCTTCCGTCTATAGTACGTCTTTCCACCCCGTCTATAAAATAAAAAGTGCGTTTAATACGAAGCTTCCCAGGCCAATTGAGGTTATCTGTGTTGCATTCAAAATAAATAGTTTTTATAAGAGAGTTCACGGGTGCCCGGCTTTCTTTTTCAGAAAATAAAAATTCAGCCCTTCGAAAGTGTGGGGACTACTGCGGCTTCATTCCTGCTCTTTGAAAAAAGAAATGATTGTTATGTCATTCTTACCAGCGAAATTCTTTCACGTTATCGCAGCTGTTTAAGAGAAAATGTGACATAATTTGAAAGTAGTAAATGCTTATATTTCGCAAAAAGAACTAGGAAAATATTCTCTATTTTCTATCAGAGCACACAGCCTTTACGGCAAGCAAAAATTCAATGCAGAAACCATTTACCCGCAATCCAGAAAATGTGATGGGAAAATCACTTTTGCCGTGCCTGTGAATGCTTAATTGAATATAACCGTATTTTCCGGCTCACTTATCTGGTAGTTGATGCAGTTTGTTGTTCGGTAGCTTATAATTCATCCAATGATGAAAAGAATATTTCAAATCATCTGGATAGTTGATCTAAAATTTAGGTTTTCAATTTACGTTCAAACCTTCCCCATTGTCAAACAAAAAAATGGTTGCAACCTATCCACAGCCATTGGTCTCAGAGAAAATCGCTTGAAGCTTTGCTCCTAAATACAACAAAGTAAATTGCGGAATAATTGGACACGTTTGGACACGTTGGACACGTTTGTTCGAAAGAAACCTACAGTACTGTTCCTTTTCGCCATTGGTTCACTTACACTGATACTAGTAACAAAAAACAAAAAGCGGCAATAGAAATCCAGCCTAGAATGCTTTTTTGCCTTCATTGGTATCTCTCTCGGAACTTTTGGTTAAACAGCGGTAGTCATAATGTAAGTCCATGTTGAAAAAAAGTCACTTTCCGAAAACCAGTGAGAAGAATGGCGCAAAAATCGAACGATGGAGAAACTGAATACTGACACGCCAAAAAGTTTAAATCTCTGTGGGCAGATGGTATAAAAAAAGTAGAAAATTGGACCCTCCCCTGGTGCGGAGTGACGACTATAAGGCAACCGTACGTTCATGGCGAAACATATCTCAAGAAGATTCTTCAGTGTTGGAAGTTCGTATGGTGCCTTTCTTGAGCGCTGGTTTAGTTTTACTCATACAAGTAACACCAAAAAGTAGTGCTGGTAAAAGGGATACAACCATGAATGCTGTTTGCTTTGATTGGTACCTTTGCCGGTTGTTTACTTAACTGGTGCCGTATGTCAAAGAAATTAGAGCGAAAAAAAAAACGCGTAAACCTATAGCAGAAAAGAAAACTGCTCAAAGGTTGGCCTGAAAAAATAAAAAAAACGAAACCAAAGCAAGTTATTCAAAGGAAGTGTTGCAGCAAAAGAATTTCTCATAAGTAACGGACCATTTCGCTTTCCAAGCACGTAACCATTTTCAACGACACCAGATATTTTTTTTATAGGTGTGCACCAACTTCCCAACAATGCGTTTAAACAGACTACCCATTCTCCGCGGCACAGCACCAGGTTGCACAGCTGCGCATGTGTCTCTTGTTGCTCAAGGCTTTAACGAACACAAACGGATTAATCAGCGTAACATCGAAGATAGTGCTAGGCTTTGCAGCAATTGCAACGACCAGTCGGGGAGTTTGTGCTGAACGAGGCCATGATGTCTCAAAGCTATTAGAGCTTCTACTCTAACAGAGCTCCGAGAATGTGGCAGTAATTCTGCCTTTTGAAGGTTTTCCTCACAAGTGCGAAGTCAGGTTCCACCTAGAAATTCTTAAACCCATTGTTCAAACGACAGCAATTGCTAAAGGCGAACCTTTCCCGTGAGGGATCCTTTGGTTGTCTTCTGCGTTTGGACTTCCAGTCGCCGACGGTTTATATTTGTCTTGTTAGGCTTTAAATTTTACTCGAACGCAGTTTGGAATTTTGATTGCTGCAATTTCGACTGTCCGTTCGCCATTTGATATCGCCCGAAGAAACCTTCCCGTTTAATTGTCGTCGTTAGGCAGAGGGATACATACGTTTTCTAATTTACGTCCATACACCCCTCTCCAATTCAAAAGTGCTTCTACCGTGGCCAACTGACGCAATCGTGTAGACGTCAGTTGCATAACGCGAGGGTCCACGTTTCGATTGCGAACACGGGAAGCGAATTTTTTCTTTCACTTCCCCCACAGTCATCATTATCGTCAGGCAAAGCTGGCTCTCCTACAGTGCGTTTCCGGCGCGACTAACCCAACCTGTGACACCTGGAAAGCTTCGCTTTAATGAACCCGTCTGTCGCGTTCGGCTGCAAATATGGCGGCTGGTGAAGACAGGAAGAGAGGCTCTCGGCTAGTTTTCCGGGTTCTCAGAAGCAATGGCTCTACTTTGCGATCGACGACGTACTCGGTTCACCAAATCTGTAGCGCAAAGTAAGAAGTGGTCGCCTTCAAGTGACCACCACCGTCAAAAAAAGCTTGGGTTAAGGCAACAGCATTTTATGTCTTTAGAAAAGTGAAAAGTGACATTTGTTGTTGCCGGTTACAACACGAATGTTAACAACAATTATCGTTACCTTAGCGATAATCATAAAAAATACCAATAATAAAAAGTAATGACAATGACTCCCACTTAACACATGTGAAGGGAACTAAGGGATCATAGCCTCGTATAACAGATAATTATTTAATAGAAAATTAAGTATTTATTTGTTAGTGATTGGTGGTAATGATTACCGAGAAAGACAATGTGAATTATATGAATCAAGATGAATTAAGGTAGAATATAATTGATTGCGTAAATTAACATTTGGGAAGTGATTGCTACTAATTATTATAACCGTGAAGGAAGGTGGAATAAAAAAATACTTGACATAGATTTCGTGCTATAGAATGACATAAGGTGAATTAATGTATATTGCCGTTTGATAGGTGAGATTAGGGTGGGTAAGGGTAAAATGTTCTGAATAAGGATACATTCATCGGGATTTCGATCGACTAAAGTGCACTTTGACGGATTAACGTGGGTTTGTGTTGAAAGTAATACCAGTGAATTTTGAAACCATAACTCTTGTATAACTATGCATTCACCCTATTGTGTTGTATAACTATGTACCAAGGATGTACTCGTTACTTTGCTTTCGTTATGAGTGATTTTATTTATAATTAAGGCCAAGCGAGGGTTTCCGTGCCACTGGCAAGCTTTCTTCAGCCACTTTTAGCCCGAACGACCTTCCAGTTTCTTCTGGAGAAAATAACGACCGCCTTATCGTATCTTAAATAAGTGAGTTTATTTAACGCCGCTTAAGCACAAAGGCGGTAAAATACCGTAGCTGCCTTGTCGGCGGGATGGACGTGCATATAAATACTAACCCTCGGAATAGTACAACCGGTAACACGACCACACCGTCGAGGGTGGGTCGGAATAAGCATCGTCATGCTCTCGCCTTTAAAACACGTAATCATACTTAGGAGTCCCGAAACCGTGTGTGCTAGCGGCTTGCTTGGACGGTCGCCGTGCGCGCGCTTAGGCTTGCATCGAGGCATCTTCGCTGACATTGACAGCATTTCGTTTGCCGCAGCCACATACTTCTTTCTTCTTGGCCGCAGCACAGTAATGAAATCGCGGGGAGACAATCCAGCAGAGCAATCGCCAGTTTGGCGTGAACAAATCATTGGGAAAAATTTGCAGGCTAAGTAAAGAATGTCGTACTGATATATTGCCGTCGACTATAACCTCTGTTTTTATGTGCGAATGCACTTCTTAAGCGACCCTGAATCACGCGTCCACCGCCGTCCGTCCGTCCACACCACATACCCACTTAGGGCGATTGGCCAAGAAGAGTTCCTAATTTCTTTAGCACATACCCACTTAGGGCGATTGGCCAAGAAGAATTCTTTCGCATCACCCGTGCATTCCCACTTCCCCATCGACGACTGCTGCTTCGCCAGGAGCGGAAGTCGGGGCGAGTACTGCGGCGTCTACCTCGTCGGTCACGTCTACGCGAACCTCGTGTCGCACGCCGTGTCCACCTCGCCGGTCAGGGACGAGTCGCCGTACAGTGCCGTCTACACCGACGCGTACTCGGGCGACGGAATCGTGGTCGTCACCCTCTACCTCGCGCCAAACATCTCGCGCGACGACGTCGTCGAATACGTGGACGCGGCGATGGAGAGTGTGGCCAGGTGCGTAAAGCCCTCGGATCGGGTCGTGGTTGTTGGGGACTTTAACGTGGACGTGCGAAAGGGCGGCGAGTGGTTGATGGAATACATGCTCGCCAACCACTCCATGACGTGCCTACCGCTAGAGGCTCCCACCACCATCAACGGCAGCTACATCGACCTGGCCTTTGCGAGGAACTGTCTGATACGCGCGGTCTTGCAACAACTCTTGACCGTACATTTCAGTGACCACAAGGCGGTCATAATGACCGTCAACTACAACGACAACACCAACAAGTGCTGAATAAAGAATACTGTCGTTTCACTTTACTTGCGTGTGTGTGTGATCTACTCGAACATACACTTTAATTCACCAAGATTTCCAGAGAACGACTAACGGGGTGTGTGAATCCCCACTTGATCACGCGGGGGTGTTAAATGCAACTAACGGGCGAATGACAACGCAGTTCAACATAACTCCCCCTCATAGCATCACCCGTGCATTCGCACTTCCCCATGCTCCCCTTCGGGGAAATGCGGGTGTTTTTTGTATCTTTCTGGCTTTGTATATCTCCGGCACAACCAGCAAGGACTTAAGTTCGTTATGAAGCGGGCGTTTTCGTTGTTCGTTTGTATGCCGCGCAGACTACCTGCTTTGATATGAAGAGTGTATCTCCGGTCGTCACTAGGACAGGCTGTTCTTCTTCCATCGCCAGCGTTCTAGATGTGACTCGACAGTTCTTGAAAGGCTAAAGCCGAAGAAGAAAGTGTCGCGAGACTAAAACCGCGGCATTTTATTCGCTGAAACCAGTTTGCGCACGTCACTCTGCTGACTTCCTTCACGTCACGTGTATTTTCTTTGATCTTTGGCAGAGCACAAGTTCGCTCCAATGAACTTTATTCTTTGAAGAAACCTGGGCCGTACATGGCACGTGAAAGTATCGCTTCCGACGGATCGTTAGTGCCGAAGGGAAAAACTGCGCTTATTTCGCCAGCAGCGATTCAAGAGCGTGAAGGTGCTAATTCGCCAGAACTAATGGCTTCAGTATTACAGCGGGTGCAGAAGCCCCAGTCAACTGCAAGGAGATTGAATCAGGCTTTCATTAGATGTTTCTTGTAGAACGCAATTAGTTTGGCTTTTTAAAAAATAACTGAGGGACATCGATTTCTTTTATCGGTTCCGCCCTTCTCATTGTACTTGCAGCACGTAGTACGCGCTCAATATTGACAAAAGCGCCGTAACGGTGTCGTGCTTTTATTTTCAGCTCCTCTAACGATGTCATTAATTGTGTCCCAAGTGGGCTATACCAGAAAAGAAGGCAATGGCAGCTTTAAGACAGACCGCCCCACGGGTGTGATTTAGGAAGACATTAATTATCTGTCGTGCATTGATTTGCTGCGAGTGTTTAACAAGATGAAGGTCATACTTCTTACCCCTTCGGGTACCTTTGTATCAGTGCATGCGAGAAGCACTCGTACAAAATAATTTTTTGAACCGAGAAAAGCATCTCCCTTCCAGTTTGTTGCGTTTGTGACGTTATTTCCAATGGGAACCACAGTTCCTGAGATTAGTTTGAAAATTGGCGCACTTCTCTTAGTTTGTATACCTGTTAGTGTGGGTGATAAGAGCTTGATTTCCTGCAATATAATTGAGAGCTCTCCTCGTAAGGAGCCGGGCGACGTGAAGTTTAATGGCTCTTTTTCAAGGTGAATGCGTGCAGTGTTAGAATAATAATATCCTGTTCGAACTTACAATCAGACTATTTCTTTCATTTCAAAGAAACTCCCGGGTGACGTGAAGCTTAAGGGCTATTTTGTAAGGTGAACGTGCGCAGTGTAAGACTGCTGAGATTTCATTCGAGTTTCCAATCGGGGCAAGTGTTTTATGTCAAATCAACTTCAGCCACTCTACCACGTGGTAGGTCATAGTTGTCGTGCAGGTGAAAACAGCGACGTTTTGTAATTCCCATTACGGCAATATTAGCGGTCAGCGGCACATACCAGCATCAACCCATGCTTGACCTACTACAACATCTCGCTGTTATCCATTGTGTTTCACGGCAGGCGACATCCGTAATACCCACTTTGCATTCCCACACATAGTTCCCTTCAATTTAGGCCTGTATTTTTATTGCGAATAAGCGATGAAAGTTGTCGGCTGGATTAACATCATTAGAGTGCCCATGGACGTGCATAACGAGTACAACAAGAAAATGCGCTTTCCAGCCTGTCAAAGGCCATGAGGATACACTCGGTAAACTTTCACTTCGGTTGTAGTGTTCCGGCTCAGTAGACGATGGTTTGCGGTGACTTCGTTTCATAGCTGGTCAGTCATTGATCAGTGATTAATGTGTTATCGCCTATAAGTCTACAGTCAAATATACGATCTCCTTGAGAGTAAACTCGCCGTGTGGTTGGTGTGCATGCCAATGAATATGCGCTTGGCGTTGAAATGGCACAGAACCACGTGTATTGTTGTTTAAGCCTGCAGGTTTAAGTCCCTCGTACCTGAATGTTTGTGGTTCGCTAGCTTACGAACTATTTCGGATAGGCAGAAACCGCTTGCCTATATTTAACCGTTTTCCAGGCACTAGGAAGCACTAAGATCCAAGCTAAGAAAAAAATGTGACTACTTATGGAATATTCGGTTTAGGCCGATTGTTTCCGAGCAAATATTTTTCAATGCGTAGTCTTGCTTTCTCCATCCCACGTAAAAGACTTCCGTAGCTTTTATTTCATACACACCAAAAATTGTTTTGTGATAAAACACACAATGGCTTTTTCTCCGAAAATAGAATATGAATTAAAATACCATTTTTCTCAAGTTTTCGACACTACTCATTCAGCTATTTTTCCGATATGAACTGATATGACTCAACATTTTTAGCGGGACAGCTCTACCCTGCCGTGATTCGCAAAGTCATTCATCGTGTCGCAAATACCTTAAGCCGCCGCAGCACAAGTGCTCTGGGTTGGAAATTACGCCACCTGATGCGCTGCGAGGGATGTCCTAGCTGCAACGCTCCGAGCCTCGCCAAGACGGTACCACGTGAATATGCGAGGCTTTATAGCTGCTTCACTGGCGTTTGATCGTTCCGTGTCACAACGAATGGCGCGCCGGAAGGGCCGTCTTTGCGTGTGCTTCAGCTCGAGCTACAGCCTGCCTGCTAGCAGCCGTAGTTTTCATAAAACACTGTGTGGAAAGACTCTGCAGAACCTGACCAAACAGATCTTTCGCTCGTGTACTGGGGCTTGCGAGTGTCAGGCCTGCTATGTTACGGAATATTTTACCAGAAGGAGATCAAAACAATTTCTTCAACATGCTGATAGACGGCCGCAATACATAGCAATCATCTTGTAAACAACATTTTGTTGTCTCAATATGACATATTTTCTAATAATGAATCATCTTGTAAAGCCTGCTTTCGAACATCAATATTTTTATGTCTAATAATTTGAACCGACGAGTAACTCGTTACTACATATTGGTCCGCGCAAAGTGGAGTGTATTTTATATAAAAAACAATGGTCCCTATTTAAAACCAAAGCTCGTGCTTTAGTTAATTAAAAGAAATTACCCGTCTGCACACTTTTTTCAGGGCAATCCCAGTGGAATTCCAAAGTGGGATGTGTAACGAGCCAACATAGCGACGCAAACCGGCAAGGCCGCAAATCATTTTTTCTAAAGTACAAGCAAAAAGAAATGCGAGACTGGTGACGGGAGTGCCATCGCAAACCATCCACGACAAACAGACAAAGAACCAACTCAGTTCTGCCGCCGCTGTACGCAATTGTGTGTAATTATTGACATTTCTCTCCTCAGTACCGGCACTAGTTCCTACTTCGTCGCGAGTGCGTCTCAAATATTGATATTCCGCGGCGTACCTCTAGTCAAACGGACCCGGGGTGTAGTTGGAACTCCGGATATTTTATTCCAGTCCACGAGACGAGAGACCGAGTTTGAGGTTCAGCTGTACATGCTTTTTAACAAAACGCAGCGTTAACGAAAAATAACGGAATAAGTAAAAAAAATGCGCTGACACAGATCTTCAGAACTGCGCAATTCTTTGTTTGAGAGCTATTATAAGGTATCTCAGGGCCATTGGGGTCATCGATACAACGCGCCCTTCATAACTTTAGCAGGAATACATTGAAGGGATAGTTTGCCAAAGTTGGGCTGCTGTGTCTAGGAAAGGCAATGTCCGAAGCCCTAGCCGAGCTTGTGTTCGGGGAACTTCTGCCTGTATGCGCCCTTACGTTAGGGAGACATTGCGTTTTTCGGATCATGAGGACCGAGCCAGACGATTACAAAGCGTATTGAATGAAACAAGAGGTGAGCCTTTGGCCTGGAGAAGGAGAAAGTAGCCGACATACGAGCCTGCCGCTGTGATCGATTTTCCGGAGTGGATCAAGAGAAAACCGAAACGTGTGTTACACGCACAGCACGCTAATGTAGGCTTACAATTCGGAATGGTTGAAATAAAGGTAAAAGACACTTTAAGTGGCACCAAAAAAACTCTGAAAAAATCTACAGTCTTCGATATCCACTCAACCTCAATTCTGAGCTCGCATCATCGTTCTACGACCTCATGTTCCAAAAACTTTAATGATTCAGCGCAAGTCACAAACCAGAAACAAAATGTTAGGATCTAGCGCACCATATTTATTATGCTCTACTTTACAGAGTAAACCGGAAGTATTAAAAATTCATATTTCACTTATGCAGTTCATACCAAGGTGAAAGAGATATAACGGAACCTTTATTTGGACGGTTTCACGACGCATTATTATGTCTCACCCTTTTTTTATTTGTTCTGCGTTGACGGGTGTTCGGTTTTCCTGTGTTTTTGTTTTAGGAAAAGATAAGCAATAACTAGGGGCGAATTCCCCTGCTCATCGTAGAGGTGGGTTTCTTCGTACCCAAAAGGGAATCCGCTGGGTGTTTCATTTTTCAGAAGAATAAAATCCTTGCAGCAATGACGAGCGGAATTAGCGCTAATTAAGAAAAAAAAAATCTGTAAACTCTATTTCAGCACCACCTTTTCCAATGAGCACGCAGAAACAGGTAACCTAGCAGGTTTCCCTTTAAACTGTGCTGCTTAAACTAAAAATCCCGTGGCCACGTGCTAGTTCTCTCCAAAATAAGGCGATTATCTTATTGGGCCAGTTCAGCGGCACAGGATGTAACCACACTGTCTGGCATTAGGTACCTTTAACGCGAACTTAACTAAAAATCACTCTTAGACCAGGCGAAAAGACGCCCCTTTTAATTATAGATGGCGCAAAATATTTAAGCCAAACAATAGAGGTTATGTTCATAACGCTCGAAACTAGATACGAGTAGTGTAACGATTGTGTTTTTAAAGGGACACTGCGCACTTCCGGAACACGCTTTCACTTTTTCCGTCACTTTTGGAAGCACTAAGCAAGCTACTCCCATCTCCAGCATGGAGCTGCACTGCTGGACGTGCTCATGGCAGCAGATGTGCTGTCCATTTCTGCTTTGCTTGTCTGGGTTTGTTTTAAAAGTGGTTTTCGTATGAGTTCATTGCTGCAACTGAAAGAGACACGGGCAATAGCCCGGGTTTCCTTCCGCGCTACCGCTGCGATGAAGTAATTCCAGCGGTCGAACGACGCCAAGACTTCAAACAAGAGAAACATATTTTGAGGAAGTTTGGAGTCATCTAATGGGTATAAAGCGGTAGGTTTTGGCTGCAGTACTTCGCCATCCCCTATTTTAGGAACTGCATATATTGATATACTACGTTGTGCAAGCATTTAGATATCGAACAAAGTTAGAAATAGTTCAAAAATTTGTTGCAATTCCCTTCAACCCTGTGCTATTGGAAATGCCCTGGCTCTACGCTTTTTCGTCCTAGACGAAAAACTAACTTTACATACGTTAGGCCGTAGGCTCAAACGTTTAAATAACTCTGCAGTGTGATTAGAAGAAAGTACTTTTTTTTTCTCAGAAGGGCTGAACAGAGTGGTTGCAGTATAGAATGGGGTTGATATCAAGATTCGACATACAGTTTGGTGAGAACTTCTCCGGTCAGCGCAGAAATACTTGTTCCACGCCCGGAGGGTTCTTCGCTACAAATGATAATTTCAGCTTCCTTTAGTGGGAATAAAATTATCGGGAATATTGTTTCTATAAAGCGAGGCTTTTTTCGCCTTTTCTCTTGGTTTTCCGGGGAATGCCGCTGATTGTGACATTTTTGCCGGGTGCATCGCTTCGCTTTATCTTACACCGGGTAACACTGGCCTCCAGTTATCTAACCCGTGGGGCCCGAACGATAACCCTATAACGCTGACCTAGCCATGCCGCGCCGGAGGGGCCGGATGGGGCAGCGAGTGGCGACACAGCGCCCGGGGAGTACCCAATTTTTGCTCACGTTTTGCACCTGAAACGTTTGACGCCGTTTGTACTTTTCTGTAAAGCGCTACAATTCACTGGGATCAACTAACCACACCCACCGAGTGTCAAAATTTAGAGCTTGACGAACGTAGAGGGAATACAGAAACGAAACCCTTAACGAGAGTTTCCTTGTCGTACTTCCAACGCGTTTACACTGCACGAAAGGTTCCTAGGAGCAGAGGCGGGAAACGGTAGAAGATGAAGCCAGTGAAACGATACCAAATGTTGGCCGTAAATGTCTGTTCTTGTCTTCCTCTGACGTTTGCAGATGTCGTTGTTATCGTAAAATTTTCAAGCGCTCCGCCTTCCTCGTTTTTTTTTTCGAAAGGGAGGATAAAATCCACAATGTATTTGTAACACAAGTTATTTTGCATCTGTCCCTGGATGTTCTAAAACACGCTTACCTCCACAAATATACAGTGCCCAACTCAACAGTGACAGCTCCAGTGCTTGTGTACAAAGCTCAAAATGCAAGACAGTGACGACAGTATGACAGCACTGTTTAGGAGAAGAACTGGAGATCTAGAAAAACTAACTGAAATGGAAAAAGAGCCATTGATCAGGCGGTACAAAGGGTACATACACTGAAGCGCAAAAAGATGTCCGGGGGAAGGAATTGATTTGTTTTTCACGTGTGATAAAAGTAGTGTCGTTTTATTTCTGAAGGACATAAGCAGATACATCCTTGAACAAAGCGAATGTGGACACAGAGGAAATAGGAAGCGGCCAACCGCCTCGACCCTCGACCCATCCGGCGCTTTGCGAACCAGCAAATGTTTGTCGAATGAGCTGCCATTACTGGCCGCTACGAAAACAGAACGTTAGTAGGAATTAGAAAAAAGCCCAGCGTTGTGTGCAAGGTACGTATTCACCGTCGTTCGCGTCGGCACGCGGAGCACAGTGCACGCTCAACTTTATACGCCATGGCCTGCCCAACACGGCGTTTAAGGCATTTAGAATGTAATGACAGCTGTGTTCTTGACTATACGGAGGCAGCAGTCAGACGGGGCGAGAAGACCGTCTTTATTGGTCACAGAATGTTAGCTGAAGGTAACTCTAAAGGTTAGGCGCGGCTCTTTTTATAGCGATAGCCACATCAGAGAACAGGAGTGGTATTCAGGTGTTTGTCCCTTTTGTGTCCGTTTCAACAATGTCCGTTTTAAGCGAGTCCTGATTTACTAAAAGCGGAGAGCCGGAGGTGATGTAACGCAAGCGAAACAGAACTAGTTCGCGGATTCTCCCAGCAGACAATTTGAATTCGAAAAAACGAAGGTCAATCATGAATTCTCTATTTATTGCCGCGTTGTTGGCTTTCCGGAGGGACAAGTGGTGAAAAAATAATGTAAACGCATTCAAAATGCCTGCAGAAGCATTTCCATCTCTCGAAGAGGACTTTGCGGTGCCTTTGCTCCGAGATCTGGTATGAAATTGGCCAGCTGCAACGTGGGCTCTTTGTCGATGGCCAAGTGATATGTCCCCTTTGTTTCTTCGCTACCGGTGGCTTTCATGCAGCAGTCGCCACTGAAGAAACGATATCGCTGTCGCAACTCCTTGCGTAAGCCGGGGTATCCCTGTCGTTGCCATCACGCAGTGAAATAAACGGTCGTCTATTAGCTCAATAGCTGTAGAGCCGACAACCACAAACACGCAAGCATTCGGCATGAAAGTTATAGCAGTTTATTGGTACTTGACGATTACAAATACCATATTAACATTCGTAGGTTTCACGCACACAGTTACGCCGCCAAGAAACGAAAATCTTCACCACTTACACATTTTTTCACTTGTAGAGCACAACGGAAATGTCAACGATGTAACGCACCCTTCGAGGTTCTTGTAAAAGGTCGCGTGAGCATGCGGAAAGTACGTCGAGGCCGAAATATGTAACGGATGGGCTATTTTGATGCAGGGTCATTGTCATCAACCTCAAAACCGGAAACAAGAAAAAAAAACTGAGGTGCCGTACCATTGTTTACACTTTACTATCACAGGAAACAGGTGGCTGCAGCTGCCATATTTGGATATTTGTCCCATTGCGGTTAAAACTTTCAACGTCATCACAGAAAAATCTCGACGCGTTTAGATTTTCAAAACACGTTTAATAAACACATAAGTGATAGTTTTACATGATTTCAGTTCATTAAAATGCGTTTGCAAAAACAGTCACTGTTTATCAAAGGCCCTCTGTTTAACCAAAAATACGCCACGAAGAAAGGGACGCAAAAGTAGTGTTTTTATAACGAACAGTTACGACAATGCCGCTCAGGGGAGATAATATCACTGACGAAGCGCGCGCACGCGCTGGGAGCCGCGGAAGAAACAACCCAACACCCCTTCCCAACATCAACAATACTTGTGGTCCAGTTTCGCTACTTCTCAAAATTTCACTCAAAATTTTAGCATTTTTTTTTTCTATGAAGCTTGGCCATCGAAAAGGAATTACAAGCATGCCTTTGCTCAAAACGGCGAATTTCTCTGTCTCTTTTTCGAACGCTGAAATCCATTTGGCGCCGTTTCTGGCTATTTTCGGCAATTTCGTGGCGTTTTTTTGTTCCTAGGACCTGGTAACCCTTCTAACAGAGTTGCGTCTGACACTCTTCATACTTACTTTGGGAAGAACTTACAATATTCCCCAAAACTGACGCGGAGCACCGCACGAGAAAATAACACTCCATAAATTACAAAAGAAACGTGCAGACACTGGGTCCTGTGAGATAAGGTCATTGTCGGCTTGTGCGTGAAGCGAGAAGCTGGCCCATGCAGCTAACAAAAACTAAAACTTCAAGTAGCAAAAATAACTCGTTTAGAAAATTCTGAAAATCTCAAACAATTTGGAACATGCAACGTGGGCCGCCAAGCCATATGGTTGAGATTACATAAATACCGAAATACCCATCGTGATCTTCAGAAAAATGAGATAACTGTTGAAACTTGCGCGAGCCTTAGTTTAAGTAAGGGATACTAATAGCAGGGCCGGCAGAGTAGTGTTGGTGGTCTCGATATCTGATATGATGAGGGTGATAAAACGTGTCTTTCCCTGCCAATACGTGTGAAAGGTCTGGTGCATATGTGATGTTAGGCTACAACGTGCTTTCGTAGTATTCGCGCCTATTTTACTGTATGCCCGGCGATCGTCAATTACCACCTGAACACGTCAAAATCAACCAGCAAACTTACACAGGACGTCGCATGGTACACCCGCAAGTATTGTAGGAATACACAATGTATTAAGGCGAAAGCCAGAAGTACCTTACTCGGCGAAAAGCCGTCGTCCTTGTTTTTTTACGGTCAACAAACTGGCCAATCCTGTGAAGAATAAATAAACACATCTGCGATACACTAGGATTTGAACCGGGGTCTCCACAGTAACAGCACAATGCGCTACCACTATGCTTCCTCGCACCTTGTCAGCGGCAGAAGAAAAGTTGTCATTTCACTGTTTTTTAGCACGTAACCTCTGAGGGTGTCGACAAGGAGTGAGGTGTTTTGTGGAGTGAATTCGCACACAAATCCTTCACAAAATTCGCGACCCTACTATAGAAACCCGAATGTAAAACAGTGTGTGCAGCATCACACCTGAACGTGAGGGCGTGTGAGTAGAACAAGTGCGCATTTGCCACTACAAACCCTCATTCTAGGGAAGCTGTGGTGTTGTGTCCTAATACGAAATTAAGCAAACCGGAAAAAGATACTGAAACACGCTGTAGCAGAAAAGAAGCCTACCTAAGTAATCTGTGCCAAACGACGGCACAACAATCTTGAGCAAATGGTCGAATATGCGATGTAGCTGCAAAGAAGTTTATCGGTATTGCAGGGTTTATCGGCATTCCCCGTCGAAGCAAGAAGGCACACTTCAGTTTCCGGAGAATTTTCGTGCATAAATCTAACCTCCCCTTACTATGGTGTACGCTTTGTCAGCGCAAAAATTAGCCGCTTTTTAGCCTTGCCCAATACTGTCACAATGCACGTCTTGATGGAGCGTTTCTGTGAACCGTTCAAAAGACACGACATAAATGATAGAAATCACGGGTGCATTGCAATGTTTGCCCAAATCTGTTCAACCGAAACTAAAAGATACTGCAGTGTGGGTACCGCTTTTTCTGTATGCGCTTGGCTTCATCGATGTTCCACGCCTGCCATCGCTCCGGGCGGTCAATATACCGGCGGGGTCATTCTCGTTAATGATAGGTCCTGACCTAGAGCCGAGATAGGACACGTTCGCAGGCCTAGCCACGTGGCAAAAAAGGTTCCGGTTGGGGCTTCCGGTGTGGCTGGCGGTTTGATTTTGTTGAGACACGGGTTCCGCTGTGAGGAAATGAAGGGTGCTACTTTCTTATCTTGCTGTTATTTGTTTATTGCTGCAGTAGAGCACTCAAGAGTGACTGAGCGCTGCCCTGGTCAATATTGCTCTAGAGTCAGGGGAAGGGCCTTGTTGATACGTCGCTCTTTGCGGTTTGGGCAACATTTTCACTACCACAAAGGAAAAGAAAGTTACGACCACATACGTATTCCCTCCTCACACACTCTCTTTTATGTCGTGTGCGGCGATGAACTCAATCTTTTTAGGTTGCTTGCTGTTTTGCTCACTTTATCATCTCTGGCCTTCCTTAATGTTCTCTTTTTTGGTTTTTATTTGTCTCTTGTTTTTCTCAAGTTCTAATGCCGTGTTTATTTTCGATTACCCGCACTTTTTATTGGCCTATGCTCCAGAGGAAAGTGTAAGAACTTATATGAATGTATGCAAGTAATGAGAAGAACTCTTCGAGGGTACTTTCCAGCTCCGCCTTACTGATCGACAGCATCATTTTTCGAATAGGCAAGAAATAAGTTGCAATAAAATAAGCCAACATCACATGTACACTTTTAAAAAACATCATTTGCAATAACACAGCAATATTTACCAGGTGTATTGCGAAACATATGCTTTTTTGGCGTAGATAGTTTGCAGCGATAGCATTTGTCTATGACTACTGGTAGTTTGCACACCAAGCACGCATAACAATCTGTTAATTCAACAAAGAGCTCTTATAGGGTGTCCCGTAATTTTTATTCTCATAGAATCTATAGTTGTCATTGTGAAAGTACCAGAAATTGTTAGCTAACATGGGCATAGGGTAAGTTATGGTAAATAAGTAAAACAATGGACCTATATTGGCGTTCCTTGTTGGTAACATGTTCGCCTAACCAATCTGGATATGCTGTGACTTTCTCTTATTTTTTCGGGAACAATAATTCTGGTTATTTAAAACGGGTACCGCATTATTGCTTCAAAAGAGGGCCTTCAATTGGCGTTTGCTACAAAGTGTACCCACATAACACCGGACAACTTAATGACTATCCTATAAGTTCATCCAATCAAGGTATGGGTCAAAGATACTTTCAGATTTTAAAAAGATCAATTTTCGGAAATAAAGAGCTATTTCTTGATACGATTTCTGCAGTTTTTTAACGTGACACAAACAAACCGTTCGGGTTTTGTTCCTTTAGGCTGTATAACGTACAAAGTAAAAAGAAGCACTGGAGCTCGTTAGATCCGCTCATAAATTCAGGGTTTCATCATATACAACAGCACGGCGTTTACTTTTGAGTGCCAAGAAGCTCAAGAGGGTTTGTTAATGTTAGGACTTCAAATATCTTCACTTCTCCAGGTATGTTTTTTTTTCATCGTATTAGTAGTAGAGGCTGACATGGGAACATGTTACTTTTACCACCCAATTTTCGCTTACTGCTCGATTGTCCATCCTGGATAGGCTCAGTTTATCGCCCAAGAGCAATAACCCGCTTGATGCCGAGCGCAGCGGACAGCTGATACAGTTTCCGCCTATGCATTCTAAGTTTAAAACTACCAATATGCAATAAGACGTTCTTCAGAGAACAGAAATATTCAGAATTGCTGATTGTACTGGCTACAGATAGCCAAAAGAACGCTGTCACTTTGTAGTAGATTGCATCTTGCAACAGCTAAAAATTTTTATTGGTTTGTCACACTCATGTTCCCAGCCATGCGCAGATATCTTTCCTTGTTTTCCCGAGACGGCCACCTTTCTTCGCGTTATTAGCATCATCGGAGAAGACGTAACAGGAAAGAAATTTTTGTCGGCCTGCAGTATAGCAGAAGGGCATATCCAAGACTCATTTTTATGCACACAAGCAGTATGTTTATGCTACGTGGGATAGAGTTATCTCGAGCTTGAAGGTTGGGACGACTGTGTTTTGTGTCGTACAATCAAATTTATCTTGTGGTACCGGTCACGCTTGTAGGTATGAAGAGCCATATTTCACAGGGAACAAAGTTATTGGCAGAGAGGGCACATTGTATCACCTTAGTGGTTCAAACAGGATCCGAGATTGACATGGTATGCTGAAAGCCGATAGCACCTGGACAACTCCGAGTTACAAAATGTTGCTCAAAGGCACAAGAAGCTGCCTAAATCTAGAGCCCCGGTAAGGTAGTAAAAAACTAAATATTTTTGAAAGAGGTGGAGAGTCCCGCGTTAGTACCCAGAAAGGAGTAGCCAAATAGTGCCCGTCAAACTATTGAACAAAACCAAAGAGCAGCAAAACCAACGTAATTGTGTATGGCGTCTAAATACCTCAGACGCAATATGTCGCTTCCGTAACAGACAAAAATTGAAGCGTCCAGTGGCCTAAACTTGAAATACGGAGTGAGCTAGTGGTTTTTTTAGAACAGTCAGTGGACTCTTGTAAGAACCTGAGCGTAAAATGGGCGAACTGATGCCGCCCTTTAAGGAACCCCCTTATGGAAACTTCTGTCCCATACATGCAGTGAATATATACATGCCATTAAAATATCCGGCCCCAAGCTGAACTGACTATTCAACACACATACATGCATTATGTGTCATAAAGAAACCCAGTACATGAGTGATCCGGAACAGACACATTTGGGTGCTTCCATGTCGGCTGATAGCAACGTAGCACAAAATGCGGACATTTAAGAATATTGAACAGCCCTCATTTTAAGACGCCCCTGACCATAAAGTACCGAAATACTATAAAGACAACATAACTGATAATGTACATTCGCTGTCGACGACATAAGACTTCAACACGGAGACAGGTATTTAGAATAAATCTGCGAGTTTGAACTTTATAATAAGACAGACATTCGTATTAATCTGGTAAATCGTACAAGCGCCAACAAACATTGATAGTATGTGTAGGTTTTATATAAAGCAGTAAATATTTTTTCATCGCTAAACTGGAAAGAACATGTTCAATACTGGCTTTTATAAGCACCGGCCGCCAAAGGTACTCACCGTGCAATCAGACGTCTCAAGCTTTACCCAACTGTTTTAGGTGAATATATCGGTTTCTGCCTACGCTGTATAAATGTTTCAGCAGCGGACGCACTCAAGCAAAAAATCTGTAAGTAAAAAAGCTACGCCAACCCTGAGATGGGGTATATAGAAATGTATCAAAATTCTTCTAGTCTAAATATTATAGCTGTCTCTTCTGTTATATAATGCTACGGTCAGCAGAATTGCTCGAAGTTTTGTGGTTGCATTGACTCGGTAACCTTATGTTCGCATGTGCACTGATATTGTGACTAGATAAGCTTTCAGGGTATGGGAACTCTTTTCTGTTATTGGTCCATGCCGCCACCGTGTTGATTGGTGAGTTCGCGTCCCGTGACGTTTGTTTGCAGTGCGACAATTAACGGGCGCTGTTATACTGCTGTTTCTGCAATTTGGTCCATCAACTGTGATAATCTTAGTTTGCCCTCTCGGCTCAGGGGGTGCACGCGACTGGCGTCGTTCCGAACGCGAGTAGAAGAATGTCCGAATAGACGTTTGTCCGAAGATGCCGTTTTGCTGCTTCGTAGTGTTGCTTATAAATAAATTCATCACAGTTTGCGGTGAGGCCGCAGAAGCGGCGGTATGCAAACACTGATAAACACCAAAATGGACATCGTTGCTTGCTTGCGTGCCTCCGTGACAGTACCCAGTATCTTATCTGGTGACACTAGTGGATACCATATTTACTGGTGTATATGTCGATATACATGCAAATACTAGTAGCCATCGGGACGTGTTCACACGCTCGTATAGTAATCCGCATCAGCCCCTGCCAAGAACGAAGCAGACATTTCGACGTATCTTTAATGCGCGCAGTTTCCCGCACTGCGCTGCTACGCTTTCTACCATTTATGGTGAAAAAGTGTTTTACAGTTATTACGCAAATAACTGCTTCGTAGGCGACAACGGCCACCATTTTTCGCCTAAGATTTCCCCTTTCGAGGACAGTTTCTCTCGATCGGCATCTATAGGCGTCCACTTAATTTCGGCGATGGTTATATAAAAACGAAATACTTTCTGATATCAAACTTCTCGATCACCCCAGCACATGTACAAATAGCATTACTTTGAGCGTGCTGAATAAAAATTCATGTTAAGTCATACCCCGCACCTAAAAGTCTCAGAAATATGTAGCAGAGCTGCACAAGCAATGCATTGCATAGGTTTCGATGCATTTTGCTTTGGGGGAAGCAAGCAAACCAAGAAAACAAATAACTGATGCCGCTGTATTGGTAGAGCATGCATAGTCTCCTTGATCGTGAGCCCCCCCCGCCCCCCCATTTTATCACTAAAACCAACTATAAACTGACAACTAACAACTTCGTGCTTTTAGACGTTATGGTGTGGGCTCCAAAAATGATCAGCAACGTGTATATTTCGACCGTTTTTAATTCCTGTAATGTTATAACACACAGCTTGATTTGTGTCCACTGTTTGAAGCCTTCATATATGTTTGTTTGTTCCAGAGCTAGTCAAAGAAGGCTTATCCGCGTGAGTTACCTAATATTACACCACGCTTACGCAAAAAACTCCTATATATGAAAATACCACACAAACTCGTAAGATATAAAGATGTCGTTCGTCAGCAGCTTGTAATGCACAAGCGCTACATACACTACTGCAATGCGCTGTAACAAACGTAAAACGACAAAACAAAATTTAAATTCTAAATCACGTGTACACGTTTTAGCTTGGCAACTTTTCGCATGCGTTTAGTCGTGAACGTGTCCGTTCCATACAATTTACTCCGGCGTGATAACGGCAGCCACCCACAAAGGCGTCATTAGTCGCTTCCGCGTTATGGGGTGCTATAAGAGTTTAATGTAATGCTCGTAATAAACACTATACTGCAGAACTTCCGAAGAGTCCTTTATTCACTTTGTATGACGGTCACTGCATTTCGAGAGAGTTAAAAGTTTTAAAGATTCGACCGTTCCCGCCTTGAGGCCCTAATGGTGCCGTTTTTGAGGCCTTTGTGTGTGTTTATTTAAAGCCCACAAAGCTCACGATAATATTAAAAGCGACGCAGAGGGTCACTGTGATATAGGAAGTTCGTGCCATTACGTTTCATAGTATTGACCATAGAAAAAATTTTGAGGAGGACTGATATTCACTTGACGGAGATTGTGTAAAGTACGAGTGTCTCGGCATTGTGAAATACGATTCTGGTTGAAATGAGGGTGGCTTTTGAACCTAAAGCTGCGTGAAACATGCATGTCTAAGTTCGACAAAAAAGAAACGGATGTTCTGAAATGGGCTACATTACTATTAAGACAAACGTATGTGTATCTGTTGATGTACCATTCCTCATTGAACACTTGGCGAACCTGGTTTTACAATATACTGTAGGTGACAAAATGAATATCTTCGCATCTGGTTAAAATATTGTAACGTGAAACTTGAAAAAATTATTGTTTCCGCAATTCCTAGCTCTGCTCTTAACACTAGATGGAGTATGGTAAAAAGGCCACTTTTTTTCTTTTCCTCCGGGTTGACGCAGATATGTAAGAGAGAAGGGCAAACATTTTCTTTTATTTGTGTAACTGGCTATCATGAAGTTACAAAGAAGCTTGTTCTGAAGTCGGTCACGTGAGAAAATTTTGAAGTGGAGTTCTAAAAAGAGCTTTCCCTAGTTAGTGGTAAAGTCAGTAAGTGGTGGTGCTGCAAAGTTATGTACCTCTGGTGTTGGTCTGCATCACAAACATTATGTGGGGTGGATATCCTCCGCACCAAACTACAGTGGAGGCCTTTGTTAGCTTTCATGGCGTGGAGGCCCATCTTCCCAACCCGTGTTTTTCCAGCAAACGTACGGATGGAAGGAAGTGGGATTCCTGTGCACCACCTGCTAACTATATTGTTTGAAAGAGACCTCGTGACCAGATCATGACCATCTTTCTTCATTGGTACACATAACGTTCCCTCAAAGAACGGTCCAACAAAAACGCGCGCCAAAGCTAGCGTAGAATTTTGTGGCCTGACTCAGACATTTAATCCTGGAAATGATTTTCTCTGTTTATAATACTACTTTTTTTCGTTCACATTTGTAATAATTTCCCGGGCTATTATTTAATAACCAAATGAGATCGAGCAATGAAACATGGCGAAAGCACAGCTAACCTTAGTTAGCCCCTGAAACTTTTTTTCATAAATAATGTTTTCTGTCCGATCTGAGCAGTGTCATATCGATTTATAGCGCTCAGAGCAGGAGAGAAACTCTAACCTTACCACGACCGTTTCTGCAACGACCCATTACTCTTTCCACGCGAGGAAATTTGGTGCAGATGGGAGCAGCGGCCCATGCGATGCATTCGTGCATGCTTGCTTTGTTCCCAGTACGAGTCATCGTCCACTACCCAATTACGATGGCGGCACACTTGTCTGAAACGACTACCCTTCGAGGGGCTTCATATCGCTACCGCGACAGAGCAGGCCTTTTAGTTTCAGGCGACATTGGTACCCATACACCATGACAGGGCGTGCATGAAGAGGGGATATATAGTAACCAACGAGCGATGTAAATTCCTAAAGGAGCCATAAAGACAAAATACAAGTTTGTTTGATTCGAAAGATTTCGTGTTTTATAGTGTCCCCAGCGCTTGTGCGGCAGTAAATGATGCCGTATACTCACTGAGAAATTAATCAATTTAGGTTAAAAATTTGATTATCTCACTAAATCGTGTGTTTTGGTGACGTCTACAATGAAGTCATAACGGCGCCATTCGGCTCTACAGCCTTGCTTGCCGTCAAACCTCCCAGATGGCGCTAGCATACTCTGCACTCCGCCGATGCTTTTGGTTGGACCGTAGTTATACCTGGCTTGTTTTTGTTACGGTATAAAGTAATCGCTTCTTGAAACAGGGGTTATTCTTGACAAACAGGGTCACTTAAGGCAACGTCGCTTACGCCGATAGGCCACCGTCGTATAGAAAACTCCAAAGGGTCGGACTGCTGTGCAGCTAAATCGAGCACAGTGAGCCCAGCAACAGAAGCGCGCATGTACCCCTTACTGCTGTAAAATGGATATGCATTATATTCAGGCGCAGTTAGCTCGTTTGGCAAGCTTATAAGCTCTGCCTAATACGCGTTCGCATTTGCCGGCTTCCGCTTATCGCAGAGCAGTCTGGTATGACATCATAGGTTCTGTTGCGGGAAATGAGCTGGTCGGTCGCATGGCCACTCCTTTTATTCCTAATTATATAGCTTATTTGAGCGAAGTTTACGTCAAAAGTGGTGTGAGTATGATCCTCACGAGGCAATATTTTGAATGAACAAAACTTGTGTTTTGTTTTCATGGCTCCTTTAAGGGAGACGTAAGGACGGGAGTGCGCAAGCACTGAAAGGATGGGAAGACCAAATTTGTAGAGCACCCCTTCACCAAGGATATTGATTGATTTGTTCAGTAAAGATTTTAGCTAAATGTTTATTTGTTTTGCTCTTCAGTGGGAGAACTTGGGTGATGTAATGTCTTCCCTTCGCGTATACATCCACGTTCAAACTGTAGCTCTGCGTGACCATCTCCTTTTATTGTGGCCACTATATACAAGAATGCCTACAGGACGTAGTTCAGCGCGCATAGTATTCAGTCATGTGAACGTTGTGCCGTGATTTTTTCAACGATGTGTAAACGCTTGTCTCCGTGTGCATTTTTTATTTATTCGTTGTGCGGCAATGTTTTTCATCGTACTGTGGTTTACAAAACGCAAATAGTTGTTATGTGCCCAATTGTCTGCAGCGGACGTTAAACATGTCATGTGCGTATATTTCTTCGCAGGTATGCGCTTTGCCTGTTGAGAGAACTCTTTCTTCTTTTTCTTTGACAAAGATTGCGCATGCGTTTCCCGTTTTTTCTTCTTTCTGGGTTGTGTTTTTTATTATGTATCCTGTCAACTATTGCGTCCTTGATGTAAACTTGCATTCCCACTCCTACCGAATGCCTTGCGCACAGGCTCGCAGTATTCTAAAAACTGTGGCAGCAAGAGGCAATGACAACGCAGAGCCGCAGGACAACACATTTATTTAGAATAGTAGGCAGCAGCTGACGGGCCAGCGGGAGCTATGCCTGCGAACGGTAGGAGTTCCTAGGGGCTCTGATTGCTCGCGCCAAGAGGCTCGCGCACTGAGCCTCGGAGTGGTGCTTAGTGGTCTTCGGCAACGCTGCTGCAAAATAAATAAATAAAAATAAATAAATATGCAACCAAACGTACATTCATTGACGCATCTGTCTGTCTGTCTGTCTGTCTGTCTGTCTGTCTGTCTGTCTGTCTGTCTGTCTGTCTGTCTGTCTGTCTGTCTGTCTGTCTGTCTGTCTGTCTGTCTGTCTGTCTGTCTGTCTGTCTGTCTGCCTGCCTGCCTGCCTGCCTGCCTGCCTGCCTGCCTGCCTGCTTGTCTGACTGCCTGCCTTTCCCTCTTTGTGCATAATGTTCTCTGCCCCCTACCCTGACCTCAATAAGACCCAGAAGTCCATACTTGACACCATCATCCGAAAGGCCACCAAACAAGCCCTAGGCATACCAATATACTCGTCGACCCAGCGCCTGCAGGCCGTGGGCATGCACAAAACAGTTGACGAGCTCATCGTGGCCCATCTATCCAACCAGAGTCTCCGCCTGAGCCAAAAAATCTACTGCCGCGCGTTGCTCCACAAGGTAGGCTGGCCCAAGGAACAAGGAACGATAAAGGCCCCCATATCAACAGAGGGTTAGAGGTCTATAAATACTAAGCCCCAACCCCGGAACATGGCTCCGGGTAAGGATGACAGACGGAGACAAGCTCGTGCCAAGGCGATGTCCCAGCGATTACATCAAAATACCGGAGTGCTCTACGTGAATGCCTTACTTGCGAAAAGAAGCAACAGCGTGACGGTGCTGGTCACCGACGAAGAACGGCTGGTCACCAGCGCTGCGGTGAAGACCGAGGACCCAACGACGGCCGAGGAGGTGGACATACGCCTGCGCTCGTCCAACCGGGCGTCGATACAGTGGTTACTGGCTCGAAAAAAGTGTACGGCGGCTTTAGGAAAGGGTTGACCTCCTCAGAGGCAGCCGCAACTATGTCCAAGAGTGAGCACCGGGGCGAGCCATAGAGATCACGTGGGTGCCTGCCCATACAAAGGTGGCCGGCAACGTTATCACCGACTACCACGCCGAGCAATGACCCTCCGGGCAGGGCAGGACACAAGCACCCCAACCCCGATACTCACATATAAACAGATTACACACGAGTACAGAGAATAGCGGTGTACCCTCACGGAGCCGCATCGCGCCCTGACCAGGGACCAGCAAACGAGAATCTGGCGAATTCACGCGGGGTCGCTTGCGCACCCGGTTCTGCTACCCGAATTCTATCTAGAACAAAAGGAGGACAAATGCCTATTCTGCGCAGAGAACGTTGGCACTCTTGCACACATTATCGCAGAGTGACCTAAACTCAGGAAACCCATACGTCCCACTACCATTTCCCCCAACATCACTTCACGAGAGATGGGAGAACTTGCGGTCCGGCCCCACCCGGCCGACTCAGCTTGCACTGGCGGCCGGGGGCCAGTAGTTGCTAGCCGTATACCGGTCCCGAGACAAGGGAAGCGCCCCGTCCGGTGTCTGAAGACACCGTCATTTTTAGCTCAAAATAAAGTTTCTTCTACTATAACTACAACTGTTTGTCGGTCGGTCTGTATATCTGTCACTGCATCTGTCTTTCATCTTTCTTGCGCGTCCAGAGACCTTCCATCCATTTTCTCTCTCTCTGTTCATTTCCCTGTCACTTCATCTCAGCAGGACGGATAGATGACTGATTCTCCGTTTCTCGTTTCTTCAACGGTTTCTCAGTCTATCCGTCCATCCATCCTGCCGTCCACCAACCGCCCCTTAGCCCACCTCTCCATCCATCCATCTCTCCATCCATCCATCCATCCATCCATCCATCCATCCATCCATCCATCCATCCATCCATCCATCCATCCATCCATCCATCCATCCATCCATCCATCCATCCATCCGTCCGTCCGTCCGTCCGTCCGTCCGTCTGTCCCTCCGTCCGTCCGTGCATCCGTTCGTTGGTCCCCCTGTTCATCTGGTCGGTGGCCGCCGGAGACGGGACTACACGCGAAGGCTGGCCCGCAGGAAAGGAAGAAGAGAGCAACGGGGAAGTGGCTGTTTCGGCATTTTCTACTCACTCGAAAGGCAACGCAAAACAATCGGCGTTGAACAACGCATTACCAAGAAGCAGGGGGACTACGTCATTGTAAAGGCAACAAAACATATTCCGGCTGAATAACGCAACCAAGAAAGCCCAAGCTCTCTACTTCTAGGCAAATAAAGTTCTCTATCTCTCTCTTTCGCTCTCTCTCTCTCTCTCTCTCTCTCTCTCTCTCTCTCTCTCTCTCTCTATCTCACTAAAATACTACCTTAAAGACAACCTATTTATATAAATTATCACATCTGTTGAGTTTAAGCAATAAAGGTGATACCTAGTAGTAATCTTTGTTCCCGGAACCATTTCCTCGGCCATTTTTTGCGATAGAATCCTTTTCGTTCTCTGTTTTCTCTTAATCAAATAAGCTCTCTTATCTGGAGCCATTTCAAAAGTCAAACAAAAAATAGCCCAGTGCACCAGTAATTGCAAATTTATGGATGATCAAAGTACAGCAGCAGTAAGTAGGCCAGAACCAGCTATTAAAATAATGAGCTGTAGAGAACCAGATAAATGCGTTACAAGTGTTTAAAAATCGCCGCTGTCTAACATGGTCGTCCACCGGAACATTTAACTAAAGCGAGCAAGCGTTCTGGGCTCAGTCGTTTTTGCAAGAAAGAACTTTTGATAATAGTGGCTGAATCCGGGGTCAGCTGGGACCAGCATGTGAAAAGCTTTACACAGTGGAAAAATGGCGTTACAAAAACGACCTTTTTAAATCAACTCAAAGCACTTGTAAAGTGCTTCGAGTCTTACGACTAAAGCGGCGGGCAGACATCTCCTTTATATCAAAATATACGACCGTAATTCAGCTGAAATGAGGCATATCCTTTCCGGTGGAGGAGCGCACAGCACTCTCAGTGTCGCATAATTTTGAGGGAAGTAATTTTCGGGAGCGAAACTGCAGAGAAGATAACCCATGACATAATGAAGACAAGAATGAAGACCCTTACATCCGATAATATCCTGACAACTGCACCGACCCCCGTGTCTCACAGCTCAACTTTCAGAGGCTCAACTTTTGGTGGTTATCAACATTGTTCAGCGAAAGGAAACTTGAGAGGAGTACAATTACTGACTAGCAACCATTTTCATGAGGTGCTAATTCAATTGGTACGTCTAAAACTTGAAAAAAATTTAAATGTAGCGCTAGAAATTTCTGCGTTGGTGGATGAACCACTTTTCGGTTGTGTAAGCTTTGTAACAATAAAACTCTCGCCTTAGACTGTTCGCAGAAGTTGTTTAGCTTTGCGACTTCAACAAAATTCAAAATCCCCGAAAAAGCGTTTAACTAAAATGTCCAAACGTGGCCCTACGACAATGCTGTGGGTATGCAATGCAGTGTCTGTTCTGGGACGGGAATGAATTGAAAGAAACGATTATATTCGTTAACCAATACGCCCCTGCAGGTACGTGCGTGTCGGTGGTTATGGAACGCTCTGAGTTCGGCGCTACCACGAAGCGCAAAATGGAATGGCAATTCACCTCTGTGGTATTCGGCGACCGCTCTTGTCGCGCTCAACTTAAGTTAGCCCTATCATTGACCTGGCAAACGACATACCAAGCAATATCAAACGAATGGGATATTATGCTGCGAGTTCCGAAGAACAGGGTTAGAAATCCAAGATTGGCGTTAACGTACAAGTTTGTCCGGAACCTATATTCTCACGCCCTAACTATGTGCCCAGCAACGTCCAACTGGTACATTTAACGGCAGGTACTGCTAAGTAGTTATGCCTGAAAGTTTTTCGTTAGGCCTAACGGCACGCATTCCCATATCATAAAGCAGCCCCCTCACTCTGATGCACAAGCACGAAACAAAACCTAGGGGAGTGACATCAGGGCTTGTGTGAAAGTAGAAAAAAAGATAAGCGGTGTCTTGAGTGGCCTTCACCGGCACCCCAGATCAGCGTTGTAAGCATGGCTACAGTGCTCACCGACGGCACTGGGATTTTAAGGGTGGACTGGCGTGGTGTGAAAGGTCTGGTGAAATGTTTAGCGGTTACGACTTAGCTTACAGATGCAAAGGGTTGAGGAATTATTTTCGTGATGTAGGTCAGTATTTAGCTTGTGAGCATTTATTTTATTGGTTCTGTTGAACGCCTTAAGTTCGGTTAGGTTAGATTGGGGTACGTCCCGCTACGTTAGAGTAAGTTAGGTTACGTTGGGTTGAGTAACCCATAGCGTTTTTTGAGTAGCCAATATATAAACATGTGGGAGTTCAAAGTACTGCCCTACGTGGTGTCCTATATGATATCATGACCGTACGTCAATTCAGGAATGCGCTTATCGTGAAGGTTGATGGGAGTGTTGACTCGGCAAAAATGACATCCAGCCTCGAGAGAAAATTCTCTTGATTTTGTGTGTGTTCAGCAGATTGATGATAACTTTGGGACTTGGTGCTCCGGGAATAAAACGAACCTAAAAATTCCGGAGGTAAGGCTGCATAAAGTAAACTCAGTAAAGCTAAAACCCTGGGCATGTGCTGTGTGTCTGTGTATGTGTATTTGTCTGGAAAGTGTCTCAGCTTTTGTCCCGACTTTTACTTGGAAATGTCGGGAAAGAAAAAGGTAATATTGTTACTCAGATTTTAAGTAACCTGTCAGGTGTACTTTTTCTCGTGAGTAAGGCTCTTTGAGCGTATAAATTTCGTATTTAGGTCAAAACGCACGAAACGCAATCCTGGCTGGAACTTGAACCTTGCCTCAGAAGCAGAATGCCCTGAGATAGGTTCTTCAAGCATAAGAAGGGGCAATATGTTTTTTCTTTCAGTGTTTGGGATAGCGAGCGCATGGGCCAGTATACCGGAAGCAGAAGCACGGCGACGTACACGCGGTGAGACACTCACTGATAATAGTTCCTCCACAAAAACTACTCAAAGTAAAAGCCCTCTGAAAGTGGTACCACTTGACAGCAACGAGCCATTTTGGCCTTAAATATGTAGCGACAGCTCATGAGAGAAATTGGGTCCACAAGGTAGTCTGAGTTCAGAAAGGAGTTCAAAAAATTTCTTAATGTGCCTAATCGTATTACGTTAACGCACATTTTAGTGCCTGCCACCACCAGCAAGCAAGGAACCATGAAAAGCCCAGAAAGACAACCGCCTTAGCTAGAGCTCCTTCCTAAATTGCCCACTTTTGAGGGGAACGCCAGCGGTGGCTTAAAATCAGATTTGAATGAAAACTTAAAAAGTAGGAGCAGCTGAAAAGTCGCATGCTCACAGGGCAACACGCGCTTGAAAGAGCAAACTGCTTAATGTCGGATACACTTTCACTTTACAGTGCTCCCTGCCTGCTAAGTTCCCCTTGACGTTTGAATAAATATCCAGCTGTGGGTCCCAGGGAGCCACATGTCTAGGCAGTGTAATTTACAACAAAAAATATCAGTTTAGTTTCATTTGTTTTAGGGGCGAAGCCCCTTAATGCCGAGGCTTGTGCAGCGTCCGGCGTTCGTGCTCACATAACAGCCCCGTGTGAATCAAAACCTGCGAACAAAAGGTTCACAAAAAGTTAACAAGAACAAAATAAAACGTACACATAATGTTATAGGGAGAGAGAGATAGAGAGAGAGAGAGAGAGAGAGAGAGAGAGAGAGAGAGAGAGAGAGACGCACAGCACCATGTAAATCGAAACATCTGTGAACAGAAGGCTTAAAAAAGCTTAACAAGAACAAAATAACAGGTTCGCCAAAGGTTAGAGAGGTAGGGAGATTCATCAAAGGGTAAAGAGAGAGCAAGAGAGAGTGGGAGAGAGACAGGTTGAGCAGGTTCGCGCAGTAGGGAGATTCATAAAAGGGTAAAGAGAGAGAAAGAGAGAGTGGGAGAGAGACAGGTTGAACAGGTTCGCGCAGCTGCTGGATATCCGTGTTCCGCATGCGCGAGGAGCATTCGATTGGATTGGATTGGATTAAATTGAATTGCATTGGGATTGGATTGGATTGGATTGACATGAATTGAATTGGATTGGATTGAAATAAATTGAATTGTATTGTATTAGATTGGCATTCTATGTACTGTACATACGTGTTGTCACTCATTTACATGTGTGAGTGGGCCATGTCACGGGTAATTTACTGTAAGAACTATCCCCAGTGCTTCGCCCACTCGTCATGATTCACTTCGTGGAAATGCGTGGATTTTGTTCCTTAGACAAAGACACCCGTCAATGTTCGCGTTTAATCACTGGCTCACGCTTAATCACTGGAAAGAATATCTAGTCGCAGTACGTTTCGCTAGCCTGATGTTTATTTATTTATATTTTATTTATTTATTTATTTATTTATTTATTTTTATTTATTTATTTATTTATTTATTTATTTATTTATTTATTTATTTATTTATTTATTTATTTATTTATTTATTTATTTATTTATTTGTACATACTGTAGTACTGTAGTCCATTGAAATTTTCTTTGATGTTTATGCCTTGCAATGTTACCCAGCGTGCTGTGTTAGTGAATACATCTTGTTACCTGGGCGAAACTTGTTTTTTAGTGCTGACTCATGCACTCCCTCAGAATGTACCACATGTATGATTAGCATTGTACTCATGCTCTGAAGTGTGTGGCTTAGAAATTCAAACCTTGTATGTTTTCTTACAACTGAGTTTTTTTCTTCAACCCTTTAAAGAGTGTGCAATCTTGTATTTTATATCGATTATTGGTCGTCCCTACTGCAATGCCAAACGGGCAAAATCGGTATGTAAATAAATAAATAAATAAATAAATAAATAAATAAATAAATAAATAAATAAATAAATAAAAGACCCAAGCAGCGGGCAGAAGGAAAACGTACATTTCTCACAAGGTAGCGATGAACACTTATCAAGTATCATGCTTTGGTCACAGGCAAAAAAGAAGATGTCTCGCCCATTCAGTTTCTTAGACCGCGCTTTCCATCCTGTCTGCCAAATTTTACGTCTTTTTTGGGATGTCTGAAAAAAAAACACCGCACTCGTTAAAATGCCGGAAGCAATGCCAGCTCTACGGCGCTTAAATTTGTACGGCCTGTGGATTTAGGTCGCGTTGTTTGGTATTAACCTATACACTGATTACTGCTCTCTGGAAACGAATTCGTTTTGTAATTGCGTTACATTTGCGGTCACTGGTTGGCCCGAGTCAAAGGTGTATTGATCGGGACCCGTCAGATGCAACTAATAAATTTTACAATGAGCCCAAATCCTGGAGCCAAACAGCCACAGCGTTTGGAGTGAGAAATCAAGGAAAGGTGATAAAAACCTATAAATTATAAATGAAGCAAAACTCCACCGTTAGTGAAAGCTGCGACAAATGAAGTTGCAGCGGAACGAAACGCGTACCTCCCTTGTATACAAAGGAAGATGATCTGCAACTACACAATACCAATACTTATCAGAGGTTTTGTTTCCCATGGTGTCAGCGTCAGGTGCATGTAATTGAAAACAAGGAAAAAGATTTGTTCCTGGTCAACCGTGCCTCGAAACACACATTCGAAAAAAGAAACTTCTAGCGCAATCTAATGAAAGCTTTCACTTGGAGGAATGCGTTGTAATGGCTATTGCGCTACTGCATCAACAGTTAGCGCTAAGATATGTGCGGACGGCAGTAAAGAAAATGGGTTAATAACTTTGGCAATCTATAACCACAGTCCCTCGATAGCTTATATCAAAGCAACAGGGAAAGACAGTTATGGAGGACGAAAGAAGCAGTCACTCAGAACCGATGATTTCCCTTCCTCCTGATGCTGTACTGACTAAATTACGCTGTATTACAATTGTGTTGCTGATCGTTCAGTGCTACAGTTGGATTGTCTTTTTTCAATGGCGAAGAATCAGAGCCTCTGAAAAACATTCAATTTCAGGGTGCTTGTTTAATGAATTGGGTGTTTAATAATTACCCTCTTCACAGTAACCCTCCTAGGGGTTTGCAATATTAGTTTGTCATTTACTATTGTAATTCACAAAGTCAGCCAAGAAATCAATTTGAGCCCCTCTGAAAAAACTCCGCCAATAAGGCATTTTTAAAAGCGCAGTCCCCCCGAACTAAACACAAATTTATTACCCTCTTAACAGTAACCCTCCTAGGTGTTTGCAAGATTATTTTGTCAATTACGAGTAAAGTATTTCTACAAGGTAAGCCAAAAAATCAATTTGAGCCCCTCTGGAAAAACTCCGTCAATAAAGCATTTTTTGAAGTGCAGTCCCCCCTATCTGAACACAAATCTATATTTTTCTTTCTTTTCTTACGACAGAAACGTCAAGTGGGAATCCCTAATGAATATCCTGCGGTATATTTCTTAAATATTGCTGAAGAACGGAAAGTTGGGCTAGTTGGTATGTGTTCATTGTGGTGGAATACAGAAGCGCTCAAAAAAACAAGGACGAAGGAAGAAGTAGACAACACGGCACTTACTCGCAACTACTCGTTTATTGAAAAACATACAAATATATACCATCCAGACTACACGTGGTCGGACTCCCTCCCCCAATACACACACCATTACAAGACTTAACAGCGGTCGAGGCACATGCGGCAGAAAAAAAAATTATATAAGATACAAAACACGCCAAACGTAAAGTACGCAAACCGTGAAAACAGCGCCACAACCTTAGATAGACCAACGCATTAGTTCCGGAACGTGTGACACAGATACGAGTATTCCTTGTCGGTCAAATTGAGGGAGGGGGCGCTGACACAGCGTTTCCCACACCTTTTAATGTGGAATGATTCAATAACTTCTCTCGTGGTTTTATCCCAAAATTTTGATAAAACTGAAGCCTCGCAAAAAATCGGTGTACATCCACACGCAGAACAGTATTTCGCCAAGTTAGAGCCATTGCTCTCAGTTCAGACCGGTCATTGACTTCCATTTCTAACTGTGGCAGTCTAGAAGCGCTGCCTACCCATGTTAACTTTGAAAGGCAGGGTTTAAAAAAGTAAACTTGAATGATTTCAGATCTGCCTAATATAAAAAAAATGCGCTAGATGACATAACAAAAAAGGAGTGAAGTCCAACTTCGAGACAGCTCTGCCTTAAGAAAAAGTGCTGCAGAAACAACTGAATGCTTGTTTACGCTCGTAGCTTTTTTCGTGTGTTTGTGTGAGCGCATGCCAAGGAAAAGAGCAAGTAGATGGAATTTGTTGAATAAACACAAGAGAAGGACCAAGCTGCTCTCCGATCTTTTTTGGCGTGTGCCCTTGGTTGTTGCAAGGAAAGCTTCTGCATCATGGTTCCTTTTCGTCACGGAAGAGAAAGCCAAAGTGACCTTATTATCGCCCAAATGCTCCGCATATAGTTACTAATTGTGACATGTCAGGCTTAAAGTTAGCCACGGAACTTGGGTCCCGGCTTCAATGCGAGAACAGACGTCTGAGAATAGAGGGTCTCCTTCTACCTGAGGCATGGTCGCCCCACCCAGTGGTTATAAAGTCGCCAACAGACGTTGCAATTATTGTCACAAATACCCCAAATCATCAGAGCGAAGACACTACGAAAAACAAAAGCATTTTTCACCGCAATACGACTGGAGCTATACGATTCATGTATGTTCTTCAATGTCCGAGAACCTCAGCGTCCTTGATTGCATGGTGTGCCGTAGGAGTGTGATTATCTCCCCTCGTCCCCGTGTCTTCTCATGTGTTGCGTTTTTTCCGTGTAGGACCGTTAACGAAGAGCAGAAAAATTGTATATTCACGAGAAGAAGAAACAAACCACGGAAATGTAGGGCTTGTTTATTTGTATTGATACTTCATTAGCTAGACAAACACGGAACATTAACACGATGTCATTAGGAGTACCCGCACTTGCATCGATAGCTGATATAATGTAGATTATTGCAAAAGGTAACCCATCTGTTAGCTTTTTTAGTAACATGAGAGAATAGTGATAGGAATGAAAATACAAACATCTCAAGAGACAGGCAAGTTATATTAAGCTGTAAAAAAGGAAGAAATTAGTAAAGAACATTTACAGAATATCATTTAAAGGGACAGGAAGCCTATTTTTCTTGAGTATATATTATTTATCCCAAATAAAAGTGCATCACCTAAAACATCTTAAGCGGAATGGTTTTTAAAGTGTCCTGGAACATTTGAAAAAAGCATTTCTTTTCATTTACTAGCCCTACATGTCCCGCCACAAGGAATTATGTCAACCATGACACTTAGCCGTGCGACAACATACTTTATAATGAACGTGAGTTTAAAAGAGGTATCGAAGAAATTCTTCTCATGTAAAACAACAATAATGCGCAACCATTCATATTCCTTCGTGCGGTTTATGAATCACGCGTCAAAATCGACAGAATTGTTGGGACACGTAACGTGGTGTCCCGTTTAGGCGCCACATGGCGCCACCTGTGAGTCTTCAAATGTTTTACTCTAAAATACAATTCTTTCAAACCCAATATTTTAAAATTCGTTCCGGTTATCCCAGTATGCAAAACGCTGGCTTTCGTATGAGGCAGATGATATTGCATTCCCCAAAAATCAGTTGTCTGTCCTGTTAAGTGTTGTAGTAACGCAACCGTTGCGACACCCGCTGAGCCGGTCTTCGGAATGTTTTCGAAACTCTTCAGTACTAGTAAGCAGTGTTGTACAGGTTATTATAAAATTGGAATGGAAGTTCGTACCTTGTTCCTGTCTAATTTTGGAATTAGTTCCCGTTACAAGTTTATTTAATTCGGAAGGAACGTATTCAAGTTACACTTGGAACAAAGGAGCATGTGGTACAGGGACGTGACGTTACATTTGTTCAGTTTAATACCGTGTCGGATAATCTTGAGGCCGAATAAAGTTAGCAATTTAAAGTTCACATCGAACTACGTTGATCATACGAATATGAATATCACCGGCAGCAGATTATTACGATACAAAAGGCGTTAAAACAAAAGCTCTTAGACGATTCTTTCAGTGAGGACAGGACATACTTCAGACATGTCAAGCTGCAACATTGGGGCTCTTCTTTTACATGTGCAACCCATGTGGCACTTCCCAATTCAGTCTTAAGGGGCGTAGCCAGGATACTGGAGTTCAGATGCGCAAATGAACAGTGAATCAGACGCAAGAACATCATTACATTTCTCTCACAAGAAACCGCATCGGAAGAAACAATACAGAGGCGTTTAATGAATGCTGATTCCCTATTACACTAGTAGCGGAAATAAATAGCCAGATACCTATTCACAACTACTTAGAGTTTCTTCTTTGAACTGAGCGAGAGTTGCATCTCGATGTTGGAGTCGGACAGACAAACCCATGTTTTCTTCAACAATCTTTTGTCAATGTGGATGAGCCGTTCCACAAAATCGCTTCAAAAACGTCCCGCGAAAGTGAAGCATGCAAGCGCGGTAATCTCAAAGCGCAGCCCGCGCACTTAACTCATGTCATCTCTTAGTAGCTTCGATAAAATTAAGGTACGTAGTGTACACGCCGACAAAAAAAGGCCTTTCATGTTTCGAGACACCTCTCAGCTGCTATACTGTTACAAATAATGTTTTGTGTCATTTTGCGCCTCCAATTTTCGTACGACGCGTGGCGAATTCTCGCTTCATGCGCGATTCAAGGGACCTGCCGCTAGGCTTTCTGCCACAGCTGGCCGAGAAAGGTGATGCCTCCCCATGCTTTCTCGACGCAGAGCGTAATCCTTAGCCTGGAGCAGCGCAACAAAGCGACGGTTCTACGTAACAAAAAAGGAACGATTCTACGAAGGCGTGAAGAGCTGCACGTGAATTCACACCCGTTCAACACTCGCGATAGCCTAATTTGTTATGGCAATATTATTCGCATTTGGAAATCACATTTATTGTGGCGATTTGTAAAATTGTTATTCTTGAATATTCCGCATAATAACTGAAAATGGCTCCCATGTGATTTCTTGCGGACACCATGATTTTGTTATATTTTCTGAATGCTAGACGCGCGCCACATAACCAGAATATTGCACTGTGTTTTCTATATACAACTCCTGCAGCATTGACAAAAGGTATTATATTACTATATGGTCGACTCTTGAAGAACGATAAGTACATATAAGACTTCTCTAGCCGAAAGTTAGCCATTCTGTCTCACGAAGCGAAAACAAGACTTCTCTTGCCGAAAGTTAGCCATTTTGCCTCACGAAGCGAAAACAAATGCCTTTCTGACACCCGCAAATACTATTTGTAGCCTTCATGCTCTTGAAAATCCGCAGATATAAAATTCGAGTTCAGAGCGAGCTGTCGGTAGACCAGTCAGTGAAGGATGAAATAATATTTTAACAAGCAAACAATTTAACAGGCACAAATAATACAGGGCCTAAATGGAAACCCTATCAACCGCTGTTATTACAGTGGCAATAAAAATGTATTTCTTTGAGGAACTCTAGTGCAGTTTATTAGAGTAACTGGCAGCAAGATGCACTAGCATTGCAAAATGTATGCGTTGTGGGACACTCTGTAGGTCTTGGGTGCCTCTTTTTTTTTTCTACTTCTTCAGGTCTTTCGGCACCGTACCAACCCAGGTGTGTTAAATAAAGCTGTTTTTGCTCCCCCGTAAAATTTGTGGTAGTTTTTGTTCAACAACAAACGTTTAAGGGAGCTTAGTTTATGTTTTATTCTCAAATCGTGGGTCGCTTTCTGGTATGGCTGCTAAAATCAATTTGCGTTAACGCGTTTTAACAGCAAAGGTGTTTAAGGCCTTTGTTGCGTCGTCCACAAATAGAAAAAAATACGAACAAAATACCAATCTAAGCGTGCCTCTCCTGTGAGAGGTGGTGTCGTCCAGGCTTGTGCGTAGGCTTGCGCACCATTAGAGGCTCGGAAAAAGACAAACAAAAAATACCGAGCGGACGTGATCATGCGTGTCGTGAGGAGCGCGTGGCGTTGGCCAGCTTGACCCTTGAGGACACCCTCTTCAGGTTTCGCGGCGTGATCTCTTTTTGCTGGTTAACTTGGGTTCGTGCCTGAAGTGGAGATTACAGAGCAGCTCGTGCTACAGATGCCGAGTTCGCAAAGACGGTTGCCGCCGATTCGAGCGTGTTCTAAACTCTGGGCCGCGGCGGTGCCACTTGTCTTACGCATTACGGTGAACTTGCGTGGGGTGAAACTTGCATTGATCTGGTCTTTGCCAATATTGATCGTACGGCCGTCTTGGACAAGCTTAGTAAGAAGCCGGAAACACTGATGATCATCGATAATTGGATGCATGTTCAGGTACGACCACCAGTTGATACTCCACAACAAGAAAACCAAGTAGTACAGGTCTTCAACCGGAAGGGAGTGCTTGAAGAAGATTTTGTGGAGGCAGAAGATGAAGCATATAATAATGTGCGTTTGATTTACGCTTCTGCTGAGGAGCGCCTAAGATGTACATCAGCTAAGTGGTTTTCAGTGACTAACACGGGGCTGGTAGATTTCAGCTTACTGACACGAATACTGCTATGCTGTGACATTACGCTTCCAGCGTTGGGCAAGTTGGCGATATTTTTTTGTGTTATAAATGACGCTATTTTTAGCCCGTAAGAGCAGTCTATATATAAGAACTCCAAATTCTAGTCAGGGTTGTATGCTAAAGTGTGTTTTATTGGAGTTAATATAGAGCGCTCATACTCGGGCTATTCATATGTGAAATTACCACATGAGTAGAGCCTATGCTTGCTGAGAATAACCTTACCATCGTAAATTGCACCTCCCTGAGTTCCGTATAACGCTAATCACATCCCCTACATCGCATACAAATGGCCTACAATCAGTCACAACCTCGAGAGCTCGCGTGCGTGGCTAATACTTTGTCAAACGTTTCAGACTCGCGTTCGTTAGGTGGCAAATGGGTTATACTTGGGGGAAACGCCGAAGTTCACTGATGGGCAAGCTCGTAAGCAGGGCTCGTATGTAAAGACGTTCGCGTGCGAAGATGTTCGAAAGCAATTAAGAAAGAACAAAGGAAGCTGCGAACTCTCAATGATGCCAAGGCGTAATTAAAAATTTACTGTCTCTTAAGCTTCGTCAAATTATCTAATATACCCCTAGAAGCACAACTATCTAGAGAGAAACTGCCTAGCGCACCATGGTTTTTTCCTTAGCCAATGCGGAAGAAATCCTGTTCTAATAATTAAAATTCCTAACTAACAAAAAATAAGGCCCACTGGCTGGGTCACCAAGTGCAGCAACATCTTCTTGAACCGCGCTGTTTTAAAACAGGACAAAGAAAAAGCACACAGGACGAGACAAAGCGCCTCGTCCTGTGTGCTCTTTCCTTGTCCTGTTTTAAACCAGCGCGGTTCAAGAAGATGCAGAACCAACTAGCCCCCATTTTAGCCTTGCTTAAAGTGCAGCAAAACCAAAGAAATACCTACTCTGTGGGGATAGATTTAAGAACTGAATTTGCAATCAACGCTCTATATGACGTGATGCAAAAAGACCACTGCTGCACGCTCGCTTTAGTTTTCACCGTTATGAAGCAAGCTGAAGATATGGAAATATTAAAAAAAAATATGCATTGAGAAACCTTAATTTTCAAACCAGATTTCCGCTTTGTCCGACACTTCAATTCCCTGTCTAGCAGCTGAAGGCCACATTTTTGTCCCTACCAACTTTCTTGCGGGGGAAAATAAACACTAGATTGATACTATGCGGGCCTAACCATACAGTTTGACTTTGACATTTTTACAGCTTTAAGCTCGTCAGGCCTTAGCTGTGTGAAGATCATGTACCGGAGGCGGCACGCCGCGCGCTGCTGTACGGCAAATCACCCGAAAACTGTTTCGCCCAGGTTTGAATCTAGTTCGTGCCTGGCTTGCAAGAGCCGAAGCGAACGAATAGGGAAAAAATGTGCGCCTAAAGACGGGCCATTTTGTCGAATATTGTTGCAAGGGACGCCGGCGTCACATGCGTCCAAGAAATGGCCAATGCGGACCCCGCGCCCAAAAGGATGCAGCATCTAAGCCTTCACGTGGCGTCTTTGCTCCTTCCTTGCTCTGTAAATAAACGAGTGTGTTACCACCATCGTTGGCGCTATTTCCCGCTCCCTGGGATATTTCATAAGTTCCGCTGAGTGCCCGCTGGCACTCTGCTGCCTAGAGTAACAGCGGAGGGAGTATTTTTGTTCATGCGCAAACAAACCATGCTCTAGCAGTTGTTCACTCCGTTGCGCAGTGTCCCGCATCATATACCAGGATGGCAAGTTGGGCAAGTTTGTGTTGATTCGTGTTATTTGTTATCTGTTGTATTTTATCTGTTGTTTGTTATTCCTCTGTCCATGAAACATGCCCGAAAAAAATATGCTCCTCTTCGTCTAACGACGACGATGGGTGAGCGCGAAGGTTTCTCGTGATACATTCTTTGGTTGACCACTCCTCTACGGCGAGTACGTGCTCCTCTGGATGTACCCATAACATTTCTAGGGTACCCACAGGAACTCTCGAATGTGCACTCTGTAGGAATAACGTTTGGGTTTGCGAGAATAGAGGGAATTGGTACCTGCTGCTTGGCGTTTGTTTCGACGATGTCTAAATGAAGAAATCGGATAGACGGCGTCATAGCGCGAAGGACTCAGGTTCGATTCCGGCCACGAGAGGCGTGTTTTTTCTTTCACTTCATGCACGATCATTCATCATCATAGCCAGAAGACGTTGGCCTTCCTACAGTGCGTATTGGAGTACCACGGCATTAGTGAAAATAAGAATGCTTCGTTGTATTATATAGATGACCCCAAGCAAGACGCTAGTGCCGGTCGCTCTACTCATATTTCCACGCATTCTCCAACACCACACACTATTCTTTTTTTTCTTTCGGGGAGAGTGTCGAACGCGTGGTCACCAATTGCTTTTTCGCAATAACAATATTCTACGTATTAGTAAGACATTCTAGGCAGGAAAAACAGCGCCGCACCAGCGACGACTGAGAATTAACGACGCACTCGAGCGCTCGTGTTTTCAGTTTTCTGTAGTGATTTGTTCGCTTTTACTGACTCGTCTGCACTTTTTTTTGTACGCATTTTTTGCTTTTGAATGAAACGTCAATTTTCTATGAAAGCTACGAAAGGTGTTCGCTACGTCAACATGGCGGGAAGTGTGCGTCACATTTTGACTAAGAGGTGGTTAAAAATAGGCCCAGACGATAGCCCCAGAAGTGAGACGACTTTAAATTGAAACACTTGCTGTGGTTAGAGATTGATGCTTCGCAAAGGACAAAAATATTTTGCAACGCCCTAAAGCGCAATCGCAAAGTTAAAAAAAATCGCTAGATGACGTTTGTGCTCTATGCAAATATTTGCGTATTGGTTTATTGCAAGTGACCTCCTGGCATAGTATTGGCGTCACCTTTTTTTGTCAGAGGACTCAAGGGATATCCCTCAAAGTTTGTTTGGCCAAGAGTACAGCACTTGAAGAGAAACGGCGCACTTTCTTGTGTTGCTATTTTTAATAAAGCAAGAGCTACAATCGACGACGAATTTTCTGCATCAATAACAACGTACCGCTGATGTGCAATTTTTCTTCGATTGGGTTTAATAAATCTTCTTGACTGTGTGTTCTCTATTGCAAATACCGTCTATGTGGAACTCAAACCAGACCTGAAAACGGTAGTTATAAAATGTGGCGGTTTTCTTGGTAACATGATGTCGCGCCGACACTAAGCATGGTCGGCAGGTCCTGCATAGACAATTCTGCTGCTAGTCGAACAGCGCCCTGTGTTCTAGTAACCAGCAGTTCGTTATCCCACTAACAATGCTAGTTCCGGCGATTACACCTTAGGAGCTCACGTACCGTAGCGTACATTGCATATGATTTTAATGTGGCGGTTTCGGTAACCTCCTAATAACCAGACCGTTCGGGTGTTCACTGTACGGTCGCAGTGCTGTTGTGGGAATGCGAACATCGAAAGGATTATTGTAATTTTTGAGCCAATTTTTAGATGCGAAGCATCCCTTGTTCGGGGGGATGTCCCGCGTCTGTGCCCCGTCGGCAGCGCCTCTGATGATGATTGTACCAGGATGCCCTTAGTAATTGACCAACCAAAGTATCCATCGCGAGATAGCTTCGCGTTCAACCACCGTCGTCATCTTCCCGTAGGAGAACCGCTGAAGAAGAAGAAGACAAAGCTGCGAAGAGGAGGGCGTGTACGTTGCGCTCAGCCGGTGCACCAACGTCAACCACCTTTACCTCACCAACGCTGACGGAGACTACCGATTCTACCACAGAGACGACAACATCGACAAGAACATGATGGACGAGTTTCGGCACCTCGAGAACCACCGCCTACTTACAGTAACAAAACGGTACTTGCGTGCCTTTGCCACTCGTGTGGACCCGGACGCGGAATTCCCTCTGGCGCTACTAAACACCAGATCACTCAACGTAACGGCAACACAATGGAACCACACGGAACCCCCATGATGCTTCGCATCCTCCTCAGGGTTCCCCACGGGAAGATGGGGTAATTTTTATAGCATGTAACGACCACACTACATTCATTTTGCTTTAGTAACAAATAACTGTCCTAATTTACGCCTAGTATGTAATGACAGGGTGCTCTCTAAAAAACAAATAAAACACACAATCGCCTTCAAAAGCAAAATAGTAAAGTACAGTGCGCGTCAGGCTTGTCTAGGGCAAGCAAGCGCGCGGCTTGGGAGCGTGCTGGCGACATCTGCTGATTGCAGCTGGGTTAGAGATAGCTTGCCATTGCGCGTGCGCCGATCTCGGACAGGATCAGGCCGGTCGTCGTTTCGCATGTGCCGCTCGAATTTGCAGACGACACCACACCTCGATGGGCCCTTGTCTTTCACAGTAGCAGCCGGGAGCGTTGACAGGCCTGATAGACGCGTCGTTCGACGCGGTGCAATAACCCAGCAGGCGGTTACGCAATACTACAAAACGAGCTCCGCTAATCTTCTGAATCTAACATTTAGCAAGCGAACAGCACGCAAGAAGAACTAACTGCAGCGTTTTCCGTCGAAACTTTTGTGCGATTAAGTAACGGCTGCACAGATAATCCATCGCGTCAACTTACGCGCTTACCCCGTGTCACCGCCTACGATTGGCACTGCAGAATAAAAGCGCCCCTTGTGGGGCGTGGCGTCTCTATATTTGAGGGGCCCATGCGCTAAGACGACCGACCCGAGCCTGTCCGAGATCCACGCACGCGCAATGGCAAGCTATCTCCAACCCAGCCACTATCAGCAGGTGTCGCCAGCATGCTCGGAAACCGCGCGCTCGCTTGCCCTAGACAAGCGTGACGCGCACTGTACGTCAAAGAGCTAAATAGCTTCCCATTTCTTTAATTCCGTGAAATTAACCCATCAAAGGCTGAAATTGTAGGCGAGCTGACTAATTTTCTACAGCATTATTGTTCGTTGTGGCTACTGTATCAAGAAGACAAGAGCCATACACGGCGCTCACACAGGCAATTAAAAGGGCCCCAAAAGCAATTCCGGGTATACACTGCTTGAGCGCCAACCGAAAATCATCAGCCGACATTTAGGATTGTAAACTAAAGCGGACGTCTTCATGCTTCTGTCTGAGGATTAATACAACCAAAATTCTAATAAAAAACTCCTACCTCCCCTCGCGGGAACCCCTGTGTAGATGCGACGCATTGGGGGTTCACGTTGCAGCGTTGGACAGCGGAGGAACGGCGCTGGAACGACGGAGCGGAGCGGCGCAGGCACCGCGTTTTATAGCGCGCATAATGGTGAGGGGACTCGCCGGCGCCAGTGCGTCTGCCATGGCTATGAAGCAACACAATCCAACACAATCCACTTTAATCCAATCCAATCCAAATCCAATCCAATCTAAGCCAAGCCAAGCCAAGTTAAGCCAAGCCAATCTATTCGAATCCAATCCAATGCCCCTCGCGAGAGAGTGTTCGCTATCGGAGAGGAGAGGGGGTGAGCGGCGGAGAGCGCAGCTCATGCGGCGAGGAGAATGGGGGACTGGCGGACGCCGACAACAACGCCGACGCCGGATGCAGCGACAAGGCGAGTGACTGAGATGCAGTCACATCTAAAAAGCAACCAAAACCTTGTTCTTCTTAACTGTTGTGTTGTGGCAGGTTTATATTCATTGGGTAAAATGAAGTGCTATAAAACTTAAGGAAGGCACCTAAGTGTCATGACACCTAAGACTTCGATGATGACAGGACGTATATGGCACCTCCGCGGCTGGAACACGGCTGTAACCTAGCACGGAAATGATCACTTCTAGATATTTCGTGCAAACCAAAGCAGCAAAGTTATCCTAAAATCTACCCGGTGCATACATAACCGGCTTACTTTGCGAGTAAGGCTACGTTCAGGCTACTGATGCCAAAACGACATCGTGTCTATGGACGTTAAAAAAAACGCGGGCCACCAATTTCGTTTGGCCTAGACGTGAAATGTCGTCATTGTTTAAAGTTATTATGACAGCTGCGGCAACAGTCCGAACCCGGCCTAAAAATGCTAACAAAAATCGCCGCATCCTTGAGAATCCAGTTCATTGCTGTTGGTTTTAAACCCTCTGAGACGCTTCTTAGTACCTCTGAATGTATCTGTCATTGAAATGACATTATCCGTGTGAAACACGCCGGTGTATGACAATTTCTGTACGATCAGATATTGAAATTAAAAAAAATGTGACACAAAGGTTCAGGGCTTTGCCATCGTAACTAACGAATGCACCCCGGCTGCGTATTCGTTGCCATGCCGATGTTGGCAGGAGAACAGGGATTGTGGAGAGCATTAGTGATAACGGCTAGCTGTGGCGTTTTCTTTGAGCCCGTTATGTAACCATATCTGTTTAGTTATTTGTAACAGGCTCCATGAGTTTCTAGGGTGTTGTTTCTTTCAATGGTTTGGAAGGTTTTTAAATATCTTCCAGTAGTTCAAGCTACTTCCACAACACACACAGGCAATACGTTTTTTCACCCTCGCTTTGTTCTTTTGGGGCAGAAATAGCACAACAAAAGTTTTATCCAAAATATTACTGGCAAACAACAGGCGAATGTACAGAAAAAAAATTACCCCTTTCCTGTTATGCAGACATAACCCTATCGCTAGTCTTTCTATACACTATTTAAAAAGGTATTTCGCAGGAGCACATTCTAGGGTGCAATTACTGACCCGTCCATAAAGCCTGCAGTATAACCTAATCACACTGTTGCAATATAGCACACTACATCGTAATTCTTATTTCAGCCTACGGTTTGCAGGCTTCCATAGTGAGTTTTTTATTATACAAACGCTTTGCCAAAAAATATCAAAGTATCCTAACAGAGACATTTTGAGAGAATTCCAGCAGTTTGAAGCTTGTGAAACGAGCTCCCACTCTCCGAATTAGGTTTTCCCCCAACAAGGCATTCTTCTTCTTGTGCACACGAAAACTGTTATCGCAGGGTGAAAAACATTCTCGTGCGTCACAAAATCAGCTGGAATCAAACAAAGAATTTCATAAACGTTTACCCGTTTCACGTCAGGGCTGGCAAACCGAAACCTCACTTCAAAAATAATAACTGATTCTATTTGAAAACGCCGTAAAAATTAAATGTTCTCCAAAGTTGAAACAAAAGTTCCGCAAATGTATTTTTCCAGGAAAATTTGGTTAAAGCAGCCTTGGTTAATATTTTGCTACATGAATACATTTTTTATAAGAATTGCTTGTTTAGTTCACTTGCGAATGAGTAGAGTGCGCACAGCCAAAAGGACTGGCAATAAGAAAATCACGCAAAGAAACATCAGGCACTGAAGAGGCGAAGATCATAAGACAATCATTCTTAATCCCACAAAATCACTCGCTTAGAATGTCGGAATTTTGTATGCAGATGGGTGAGTACAGACGTGTTTGCCACGCATGCGCGAATATTCTTCGCTGCCAGACTCATTTGTCTTTCTCTATTGGAGACTGTTCACCGAAAAAAAAACAAGCTACTTCGTCTGAAAGGAAACGCATACACGATGAGAATGAGCAAACAATTGATTTCTGTATGATTGCAAATTTCTTAGTGGCCACGAGAGACGAACATTGAATTGAAGGGAGTAAGGAAACGCATATGAGCACGCTCATACGCATAGTTTTTTGTAGTTTTTCTGTGTTTATTGTTCTACGATGCAACTAGCTCGAGGCTTCTTAACAAAATAGGCAACAGAAGTTGGAATAAAAAATTCTCTGGACAATCGTGAGCTTACAAACTAACACAACTTCCCTTTCAAGTTGCTTCATTTAGTGAAGCTCATAGCAGGTTTCGTTTAGCACAGGCGCATGGATAACGTACTCAAACGACTACCGTGACTTTTTAGGTTCTCATTTTACATGTGAGAGTTGTTATTTTGCTGCAAAAGTTCAACGTATCTTTTATGCGCGAGTTTTTGCATAAGTTACGGGGTAAAAAGGGATACGTTTCTTTGAATAGTGTCGGTTCCAACTACAATTGCCCCAAATACCTGGCGAATATGTTTCCAGCAAGGTTAAGGAACGGGTGGTAAAAGGGTTTTGTGCCCGGACAGAAATAATTTTGGTCACCATGGCCATCAATACTTTGAGTAACACCAAACGTGGATAGCACGCGAACTGCCGCTTTACCGTGTAGTTGACTCGTTTTAACCATTCTTGGAGTATCTAGGAGAAGTTTATAGACTTATGTTATCCGTAGTAAACAGCTAAAGGGAAACACTATGCCCCGTTTGTGACCACCATGCAAACTACTGTTTTACCGTACAACAGGTTTCTGGTGACGTTTAATACTTGCATATAATTCAGAATTCTGATATTCCCGAAGTTTATGGTTGACATCGAGTTTATGTTTCTTAACGCCGTAGTAAAATGATTCTAACATGCTAGAATGCATAAAGAGCGCTCTTCCGACTTCCAAGGGTGTTGTCACTGATGACTTCTCAAAGTTGGCAGGCAGAATGCTGTGAGAGGGGCATCAGTCTTGATTACACCTTTCCGGCTCAAAGTTGCACATGTATCTTCTACGACACTCCCGAATTACCTCCATACTTCGAAGTTTATTCTGACAAAGTTATTATACCATGTTGAAAAACCAAAACTACATATTTATGGCGTTTCGACACGGCTTTTGGCAGGCTCCTGGGAACAGTAGGAGTTGGAAGCCAGGTTTTATTTCAAGGTAACGTGAACTACTTACTTCATACTTTTTGTTTTCCGAACCTAATGCCACTGTATGCGGCGGCCACTTTTTACAATGGCAAAGGCGCAATATATCATCACATCGACGTAGGAACCAACAAGTTCCCTCCGGGATGCCACTTTTAATGTCATACCTGCACTCAAATTGCGGTTCTTATTGCTTTGCCTCTACAAAAGTGGAGGAAACGAATAGCCCTGGGCTTCTTTTAAAGCCACTGAATTATATTTGTGTAGAAAGCTTTATGCTTCGCTTTTTAAGTCAAGCAGTTAGGAACAGTTTAGGAATGACACAGTCAATTTCCTGGTTATCTTGCTTCTTGTGATGAGTCAACTGTCAGGACCAACGGTAGGCCAATTCTTTTTCAAGAAGCTCTTTTACCTGGCCTATATACTCATCACAGCACTCTTAACTTGAGAAAACAACATTCCACTGTCAAGTGTTGCCCTAATATGATCCTTTTAGATGTTTGCGTCATGCACTAAGCAGGAACAAAAAAAAACCTGCTGACCCCAAAATATTGAATCGCCCAAATTTCTTTCTACGTGCACTACCAAAGCAGCTATGTTTTCAGCAGAAGCGCTTGCCTTTCGGCTTAAATGTGCAGACTTAACAAACAAGCTGAATGCACATATCCGGTATCCTCGACCCTCTGGCACTATTGCAATGGTACACTTTTGCACTGAAAACGAGATGCACTAGAAACAGGGCGACTACAACGTAATTTTTTTTCTTGGAAGTTTGTATAAATGCCTAAACAGCCGTATGTATTTTAGAAACAGTTTCGTTGGAGTAGCTCGCGCTAAGAAAGGGTTTTACAAAAGAATATCTGACGCTTGTTAAAAAAAAACTAACATAAACCTTCCTTGCTTGAAGCCGACCTCCCTCTTGCAAAAACACACTGATCATGGCGGTACGTATTTATTGTGCATATTTAGGCGTAAGCACGTATACCTGCCACAGGGTATTTAATCAAGAAGATAAAATACATGCCTAGTGACAAGTCTTTCTTACTTCCGGGAACGATACGATAGCATAATTTAGTGGTTTGAGTTAAGCCAGGAATACCAAACGGTTTGTTACCTATCCCTCCTTTGTTCGGTAATGAATACTGGGACAATAAATCGCTGCCTATTTTCGTACCAGCTACTCTAGCAGCACAACAATTATGTAAGCTCGATATAGCAATCGGGTTTCATTTCTGTATGCAGGCGCTGCGAATAAATTTAACTATTTCAAAGCCGTGTCTGAAACAGCCACCACGTACAGCAACTTCCTATTGCTAGTTAGACATTATAATGTTTATGACTAGTCTAAATTTCTATTGGTATTCTGTATGCTCCGAATTGATAACGCCGTACCGGCCTGCTTAGGGTATTTCTATTTATGGTTTTTTGTTGAATATGTAGCCCATGCTATCTGGACCGTTATTGTACGACAACGAAAGAGCAAGACTTTGATGTCCTAAAGCACTCATCAATACTCAAACAGGCTGCTAACATGTTCAATGGGAACGATTTTGTGTGCTACACCACCGTAGGTGTAAACAAAAACAAAGAAAGAAGGCGCCATGTTTTTTCATCTTTGCATGGAGGGGAGAGATGAGAACACGTCCCTATCACGCACTAACACAAGTTTCATTTTATTCACCGAAGGCAGAACAAACACAAAGTATTTGGCGTCATTTCGGTGTTTCGTGTGACAGAAACGAATAATACAGGCAGCTTTACAAAAGAAATAAATGCGAAAATAAGAAACTTTGCGTTGTGAATTTGTTTACTTGAATGACTTTAACTTCACTGTGGATACAATGACCGAAGGCAGCAAACAAAATTCAATTGTGAAACAATACCAAGAAACACACCCACTCTTAATGAATAGGTCCACACGAACGGCCGCAGGTTGGAATAAAATAGACTGGAGACTTTATTTATAAAGCAGAGTGCGTAGCTTATATGCAATCTGATTTGAAGTGCCGTTGCATGCTGAAGTCATAGCTTTGCTCATGTGCAGCTTTCCCGCTTATGGTAGTCCTTTCAACAATGATTACTCTGCAACTTTTTAGCGAAATGAAAAATTCTTTTGCACAGCTAATATTTGAGGTGAATACTTGCTTTGTGCACAGTTTCAAGTCGCGCACGTTGCGCGACTGGGTTCCTGAACCATGGGAACTATCCCATAGAAATGGATGGGGAGTTAGATTTGACAGCGAATTACACAAAAAAATAGTCATAAACCTGAAATGCTCTTTAAGCCTTTTACTCTTCACGTTGGCTTCTAGCTTTATGCCAAATATCATTTTCCTAAAGTGGTTTTTCTAGGTTCCCGGGAGGTTGTAATTTTGAGCGAGAAAGCTGGGTATGCGATTTTTAAAACACAATCACAACCCACGTAGAGAGCTCTAAAAATGCAAACCATGCGTCGTTGATTCACCGCTTTCACTGGGGGTGTGTGATGCTCCACCATCACGGCTTCGTGACTTCAAACAGGGGGATCTCCTTTTTGGATGGAACTCCGGCCTTATAAAATTGCACCCTATCTTTTGTAAATACATTGGAGCAATGTAAGACGGCAATAACGGAATGAAAACTTGGAGAAAAAGCTTTTTTATGTATTCTGCACTCCGCATAAAGCAGACTGATATACTGCATTGAACTAAATCTTGTAATCTGGGTTTGGAGCTTGGTGTCCGTGTGTTTCAAGCTGACACCAGGAGACTTCAATGTTTTATGTATTCAGAGAAAGTTATGCCTCTTCTGAATTTTTTCTTGCTGCTCTCTATACTCCGGGAAACTTTCTGTAGCCATGTTGTCAAGGCTACAGAGCCAGACCATGCAATTTTGCTACGAAGCTAGAAGAAGTAAAAATATTTTCCTGGGTGTAACCTAAGCTTAAAAAATATATAGCTCATATTTATTTACCCATCTTTTTATAATGATAAAAAAGTATTAGCCAGAATATGTGACACAGAGCAGAATTTCTAGATGTTCGGGTGTTTATGGTTGCTGCGGACGCCAATGGCATCGCAAGGGTTCTCTTCTGGAAAAAATCAAACGTGATCTCTTCGTCAACGGCAACTCTCTTTGCATACGCACACCACTTCGTTGCGTATCTGATTTTCTAGAACGTTGAGAACGATAAGCTGTGAAAACCAATGAAGCAAGTGGTAGCGGTGATTTACTGTGTTTACACACTCGCCGCCTTTTGTATTTACGGCTTTTACCACAGACGGTTAGCTGCAAAAGTATAACGCGTGTGAAAAAAAATATCATTCATAATGCTGGTGTTCGGAGAAAACTCCGCCGTCGAAGCGCAAGGTTATTTTGGACGAACCGTCTGTGCCATAAATACGCGCGCTGCATGATGCCTCCGTGGTAACATACAAGGAATCGTAAATATTTTCAACACGTTTTAGCCCCAAGTTTCAAAAGCGTGTGCTCACACAGACGATTTACACACATCGTTCAGTGAATAGCGCTGACAGAAACTCACTGGCCAAATTCTCGTGCAGTAAATTCCAGAACGAGAGGCTGAGTAGTTCACGCTTTTGACGTGGCTGACTTTCAAAAAGTGGACAGAACAGCACAACAGACTGTTTCGATATTTCTGCGAGCTCAAAGCGCGTTATAAATCTGCGTTCCCGAGATTAGGAACGAAAACAAGGTAATTTATTGTAGCTGCGAAATGTTGAGAGCTAAAGGTGTGTCGTTTTCGTTGGGTCAGTGAACGTTATAGGTGCAACGCCACAGCAGTTTTTATTGCAACATCTACCGGCAACAGATAGTTAACAGAACTTTGTCACAACTCTTCTGACGGCATAAAAGTTGTTATTCTGGATATGTCTTTGCCCGTGCCACCCACATTGCTGCCCAGTTGTGAAAGCGTAGTTGGCTTACCTGTAAGGGCAGGGGTCTATTCAGAGAACGCCACATGTTTTTCCAATAGAAGCAAAAATGAAGCTGCTCGGCATAGAATCCCAGGTGCTTCAAATTACTCAGCAGAACTTTGCAGTCCATGTGCACCCTGGGCACCTTTCAGCCCTAATTTCAACATGGTGTCTACGAGATATATTCGACAAAAAAATTCTTTGACTTTTAAAAAAAATTGCAGCTTAAGGAATCAACGTCCCAAAATAGGGTGGGTCTCGTAAGACAAGCCGAGCGTACAAAAGAAAATGGCAGCATCTCCACTTTGCGAATGATGGTGAGGATCCGAAGTACGGGGACTTCAAATGACATCCAAGTTGCACCCCGGGTGACATCCGATTTGCGCCCCGAACGTCATGTGATTTGATCCGTGAGTTGCACCTTGATTATTCCCTAAATGAAACTGCAACTCACGGCTGAAATCAAATTTCGCTTGATTTTCGCTTGATTGTGGTGCGCGCATGGATGGAAGGGGGCGGACATTTGGAGGTCTCTAGGTACTCCGCACCGTTACAGGTGAGGGAGAAAGTCGTTTGACTCTCGGCTACTAACTCGCGGTCGTAGCCGAATGGGTAAGATGACTGACACTGACTCTGTCTGGACTACCAGACGCAGGCTCGAATTCTCCCGGTGCCTGTGCAATTTTTTACGATCGTAAACAGTATGCGCATGAACGTGGGCGGACAATGTGCGGCCCTAAGGTACTCTGCACCTAAATGAAAAAAAAATGGCCGCGTATCTGCAGACTTCCCTGCAAGTGGGCAAAGCCTTCTGCAGCCTCTGCCACGTAAATGCCTTTCTTCTCTTCCCCGTTCAACTGTCATGCTCTTACCCTGCGTTTCTTTCCTGCCACGATAAGCAGAGAGGAGTCTTGATAAAGTAAATTCAATCCTCCCACGTTCCCCAGCTCGCGCCATCTGCTTGAACTTTTTGTGACGGTTGAACTTTGAATACTGCCACGAAGTCGAGGCTTATGCGAGTTATTCTTGTATTTTTTTGGTAACAGTATTTTTCTAAACGCGCACATAAAGCCCACAATAATTTTCAATTAGAGAGCACTGCAAATAACATTTGTGCATGGATGTTTTCTCTCTAATACGACTCAGGTTTTCTTCCTGTTTGTGTTGACAAGTATGAAGTATGTTTCCAGGTTTTGTTTTTCGGAAAGGTTGTGGCTGTATTAGCCTCTCGTTTGAGAATTTATTGTGTTTTGGCCGGGTGAACGAATTGAGGGTCATACATACATACATACATACATACATACATACATACATATATACATACATACATACATACATACATACATACATACATACATACATACATACATACATACATACATACATACATACATACATACATACATACATACATACATACATGGAGGCAGACAGACAGAACAAAATTCTTAGGTTTAAGCAGCCCGAAGGACATTCGTCTTCAAAAAACCTATAAGAGCACTCAATACAAAACGCAGCAGCTACTGAAAGGCGCCGATCGTGCGCTTCGTGTTTAGAAGACATGTGTATGAGCTTTACTTCCAGTCATTGTCCGTTCCCAAGTGCTCACAGTCTGCATGAACAGGCAGTGACTTGGGTGGGGCAACCATTGTTCGCATACTTCTGAAACGAAAGATAGGCTGAAACCTCCCGGGAAAGAGTTAGCACTTCCAAGTAATGACTGTTGTAATACGCCGCTTAAACTTTACTGGTAGCACTTTCGTATAGCTAGTTGACGGTCACTGCTGCGTCTCACAAAACTTATAACGACAAACAAATGTATCATACTTCTACTTCAAACATAATGGCAAAAAAATCGCTTCCTGGTTGCTCCCCACCTTTATACGTGTCAGTACTATAAACTTTGTTTTAAATCTCTATATGAACATAGTCCATTAAAGTTGATTGGTTGATTGGTTGATTGATTGTTTGATTATTTGATTGATTGATTGATTGATTGATTGATTGATTGATTGATTGATTGATTGATTGATTGATTGATTGATTGATTGATTGATTGATTTAACGCGCCGACGAAACGCACGCGATGATGCCCGCCGTACTGGAGGGCTACGGAATATTTTGACCACCTGGGGATTTTTACGTGCCCCAAAATCTCGTGCACATGGGCGCTGTTGCTTTTCGCTTCCATCTGAAAAGTAGCCACCATGGCCGGGCCCTTAAAGTTGAGAACAATTTCCAATATCGGTGCTATACCGCCTTACAAAAGTTTTCTCGGCCAGCACGAGAATTTCAGCTTTCGCCAGTAATAACTTTAGCCAGTAATAAAAAGAGCCTACATTAAAAAAAGGTTTCTGTCTGTTAAAAACGAAGATTAGTTTCTCTGGAGAAGGAATCAAGTAGAACTCTGCTGAACTGATCATAGAAGCCTAAACTATTTGTTCAGCCGAGTGCATTCATCGTTGAGATCCCTAATTGACGTTGATGCGTGAGCCCGTAAGGGCCACTTTCCGATCTCCCTCACTTGGGAGTTCCGTTTTCATTAATACACAAAGCTCGCAGAATTATGGTGCATGTGCGCCGTTTACATATCCGCGGAAACTTAGGCGCTAATTTGATTTCGATTGAACAACCGTCTCAGCTTCGACCGAAACAATTGATTTAAGGAAGCGAGAAGGTCATCATTGCTTTCCTTTGCGCGGAATGTGTTTGCCCCGGCAGCGCTAAATCTCACTGGCACTCGACCCCCCCCCCCTCCTTAGTGCATACGTATTTGACATTAAATCTTGGATACGAAGGGCCCGTCTATAACGAAGTTATGTTTTCTCTTTGTGAAATGGATACAACTGCGTGAAAGGACTTCTGTATTTTCATACGGGGAGAAATTTCTCAACGATTGGTCCGAAAAAAGTTGGCCCCGTACCGAATCACTTCACGGCAAATTTCCTCGAAAAATGATAGCCTGCTGCCGCCTTTGCAACCTATATTCCTCGTTTCTCTCCTCATACCGCTCTCGTGTTTTTTCCTTCTCTTTCGTTGTCCCACGATAAACATGGAGTAGGTTGGCTAAAGCCAATTTATTAGTCCCAAGTTTCATTCCTCATGCTTTCTACCGGAACCTTTTTTACTCTTAGACTTTTTGGGAAGCTGCCACAAAGACTAAGCTCTGGCGTGAGCATTTTTTGTATTTTTGGGCTAAGACACTGCGTTCAACGTTTGATTTTTATTTCGGACCTCAAGAAATCAACCACCGTGTATATTCAGATAAAGAACACTGCGAATACCAGTTGTGCACTGACGCTTTGCCTCAAATATGAAAGTGTTTGCGTTTTCCTAAATATGTTGACAGTTATGAAGTGCGTTTCAATATGTAGTAGTTCCGAAAGGCTCTGGCTCTATAAACTCCGTGTCTGCAAATTCATTCACCTGCTTGCCCGATGGTGGATTACGGCGACCGACGTACAGAGAGACACTTTTTTGCGTTTAGGTAGGCTTTGAAAGACTACGTCCTTCGAAGATGTAGGTATGCTTTAATTTGTGAAAGCTTGTTGACCTCGATAACATGATTTCATCATACACATCTACTCCCCAACACAGCTTGTCGTGCAGAGGCAGGATATATTACTGCTGGTAGTGCATTGGTTAGTGCACCCGATAGTATATGTGTGCATTTTTTTCGTGGGAGTAAACTTCATCTGATCTTCAGGAAACGTGTATAGGATTCAGAGTACGGGAATATAGTTGTTGTGGTCAAACCACATATATTTTGTGCCTTCAAAGTGAGTTTTACTACATTCCAGCCGACGCTGTGCAGACTGAAGGGTACCGAGTGATGTTAGGGCTAGATCTCAAAGTGTGGAATCACGTATAACATAGCGCCGTTACGACCCCCGCTCTCCATCTACTTTGCAATTCCTTTCGCGCAAATGAGTTGGCAACTGAAAAATACAGGATGCTTCCAACAAGGTCACACCGATTTCACAGACGAGCCCCTTACACTTACGCATCAACCGTATACACAAGCAGGCTTCATGTTAAATATTAGAAGAATAAGGGTCGTGGGATATTTAGAAAAGCAGACATAAATTTCACCTCCGTGGTCAGAAGTTGGAGAAAAAGGAAGGCAATGAGTGCACTAGGAAATTGTTCGTATTGCCGAAAGCAATCAAGCAGGTGGTTCTCTCCGAAGACGTGGGCGTTGATACCCTCCAGTCGCTCGCTTATTGTTGCCGCCTTTTCCGTCAGTGACCAAAGTGGACCAGCCCTTAGGAAGTGACGCTAAGCATGCAGCCAAAGAACGCTCACACCGTAAATTACGAAAGTGAGCATACTAAGAGCAGCTATTCTTTTTTGAAATAATGAGACAAACAATTGTATTAGTGAGCGGAACAAAGTTTGTATAACACTTATGAAAGGTCGAATGAGTGAATATTGTGTCATGTGAAAAGCTTGTTGTATTTCATTTGTAGAACCCTTGTTGAGAACGTTTCACAACTGTGCAATGCCAATGCGTAGCTAGATAAAAGTTTGGTTGAAAGAGCCCCACTTAGTAACAATGATTATACACCAGCAATACCCACGTGAACATTGTGTGTACGTGCTATTCTTAGCATTTGGTGAAAGTTGTTTTTAAAAATATGCGCATCCAGGACAGCAAAGAGATATTCTAAATAAAATTTAAGAAATGACCCACAACAAATTGTTTATTACCAAAGATGAATCTTGGTAATATGTAGGGGTCCCCCATTCAAAATGTCTTTATTCAGTTTCTTGTTTGTATACACTTTGGGATGTTCTTGTTATTTCCTTATAGTAATGGTTTGTCTGAAGGCAAGTTTGAAATGCTTGTGCATACCTGCTCTTAGTTCTCAAACTAAGTGGCAAGTATTTACAAACTCACCTGTTGACAAGAAAAGATCCGAGCGAAAGGTGTCCTCTGGTGGAAAGACATAGTTGTATTCCCCTGGCTAAACCATTTATGCGTGCGATATCTTAGAATAGATCTTAAAAAAATCTCTCAATGACTCCTGAACGAACGAAGTATACCAATTGAAAGAAGAAAGGACGGTTTTTTGGGGTGTACGCCATATTGTGGCTGCTACTTAGTCAATTAGGCAGCACGTTATTATACAATAATTTAAAACGTCCGAATGAAACGTTACTGTCAATTTTAGCACGGCCGGTACCCCAGTTGCAGCTTTGGTGCGTTAGACCGCTGTTTGGTTTTGGCTCGTTATGAACGCTCTGGTAAGCATCTCTTCTTTATTAACTAGTCGTCTAATTACAAACGCCTTTTTACAATGTGTTATGTGGATCCGGTTTTTTTACCTAGCACCAATACAATTTGTTACTCAGGTAGGTATTGGTGATCAAATGTGCGTCTTCTTGCTCCATGTTAACGGGTGAGAGGCCGCTGCAAGCCAATGGCACTGCTACATTGTCGAGCTGTGAAAGCTCAGCTGCCTGGAATAATTTTGTTACGTATCTTGTTTGCAATTTATTCTAGTCCTTAGGCTTGACCAATGGCCATTGCCTTTTCCGTGACGCCAGAGGGTTTCGGTATTTGAAATGTTTTAATCACGTAAGAAATACAAGGACTAATGACGACGTATAACTCGGTTATGAACATCAAAGCTTCGCAGTTCAATTCACCTCAAACAGATATTGTAATATGGTCGCCGAAAAATAACCGCTCCTCGAATGTGGTCGCTGTATCCCAAGGTATGGCGTTGATATTATTTTAATACAAAGTCGGCATAGATGCCTGAATTCTTTTCGAAAGTCACCATGGTGTACAGTGACACTTGCGAGTGATGCGGAAAGCACGTTATTATGGCAAAGGGTTCGTGCCGCCTAGTTTTCGAAGGGTATACGAGAAACGACATTCGATGACGTTGAAGGAATACGGGCAGCATTTTCTTCAGCCCTTGTTGCTTAACAAGCACTCGATAGGGGAAACGATACGCTGAGCCAAAAGCATGCGTTACCCAGAGTGGGGAATAGGGGGAGCTTTAACGATAGAGCTGAACAATGCCCGAAGCGGGCGTCCCCAAAACTCGGCTTTTAAATCGTGCTGCTTTTACGAGGCCATTAGACTGTTTGGAGACTATGTCACAGTGTTTGATAGAGTGTGGTTCACGTTCTTTATTTATTTTTGCACTGTCTGCGTTGTTTCACTACTAGTCAATTCTTCATGCTTTCTCAAGCTAGATGTTATTTTTTCCTTCCGCACACTAAAAAGAGAAAAGTTAGGAACACCGCGGTGAAAAAGTGCAAAGAGTTATGCATGCACTTTTTTCTTATAAACGTTACTTCTGTAACCTTTATGCCTATCAGGTCGTAAAAAACAAACATATAGGCAAAACACATGTATCTTTATAGCCCATGTGTTTTCTCTATTGAAGAAGATATTATTTGCCCCACTTTACACATAATATGTATATTCTGAGACTTAGGCCCCTTAATCTCTAATGGAAAATACCACTCTTCTGATTACATGATTGTGTTGCAGTAATAAAAAAGTTATTTGTTACACGTGCACATTTACTTTCCTTTTAGCGATCTGGGGAAAACAGTGACGATTGTATTGTCATTGTTTTGGAATTGTTTTGTAAGTTATTGCCAGTACATTAAAGAAAAGTACCCTCACTACAATTATATAGTCGAATAGTCTGTCTCCCCACCATTATTTTCCGACAAAAATATCCTGAGTTCACTAATAGTAAGAAGCATTAAATCTCTAAGATCGGTACTGCGCTTCTACCTCTAATATAATAGTACCCTCACTACAATTATATAGTCGAATAGTATGTCTCCCCACCATAATTTTCCGACAAAAATATCCTGAGTTCACTAATAGTAAGAAGCATTAAATCTCTAAGATCGGTACTGTGCTTCTACCTCCAATATAAAGGTATTGGAAATTCTAACGGAAGGAGCGTAAATGGTCTTTCGGCTTCTGAAAGCAAGTATTTATTTGGGCATTCAACAGCGTATACGGACAGCGGCGTTTGTAGTGCGCTGGTGTGAGGATGCGGAACGAGCTTCCTTGTACACTTTTGTTGTATTTAAATGAACATGCTTGCAATGTCATGGACTATTTCAAAGCTCATTTTCTTAGTTTTTCCGTCCTAAATTACCACTTTTTTCTTGGTACAGCTCGTTGGTCATATTTATGAAATCCGATGCAAGCGATAATCTTCTATTATTTCCTCTATTTTCTTGTTTTGTATTCTTTCTAGTCAAATATCTTGATCAAGTCTCTTCGCAAGGTCTTCCTTTATCTCGTGATTACAAATTCTTTTTGGAATGCGTTTTTAATTTTTTGCTTTGCTTCTCTTAGGGTGCCTTTACCTTCTTCATTTGAATTTATTGTATGCGTGCTGATACCCCTCTACGTCAATTACTATGTTTTGAATGGGTCCACAACTAGACAAAGCGTAAAACCCCATACGTTGTTCTTTGTATTTTGTACCTGTGAAAGCTTCACATCAACAATTTCAACTTTATTTCCACTTTCTATAGTTCCTTTCTCCCAGCCATCCCAACCACTGCCGCTCACTTACAAGCGAGATTCAATGTAAATAGTTAGATAAATTTTTGATAGTCACACTGGCTAATTAGTAGTGAACAGAAGCGGTATGGCCGATTGGGTAAAGTCAAGACAGAGTAATAAATTGCAGATGAGGAGCAACACCAGCTTGGAATCATGAACTGGATGGGCGCAGTTTCTCTTGATTTTTACCCAAACACCCAAACTATTTCTTCTCGTTGACTAGCCACTGTCACTATCAATACTTATTCTAACTCTAAATCTGAATCTAAACATTCAATAATTCAACATTATGCCAGATGTCGGATTAATAAACTTTATAAAAACAGCTTTTTCGCAACCCAATCGGCGCTCATGTTTTGTTCTTGGTTAGTAAAGAACAAATTTTGCAGCTATATTAAAAAATACTCGGAATGCGACCTGTTGTATAGTTTTATTCGTTGCCGCGTACAAAGCGCTTCTGCCGCCTAGTTGCCGCGTGCAAAGCGCTGCGCGTTTGATTTCATATATTAACGGATAAGTATTTACCAGATGTATTAATATCACGGAAGTAAATATTACAACATCCCAAAAGATAAATTTTCCTTATTGCTGCTCTAATGCGAACGTCTTCTCAAATACATAACAAGCGCTCATTGAACAGCAGGCTCATTCTAAATTTCTTCATTTACCCGCAACAACAGTAATCACGGGACATACTTCAAGTCGTCCGCTAACACGCGTTTGAATCAGAGGAGTGCAATCTCCATACAATATAATAAATAAATTTGTTCACCACTATTCAAGGTGCGCTCGTTTTCAAGTTATTCTAATCTGTTAAGTTGACGAGCGCGATTGTTTTTGCTATCAGAAGTATTACCCCGCCCCGCTCGTTAGAACGTTTTCTGCAAGTTCAACAGTAAACCCTTTGGTAAGCGCCATACTTAACTTTTGTATTTTGTAATATTTTAAATGCTGTATTACACAAAAAGGAATGCCCGTGCCATCAGGTTGCAAATGTTATCTTGGTTTAGTTATATTCACTCTAGTTTAGATTCGATTATACTTCTGCTTGCATTCACCGCAATTACAGCCAGAGAAAGCACTGCATGATGCCCGCCTAATGCTGACTTTGGTTCTAGAAGCAAACGTGTGTTTTTTTCTCCCAGAAGCGTCAATTTCCTTTGATATTGGCGTTGTAGACACCCTGATGTTTTCAATACTTATTTAGGTCGCCCCATTAGGAAGGCCGGGGTTTCGAGCCACGCGCCAAGGCTCACATATTTTCGAGAGAAACTAGGCCCGTATATTGTTTTTCATAAAGCTTTTGAACATTTAAAATTCACCCACGTGTCGTTTTCGCAATCAGAATGCAAATATTGCTTTGAGGGGATCGCTCCCGGCTTATTACACGAATTTTTAAATCCCCGATGTATAATGAATGAAAATGGAAACCAAAACAATGACTAAAGGGCGAGCAGCTTCGTATTGCTGATACGTTTTGCCACATTTTTTGCGATTCAGACACAGAGTGCGGCATGCTGATATCCCTGATCATCAAGAAAATATGAGATATAATACCTTGTGATAGTGCAAAATAGCACCACTTCCTTCCCGATTAATAATACGACTCTCAAAATTGCCTGTTTTCGTATCTCCCGCCTCGTAAAGCAATACCAGCATGTTGCTATATGTTTTCCTGCAGAAAATGTAGCCAAGGTCTAGCTCTCTTCTACCTTTGGAAATGTGGAAGTTAGTCACGACTCCTCCAGACAACAAGAAATGCGGTGGAAATAGCGGCAACAAAAAGTCTAGTTAGGAAAGGCCAGTATGGTTGCGCTCGATTTCTCGGGGAATAGAATGCTACCTCCAACAAAAAACCAAAGACGCGGCATTCAAGAAACCAAATAATTAAGTTTAAAACAAAATAAAGTTGTTGATGTTAACTCGTTACTATAGAGAACACATGAAAGTTAGATGAAGTGACTATAATATAGGGAAAATGGAGGCTTTCAGGCTAATAACACATTATTATAGAATACACGTTTGCAGTACTAACTGAGCTTAATTACGGATATCCCGTGGCATGTTCAGTAGCTCGCCTAATTTGAGGGCATAAAAAAGCGGAAAATCTTCGCCGATAAGGGAAGTAAACGTTTGGCCCATTACTACAGGTGTTGTTTGAGCCATTGGGGTGCACGCCATAACACTAGGTAAACGATGAACACTGGGTGAATTATGAACACTAAACAAATTAACGTCTTTTCACTGAAGAGAGGCACTGCGTTAGACAAAACGACAGTAGAATAAGGTATGACTGCTCGAAATCATTGAAATTCATATATAAAATTTATCTCCAAGTTTATTTATTTTTTTATTTATCTATCGTTTTTTAATTTATTTATTTATTTATTGTAAGGGCTCAACGCAGCGATAGGCCTTCCCGGTTAACGGATTCTGTAGATGAGGACTACAAAGCATACAAGTATACATACTAGGAATGATCGTAAACCAAACACGTAATTGACAGCCACATTAATAGGCACATTTCACACGTTACCAGAACGAACTTTGCGGAGGGTAGGGGGAGGAATTGTAATAGTTTTTCTTTTCGCATTGCTAATTGACCCCTACATAGCATTTCGAGCTGGGTCTTAATATTTTAAACACAGTGGCCAACCTCAAAACCTGTCTGTTGGGATTCATAATTGTTATCCTATTCGCACTAAATTTAGAACAACCTCACCGCACTCACTTCATGGCTTACGTAACTGCTGCAGAGACTGCCCTTCAAAAGCCTATAGTGTCAGTTACCACGAATATCTCAATTGACGTCCGGTTTACAGCATACATGCTTGGTCACTTTGATTTCGTGTGCAGTTTATAAGTTATTAGCGCAAAGGTGCAGTTATTTTTATGTGAAACCGAAGACAAATCTTCAGTTGGAAAGTTTCCACACAACTGACTGAGATTGGATGAATAGTATTAAATAAAACCCTTCTGGACTCGAATTCTCGTTCCAAGCATTTCTTGAGGCGCTAAATACTTGTCTTGTGTGTTAACGCTAACAACTCCAACCCGTCTGTTAATTGTAAATAGAAGAGCATCACACATGTCTACCTATTTCCGAAACCTAAGCCACTGCTTGGGCTGCAGTTCCTATTCTACTATTACGCTATTTGTAGTAGCTTGTGGACTAGGATTGCTGAAAGACCAGGCTTTATCCAGTGCTTGAATGCCTTTCTCCACACCATGAAATTGTTGGCCTGAAGGGAGCTGAAATAGAGGATATCAACATTCTGCCCCGCTCGTTCGATGTGTTTCTTGGGATTTTGTTGCCACTAAATTTTCCAGCCCTCTTCCGGTTACGATTTCTGGTGACTTTAAACTCAACACTTCCCGTGGATAACAAAAGTTTTTGAAGCTAAAAACGATGTAGCATTGAAAGGTGTCGACTGGCGTCTTGTCTTCAGTTGCAACATCATACCCAACAAATCACCATTGACGAGTGATTTCTTAGAGAATCTAAGCTGATACGAGCGGTTGAGTTTAAAGCCACCAGAAATCGTAACCGGAAGAGGGCTGGAAAATTTAGTGGCAACAAAATCCCAAGAAACACATGAAACGAGCGGGGCATATTGTTGATATCCTCTATTTCAGCTCCCTTCAGGTCAACAATTTCATGGTGCGGAGAAAGGCATTCAAGCACTGGATAAAGCCTGGTCTTTCAGCAATCCTAGTCCACAAGCTACTACAAATAGCGTAATAGTAGAATAGAAACTGCAGCCCAATCAGTGGCTTAGGTTTCGGAAATAGGTAGACATGTGTGATGCTCTTCTATTTACAATTAACAGACGGGTTGGAGTTGTTAGTGTTAACACACAAGACAAGTATTGAGCGCCTCAAGAAATGCTTGGAACGAGAATTTGAGTCCAGAAGGGTTTTATTTAATAGTATTCATCGAATCTCAGTCAGTTGTGTGGAAACTTTCCAATTGAAGATTTGTCTTCGGTTTCACATAAAAATAACTGCACCGTCGCGCTAATAACTTATAAACTGCACACAAAATCAGAATGACCAAGCATGTATGCTGTAAACCGGACGTCAATTGAGATATTCGTGGTAACTGACAGTATATGCTTTTGAAGGGCCGTCTCTGTAGCAGTTATGTAAGCCATGAAGTGAGTGCGGTGAGGTTGTTCGAAATTGAGTGTGAATTTGAAGACGACATTTCTCCATAAGTACAGACACTCTTATCGCTACTGTGCCTCACACCTCCTGACACATGCCGCTTGCGCAAACGAACAAAGCCATGCCATGGCATGTTTACCATGCCATGGAACCTTCGTACAAATCTCTATACAATCCGTCTTTCAAGACTGACTTTTCGATAAAGAATTCTTATGCCGCAAAAGTGTAACTCAACCATGACTTTTGTGTGCGTCTTCTTTACAAATCATTTTTACAGAGCGGGAATTTGCATCTTGTAAATAATGATTATGTAACAAGCGAACTCCTGCTTTTAAACAAAAAGTTCCAAACTGTACCGATTTCCATAACGCGGAGGCATAGCTTGTTTATACATTTATGTATTAGAACGTTCGAGTTCTCTCGTGGGAGCTCAGGCACGAATTCGATGAAGATGTTGTCCCAGACTTGTGTCTTACCGCACCTCCTAATAATTGCAGGAGGCCGCTGGTTTTCCACAAAGTTTTCTCCTATTAGGTGTACCATTCTGCAGAGACCTAACGCAATTCCAAGGGCATTGGGCATGAGACAGTTGCGTTAACTTAAAGTAACTATACTGCGAAGTAACACGACTTATTGCCGCGGGCTTCACTGGTCTGACTGCCGGAAATTTGGTGTGGCTCGCGCATTTCAATGCATGCTGCACTTCGCCTTCATGCCGGCACCGTGACAAACGGCAAAATGGCCTCAAGGCATGGCAGGGTCAGAGTAAGAGAAAGTTGCCAAAACACGGAATGGGCGTCGTGCACGATCACATCTCTGCCGGCGAACGGTGTTCCAGACGGTTGAACTCATAGAGTTTCGAGCTTCGTCAGCTGAACAACTAGAAAAAGCGAACACAAAATTTCTCATCTAAACACGCGCCCTGGGCATGACGCCCCTTACGACACGAATTGGCCTGTTTACTCGAGCCCCGAGAGAAAATTGCCCATGCCCCAAGCCATAAAAAGTAAACACGTGAAGGGCATTAAAAGTTTACGCCGCAATGTAGTTTTCAACATTACCATAAAGTTTTTTTTGTCAGTGTCGTCCCTTTCCTCTGACAATTCTTTGAACCGGGCGGTAGCATTAGCTCCCGGAGAACGCCATTTAAGTTTTTTTTTATGCTGCCATTTCGCCTGTTTGTTTTAAAATGTTTTCCTCACGAGTTTCGACATCGCAATTCTCTTCAAATCAACCTAATACACTCACGTATACAGGATACTACCTTGTACTGCTGTTTTACTACACAGTGGAATTGTGTCTTTTAATGTCGCATGTTCCTAGCGCGCCCTTTATTACAATGGTATTTTTCAGGTTCTTATTTGCAAAAATTCGCTCTCTGAGGAGAACGACGCTTGTATACATGGTTCGCGTCTGCAAAGTTTAATATTCCATTACATATTCATTCCGTGGAAGAGCACAGCAAGACGCGTTCTTTCTAAGGGAGCCAAGCTAGGGGCTGAATGCGGGCTTGTTTTACAACACGGCCATCGTGATCATAGGAGCTCCCACATCAGGCCGGCCAATATTGCCTTGAAAGGTAAAACGGGCAGTCGCCGACATAAAAAATATTGACACCCACCTTACCAGATACAGATAAAAAGAGACGCCACAATTTTAATGCTCATGTCGGCACACACTATCGGTCAAAAATTGAAGGTTGCGATTTAACATTCTTTGTTCGTCATTACATATGTATCAGAACGCGTAGCTTGCGTTATTAACATGAAAAAAATTATCAAGACCGGCCCTAAACCATTATTCCAAATTTTGTTTTGGCCATGGCGTTCTTTTATGACAAAATACGGCCGTTCCTAATGCGCCTCAGATAAAACCAAAAAAATGAACCTCTTTTCTCGACGTCTGGAGTACGTCATGCGGTGACTGGTCTCTCACTTTCCAATGCCACTTCACAAAACTTCTTCATTTGGTTCTATTGTTTCATATAAAGCGCGAAGCCAGACGTATCGTTTTTACTTATTTAAAGTCGGTAGTTCCGCTATAAAAGAAACGCAAACCCTTAATGTTAACTGCAAACAAGACCAAAATCTAGATACAAGACTACTTTATCGAGTTCGTTTCTTTAAAGTCGTTTCTAGTCGGTGAGAAACTGTTGTCCCGCTCGACGAAGCTTGCCCTAACTAACATCTGGTGGTTTAAAAAGTCGGTTATTGTCAAAAAGGTGAAAGTCAGCCCCCTTGTTAACTTCAGGTAAACGGACGCCGTACGCTCCGCTGCACAAGCGTGATGGACGGGGTTATTTAGCAAGCTCAAGTCGGGTTTCTTCGGTTTTCATCGGGTAAATAATTAATTAATTGGTTCCAGAAAGATAACTTCCGTTTACTATTTTTTAGATTGGCCGAGGCATTCAGGCACCTATATAGAGGTTCAAGAGCACAAGGCTAAAAATTTTTTTTTGTTCGGGCAGAAACATGTCAGCTCCATTCACGATAACCTGGGCAAAGTGTCTAGGTGGGTTAGTTAGTGAACTTGCATGGTGAAATTAGTGACTGAGACTAAAATTGGCAAAAATGGTCACCCACGTAGACCAAACATTGCTGAAATGTCCAGGGCGCCACGAACGACCAATTCGCGCCACCAAATGATCACATTTTTCGAATGACGCTGCCCAGCATGCGAGTAAATTAAAAGGTATAATCTGCGCTGGGACCACTGCGCGAGCTGTTCGTTCGCGCTGTTTTTGCTTGCGCTGAATTGCTTTTTTTGTAGTTTAATCGCACGCTTTAGCTCGTTACTCCCCAATTTCGCTAACTATTCCTCTTGGTGTATTGTGGTAAAGCCCACGTGCGGCAATTTCTTCGAGTGAATAAAAACGAAACGCCGGCTCGGAATACAGGGGCCATGAAGACCAATAACAACTTTATTCAGCTCGAAAGAACTAGACTTTCATAGCACACTGTGCTTTATTCTAGCCACTAAAAAAGTTTGTATACGAAAACGGCCAAAGATGTTAAACAACGTTCAAATTTTACGCAATGTTGACCTGACAGAGGCAGGAGTGACTCGTTGTGGGCAGGCAGTGAAAACAATTTTTCCAGTGTTTTAACTTCCCATTAGCATTTATTTGGCGCGATTAAACAAAAAATCATGCCCCACTGCAATCACTTTAGCATGTGTCTTGCCGGTTGCTTTGGTCGGCAGTTTCACAGAAAGATACAGCGATGTGATGATGGATCACGTGCCAGTGCAGCAACATCGGCACGCAATTTGTATGCCGCTCACTAGCGAGTACTCCTGTGTTTTGTGGAGGTTGCAGCCTTTAGAGTGACCCAGCATTTGTAGTTATGTTTTGGTAATCGCAACCAACCTTACAAGTGTTTCATTCAATATACATAACTCCAGTGCCCAATATGTGCGATTGCATTCACACAAATAGGAATCTGTGACGTCATAAAAAAATCGCCCTAAAGTACCTCGGATGTCGCGACTGATTTGATGCTTTTTCATTAATATGTCCGTCGTGTATTTTAAGTGCGCTATCAAATTCGTATAGATTTAATTAGGAAAAACGAGCCTTTTCAGTGAGCCGAACTTGTGTTTTGTCTTTATAATTAATTTGGCGTTTGAAGCCTGATATCCCAAGAAAGAAAAATAAAGCACGTGATTTGTTTTAAAATGCTACAAAGTAATGTACGGCTGACGTAGTGAAGCATTCGCCGCAAACTGAAATTTGCGAAAACGCGTATTCAAAGCGAGCACTATAGCCAAAAAATGAATTCGACAGGCTCAAAGATTGCATGCTCCGTATACAAGCTAGTAATTACGCCATCGCATTTGATTTAATAAAATCATTCGGGCTGATTATTGCTGATCTCATCGTCAACTCCTGATAGTGGTATTTTAATACACCATGTCGTTAGCAGGGTGTACTTTGAAAAGTGGTTGCAAAATAAAATGGCCATCTTTCCAAATAAAGAACGTACTCACGCTTTAGTTGCGTTGGTTACTTTTGCCGATTGTTTATTCACTCTGCTTATTCACTCTGTTTATTCACTCTGTTTATTCACCCTGCAGCAGTTCCCCTGGCAAACGTCCGTTTTTTAAGGGGGAAGACCACATTTTGTGTATGAAGCAATTAAAGGTTTTTTTCTAGAAGAATCGCGGCTAAAGCCAGTACACAAAGCTGCTTTCATTCAACACATATCGGGTCATCGCTGTCTTCAGTGTATAATCAAGATAGTACTAAACATTTTTTGTTTCTCCACAGCGCCGTTATTGAGAACACAGAAAAAGCTGACTAACCACATCAAGGTGCAAAAAGAGAGAGCAAAAAAATTGTATTGTTTAGGGAGCCCTAGTCCGGGCCTACATGCCACATAACTCTAAAGTATAAACTTACTGCATAAATTGTTGCTTTTCTTACTCCTTCTGTATTGTTCAAAATGTATTGCCGAACATCACGGAATTACAGGTGCATCCTCGCGCAGGATATATTTTTTTCATTCGCATTTTATAGTACCAAAATACTTGTAGCAGGCATTTTATTATGGAACAGGAGGACCCGTGGTTCATTTGGGACGAATGAAAGATTATTAACAGGGGTGATGATATATACGGGCAAGAGAATACAAGTTGCTACCTAGAGAGCTACCATGTACACCGTAGATGGGTGTTTTGTCACTCGTGGTTGTGTCTTGAAGGTCGCAGCGAAGAGTACTAAATGCAAGGAGTGCAATTGAAACCGTTCTGACAGCATAGCTGCGAATTGCGGAATTCTAGAGGCGCCAGACTGAGGCTGTGCCGCAATTGAGCGCCTAAACCAGGTTCTAATCGTGAAATCTCATGAGTACCTCCTGTACATCATTTGACTTTTACATGGAACCGCTCCATATGCGAAAGGTAGGTACTTCACCGTGCGAAAAACAACATTCACGGAAAGAATCCCCGTTGTGTGATAAAGCGAGCATGCGCCCGCCTTATATTCCCTTATTCCCTTTGGCTGCGACACTTTATGTAGCTCCGAAGCAACGGTGACATTGGCTGCGAATGATTCCCTAATAGCTGAAAACTCGGCAGTGCGCCGGTTTGACGCTCCATTAGCTGAGACACACGATGCGGCTTCATGGCGACGATGATATTGTTCTAAGGCGCTATCCGAAGTGCTGCTGGACGTTAGGCGTAACATTACTCATACTAACGCCATTGCTGGTGTGCCGGTGGAGCCGTGCAGGAAAGACAGTGCAGGTATGCGCCATGCTCACGTTAGGCCAGCGACTTCCTTTCGCAGGACTTTGATGACACACATTGCTTCAGCAATAAAATTTTTTGTTCTCATCTCAGGTATTTGCCTTGTATGGGGGTGTCAAATCGCAAATTAATTTCGCAGTGCCGAGATTACCAACGCTCTCATACCTTCTCACACCCCAACGCTCTCGTACCTTAACATATAATTACACGTCAGCGTCCTGGTCAATTTCTAACGATTTAATGATGTAACCACAAGCTATATATATACAAATATTCAAAAGTAGATGCTGTGTTGCCGTGTTCACTTCAAGGTCTTTACGTTGAGGCAAATACTTGAAATTGCTTTTTGACTGCTTTTCGGGTACCGCCACTGCGTGTGCAGAAAGCCATTCAACGGGTGCCTTCAAGCTGTTTTTATTGAGCTGCTCCACAAAGCCTAAAACCTGTAGGTAGGCCATTTCTATTGAAACTCTATACTTCAAAAGTTTTTGGGCTTACATCAAGCATGTTAGAATAAAAGCATCTGCACTCGAGGTGACTTAAAGTCCGTCAAGCCCAAGTCAATTTCAGCATACTCCGCTGTTGCAGAAGACGACGTAAAGGTGAGACGAGGAGCTTACTGAACATTTACGGCAGAGATCTCAAAGGCTGTGCGCAAGTCTTCAGTCGTCTGGCTGCAGACTGCTCCCTAAATACGTAAATAAGGTCTGAATGTCCGGTTTGAATGCCCATATACTAAAGGCTTTCAATAGGCTAATCAGGCCAATCGCCCAGAGCGCATGCGTGGAATGGCAAGCGCAAACTCATGGTACTCGAAAAATTAAGGCTGTTGCGAGGACTGCCTGCGCGCTGCGGCTCGTCCCAGATGAACGGCGTATTAGAGGTATGCTATTACCGATAATTTTAGTTAGAGCAACCATGGTCGCACATGGGGCCATCAATTAGGTTACCAACCTCGTGTGACCAACGGAATTAACACTTTAACCTCCCTTCCTAGAAAAAGTTTAGAGAAACGCAAAAGCCTTCTGAAGTGAAACTTACGTCAAAAGTTCACCAGAACATTCGCTATAAGTGCGTCCAGCCTTCACTGAAAGTGCGTCTAATCAATCGTCAAACCTTTAAAGACTCAAATCGCCAACGAAGAACGAACCAATGCGATGATTTTTGCGGACTAACTAAATGCATCTACGAACAATCTAAATGTGTTCGATGCGCGATTTCGGAGAAAAAGGTATACTTGTATTGAACGCATTCCTCTGGATCGATGTGTGTATTGTGTCAGCTTGACCCGTTCCTTTTTCGCGATTTTCAGGTAACCGTTTCGACAAAACAGTAGACGAAAAATATATCAGAGCTCTCTGGTCTACAAATCTGTCTATGGATAAAGGCACTAGTTTACTGTCCCCACGCCGTCCCTTCAACTATGAAAGCATTCGCTTTAAAAAATCAGAAAGCTCATTGCCATTCCGCATCCCGGGGAATTGGGCAAAAACAACGGCGTGGCTTAGTATTATCAGAGTCCTTCTATGCCTGTCTGGTCATGAAACCTCGCCGTCACGCAATGGTAGGGCTTCGTATCCTGCCGCGCCGCGGCGCTGGTGTTGATCGTACGGGCGCCGGGGGCGTGGTCAGATAGCGTTTGGCAGGGAACGGACCAGGGAGTAAGATAACACAGACGCTTTCCGCCTTATCAGCAGTGCGCTTTCGCTTTACGTGTCGTGGGCCGCTCAAATGGACTGATCATTTTGTGAGTGGCCAAAACATTTGGTGCGAACGGAACATGTCGCTACTGCGTTCCTGCCTGCCGGTCTGGCTAAAGAGCAGCGACGGCAAGTCGATGCCCTATTATCTGCGGTGGCGCCCCTCGCGGTAGCCTTTGTCGCCGTACGAAACTTGGCCGGGAGTTTCATGACCAGAGAAGCATTGAGAGACTGGTATTATGAACCATGCTAATGTGTCCTTTAGGGTAAAGGCAAGTATTATACTTCAAGTTCAGGAGTTGCTAGTAGGTGTATCCGCCGCACCTCGGCTGATAAGAAGATCAGTCTGACACGCTGGTGTCGGGAACAGCAACTGAGTAGTGGTTAATTCATGAGCGCTTATATAGGTACATCCGACTTGCTCTGCGCACCCCACCACGGCTCACATGTTTACCCGGGCATGGCACGGCACGATACATCTTCCCATCTTCTCTTATTTTACAAAATTATTTGACAAGAATTAGTGCTACCGGAGCACTTCTACTACTAAAATATCTAAGTTGCCACCGTATGCTCAGCGTCTTGGTTGAGGTGTGGCCGCGTTGACCTTCTTGGGCCCGGCGATGCTCTGGGCGAAATTTCAAGAACAGGTTCATGTGATGGAGCGTATTCGGCATCGCTGTCTTCACTGTCATCGCTGTAGCTCGTGCGCGGCAAGGATTCAGGTGTTGGCCACAGGTGTTGGCGGTTTCGCCTCAATGTTGTACCAGTCTCTGTTGCAACTTGGTACGATCTAGATGCAACTTCACCCAATACCTTGCCCCTTTGAGACCAGACCTGGCCACGGACGCGAACCAGGTGTCCTGGTTGAAGCGGCTGCAGTGTACGTCCAGTCGTCTACTGGCGGTGCTTCTTGACCGGTGAACGTGGCGGGGGATTGAAGTCGGAAAGCCGTGCCCGCAGGCGCCGGCCCTGCAGCAGTTCCCCTGGCGAACGTCCGTCTTTTAAGGGGGAAGAGCGATACGCGAGTAAACCTGGCCAGAAATCTTCACGTGCGTTTCTTGTCTTTTTTAGGAGTCTCTTGTTAATTTGCACACCTTTTTCCGCCGGCCCATTGGACCGCGGAAACTCAGGGCTCGAAGTTATAGGCTTAAAATCGTACCATTTGGAGAAGGAGGCGGAGAGGCAACTTGAAAACTGGGGGCCGTTATCTGTGCATACTTCGACAGGGATTCCGCATCTCCCGAAAATGGCTCCCAACTTGTCGTTGACCGTGGTTGCCGATGAGCCTTCAAGTTTTTTCACCTTTGGAAAATTGGAGTATGCGTAATGAAACATATCCACCCCTACTCAGAATCAGGGGTTATCAGGGGTTGGGCGCAGTATGAGAGGCTCGCTCGGCTGCTTGTATGCATAAGTTGTGCAAACTGAGCACTTTCGTATGACATCTTCAATCTCAGTTCATTCCAGGCCAAACCACTAAATGCCGCGCTCTAACCTTGCATTTGTTAATGCCGAGGTGGCCTTCGTGAATGCGTCGAAGTGTTTCTGGTCGTAGCTTCTTCGGAACGACCACCTTGCATCCTTTGAGCAAAATTCCGTCTACCACTCAAACTTCGGAAGCGAAAGGTTTCAGTTCTCGTTCGACGTTTTTGTTTGATGATATACTGTTTACAACAGCTCGAAGTTGTGGGTCATTATGCGTTTCTTCCGCAAAACGTTTTTTTTGGCTTCACTTACTTTTTTTTGGCTTCACTGTACCCAGCCAAGTCTTCCGAACCAGCAGGCGCCGCCATTGATAGCAGATCAGCAAGCACCAATTCTTTGCCTGGAACAAACTGCAACACGTAATCATAAATTACGAGGCGGAGAAAACTCGTTGCAGCCTCGACGGCATGTCACCAATGTCTTTGGACAAGATTGCTATCAATTTATTTTGATCTGTGTCAATGGAAATCTTTCGCCCATACACAAACTGACGAAACTTTCACAGCCATATGCAATCCCGGTGGCTTCTTTTTCGATTTGCGGGTAACGCCTTTTGGTCTCGGTCATTGCTCGGGATGCGTACGCGATTGGATGCCGGCCGATATTATGACGCTGAAGTAGGGCAGCTCCCAGCCCGTCTTTCGATGCATCTGACGTTATTTTTGTTTCTTTCCTAGGGTCAAAAACATTACACCATCTTCCCACGTGGGAATACTGAGGGGATGCAAAGCCGTGGAGTAGTAGCGGTTTAATTTATTGTTAGAGTAAAGACACGTGTAGTAACGTAATAAATCTCTTCTTTATTTATCGATTAGTGGGGAACGTTTTGTGGCTTCTCGTTCTCGAAGCGAGGAATCCGCTGCTCGACGCTGCCGTTTACGTTCGGCATAGCAAGCTCTCCTGTGTGCAGCCTTGTCTTCGGAAGCACGAGACGAGCCGAGCGGCGAGGAAGATAGCGCGGGTTATCACAGCAGGTTAGGGCTCCTGGAGCAACAGTGTTGCCGGTGTCTTCCTGAGCCGCACGAGGCGAGCCGAGCGGTGAGGAGGAGAGCGGGGTTATCACAGCTGGCGTGGAAAGGGAGAAGACAGGGAGAGGTGCGGACGCCGGAGGGTCGACTAAGAGATGCGTTGCATCTAAAACGCTAACAGCGGGGCCGTGCGCAGCGCTTCACAGATCGTAGCCCGTTCTTGAGCGTAGTTTTCCGTCCATTCGAACACTGCGTCCTTCCGTATCAGTCTGCGAAGGAGCTTTGTTCGATCAGGCAGTCTTGGCAGGCATTTGCCAAAATAGTTGATAACACCGAGCATGCGCTGGACTGCCAGTTTATCCTTCGGCACCGGAATTTTGTGCAAGCACCCGAGCAATTGTGGACTGGGGCGAATTCCAGTTTCGCTGATCAAGTCTCCCAGGAAATCAATTTCCTGTGCGCCGATCGTGCATTTTTCCGAGTTTAAAGTTAAGCCCGCTCGTTGTGCAGCGCAAAGAGCGGCCTTCAAGCGCTCGTCATGCTCCCGCTTAGATGAGCCCCGCACCAAACTGTCGTCTATGTAGAGCCGTACTCTTGGCAAGGGGTCGAAAATCTGGCTCAGCGTTTTTGGAATACTTCCGGTGCGGACGAAATTCCAAATGGAAGTCGGAGGAAGCGGTAGCGACCGAAAGGGGTGGCGAAGGTGCATATTTTTGTTGCCTCGTCCAGTGGTATCTGGTGAAACCCCGCGTTCGCGTCCAAACGGCTAACAAACTTCGCACCAGAATGCTCTGCCTCGATATCTTCGCGTTGCGGCATCTGATAATGTTCACGCTTTAAGCAGGCGTTTACATTTCGCGGATCCATGCATACCCTGAGGCCGACGATAACGAGAGGGCTTACTCAGTCATTGGGCTCATCAACCTTGCCGATGATGCTTGCCTTTTCCATACGCTGGAGTTCTTTCCGCAGTGGTTCCTGTAGGGCCCATGGCACGCGACGAGCCAGCTGCACCACTGGAACGGAATCGTCGCGAAGAACCATTCGGTACTCTCGCTGCACGCAGCCGTTGCCCTCAAAAATATGGGCGAACTCTTGCACCATGGCACCCGAATTGCCGTACACGGCGTCGTTTGCCGGCACGGAGTCAACAGTTTGTGACACAAGTCCTAGCAACTCAGCTGTCTGCAGTCCGAGCATAGCCTGGCTTCGCTTCACTACGAAAAAGTGTGCGACGCACCGACGGCTCCCATGCTTGACAGCTTGTGTTGTGACGCCGCACTGCTTAATCACGTTCCCCCTGTACGACCGCAGGACAGAACAGCTTGGCCTAAGGGGTGGCTTGGTGCGGAACCTTTTATACACCGATTACGGCAATAGATTGGTTTGGAATCCTAAGTCCACCTTCAACACCACTTCTTGCTCCGCAACGTAGGCGTTTACGACCCAGTCTTTCGCTTTCTGAATGCCGCAAACGCTCACATCCAAGATGTTGAAGCCTTCGTCGTCACGTTGCAATTCACCGACGTGTGGTTTGCAGCAAATTGCAAATTGGTGTCTTCCTTGACAAGAGCGGAAAATTTTTCCTGAGGTGGGGAACTTCCTTGGCTCGTGCCTCCTGTTGCACTTGAAGCACTGGAACGTGGTCTTCAAACCTTGGCTCCGGCGTTGTTGCCTCGCTGTAGTTGCATCAACTTTTTCCTGGCTCTCTTTCCACGCTTCGTTCTGTTTGCTTGCTGCCTCGGCGGCCTTGCACAAATGCTCTGCCTTTTACAGCGTCAGGTGTTTCTCCCTCAACATCTTCTCACGCAACTTCCTCTTGTTCGTACCGGAGAGTATCTGGTGTCGAATCATCGAATCGAAGAGTTGGGCAAAGTTGCAAAACCTTGCTTGCTTCCGTAGGTCCCTGAGGAATTGTTCCGCTGGTTCATCCTCTTCCTGCGTCCTTGTACTGAAAACGTATCTCTCCTACATTTCGTTTTGGTGACCTGAACAGTACTCCTCGAACTTCGCTATCACAGTCTGGTGTCCTCCTTATTTTTACCTTCAGCAAACGTGAAGTTGTTGAAAACGTCTAAAGCGTCGTCTCCGGCGACGGTCAGGAGCGTGGCAGTTTTTGCAGCTTTAGTCAGTGGCTTTGCTGGCACAGTGGCTTGCAAGTACAGCTCAAGTTTTTGATGCAAAGCATCTGTTAGTCAACCCTCCGTCGGCCGTCGGCGTCGGGCGCCCGCATCTCTCGTCCCGGTCCCCCTCTCCATGCCAGCTGTGATAACGCCGCTCTCCTCCTCGCCGCTCCTCCTCGCCGCTCGGCTCGTCTCGTGCCGGCTCAGGAAGATACCGGCGATACTTTCGCTCCAGAAGCCATTTCACGGTCAGGGCTATATCCCTCCCTTGTTGTGGCGCCGGCCGCACCCCCACTGCGCATGCGCGTCTCTCCTCCATTCTCCTCTCCTCCAGCTGTATAAAAGCAGGTGCGCGCGCTGCGCGGCGTTCAGGCTGCTCCGAGACAACGCCTGCGGCGGTTCTGCTCCGGTGTGGAACCTACACGAAACCCCCATTGTTTGCATCACCACATAGTTCCCTTGTGGAAGATGGTGTAATTTTTTTGCTTGAATAGCGCCCAGTTCTTTTGAACATTACCGGTTTGTCGTAATTGATCTGGCGGCTTCAGCGGTTCTATGACTGTGTCGTGGCTGCGCGCCCCACTTCTGGCACCATGCATCAGCCGCAACTCGCTGATAAGAAGGTCATTCTGACACGCTGGCGTCTAGAACAGCAACTGAGTAGTAGTTTATGCATGAACATCCGACGTAGGTACATCCGACGTGCTCTGCGCACCCCGCCGCGCATCACATGTTTACTTCGTCAAGGCACGGCACGATACAGTAGGTAATATCTTAATCTATATAAAGTGCTGATTGTACTATTGAGTTCTGTTCTAAGTGAATACAAGTATTATGTTTATGAATTTTTTGGAACAGGATTCCCAAAAGGCAGGTGAACGATGCTTTCTGAATTGGAACAAAGCAGAAATGTTAAATGAATTGGGAGCCATAGATATTTTCTCGCTCAAAGCCCAGCCATGTGCAGTTATCGTGGGTTGCTCTTTGGTGACGGTTAATGCCGTCGTGCTGTAAATGTTTTCTGGACCGCCGCTCCCGGTTTCCTAAACGGAATGCAAACTAAGTAGTCTCTCAGGGGCGATCTAGCAACGCACTTTGCCTCAACTTGGCATGCAACTTCAGATGGTGGTAGAGCAGTTTAAACTTTAAATGTCCCCGGTGGAAGGGCTGCAATTATCTCAAGGCAATGCAAGCGACTAATCGTTCGAGCGGACATTTAGGCGGAGCACCATGGATAGTCTACGTTTCTCCAGATGACCATTTCAGCAATGCCTAAAATAAAGCAATGCCGGTACAAAGTCAATAGCTTTTTTATAAAGTCGTGGTATTAGAGAAAGAGAATCATTCGAACACAACCGCATTCCTATGTAGTCGTTCTTCGAACTTAGCTGACCACTATGCTTGCCGTTCCTAACCCGATCGCGAAAAAATCTTTAACTGGAAGCGGCGGACAAAGTTAGACGACATGTTCTGGTGAATCTCCCAACGGGGACGAAGTTTCTAGAAATAACAAGTTCAGTATCTCACTCAACTGCCTCTTTTTATGTACAAAGAGAAGCGCACTTTCTCAGAATATATTGAAATCGAAAAATTCTCTCCCATTTCGATTTGTTGAAACATTCACAAGTTGGGCATCAAACCGTCTCCTGGGTAACTAGGTTGCTAGTGCAAGTGCCCCATCAACACGGTGGTTGACTGGTTAGAGTCCTGATGCAGGATTAATTTGTCCTCAAAGCCTGCATTCTTGGAAAAAGGGGCAAATAATACTTTTGTGGCCACATGAATGCACATAAAAAGGCCGTTCATTTCCCTTTGCAATGAATAGTTGTGAATAAATAAACTGCGCTGCAATGGGGAAGTGTTGTAATTGAGGCACTAAGCCCTTGCTGCATACCGGCATTGTCTTAAGATATAAAGAGGAAGCAGATAAGGAATTTTTATTCAAATAAAAAAGTAGGCACTCATCATCTCCTGGATATTCGCATTTTGGGAGATGGTTAAGTTTAGACATAAGCATGACACATGCCAGTGTAGCATAAATGACTCGCAAGGAAACTTCCGAGCATTCCTACCATGACTACCTAAGCATTTTGTTTTGTTTCACCCACACCCAATTAGAGCCTACCCAAACTTCTTCCTTCCCCAACTAACCATTTTGTTGCTCGGGTTGTATAGACACTCTGCGTTGGCCACCGCACAATGTGCCCATCTCCAATAAATTCTTTTTTTTCTCGTTTGAGATTATACGTTCAATAGGTGGTTCTTGTTTCCTAATCTCGGTAGTCCTCGCCTTTCGCCACGCTTGTTTTAAATGCGAATGCATTCCTTAGTCGAGCCATGTCAGGCGCCGTGCGGCGTCCACGCGCCCGCAGGTGTTATCTCTCCGCTCTCACCCCCTCTCCCATAGCAACAGCTGCGAGCGCGCGCGCTCCTCCTCTCCCCTAGCAACCGGAGCAGGTGGTGCGGGCGGATCAGCGGCGAGTGAGTGGAGAGGAGGAGCGCGCTCAGGCGTGTGAGGGCGCTCGCATCGCGGGAACTCGCCGGAGCTGCCGCGTGTGTGGGAGAGTGTAGGCGAGGGTAGGCGTGGTGCTTCGGTGCTTCTCCTCTCGACGCTCGCCCCACTCTCCCCCGCCCGCATGCTTCTCAAAGACCCTTTGAGTGTGCACTTTACCGACCACAAGGCAGTGATCGTGGCCGCCAAGTACAACGACAACACAAACAGGTGTTAAATAAATGGTTACGCTACAAATCCCCGTCTCCTCATTAATTATAAATTCCGCGCACTCTCGCGCAAAAGAAATGCATTCGCATTTCCTCACGATTCCCTTCGGGGAGGTGGGTGAATTTTTTTGATCCCGAGCTAACATTAACTACAAAAAATGCTTTAGGCAATACATTTCTGTCTAATCAGCTGCATAACGACATTTCTTGCAACTATTTTTCGCTTATAAATACACATTACCATGGCACAAGAAAGCGGCCACCGGCTCTCCTCACAACACTTTCCAAGCAGCTATCTCAAGCGGTGAGGTTCGTGACTTTCCAGGAGCGTCCCCATATCGTGAAGAATGCAAGAGGGTTCATACATTACGACGAGAAGACAAGACAACCTGGGCGTACTTGTGTATGGGGACGCGGGGATAGCATAAAAGTGAGCACTATTTAGGAACCACCTATAAAAGGGGGCAAGCCTTTTTTCAGTCCGCACCCGACCTGTCTGCTTAGTTACTGTTTCTCCTGTTTTCTGCGGGAACGATTGCCTTTTTCGTATTTCTGTAGCTCATAAAGTAGCGTACAAGCAGAGAAATGTAACAGCTGCACACTGTTGAAAATGTGTTCCCAGTCAGGCTTCTGAGCGCAAACAAGTAGTAGTTATACTTTTGCAATCGATGATCGATAATCCTGTTGAGAATAGACGTTCGCTATTAACACTGAAACTGAGCATATCTGCTTGTAAAGAGCAGGTGAGTGAACAAACGAATTGCTTTTACCCATAATAAAGGGTCACTTACGTGCAGCCGGTAAATGGGGCTGAAAAGCTCCTTTCTTGTGCGAAGAACATGGATATTCATTCTGTGCAGCGAAAGAAAAGTGAAAGCTTGAGCCTCTGCCTTTCCTTGTACCGAGTCTCACTCCGAGATTAAATTCTCAAAGAAGAGAAAGGCTGTTGCTCCATAAAGATAGGAAGTACAATTTTTATTTGTGGTTCTGCACAGTCAGCTTTATTTCCAAATTGTTCGAGAGTGTCTAGAAATTTTTTTTTACCATACGAAGTAGAAGTCACATAGCGTCCAGAGGCGCTTTTCCAGAAATCCCGAGTTCCCCCTACTCCCGAGTTTTCAGCTGCTTGGGTTATGAAAGTAGTGATAAGGGAGCATTCGATACACCTCAAGCGAAACCGAAGGAATCGCGTGCAGCACGCCTGGCATATTCAGCGCGCTGTATTGGGGCCACTTATGTTGATAAAGTACGAATTGTGCTATCATCCGCATGCAGCACCATGTGAAATTGATCTGCAATGCTCATTCTCTAGCAAAACTAGAACCCTCCCCCCGCAACCCCCCCTCGTGCTACTTTGAAATCCCCAGTCTGGCTGTTGGCCACTCCCTGTGCGGGGCGGTCCGTTTTCTCTTGTGTTCTGTTGTTCCACTGAAGTATGTTTCCTACGTGGCTTGAGGGTAGACGCAGTGCAGATCTGCGCTAGTACCAATCAAGTAATCAAAGGGATCCACTCTAGCAAACCGAACGCGCCCTGCTCCCGACCATCAAATATGGCCTTTTGTTTACCGCTTGTTTGAGAGTGCATGGTGGGCGCTTATCAGAAATCTTCCCTTGTCAAGAAGAGCATGTGTGAGCATTGGCGAGTGCGGTATAGACGATGAAGTTGTGTCATTTGTCATCGACTGTCTTCACGGTGTATGACAAAGGCACCCTTGGTGAAATCGTGTCGTATTGGCCTCTCCTACCGGCTCGTACAATAGTGAACTGCAGTTCGCACCGAACACCCCCGCGACTGCTGCACCATTGGCTGGCGGTGGCCTGGGGACTTGATTTTTGCTTCGCGCTATGTTCCAGTCGCTGCTAGCGGGCATCAGATGACGATTTTGTGGCTACGATGCCACGCCCACAGAAAGTGGATGCCATGGTTGGGTGTGGCTTCGGTTGTTACGCCATGGGTACGAATGGGCTGGGTCTGTTTGACTGACAATAGAACTCGAAGGAAACTCGGGCATGGTTTTGCACGGCCGAGTTGAACTCAGCACTCCCGTGGTGGCCGCTGCTGCGGCGTGGTTTATTTGTATGGTCGCCGTAGCAGGCATATTGCTACCTGGACAGGTCGTTTAAACGAAGCAGGAATTTCGAGCTATTTTATCTCTCAAAAGTGCTGTGCATTGGTTGTGAAGTTGTCTGGCGACAGACCTCCGTTTACTACAACTTAGAGACGGATTTTGCTCCATGACCACCGAGGAGCAAGTGTAGTGTGCGCTGCGGTTTTACGCGATGCGCCGCTTCTACAGAAGCGTTGGTTGCGACCGCACCATCGACTGCCACCATTCGGCCGTCATCCCGTGTGCGCGCAATATGACCAGTGAAAACGTGTTTCCCAGACCTCGCCTTTCTTTCAGCTGGTTTGGCGGATATGGCACCCGAAGGTTCCTACTGCGCATCTATCCGTTTGCTGCCGGAGCGTGCGTTTCAGTTACCGCCTGCTAGCAAAACAGTTTCGATGGAATCGTTGCATGAACGTGCATTTGGTTTATCATCAACGCGGCAGGCAGTCTCCCTCGAGGAGTTACGTGACGCGCATTTCTTGTGAAAACATTACTGGCGGGATAGCTTGTACGTATTGCATATATTGTCAAGGAAACAGTCGACTCACCGATAGCCGGTCGAGGTGGTTTATTCGTAGGGCTAAAGCCAATAGGAGCGGAGGTCCAAGCGCTGAGATAACCAAGCTTGTTTCTCGCGCATGCACGTTGTGGAGTTCATCTTCTTCCCTGACACGTCTTTGGCGCATACCCTGCGTCTGCATTCGACATTATCCTTCCTTCCTCTTCCACATGGTAGATGCTGGTAGGGCGCATAACCCGACAGCATACTGGCCTATTGCATCTCTTCTTTATCCTTGCTACAATACAATCCACGGCGCGTACTGTCATAAGCGATCCTTACACATTTCAACGGGTTCTGTAGAGCGTCACCATCGTTTGGCAGCAAGCAAAGCATGGAAAGTGAGTAAAGGGGAGAGTTAAGAATCAAAGTAGCCCCGTGGCGCCAGAGGGAGGGTAAGCGGAATTGGGAAGGGCGCGAAGCGAGAGAGGGTTGTAGGGGGATTGAACTCCATGAAAAAAAAAAAAAACTCTGGAGAGCTTCTTGGAACAAGACCGGGAAGAGCAAAATAAAATGAACCAAACAAATATGAAAAGTTCTTGTCCTTCCTGTTATTCGTTCCTTTGTAGCGCATGGCCACTTGCGGGGCGGCCCGTAATTGGGAGCTTTGAGAAACTCACGTGTCCGGTTCAAAACATCAAAAACCCTGAACTTGAAAAGTGACAGTTGTAGAATAGTGCGTGCAGCATGAAGCTTGAACATGATGTCACGGGAGTAGGCCAGTTGCACACGACCCTCGCAGAACCCCGATTCTAGGATGGCTGAGGTATGTTCCAGTCTTCTTGCACACTAAGACGAACAATTTAAAGAGAAAAACACGTGATAGCAGAAAAGAATCTGTTTATAGTATTCTGTGCCAAAAAACAAAGAAACGAAAGCAAGGAAAAAGGCGCAAGTACAATGCATTAGAAAAGCAGTTGCTGATACGCATCGCCAGGCCCTCGCCTTAAAAACACGTAAGGAGACTGGACCGCGCCGAGGAAATGTCTCAAAAGGCGGAGCGTTCCGATAATGTAATACGAGCAGCAACTGTTTTGAACGTGGTGCGCTTCTATCACCAGCTTTCTTTTTTCACAAGTCGGGCATAGTCACGTGATTGCACTGTCTCCTACCGACTGAAGAAACTACTTCTTTGGACGAAAACATTCAAACAAAAAGATATGGATGCCTGGAATAAAAATTAAAATAAATTTGTTTTAAAATGCAGAATAATAACGTAAAAGTACAATAAAATAAAGTAATTGGGTTTGCTTGAACCTGAGTAGCCACCAGTGCAGCATCGGAGTGATAGAACGCACTGAAAGATGCACCGCGCCGTAGTGACGCATCCTTACAGCGCGCTGCCCTGAACCGATTACGTCACCTCAATATTCAGCAAATAGCATGAATCGCATTTTTAAAGCGTTTTAACCCTGCCCCGAAGAATTAACATGAGCTTACTATTATCAACACAGCTCCGCCTTGCCCAAGTTTCGCTCATACTCGGGCCTTCTGTAATAGCACCCCAGATCGCTTTTACTGCCTGATTAGGAAATAAGGGTGTGTACAGCGCCCTAATTTGTGGCATGCGTAAAACATATTCTCAAGTTATTGTTGTATATTTATTTGTAGGGCTTTTTATTCACCCAATTTTCTTGCCCATCTAAGGCACCAAAGTGCCTCGCGCTTTGTTTCAAAGCAAAGGTGTGTACAGAGAAAGGGCGGCAGAAATGTTAAACCTTTTAGTGATACACAAGTAATTATTGCGGTGGGTATTTGGATTATCACCACCGTGATCGTAATGTAAGAACATTACCGGTATTTCGAAAGATAGGCTTCCTCCAAAACCCGTTGCTCTTAGTGACGGAAAAGACCGAGTGAGCGGTCCAGTTACGGCGGGGTTTCCAGTTTTAGTTTAATAATCAGAGTTTAGAGAAACCATTTGCATAATGTGGTGAAATTCTTCCGGCGTGGTTTTTAAAACATGTGCTTAACCGTCACACTCGCAGCGCTGGCTCAGCCGCTACAGCGACAGGCTGATCAGCACAATGACAGGGTTTCAGCTCCGAGCACTGCCGCAGTTCAACGGGTAGAGGCAAAAGAGAAAACGCTTGCGTGTCGAGAATCCGCCACACCTTACAGGCACCCACATGGCTGAAAGTATTCTGTGGCTCACCACTACAGCACGCAGATCAAAGCCCAGCCGTTGCTTCGGCGCGCATATGATTCATGATTTCGTTATTCACACACCAACGTTTTTGCTAATGGCTTGGTGAAGCAAATGGAAAAAAATACCGAAACCTCAAAATGCTTATGATGACTGCTGAAAAATAAAATACAAGAATAACGCAACCTCTTGGGGCAATTGAACCACAAGAAAAGTTGTAATGGCACCATTGACAGCCTATTAAAAAAATCAGTTGCATGGTCCCGGAGCCAATTGTTCTGGGGAAGGGTGGAATACTAAGAAGGTTTTTTTTATAAATACGTTAGAGTCCAGGTACTTCACCCTATATCGATGTTCAGCGTCAAGTGTACCACCTGAATAAACGATGCGATGCTCGACGTGCGTTCGTTTACCGACATGTGGTGACGGAACTCATCCAAAATAGAACAAAACTGGATAAAAAACAATAAACGAGCGTCTGTTCCTCCTCTCGAGCCCGGCCTCTATCCACTAGACCCCATTATTGAAGCGGTAAAAATATTTTGTAGGTGGCGGGGCAGTTCGCTTGAAGTGTTTGACAACTACAATTCTATTGCTGCTACTGCTTCGACAGTGAAAGTGTTGGCGTTGTTATCGACGTAATGTGTTGGATGACGACTTTCTAGCGCAACAGAACATGGCAGCGCCATCAGTGATGCAAATTCTAGTGGCGCTGCCATTTGTCGACGCCAGCAACTTCTGGCTGATGGCCGGAGACGTGGTGAGTGTACGCACCCTCTTAGCGCCGCGAATATTCTGGCGCTGACTTTAAGAAGCGGGATCGAAATTGTATACGGTAAGTGCTTCGACGGGTATTGTGAAGTGCTGCGAAACCAGCAGCGAAACCGAAACAAAGCCTGTATAATTTAAAATTATACGGCTGCAAACAAACCTTCATTTCGGTTTTGAACTGATTTTCTAAAAATATCCAAAGCGCTGTCTAATCCAGGTACACGCAAGGGAATATTTTGTTGGGCATGTGCGCAATTTGTTGATTTAAAGTAGCGCAGAGAATGTACAATGGTACAGTCGCTCGACAGAGAAACTGCATAAACTAACATTCTCGATAAAAAAATCTGAGGACAGCTAAGCACTTAACATGAGTTTTGAATACGAAAATATTAATGTACAATGGAACGCCGGTAAGTGTTCCTTCCAGTGTTGCGGACCCGGATATTGAAGCTGTCGAGCTGCCGTGCCTTGCAGGTTGGGCACGTGTTCAAATTCATCTTCGCAGCGCACAAATGACAGGACAAAGGGGAGGAAAACACTGGACAAGCGCTGAACTAAAACTAAAATTTTTAATGAAGACACACAAATATAAAGGCATTGAAAGTATAAAACAAAGATAAAAACTTCACACATGAACCCATTTAAAGGCACTGTGCGGGCGTACGTGCTCATGTACCGCAATCGTAAAGATATGCAATTTCTGCATCATTTAAGGGAGCATGACAGTTCACTTAAAGGAGTGACTTCGGGCTATCTTTCCACCCATTGCAATGATTGGGGTTGTACGCCTTTCCTACATGATACAACAGTATCAATTCCGGCACGGTGACCAAAAAGGAGGGAAGTAGTGGAAGCTTACAAAAGTAAAAAAATGTCTGACTCGTGTGCTAGCGCACCCTCTGTTGTTTTAGATGCAGAAATTGCATATCTTGATGAGTGCGGTGCATGAGCCCGTGCGCCTGCGCAGCTGGTTTTAATTTGTTTATGTGTCAGATTTTTATCTTTGTTTTATACCTTCAATGCCTTTGTATTTGTGTCTCTTCAATAAAAATTTTAGTTAGGGTTCTGCGCTTGTCCAGTGTTTTCCTCCCCTTTGTCTATCATTTGTGCGCGGCAAAGATGATTTTCTTCCAACTAGCCAGGTTTTCTACGCTACTTCGGTACGTGTTCAGTTTGCTACGGGAAACCGAACTCACAGCGAAAGCTATAACTCCGCGTTCACACCGGGATCCGCGCTGCCGAGTTGCCCGGTCCCTGTGTTCTTAAAGGCTCTTGCTTTGGAATGCTTTCCTAGGAACGCTTTTTCCGCCTCAGACGTTAATGCGCACTACGGGTGTCGGCTTCTTCGCAGAATGGGCCATTTGTTGTTTACGCAGCAATAACTCGGCTACACATATTATGGGCTCCCCATTAGAGTTGGTGGGCTTCGTGTAATCCACACCGGGTTAAGTTAAGCGAAGCAGTGAAGTGGCGCGTGAAATTGTGAACACAAACCAGGGTGGGCAAGACAACAGCAATATAACAAATGCACGAGAGGTTGCTCGCGTTTCTTAAGCCGTCATGGCATCCCTAATCAAACCGCGTCTGAGCTTGAATCGATTGCACTGCGTTACGGAGGACACCGCGTTTGGTACCCACAGCCGAACAAGCACGCTTTGGAAGCAGATACGATATAAGAAAACAGGAAAGGAGAAGGAAACATCTGGTAATGGGGCTTCGCAAATCCTGTAATTGTATTGTTTTCTTGCCACACCTAATGAGGCATTTTTTCGGTCACGAAAATGCTGCGCAAAAGTTCCAAGGACGATCTTGTGATGCTGGCTTCTCTATTCCCCGCAATACATCACAGACCAAGGGAGGACACAAGCAATTGGCGGCAGATGCTCCGTCGCCTGCCACGACTGCGCCTGCAAATATGCCTGTGCAACAAGCCACAACAGTTATTTGGCGCAGGCCGCACTGCACAATAGTGTGGTGCAGTCAACACCATCTGAAAGGAATCTAGGCATAAGACGGCTATAGGAAGGCGAACAAGGTCTACTTACTCGAATTTTCTTGCGCTGGGATACAAGTAAATGTAGCGTGTAGCGCTGTTACGCAACCGTATGCGCACTATGGATACGCGCAGCGTTTTTACAAAGGATGTCTTATTGCAGATCCTTTGGCTGACTACATACGCACAGAACACAAACAGCCCACAATGGGAGTAAATGGCTTGTCGCATAACTCAGTACCTATTCGGAGTTTTTTAAACTCTTTCCAATGGGAGTATCCAATCCGATGTTCTGAAAACTTCTTGTAAACATGCTGTGGACAGCATTGGAGAGATTGTGTTGCAGCTAGACGGTGCAGCATGCGTGGGAGGCGGTGCACTCTTTTCGTATTTTTTTAATCCCCCCTGTACGTACTGCTTTCCAGAGGCAACTGTTGATTTTTGAAGACAGATTGTGATAGTGTGCGTTATTAGGGAGTTATTTTCACGAACATACCACAACAGACAGCAAGAAAACGCAACCCGTGGCGACTAATGTACACTAAAAATGAAGAAAGTTCTGCACAAGTAGACAATACCAATAATGTATAAATAAGTGCTGCGGTCATTGTGAGATAGACCGTGTATTATGGGTAAAGTCATGAGCATTCGGATAAAAATCCCATTCAGAACAATCTTTGCGAATTCATGCTTCGCTTTTTTGCCCCTCCTCGTTCTATTCTCGGAGTGTCTGGTTTGAATTTGAGAAAATCTGGTTACCCTAATTGCACAACATAAAAATAGAATACAAGCATATTTCCCATCAAAAACATATTTCCTACTCCTTTGAAGCATTTTGCAAAACACAAACTTAATTCCGGTTCTCGCCTGCATATCGCCTTCGTATCGCCATTTTTATCATGAAAGGCGAAATAAATCGGGCGATCTATCGGCAGACACTCTGAGCGTGAACAGAGTGGAAAGGTAATCAATATCCGCCGTGCAGCAAGGCGATAATCGGAGCTAAGCTGTCTGTTTATTACAGGGGAAAGCTGTCGCGACCGCCCCAACCAGGCATACGGAGATTTTAGGGTAGTTCGAGCACGCGAACTATGCTAAATAAAGTCACGTGATGGTGCCCCAATATGCCAAATACAACTTTGTGTGCTTGGCGTCCTCCTTGGTTTTCTTGCGTCTGGCTAGAAGGCGTGAAATGAGGTCGTTGGACAAGGCCTTCTTTAATGAAGGAGGCGAATGAATGTGTTTATGAAATATTGCATTGTTCGGTGGTTTGGCGCACCCCGGCATTGGACGCCGGTTCACCGTCATTTAACTTCTTTGTGCGCTGTTTTCTTCATGCGGAGCGACAGGAATGATCACGGTGGCCTGAACAGGTGCCGAACGCGGCCGTGCACCATACCGGAAGGCTCACGCGCCCGATGTCCCTCTCCATAGAAAGATTGGTCATGAACTCTCGTAGCTTTTCCACACCACGCATTGACGTCCCATCACCAGGATGTGCAGCTTGTACTGCAATCCGGTCTTCGTATTTCGATGTGTTATATTGGCATGTTAATCTTCGGGTTTTACCGTCAGCCACTCTGCTCGATAAATGTGCCACCCCAAATTAAGCAGCTTAGCATCTTCTTTGAATCTAAGCCAGCAATTAACGCTGGGTTAACCCTTGTACTGATATGTTTTTACATCGATGCTCACCGCGAAAGTCAGCCGAGTGCGTTTGCCGAGTGGCGTCTAGCCAAAAGTACCGGAAAAGTTCGCAAAAGCTGCAGTAAAGACGCGGGCGCTAAAAATGACCAATATGAGCTACACTAATTAACCAAACCACATCGCATGCGATTCCACTGCAATAAATTATTCTTTACGCTCAGAAGTGATGGTCAACGGAAGGATCCGCTTCGGCCGTTAAGACTGACAAAAAAATTATAGCGGAAATAACCACGACTTCTTAAATACTGAGCAAAGTACCGCATCTGCATGCTGCAACCGATTTTGAAGTGGTTAGCACGTAGTTTTTTGAAATTATAAACTTTAATTCAACGTTTCATAGTGAAGCAACCAAAAATGCCTCTGATCCCGTTCACTCTTGTTTTCGTAGAACCCCTTACCTTGATCCGAGGGAAAGGGAATTTGTACTATTTATTTCGCAGGTCAGCAAAGTACTTCACTTGGAAAATTAGAATCCTTAACACCGCCAGAAATACGAGGGCAGTAGACTTTCTGGTGGGAATTTTTTTGGCAGTCTTTAGAGGTCCAGTCATGCCGGAGGCTGTTAAGGCGCTTTAGAGCCGCTACTATTTAATTTCTGGTATTTTTTGTCCAGGGGGTTGATTTGCTGTACGATTCCATTTCGCGATTCTCGTTTCACAATAGGCGTGACATATGTCGATGTTATTGCTGAGTAGGTGAATCTGTAGAACTTAGGTACCGGCATGGTACATATAGTAGATTGCGGCGACCGCAGTTCATGTTCCTCCACGCACAACGGTAGTCTTTTCCAGTTTAGAAGCAGAGGACAAAGCTAGAACAAATTTAATCGGCGCAATCTGATTGCTCAGCTTACGTATAATATTCATCACCTTGCCGCGGGAAGTGTAAACGGTAATTTAGCTTCTCTAGCGCTTCCGTTGTCTTTCCTCGGGCATTGATGAACTTTTTTTACAGTGGTCAGCAATCCTTGTGCCTCGAAACTGATGTGTATGTGTAAATTTGTTCGGGCATACACTTTCTACCCTTCTTACTCATATGGGCTACTATGAACACGAACAATGATTTTTTGGCTCTGGAACGAACCATGCCTTCTGTGTGGTTTACTTCTTGTGTTTTTTTTGCCAGTGTCTGGCTCAGTGATGTTTAGTGCGGGAAAGTTTCTCTTTTCCGGGGAATTTCCGGGTTTAATTTTAGCAAAAAGAGAAAAAGGGAATCTTTAACTGATGCAGGAAATTTTAGAAGACGCGGAGACAAAAGTAACAATAATGTCTGCAAACCGGACCTCGCATTGTTTATTACTTTGTTTTTAAAACGAGCCCTTTAACAATTCATCGGTTTCATGTTAAAATATCTGCAGTCGCGTTCCCGCAAGCCGCGAGCATCAAAACATGCTTCCAATCCCGTTAATAAAACAGGAGGGATACGGAGGAACGACTACCCCATGACAACGAGCTAGTAATGCGGGAAGAGAAATGCTGACGGGCTGAAGCCTGTTTGCATGCATTCCAACATTTCGGGTGCGCCTTAGTCCTCGTGCTCTCAACGAGAGATGGCGCCAGCAGTCCCAGCACTGAACTAAAATTATCTAAATATCTGAACATATTTTGTTGTGTTTCATATGTGCAGTTTTAACGTAGAAGTTCAGCCTGCAAAGTCAGCATTTTCTTTTGGTAAAAAAACTTGAAATGCACAGTCAAATGCTGCTTCGCTGAAGATATAGTAGAATTGCGTTCTCGCTGGAACTCTGATCCTCTGAACGGCGTCTGCGCCCGGAACGCTATGTAAAGTAGACACGGGTGGCGCTGGCTGACGCCCAAAATCGAACAGGAAATCACGTAGGACCTATCAGCTGCCGAAAGAAAATGAAGGCAATTTCGCAGGGAACTCTTGAGAAACGTGCGGGGAAAATGCTAATAATAGGGAATTTATTAACCTCCAAATTGGAATTGTTCTCGTCAGTACAGAACATGACTCGTCTGGCCACCCCTGATTGTCTTGTCTATGTGCGAAGCGAAGGGAATGTTTGGCTCTCTCTGAGTTGTCTTCCGCACAAGTTATCGCATTTTACAGGGAGTGTTGGCCATGCCGTCACCTGACTACAACGGGCCTCTTTGTTTTCAATGTAATTCGATGGTCCCAAAAAAAATTTCTCCCACCTCCCCTCGCGGGAATCCCTGTGTAGATGCGACGCATAGGGGGTTCCGTTGTTGTTTCCGTTAGGTTGATTCTCCCATCGCGTGAAACGTGCCGTGAACCCCCTGCCGCGGCTATGACACAACGTGGTGCGGCTATGACGCAACACAATCCACTTTAATCCAATCGTATACAAATCCAATCCAATCCAAACCAATCCAAGCCAAGCCAAGCCAAGCCAATCCAAGCCAAGGCAATCCAATCGAATCCAATCCAATGCCCCTCGCGAGAGAGTGTTCGCTATCGGAGAGGAGAGGGGGTGAGCGGCGGAAAGCGCAGCTCGCGCGGCGAGGATAATGGGGGAGGGGCGTGGACGGACAACAACAACGCCGTATGGAGGGACAAGGCGAGTGAATGAGATGCAGTCGCATCTAAAATACCTTGCGGAGCGCCGACAGATAAATGCTCGCAGGGCTAACGCCATGGCATTCGACTTGTCGCCACAGGTTGGTGCGCATTATTTGACTGCGCCATTGCCGTTTGTGTACATTTAGAGTTCTTAGCCAAGCACAAGTTCTCTCCAATGAACTTTGGTTCCTTTCAGTAAACCTGCGTCGTCCTTGGCTTCGTGACAAAATGTTAACAAGGTAGCAAGAGAACGCTTTCTAAATTTCTCACAAAATTTTTTCTTGGTTATGGTAATAACAGTCGTACTACACTAACCACTTTCAAAACATTACAGGTATTGAGAAACCTCAATAAGTTCTCTTTATAAAAATAAACCCATGAAAAACAGCGTTCACACTTTTTCAGAAAGAGTTGATGTGGAGGTTCAGAGCTTCCTGGTGTTGGGAACGTTTAGGAAGCGGCTTCCTATCCAACTGATGTCAATTGACTGCATTTTACGCCGTACATGAAAGTCTTGAAGTGAAAGTACCACTTCATGCTACGAGGCCAGGGATCGAATTCGCTTTTGTTTTATTTCCGTGATGGTACGACGATCGCCTAGCCCTGTGCACTAAACTGAACTGCTCGGCGTTTTGAATCGCAACCAACACTAACGAGTGAGTTGTTGGTTGCGCACGTCCTTAAATTCGAATCACTTTTAGAATCCTTTATAGTGACAATATTAGGCGCAGCCTTTATTATGTTCCATTTCGCAGGTAATACATATTATCACTAGTGACTGCGAATTAAAATCAATCCAAATCAAAAGCCAATCAGAAATAAATTCGGAAGGGGCTGTCGTGTAATCGCCCCTAAAACGCTCTTTAGGTGCGTTAAATCGCATCTAAATCTCTCTGCGTATCCGCCTTCACCCCGCGGTACAACGATTGCATGGCACTCACGTAACAGCGTCAACGTATCGGTGCCGCCATTCTAGGGAAGCAGAAAAGGAATGCGCACGCCGATGCTTCGTCTAACCTTCTACATCTCACCTAAAATCCGGCGTAGCCTTGCCATACACTTCCCCAAACACGCTAAACATGCTATATCGTATTAATCACGCGAAAGCTATTGAACCATGATAATAGTTAACAAGTCTACATCATTTGAAAACCTGCAACCATTAAAAATCACAAATATCACAAGCCTGACGGCATGCTAACTTAGAAATTCACTGCGTAAAAACCACTACAATTGCTTTGGGTGGCAAATATTCTAAATTCTAAGTTTTACATTATCTCAGCTAACGTCATGGCTTACTCTAAAGCGCAATACAGTGCAAGATGACGAAAGCGGTTTGTTTCGTAACGAGAACGGTGTCCCGCAAATGTCAGAATCTGACAGAGCACCCATGCTGTTTAATACGAAGGCAAGTACAGGAGGAGCAAAGGAGGCGATAAAGAGGGCGTGCTGCTGGATATCATGGGGACGAGGTTTGATGGGGCTACTGACCGCTGCCGGATGTTTGCCTGGCATTCTTTTGCAGTGGTTGCCAATCTGGCGCATTATGTCTTACTTCTTTCTGGTTCACTTCGCCACTTCCAACTCTGGCTTCATTCCTCAAGACGGCGCTGAGTATAAGCTGACTTCGCGCCATTGGGTTCTCTGACAGCACATTTATTTATCTCATCCCGCTTGGTTGTGACAATGGAATTCCCTACCACGAATTCCCTCGTTCTTTTATGGTTTCTGCGTCTTGACTTATTGATTCGTCTTTTATGGGGTGAGGCAATATCGCTCGCAATTCGTTTCTTGTGACACAAGTAGCACGCCCCGTAGACTTGCCACCCCTGCTTTAGGGGTTTTCACGGGGGTGGTACATGTGCAACCTTTATTCAGTATTCTGTGTATTTTGATTTTACGATTTCACTTGTGTAGTTTCGATTCAGCGTAGAGATTGGGTTCTTCACTTGACGCTTTTATTTTTTTGTCCTCAATATTACCATTTTACAGTAGCTCGATTAGGAACGATAAGGACGAAATAGGGAAATGAAATATAGCAGCAGAGAGAGAAACTTTTGATATCCAACCTCACATGTTGGCGAAACTGTGAAGCGAAGTTCCTATGATGTTTGTGGTTTATTTTATCAATACGTGCGCTTGTGCCTATGCACATTTTAATAAAATTAGTGCACAACATTCCAAATATTTCGATTGCTTTTCAGTGTCTATTCCTTCAAGTTAACCCCATATATTGTCAATTCGTTAAAAAAATACTCGCCGGGAATATTGCGCTATTTCTTTTTGGGAAAGAGCATATATAGTACGACTAGTGCCTCATTATTTGTGTGAAACTTAACCTGTCAGGAAGCGTCTTTGAAAACGTTCAGTTGCATCATGGCACCTAAAATAAATATTCTGCCGCAGCAACATATCAGTTCAGCACATTTTTGTGTTGTTCCTACCAAAAATGTGGCATACATCGTGCAGCTAAAATCCAAAAAAATTTATTTACGAAAATTGTTATAAAGCAGAGGCGGTATACCCGAACTATGCCTCCGTGACAAATACGAGTTTAGGGCCCCGGGCCTCCGTTCTCGAAACGTGAATCCACCTTTATAACTTGCAGAAATAATTTCAGCCGTTTTCTCAGAGTAATCTCTGAATCTAATCATCAAAGGATAATAAATGAATCGCGGGCTAATAAATCCGAGACCGGGGTTCAAAAATAACAAATCGTAACACAGCGCGTAGCTATCCTAAAGGCGAAGCTGGTCTCTTAATCACTTGGCTTTGAATTTTTTACATTTTTAATTAGCGGCGTGGGATGCCAATCTTATCGCTTCTAACCTGTTATTTCCAGTTTGTCTTCGTTATGCCATTAATTATATTCAAGTAACCATCCCATATGCTTACCATATTCCCTGAAACACGACCACGTGAACGTGAAGCCCTGAGCTCAGTCGCACAGGGCGTACCTGGGCAACACCCGGTAAACTTGTTTTTGTGTGTTTGTGCGTGCGCGTGTTTGCCACTGTCTGGGTGAGCGTTGTAACTGTGTTTGAGGGTGCGGTAATGGTTAATATGGTAATGCAATAAGTTAGGTATAGGCTTTTATACTAGGCAAAGGACCCAGGAATCGAAAAAAAGAGCGGGAGAAAGCGAAGGGAGAGGTATCAGAAGGCAACGTTATTTTAAAGTTTATTCTAAGAAAGATTGGGCTCTTGAATGCACAAATAAAGGCGGTAGCCCCAGACTAGGTTACCTTCGCGAATCCTACCCTTTAGAGCAACGCGCACAATGCCAGCCAGAAAGTGAGGCTCGTCGCGCATTGAGTGTTGTCTCGGTTTGATGAAGTTCAAGTCAGCTTTATACCACAATTTAGAGTGACCATGGAGCTATTTCTCGACCCTAAACGAAGGAAATCACAGAAGTTGTTGGGGAATGGCAAATAGACAGATAAAATGGGACTCGGTTAACTTAGCTCTTCTGAATAATTTCGGCCACCACCAACTCCCAAAACAACCACTCTGCTAGCTGTACTTTTTGTACTTTATACAAAAAAGTGATTTTTAATCTTTAATAGCTAATATGTAAAACCGAATAAGGCGTCGACACCGCTGTAATCTTCCCATGTTAGGGTGAGGAGATAATATCCAGATGTACAGAGAAGTTTCCAGAAACGCAACACGACGTTTCTAGCAACGCAAGAAATACCATGCCGAAGTTTTACAGTAACAGCTAAGGCGGGTTATAAAACCCCTGCACATAGACTCCAGCGTCCTATTTGTTCATGTTGAACCGGAATTAACATGACCTAGTCATGCACAGCCGTGCCATTTGTTTGTTGTTGCTCCTTTGTCATGGATGCACCGGGTATATCTTTAACGTCGCATGTTACGGCCCAGTTACATGTCGGCACTGTGCAGATCCGTGCGCCGTAATACAAAAATCATAGAAGGAGCCTGTTGGGCGGCTTTAGAGGTCTTTTTTAGGTTTCCGTGTTGATGAGCGGACCTGCCACCACTTCGTATTGCTGGTAACTTGGGCCCTGCGACCGTTCGGCGAGAAATCGCTGGTCATATAGGAACGTCTTTTAGATTGCTAGAACACCGCACTTCCTGTGACATTCTGAGGCGGAATAAATATGGTTTTAAACCCTTCCTTCAGCTTACGCCCGTTCACGGATGGGAGCACGGCTCCAGCGCTACATCTATATCTGTTACATTAATCACCAAACTTTCCCGGTCGTGACACTTGCTCTCTTCAATAAATGACATCCATCATCCACTATTTTAAACATCTCGTAGATGTTTGCTCTCCCTGGAACTATCAAAAAGGGCGAAAAACTGTACATAAAAAACAGCTAAGAGTTTGGAAAGTCACTAGCGTACATTAAAACAGGAATAATAGGAAAATACATCAAAATAACCCCAAACGCGCAGAACTCCCGCTTTATCAAATTCCCAGAATAAAAATACAACAGTTAAAATTTCAGCTGGTGGTTACACAAGATACAAGAAATAGGTTCTTTTTTAAGGTTTTTCATGGTGGCTGAACGGCTGAACTTTGAGGACCACGGCGAGCTTTCAACCTGTGCTTTCAACCTTTCAATACGGCGGACTTTCATTGATAAAACCGGTGCCGGATCTTCTTACCTGAATGAAGTGTTCGTACCATTAGAACAGCCTTCAATTTTTTTGTGTTATCAAAGGTTTGTTTTGCCTGTTTAATACTTCTTGGAGGCACTAATAAATAACGTGCCCGAAAGTTGGCAGAGTGGTTAATGATGGCCCCTAATGGAGCTTTGCTCACTTGAGCGTGGCCACACTAATAGGTAACCAAAGACCACTCTAAGCAGATGATGTTGCAGCACTCCCCCCCCCCCCCCCAGAAAACAGCATTTTTAAAAAAGACGAACCTTTCGTAACAGTCTAGAGCTAGTGTATATGTCACTCATCGCTATATCTCCCTGGAGGTTCATGTGTAACATAGGTGAATAACAGTATGGCCATTAAACTTGAGATAAGTTATAATTGGACGCGGAGCTAACAAGGTGTCTGTGACGCGAAAGGGGGGTACATGGTCAATGCGGTCTACGTGTGAGTCATTACTGTGGTCATTAAAAAGGAAAACTTACTCTAAGTGTACGTTACATATTTACCCGGAATAATGATTCACCCTTTGACAGCAGCCATCATTTCAATTCTTTCTTATTTTACAACAGGGTGTACTGCGCTTATAAGAGTTTTTGGATGCATTGAACGACAGGAACTACTGTTTTAAAATAACACTTCGGAGCTACGAACACGTACGAAAAAAACAAGTTTCTTTGACGGCACTCGCTTTAGGTGCACGCCCTTTTAATTTCAAAGATTTCATCATTTTTGTAAATGTTAATATACGGATTTTATTTTAGTTAGCAATCACGCCAACGGAGGGCAATGATAAATCCGCGTACCTTTTACGTTTTCAACGTTTACCTTCTGGTTCACTAGTTCAGGTTTTATGTAACAAGTATTGCTTTCGGGTCCCTCGAGCAAACGTTATGAGGTCGATCAATGAAAATACGAATTGCGCCGGCTTCAGGCATTTTCGCAAGCAAGTCGGTGAATAGTTGCGGTTTTTTCTTAGGTACAGATTACAGAAAAAAAGCAAATACTGGTGAATGCGCAATGAATAGCGCGAAGTACATAAAAAGCTTTGTAATTTCTCATATATGCACGATAAATGGGATGTGTGCATTAAAAACACTACCGTCAGAAAATGAGAATTTTATAGCTCCACTTCGTATAAAATTCACAGATACCAATTTGCGGCAAAAATATTAGGGGATCCAAACGTTTTTGTGTTAAGTAAAAGCTGCAACAAATATGCCGCTTTGGTTCTGGAGACTTCGTAAGCCGGTTTAGTCGATAAATCGGTTTTTGTTTTTAAGCATGGCTAAAGGTTACCTTTGTTTTTCAGACGAAGTCTTACTCTTTGAAGTGCTTATAAAACAACCGGTTCCGGGGTAACAGAAGAACCTCGAAGCGCTTTTTAAAACTCTGACCTTTTACCTATCCTGTTTTTGTTTTGCCGAATATCACTGGCACCACACAAAAAATTCCGCCATCTCCACGAAGTGAATGATGATGAGAGGGGCGAAGCTAAAATGCTTATTGGTAAAACCGTGAAACATTCGCCCGCACATCATATAAAGATTCGACACGTCAAGCTTTCCACCGCTCTGTTGACAAGCCCGTCGATGACGTCGATGTTTGTGGTGATTATGTAGGGCTTGTTTGGGACCATGAGAATCTCCATGGGTAAGTTGGCGAATTCGGTGTGTGACATTTTAGCCACCTTGGCCGTCGCCTTCGGCAGAGCATCTTGTGTTGCGTACCCCCGGTACGTGTCTTCAGCTCGCAGGCGACTAACGACAACCTCTTCTTCTTCCTCTCCTCCTTGTTGGGCAGCAACGAACGCGTTGAACGTTATGATCTCTTCGGCCAATCATTGCTTGGCCAATCCCTAGGGGGATCCTGCCACAATCATCATCAATGTGCCGTGTACAATGTGCCGTGTACGGCCGGGACAGGGCCCGAGCAAGAGGAGCTTCGCCTCTAAAAAGTGTCTTTGCCGCATGGGGAACGTTTATCTGAGTTTCCTGTATAGCACGTGTGCCATAGTAACCTTGCTGCACAATAATGCAGGAGTGTAGAAAAGGGGGGGGGGGGCAGAAAAAAATGGAAATAAGATAGTTGTATGCGGACTTTTGGTGCAAGACCGACTGCTTCGACAATAGGACATGTATAAGTGAGCATCCAACATTATATGTGTCATATCGCGGAAGAAAGCACAGCACAAAATAGGATATATTTGTTGGCTTTTTCGAGGTATTTATAAAAGCTGCACATTTTTTCTACCGGAAAAGTTCACTCGAGCTGCGTATACAAAGAAAATCAATTTTTGCCGAGATGAAAGACTACAATCATCCCGTGTAAAAGAAAAAGCTGTCACCAAAAGAGTTTAAGCAATTTTTGCTGATAGTACATACGTTGGGCTCCTGTATTTACATGCATTCATAGAGCATATTTTTTCAGGGCACTGCATAATTTTGAAAGTGTAGCACAATAAACATTTCGGGGTGGTGCTACTCCTCTGGTATGTAGCCCTACGTGAGTTTTGGCTGTCCTACTAAGCCAAAGAAGCCCGCGAATAAAAGCCAAGCTATGCACTTCCTATGGCATGCCCTGCAGGGTGGGTTTGTAACACAGTCTGAATATTGCAACCAGCGCGAAAAACCGTATTGGCCTAAGCGTCGACCATCCTCCAGTAAACCTCTGTGGTGTGGACGATCGCACTTGTTAGGCTGTACTTTATAAAGCCTAACAATTTATAAAGCCTGTCGATTTTTTTTATTTCGTCTTCCGTCTTGTTTTCCTTTTTCTCTTTTATTTTTTTTTTGCCTTCGGACCTGTTGTCGTTTGATGTTGTACAATGCTCTTTGCGGCAAGCTTTTAAAAGATGCCTCTGTTAATTTTTACTTTTGTTCATGATTCCGTTTCTGCACTGAAATCTTTTTATGTATATTCTACAACAATGCCCTCTGGGCCAGTGTAGTAAGCTGAATAAATAAATAAATATAGCACTAGTATTGGGTACAACGACGTGCCAAGCAACGTCAAATTCCCTACCAAATAATTCGCCTTTGTGGTAAGCCTAACGTTAAGCTTAATGACCGACTGTTTATCGCAACGGCATGAACCTAAACCCCTGGGTAAGTGATTCCTAGCGCACATATGCCGTTAAGTTTCGTTTTGCGCTTTGAAGACAGTTTTGGTCTTCGGGCAAAACAAAAACCGCGGTGGTGTCAAGTGTTCACTGGATACAGAAAAAAATAGGCTCCAATCCTCGCAGTGAAGTTGTTTTGACTGCGAAGCTGTAAACGACTCCCACAATGATTACCCATGCGGCGTAACTTCAATTCACGCACGTGGAATTCCGCTCACTGCCACCACCCATCACTCTCTTCGCCTCCCTGTCTCCCTCCTCTCTTGATCAATTGAACGGAGGTTCATAGAGGGCGATTCAAATTTTCCGCCTTCGCAGTGCCCGCGCGCCTCCTAGCTACAACTTTGCGAGCGGGAGTTTTGTTCTTTTTTGCTTGCTTTCATGTCGCACGTGCCGGCACCTTACGGCGATGTTTGGGATGACCTTTTGTGGCGGCCACTTTTAGCGTCTTTTGAAGGGTGAGGACAAGGGCGACACGGGCTTCTCTGGCACCAACTCTCTCACTGCTTCCCTACACGTTTGTTTAATGCGTCGCCACCAAAAAGCGCCCTCTCCATCCCCAAACGCTGAATCCGTACCACCGTCTGCCTCCTCCTTCTACACGTCTGGGCGTAGCTTAGTCGGCAATACGGCGGGCTCTCGCTCCTCTTCTGTTCCCGGGCGGAGTCTCAATCCCTGGTGGTGCCAGCTGCTTATTTGTGTAGCCGGGGTGTAGCCAGCAGCCACTAAGTAGACTGGGAGTGGTCTGTTGACGCGGACACAAACATTTCCGTGGCTGGTTAAAGATAAACAGCTTCGCAGTAAAAAAATGACAGGCAATTGTTTGGAACAAGGCCAAGAAATGCGAAACTCGAGCTATGTATCACAGCTGGCTTCACCTTAGCCACAACGGGAACGCAACAGCAGAAGGGGGAAAGCCATTGCAGCACCAAAATGGAGAACATGTTTAGTGGGGCTTTGAAATATTGCCGCTAGGAAAAGTCATATTTTCAATTGTGGCGGAGAGAATAAGCCCACTAAACAAAGTACGCTGCAGAAGAAAACGCTTCCTACGAAGGGGGTTGTGCTGAATTCGCTGGAAAGGTGGGGTACAAATCTCTTCCACACAACTTCAACCATGTCCTGGATGCTGTCGCTTCCTGTTTTTAAGTGACTAATTGTCCCTAACCGTACAATACTTCTGACAGCTGCAGCTCAAGACTCTAGTAAGACCTGGCGGCAAGTCGACACGCTTACAGAAGCAGTGACCGATAGCTTACCACGTTTTTTGCAAGTTAAGCTGCAATAAATCTGCGGGCCACATGGGCATTCCACGAAAACCAAAGTGAACAAAAGCACAACAGAACCTAGCTTCAGGAAGAAGGATAGACCCTCATTTCTTGTTAGAAAGCGCTTCTATTCCGGCTATATGTCTACTGTCATGTTGTCCTAACTGAGACAGGCACGAACGGGGCGGTGGGATTTGGTTGTAACCCAAATGCTGTCGCGGACTTTGCCACAAGCAACCTAATTCATTGTCGACAAGGATTTCGCCTGAAGGTGTTTCCGCAATAACAACGTACACTATAACGCCAAAACATACACGTACAATCTGCTCGACAGCCTAGCTGTACCTTTGACAAGGACAAATGGCTATGATGGTTGTGTTATTTTGTTTTCTTAGTGGTTTCTTGTGACAATTTACGCTGCACCAGCCATAGAAGCAAAAGAAGTAACAAAACGAACCGTTTGTCTTTAATTCCAATTATTCCCACATACCAATAGGGAACTGAAATAAAGACCACTTCCTGGTAGTGCAGTTACAATAATTGCTTATTTCTTCAATTGCAACTCCTATATTTGCAGCTAGCTGAAATTTCAAAAAGGGTTAATGTTAGCACTTCTCGCAAAACATCGGAATTTCGGGCCGTGCTGCAGCGTTCTTATACATATCTTCCATTTTGTTCCAATATATTTTGCGACTACTCGGGCTTCTTCGCGAAAACAAAAGTGGCATTGTTTCAGTTTTCGAAATAAAGTACGCGCAACTACCATGCCAGGTGAGTTTTTTTCGGAAACAAAGTAACTAGTAGCAGTTTTGTAGCTCTTTTCAGCAATGTGGACCAGCGGTCATACAAGAGTTCTCTTTAAATATCTTTCCAACTATGCTACAAATGCCATTTCTCTTACGTTTCAGCACACAGCCAACTTCCTTGAAATCATGTCCGACGATAGTAAATCGCTGTTCTTCGAGCTTAAAACCACCAACAGAGAGCGAGGAATATCGTTGAACAGCTTCAAGAGAGGATTTTTTATTATTAGTCCAAGGTGTCAGGTTCGCCTTTACTGTATGGGCCTGATTAACGCCATGCATGCACACGCCCTTCTTGATTGCGAAAGCACCACAACATTACGTATGTGACTTCCATATGCTTGTTGTTTGTACTCGGTGACATGCAAACACACTCTCTCAATATTGATTACCAGAAGGTTAGACGACCCTGTCCCATAAACGTACACCTCCGTTGCATCCGCGACATTTACTTACATGCCACATTCCAAGTTCAACAAGGGTCTAGAAATGTCGGTGCACTTAAAAAAAACAAGCCATTGTTTATACAGTGCGGCAGGTACAATTTGTGTTTTCCCTAATTCCCGAAGCTCGCGAAAAGTCAAGGCCTATTTCCTAAAGAAAGCCTTTTTCTTAAGATAAATCCCGTTTAAACGCAAAGCTTTCTGCAATGCAACCGGAGTCAAAGTAAAAGAAATTATTCTAACTTCTTCGACCGTATCGGAAGGGCACAATCGGACATACGTCGGTTTCATACCGCAGTGGCCCCACGTTCCATTCTGAACACGGGAAGCATTCTAGGGACGAAGTACTTTATGGCGTCGGGCTGTCGGCGTCTCATGTTGTTGTCGTCGTAGTCGTCGTCTTGTGTAGTCACGGTACCAAAACACGGGGACACTAGCTTAAGCCTCGCGCTAAAACGTAAGTCGTACTAAAAACACCTGGACACTCGTTTACGCCTCGCGCTAGAACACTTCGTGCTTCAATGGCTCTAGACTTCAACAGCAAAGCTGTATACCCGTACCCCCTAACAATGTCATCTCCATTGGAAAAAAAGCCAAGGCGCCAGAATGCACTTGTAGACTGTTTGCTTTGTCCCTCCCCAGGTTTCACGTTATTGGAGATGGCCCGGGATTTTTTTTTTGTTGAGGTGCTTCGCGTTTCATCATCACGTGTTCTTTGTGAAAACCCATTGTGTGAAGTTGTATTTACGGCATTGCATGATGGTGTTACGATCTACTGTGCAAGTGAGGCATAAAAGGCTTTGCTTTCAAATTCAGAGAGGCATTTTGGAGTCTTACGCTTCGTGTGTGCGAGACGATCAGGAGGAAGGGGTATGCATCTGCTCATAACAGCTAATGAGAGTCATTAAATCGGTCGCAGCCGTCCTGCGGCAGCCAGCATCATTATCACCGAACACTCTTAAACACTTAAGCCGAAGTACAGCTTTGTTGCTAAGTAACGTAAAAGCAGGCCTAACTACTTGCCAAGGAACGTCCAAGTTTTGTTACGCGAAGCTGTGGGTGCCGGTTGGCGACACTAGGCTGCAAAATTTAATGTTGGGGCTCACATAGGGGCATAGCTTACCGAAGAGACATTAAGTGACCACCTACCGGTGTTCGCAGCCACACAAGGTCTAGCAACCAGTGGACTCGACAGGTCGGCGCATAACAACATTCGCCGTTAAGGCACACCCATATTATGAGCCACGTGACACGGCGCGTCGCATCGGAAGTAAAAGCCAAAAATGGCTGCTTAGTTTTGTCACACAGCATAGATGGATCGGCAACGCCGAGGATAAGACGCAACGCCTATAGTTTCTAGCTCAAAAAAGGGCATGCTGTGCCCCACGAAAACCAGAAACTAAGGAAAAGTTCTGTAGAGCCTTTCAAAGATGCGCTCACCATGTAGTATGCGTGTTGTAATAATTCAATGGGCAGGGCGGTCTATTCAACTGGTTTTGACAGCAGCGAGGCCGTGGGAAACAAATGTTGAGTTTTTTTGTTTGGTCGTGCAAGAGACTGTGTCCTGTATTTCCTGAATTTCAGATGATTTACGAGATTTTAAACCGCAATATTTAGTGTCCTTCTTCTTTGTCAAGGATGACTAGCAATGCTATGGTACGTAGTGTTAGAGTCGTCCTTGCGGATAATCATCGTATAATTTGTTTCCGGATTATTTCGGAAAAAAGACAGTTTCAGTCGTTTTCTGTAAACATACTCCTCCCTTTTACAGCCATGTATTGACAACAAACTAATTCTGCAAAGTTTACAACTTCTCGTGAATTTTAACTATGACATGTAAATTGAACTCGAAGGAGTAGTTGTGTCCTAGCGACGAATTATCATATCACTGTTTCGGGATACTTTTGATAATACAAGAGTTAGGGCGGTTATTTGTAATTATACTCCTTCCGCAGATTATGATGCTTCACTCCCCGAGCCACGTGAAAATCCAGCTAACAAGGACGTATATTATACCTATCTCCTAAATTATTCTTCAATTATAACACAAAAACATGCTAGCAAGCAATTTTTTTCAGGGGCAATGCAAGCATCCCTGTTCCAAATTATGAAGGCCGTAGGACCTTTTTGTATTTAGTTTTCATACTTTGAAGGTGTGGCGCACAGTTTGTCTATCCCGGGGGTTTCAGGGGCGTCGCACTCTCGCGTGCGACTCTCGACAACATCGTTCTGTTGTCGGAGATCATCTGCTGATTCATGGCTACAGACAGCTTCGCTGTAAAAATGGCTTAGGTTTAGCTCTTCAAACATAATTATCGGGAGCGAAAGCAAAGACTACATACACACAGTTTCGTGAAAGGGTGCATTGCTCTTGATATTTCAGCCTGTCGTCTCGCTATATGTAATTGATGATTGAAACCATTCTTTCGGTGTCGATAAAGGGCAAGCGCAGACAATACAGCCGGCGCACCATCGATCGCAAGGCTCAGGAACCCAACGCCGCCAGGAAGCATTCAAAGAAGCAAGGAATCAGTCTAAATTTTCAACCTGCCGCGGTGGCTCAGTGACTAAGGCGTTGCGCTGCTGAGCACGAGGTCGCGGGTTCGGTTCCCGGCCGCGGCGGCCGCTTTTCTGATGGAGGCGAAAAGCAAAAACGCCCGTGTGTACGAGATTTCGGCGCACGTTAAAGATCCCCAGGTGGTCAAAATTAATCCGGAGCCCTCCACTACGGCGCGCCTCATCGCCTGCGTTGCGTCGGCGCGTTAAACCCCACAATCAATCAATCAGTCTAAATTTTCGTAAAATGAGTCACCGGACTAATTTCATCTAGTCATGTGGTTCGCTCGCGCTGAACCGCACACACAGATGGCCTAGCCGCCACTGGGCGATAAGGCGATGGCGAAGATATTGTGTCGCTCTCACCTAGTCCCGTAGTACATCATCAGTGAAGCTCAAAGCAGCCAAGCGATAACAGGAAAATCATGCACTCCTCCGCGTAACGACGACGATGGTTGAACGCGAGGCTTTCCCATGACGCTTAATTAAAGACTATAGTCTTCTTGGGCTACTTGAACGCAAAAAGTTTGGTCTGTCTGTCTGTCTGTCTGTGTGTATGTCTGGCTGTCTGTCTGTCTGTGACTCGATTCAGCCACCTAGCGAAAGTGAAACGAAAGCTGCGCAATAGTCTTGTATACGCACAGCCAAATCTCAACGTATAAGTCAGGTGTCGGTGTTCATACTTGTCGGCATTGTTCTACAAGAATAAGACATTACGCAAATATAAGGCAGCAAAACAATTTATAAGTAATATTTGCAGTGTTCCTTTACTAAAAAAATCACGGATACTTGGATTTTGCGATAGCAAATGAAATAGTACATCAACGGCAGAAAACCGTCGCCTGCTGTTGCCAGCGTTACCTCCCTGCGGAATTTATGAAATCAAACGGCCATAGCAACGAAAAGTTCAACTAGATGGGATCCACGTTCCGCTTGGAGCGCTAATGTAGTAGGGCCATGTGGCTTTATAAACGTTGTGCAAGGGTGGGTAAATTCACGCCCGTCTCCATCGTACGGCAGCACCGGCATCGACACACCCGACTTTGAGCAGTGGAACGCGGTAAATTTAAATTGACTTGAGCGAACCCAAAGCCGGTTATTTTGGAGGAACGGGACTGGAGAGGAACAGCATGAGAGGTGAGCGGGAAAGAGAAGGTAGGCCTTTACTTAGCAGGAGCGCCAGTCCACTATCAACTTTTGGCGACATTTGCAATGAAAGTAGCCGAAACAGCGCCATTTTTTGGTTGGCCAATCCCACACTGCGAGGAAATCTCGAAGATCGCACCGCTGTTCCATAATGCCAACAACGACTCTCTCGTGTGCACTTCGTAGGCCTAACGTTTGAGTTTGGGGTGTACGGCGCGAATTGGTGCCTGCTGCTTGATGTTCGCTTCGGCCATATCGAATGGAGTGATCAATAGACACCGGCTTCATAATCTTAGAAACCCCGGTACGATTCCGGCCACGGAAAGCATTTTTTTTTCTTTCAGTTAACCCACAATGATATATCATCATCGTCAGAGAAAGTTGGCTTTCCAGCGGGGCGTATTGGCATACAACGGCATCAGTGAAGACATTGAAGTTTCGCTTTAAAAAGGCATCGTTTTCGCGCCTGCAGCTAAAGGTGATTGTGATTGCCAATTGTTGTATAAGGTGTGTGAGCAGATCATGTAAATCGTAGAAAAATCGATGACGAAAAAAATATCGCTACTTATCACCACTCTTAGAAGCCCAATTATCGCGGTTCTGTGTTATCCTAGATAGCGTAAACGCACAAGAATCATATGAAGAGACTGTGTGTCCTCCTTGATAAAAGTTTCATAACACAACCATTCGGTGATATGCGTATAAAAAAGGCCTTTCAAGGCTGGTCTGACAATGAGACGACATGTTACTCCGGCGAGAAAACAGGAAGGAAAATATCGACGCCATACAAATCTGTGAAAAGAGATGACCAGCTAAACTGTGCTACTGAATGTTATATTCATCCTACAGCATTTTTTTTCTGGTTTCTGTCAGGATAGCTTCGGGAAAACAACAGTTCTGCCGAAAATAATGGTGGAGTGATACCCGAAAAACCGGCCAATGACGACCGGTTTTACGTTCGGACCGGCAAGCGGACCGCTGTCGGAAATACCATTCGGGCCCGTCAAAAACCTTGTAGGTGGAAACCCTACTTTAAAAAAAATAGCTAGCATCGTCTTTTTCAAAATAGCGATTTTTCTGGCTGCTTTTGAAACGTTGATTGCATCGTGGCGACTTCCCCGGCTCCTTTTATCCATTTTTCGCCGTCATTTTGTTCTGAAGACCTGGAAAACCTGATCTAGACACACAGGCGATTGCTCTTTTATCCTCCATCAGAAAAGCGGCTTCCGCGTATGCCAGTCGAACCCGCTTCTTTTGGCTCGGTAGCAGAATGCCTTGGCCAATAGGCCAATACGGCGAGGTACTGCGGATTTCATGTGTTCGCACTGCCCATTGTGGGTCATTGTGGGTCAGGTTCGCACTGCTCATTGTGGGTCAGTGCCCATTGTGGGACATTGATTCCAAGCCATAGCGGCTCGCCTCCGCCTGGCACGCCCATTGCACAACATCCCTAAGCATCCTGACACCGCTTGCACGCGCTGTAAAAGGGAGTATGTAGAGAGTGCAGGACTAGGTAGACAAAAGAGTAGATGGATTTGTAATGACGGCGATGAAATGCCGTTGCTGGTTGGTAGGCAACAAATGGAACGATAGGTGACCAATTCCGCTGCTAAAGCGAGCGAAAGCGACCGCTCAGACAGCTGGCATGGTGTGCGAGATGCGTCGGTGGAACGCCATGTTGAGCGCATCTCAAGCTAGAAAGCGGGGTCTTCAAGCCAAGGCTTGAGGACCAAGCTCCAAGTCTGCTGGGAGAGGATCCAGGTGTTCAACCGTTCTGTAAAGATTTAATAAACGTTCTTTCATTCCTCTTGTATGTTTTTTTTATGCCAAAAAAGACAACGCCCGTATGTCGAGATTTCTACGTTCCTGCATACTCTACGTTTTTATAATACCTCTCCGGACCTCCACTTCGGCGCGCTTCTTGTCTAAGATGTAGCATCGTAGCTGAAAACAACAGAAATGTTTTTTAACAACCACAAAAGAAGAAGAAGAAGAAGAAGAAGAAGAAGAAGAAGAAGAAGAAGAAGAAGAAGAAGAAGAAGAAGAACAAAAAGAAGAAAAAGAAGAAGAAGAAAAGGAAAAGAAAAGGAGAAGGAGGAGGAGGAAGGAGAAGAAGACGTAGAAGAATAAGAAGAAGAAGAAGAAGAAGAAGAAGAAGAAGAAGCCTTATTCCTAAAAAACAAAGCTGCGAATTACGCGTCTGGGTCCGTAGCCGACGAGGCTAAGCCCGCCAACGAGCGCACCACCAACGCTTGCTCTGAGAAGTAAAATAACAGAATGCCTGAATATTTTTTTTTTCATTGGGGCGAATAATAAAGTCCTTCCCACCATCAAACGGTTTTTGCTGGGTGCGTCACACGCAATCTGTGAGAAAAAAAAAGCATATTATCGCATCTCTGCTCTGTGCCTGTAACACCAAATCTTTGAGTCAGTTCTGACGTTACGTTAATGAAGAGAAAAGCCACTGCTGTTTAATATTTATCTGTGTGAGGCTGGAACGTTAACGGCTGCTTTTAATTTTTTCTTTTTATGGCCAGGGGTACTTAGCGCGAATGTCGGCGCCATTATAAAGTGTTTCCAAAAAAGGATCATTCTAAATTACAATTGCAAATCACTGAAAGCGCGCAACATTAACCAAGCGCAATAGAAAGCACAGAGCTGATAATGAAACAAACTTTACGGGCTTTATAAAAAGGTATAAACGATAAGTTTGTCAAATGGATTCCCAGAATTATCCTAGTTAAGGGAAATTACCTACAGCCGTTTACATTTCCCGCTGCTTCTACGCGAACGAAGGCATTCCTTGTGAAGCCTGGGCACCCTCTCTATCTTTTTTCACACCTCGTTAAAAACGCGTCCTGTATTTTCTCTGTTGCTAATGATCTGCGCATGGTGGCGAGAACTGGGGTTACTTTTTTGGGGGCTTTTGCAGTGACAGCTGCCAGTAGTTGTTTTTATGCGGCGCTCTATTTTGGCGTGTGTCTTTCGCTATCTGCGCATCACCGTGTGGGATTCACTGGTATCCTTGAGCATGCGCCACCGAGCAAATCAGCGCAAAACAAAACAAGTTAAACAGTTTTGCAGTTCTAGGAACGATACCGGAGCCCTGGGCATTAGAATCGGGAATGAGATGCACTCGGCCGACACCGAGTCTTCGTTGACAAGGTTTAATTTCTGGTTGTGTGTTTGTGCCCTTATTTGGAGGCCTAACATCCGGAACGGAAATTGAGGGTGAAATAGGCTGGAGAAAATTAGAATAATTTATTCTCCACATAAAGCCGGTGCGCTTCACAGAACTCCAGAGGAAATAAAGGGTACGAAATATGTTTTTTTTTTTCTTTCAGGTGTTTGAAATGCACACTTCCGCCGTTAATACCTAGGCACGGCACACCTGCTATGTTTGTTTGAAGTTTGATCCCACATAAATTCCCAAATAATTTTTTGTATGGTTGGCGGCTACCGAAAATGTCAGTTTTTTATTCAAGAGAGTCCAAGAAAAATGTCAAGGTAGTAAACCACGACGATAACTAAAATGTTCTTTTTTTTCGCGGCCTGACATCGTCAACTACAAAACTACAAATTTATTCTCACACGCCTGTCTCGTGGATGCCTTTTCAGAAACGCAGTTAACAATGACATGAACCGTCTAGTTCCTCTTGTTTGTGCGACCTTGTTATTTGTTTTGTGGCGCATTGATTGCGGGAAAACACACCTGTTCAAGCCCCACGTTGTATTTGCGAACAAAAATGACCTTATAAGAAAGATATAGCTATAATTTCGGCATTGTTATCTTAAAGATACGGCATTTATAAAGCCTTGACACAACTTCCACTAAAAAACACGACTCTTCTCTCTCCCCCTACATGCTTCTAAAACATTGCTCTAAGAAGAAAAAGGCCATTTGGTCTCAACCGGAGAAGTCGTACCCTGTTAGACATGCCAGCGGAAGTCAACTGAACGAGCAAGCCCGTAATAAAGCAACCGACCAAGTGAGAGAGCGTCCGGACAAGCTTGAGAGTACCTGTTTGAGTTCGCGTCCCACTGAGCCGATGTACGGAAACATGCCGCCAACCGACCGTAAAGTGAGAAGAACATAAATCACGCTAAAAGTGCGCCGTCGCGATCCAGATCAACGAGTGTGAGCTCCGAAAGGAGCGCCAGCGAAGTAAGTACCGAAAGAGAGGGACAACATGGTTATTAAACCTCTCATATCGAAGAGTCGACGTTTTGCTAGTCATTACCCAGCCACTGGCGCACGCTGCTTTTGGTATTTCTGTTCCGAAAAATGCGATAGAGCTGTTTTCACCTTAGCAAACTGAGATAAATCATTCTATAATTACAGCCTACAGAGGTTTGCAATAAGCCTTAACAAGAATAAATGATGTTTCCGGCTCGGTGTAGCACGTCTAGACAGATTAGCCTGTCTAGTTCGCCAATAAAGCAGACACGACAGAGAACGGTGATCAAATGGCTTCTCCCAGGGAGTCCAAGCTGAAGGAGTTCGCAAAACACATACACGTGTGGACACAAATAGAGGTAAAAACGGAGCACGTGGTAATCGCGGCGATGGTATGCGCCATCACGCTTCCGTATCTCAACAATCTGTGTTTGTTCTTTTTCTACTAAGAATTATATTTCCTTTTTGGTTATGCGCTGAAACTACCCATGGCTGTTGTGTTGGCGCCAACACATTTTTCCGCATTGCTCCACCGAGGTGTTATAACGTTTTGCTAATCCTAACCACAGGTCAACTAATGATTTCCTCAACTGCAACTAAATGAGAGGGCTGTTTTTGCACTGCAATCTAATCGTATCCTTACTCTCCCTCATCCAACATCAGAGGGATTTCCGTCATTCAACGGGAGAAATTAGGGCTGTCACAGAGAGCCAAGAAGAAACTGTCTATTTGAAGAAGACGTAAGGTCTGGTAGTGTAAATGCGGATTACTATCACAAAGAATCTCGCTGAGACATCACTACGGAGCGTGGTATTCGATGAAAAATAAGATATTGCCATTCTTGCACAACTCAACTATCAGGTAATGAGCTTACACACAAAGGAAAAAAGTCGTGGCTTTTCGTATTCGTCTGACTTCTTCGGAGTTTCCCGTCTGCTCTTACGTAAGTAACGTTTGCCGCCAAAAGACCTGATTATCATCGTCACTGAATAGATTTACTTCAAAAGAAATAATTTATTTGTCATGCACTAAGCCTCCCCGAACGCTATTTTCAGGTTGTAATGTCGCCTGCTACCAGTTCTTACCTTGTTCTCTTGATCGGCTTACGAAACTCTAAGCTACCCAGCTTTCGCATAAGGGAATGGCACCGATTTCGAGACTCAAGCTTTTGATAAAATCATCGCCTTGTTTTCCGTGTTATGTAAGCGCAGGTTCTCGGATGTCCTAAGACACCTGGGTCCGCTAGTTCATTAGCGAATAAGGCATGTTGTATAACATTATTTTCCACGAGTACGGATTCGTCCGTATAGCTCAAGGTAGCCACCGTTTTCCTTTCGGCGTTCGTGACTTTTTGACGTTGGCAAACATGGTTGAGCTGCAGTGCGACAAATTTAATTTTAACTGACCCACTAGAATTCTTATGTGTATGTGCAGCCAGGCTTCTGGAAAAACGTTTCGCAGTCAAAGGATTATGAGCTCACGAAAATAAAGAAAGGAGGCTGCCTGATCAGAGAAGGTTTCTGTTGAGCTGAAGCCTTGGCCTTTTTAAATACATCATGCCCGTAGGGTGAACACGAGAGCACGCACAAATGCTCACGCCATGTGAGTTGTTGAATAGGCGAATTGCTTTCTGATAATGGCAATCAAGCTTCGCTAACTAGAATTTTATTTCGTTATCCGAGCCGTGATATAACGCTCATCTTTGTATATTCTTCTGCCCTTCCGAAAGCACATTTCGGATTTTCAATTTTTTAACCACTTAGATCCGTGTTGGAATCACGCTGAATGAAACTTCTCAATCGATAACCAATGCCCTGTTTTCTGCCCAATGAACATTCTCCAGCGTCTACTTGAACCAAGTAATCATGGTTTCCTCTCGAAATAACCCAAAATTTACTGTGCATTATAGCAGATTGCTTACATTAGTTGACTGTGTTTTCAGCGTAGTGGTCTTTCACAAAGTTTAGCCAGAAAATCCGACCAATCAAGCATTGTTGGTGTAATAAGAGAATACGTATAGATCTACGAGCACAAGGTGTCCTCTGGGGATTAAAATACTATAAATTATACTGGCCAAAAGAAGCACTGACGTGTAACGGATAGATTTTTTACTTTATATCGCCGAATCTGTATTCGTAATCTTCACAATAAAAACACAACCAGCAAGCTCAGTTTTTTTTAATGAAAATCTCTTCCTATCCAGTCCGACCTTCAAAGCAGTATTTTTGTTGGCTTGGGATTTCTTCTTCCAGTTGTATTTCACTTGTACGCTATTATGAAAAACAAATCACTCAAGCACCATAATGTGAGAACGGTCAGATGTGGAGAAAACTACCTCCCCAGGCAAATGCACTGAAACAGAAGTCAGGACCAAGAGGAAGCTCATCATGTATACTATATAAAAAACAAGAAACACTGCACGCACTTATGCCGATGAGATATGACGTCTTACTGCATAGATTCAGGCCAAAGCAGCCTGCATACATCCCATTTCCCGTCAGCTTCAAGGGTGCCGTGGTTATGACACGATAAAAATAATAAAGACGGAGAACTATAATAAAGCTCACGTAAGGTTCATAAGACTGAAATAAAACTGGGTGATGTTAAGAAGCGTTTGACTCCTGTGTAGTTCCCGGTTTGAACATCTCTGGTCTTGTGCCTTGCCCGAAATTGGGTTCTGAGTAAGAAATATATTGGGGAAATATTGCTAAGCGTTGTTCGTAACCACGCTGTTTGTGGACAGAGGAAAATATAAGGAGCTGGTCCCGAGAGACATGTGGAAGCAGACAAAAAAAACGCAGAAAAACCGCTCTCCTCCCTTTATTTCGTAGCATATATGTATGGTGCGGGAATTAAAAAAACTGCGTCCAAAGGCGACGCCCTAGTGTTAACTGCACAACACCAACTGGAATACCCCACCCTAATGAAAATTCGGGTTTGCTACTGCGTACTATACCTAGTTGTCACCAACATGCACATACATTCCGCTTATCACTCTGCCCGCATGACGAGCCACGCTGCGAGAAGAATCGTCCGCCAGTCAAGTGTTGGGAATCAGACAGGACCACGACCGGGCCATTTCTTCGTTTCTGCGCTGCGGCCGTTAGAGTACGAGGTTGACAACAGCGGAAGCGAAGGAAAAACGATCGAACAAGGAAAGGCTTTTTTTCCACTTTGAGCAACCTTTAACGGTCCTGTTAGTGTTTTCAATCTTGTTTTCGCTGCATTAAGGTTCAAAAATATGCATCCACTTCGCGCCGCATGCAGACGTAGTCGTTATGCAAGTATGACTACTGCCGAAGAGTGAGCTCCTGTTTTTTGAGGGTATATTACGTAGACACACAATTTTGACGGGTTAGCAAATCAGATAATTACATTGCCATGAGTATATTATATTTTCCTATTGACATGCACTTTTCAGAACGCACGACATGTAGACATGTGAAAAGATATTTTTTGGTAGAGCTACCCTAACACAAGGACTCTTAAGCGCATTCTGATGATTTATTGAATCCGAAAGCCTTATTACCAACTGCCGAACGTGTCGCCCTAAATATATATTTTAAGTGCGGAGAACTTTCGTAGCACAGGTTGTCGTAGTAGCTCGCCCTTGGTCATGGCATCTAGCCACTGCAGTCACGCGGTGTGACGCACCCAAGCAGAGGCTTCGAAAAGATCTCCGCGTCACCAACTAGGGGTAGAACCTGCGTCCCTCATGTTACAGAGCCGTTGTCAATCCAATTCCGCCTCAGAGGCACACGTTACTTATATGCGAAGTGTTGGGTGTGATCTTTACGCTGCGCCCTTGCCACGAAGTCTGCCCTTGATAAGCCGGAAAATATTACAACAAAATTATAAAATCAGAAAAAAGGGTACTGATTGACGCGTTCATTTCCCCAAAATGATGAACACACACTTGATTGTCTCTCTATAAGCATTTTTTCGAGGGCTGCGGCGCTCTCTCCTTACTATTTTCGGTATCAACGCGAGGTTGATGCTGAAATTAGTCAAGAGAGGGTGCCACAGCCCCTCTGGCTAATAACTGCTCCGCATTTGACAGCTTGGGCATTGAGTGAAAGACGAATTTTTTTGGCTTTTTCTGTAGACAGACAAGTGTAGCGTGCTGAATATTCAGATAATCACTTTGCCATGGGTGAATTTGTAAGATCTTGGTGCACCCACTTTTTAGAACGTGTCACATGTAGGCATTCGAAAAGTTTTTTTGTTGTTGAGGACTCACCTAACGCAAGGACACTTAAGCGCTTTTAATGATGCGATGCGAAAGCTTTACTACGAACTGCCAAATGTATTGTCTCAATTAGGTTACCTTTTTTTATTAGAGGGGTATTTTTAGTTTGTATATTATTATGACTTAGAGCCTTGACCAATCTTTTTTGTTAGGCCTACGTGTAGGCCTAATGTTACGTAGCGGCTAAAACTGGGTCTTACAACGTACCAAGGAACGCTACTCATTGTGCGTCAAGATTCGGGTACAAGCTCACGAAGGTAGGGGTATTACAGTAGCTTATTTTAGGCCAAACATCACGCCGGCCCAACTCCACATTGTAGTGGTGATGCTCGTGCATAAACCTATTATTATTTGAAGTAGGGGTGGAGATAATGAAGGAAATCGAAGAGTTTGGAGAACAAGAGCGCCATAGGTCAGGGGCTCCTAAGGCTCCCGCCACTTCCCTTAGCAACTTGCTCAAAAGAATTTTCTTTCTTTTGCGGCATGAACGTTCTTCGACCGGTGGAGTTATGTCTTTACAGCAGTGTAGTGGCTATTGACCGGCTTTGCTTTGTAGGGTTGTATTTGATGCAACTAGCGTAACCTCACAAATAACAGTGGACGCCTCGAAACCCTAATATAGCTCTTTTGCAGACACACTACGCGGCTGTGATTGGGTTGAGAGGAAACATGCTAGAAGAAAATGTATGACCAGACACGTCCTCTTACATAACAGAACGTGGTGCTGTTGGGGCCGCTCGAGAATGTGTTGAAAATTGAGCATTCGTTTCTACGCTGCTGCGTCTGAAATAATATCGAGCTATTAATGAAGTTGTGGAAGAAAATTAAAAAATGGTGCAAATTGGGGGTATTATCGGATTGCTTGAAGCGAAAAAATTACGTCTGTAGGCCGTTTCATTGAGCGTCCCGGCCGCGGCGGCCGCTTTTCTGATGGAGGCGAAAAGCAAAAACGCCCGTGTGTACGAGATTTCGGCGCACGTTAACGATCCCCAGGTGGTCAAAATTAATCCGGAGCCCTCCACAACGGCGCGCCTCATCGCCTGCGTTGCGTCGGCGCGTTAAACCCTACAATCAATCAATCAATCAATCCATTGAGCGAGGTTGAAACCTAGCCTCACGCTCTGAGGACGTGCCCCGCAAATCACCTTTCCCTCTTTCTGGAGTGTGCGTGCCAGCGATGGTGCGGCCGCTTCTTTGCCTCCACTGTGCTCTGTAAGCATCGTGCCGGCAGATTTGCTACAGGAAACGCAGTATAGTGCGCAGCACTTAAGCGCCCGCTTCTGTGCTTTCACGGTGCCATCGTCCCTTGTTTTAAGTGAGCGAGCGAAGTGGATACAGAAACAAACGAGATTGAACGAGGAGGAAACTGGAGGAAGAATGAATGGCGAAAGTATGAGGGGGGCGAGTGGGCGATATGCGGAAATGACACGAGGCATTCTGTCCGAAGGCGGCGCGCTACAAGATTACCGAGAAAACGAACACCCGTCCGAAAATGAAGCGAGCAGGAAAGCGGAGGAACCCCTCCGCGACGCATTGCGAGACAACGCCAGAGTATATCGCGTGCCTTCATGCGTTCGGTGAGGCCCCGATCACTTAGTGAGATGCAGTAGCTATGCATCTTCACCGAGAAGACTGCAGTTCGTCCAGCGCACCAATTTCTCCTCATTGGGTATCGCGAACGTCAGTCAAATTTCGATGAAAGATTGGTTGTAAATAATCCAAAGGAAAAGCTTTTGCCTCGGACTTGAGAGCAAAACTTTTTTTGCCAATTTCGAAAAACCGAAATATTTCTACGTACCTACTAATAGTAGCCGGAAATTAGCCAAAATGTTTGGTCACTCTGCATAGGGAAGCAAAATTTATTTTTGTCAGGTTGGGGTTACTTTGTAGGAGAGATGTAAGTACAATTTCTTCTATTGTTCCCAGCCAAAAACCCATTGGAGTTTCGCGTACCGATTCTGGTTTTCGTCGTAGCGTCCCAATATTTTGCAGTCATCAGGACAAGGGTATCTGCAGATTACAGCCACCACTTAGTAGCCGTGCTTGAAAGCTTGTAGCGGTTGGCGCCTATCGCTGGGTGAATAGGAACAATTGTAGCTTGTTTGCCTTTAAGCGTACACTCAGAAGAGAAACAATGAGCTGCTATACGTTATCCCCTGCACCAAAACAACCCTGCGAGAATGCATTGGCAGATACGTCCGATTGAGCTTTATTTCCCCCCCCCCTCCCGTAACCCCTCTGAATCACGCTACTCGGACGCGACCTTCAGTTTCACTACGGCTAACAACGTTGCCAATGTAGGGTAGGTCGTTTTCGTTGATCCCAAGTAACCACTGTCTCTTTTAATGTACCTATTCGGGGGAGGAGGGGAGGGTAGAATGTGCTAGAAGAAAAACTTTGGCCAGGAACATCTTGCGCCCATGCGGAAAATTGGCCAGGACCAGATGGCGCTGACCACGGAGTATTATGAGGTCCTTGTTGAAGTGAAGGAAAATAAGAGTTGAAGCGTGGCACATCATAAAATATAGAACCTGGACTGTTGTCTTTCACGCACGACAATTTTAAAACGTGACAACGTTTTGGGAAGAATATACTTGAAGGGCCCCAGTTCCCAGGAATGATGCCGCACTGCATTCTGGCTATCAGTTCAAGTAGTGTCTGCAAACATGTTTCACTCCATCGGCAACAAAGCTCCTGATTAAGTGATTGATGAAGGTTCATGAAGCCTTGTTTGGGAGCAACAATAAAAATAAGAATACCTTTTGTCCGCTCCCCTTAATATAAAGGACACAGCCCTGCATCCCACACTGCTGACACATTGATTTTGAAAGCACCGATCAATAAAAGAAAAAGCGTACAGTAGTGCTACGCTTTCGACATAGTGCTACGCTTCTGACATGACAAAAAACTGTAAAAAATGCCCGAGCTTTGAATTCTGGTTTTAAAGAGGAATTATAAACACATTGAATTCAAGGCTGTACAAAAGATTTTCTCAGGGTTTTAAATCCATAAAAATTGCTGATGAAATCCTGGATCTGGTATATAACTCCCCAAGCAAAATGTATTATTACTGGATGATATGAGAGGAAATGTAATGTTTTTATGGCCTAGAAAGTATTCTGTTCAAAAAAAAATGTTTTGTAATCCCCCAGAAGCGTGACTCGGTTTGTTCGATCAAGGTTGTTTATCGATAGTATGCGGACGCACGTATCGCGTTCTGACGAGGGATTGGAAATGATGTCCGTGACTGGAAATTAGATGAGGCGACGGTCACAAAGGAGCACTGCAAAGCAACGGATCCCTACGGCACAAGTAAAACCGTGAATGTATGCCGCCGGCCTTTTAATGCCCCGCCGCCGTGTCTGTGGTTGCTCTCAAAAACCAGCTTTTTTTAACTTCAGAACATAATTGCGCGTCTGAGTGTCATCTAGGTGGTAGTAAAAGTATAAATACAAAGCAAGGAACGTGTCTTATTTAAGGGTAGAAGAACGGGCGGATGAATTCACAAACCTGCTGCAATTATGGAGATTTACAATTCCCTCAGCCCTATTTATACGAGACTACAAATTTTTATGACTTATAATGACTAACAATTATAATCGCCAGGTTATGCCGCTGTAGCTACTCTCGGATGTTACACTGCTTTCACCTTGTACGCAGCATAGGTGAGCTTACTGGGGGACCGTCTTTAAAAGTGGGCCTTGATGAATATGAGAATGTTTATGGTCAAAAGGCGCAGACCTGGTTACCGCTGATGTCTCTACAACAGCAACGCGTTAAAAAACATCCTGATATTTTTGGGAAACTAAGATTCGGAAGCCGTACGTATCATATAGGGAAAATTGAAAAGTGGTAGAAAGATTTCACGCTTATACCAACGCTCCTAGTGTAGCCGAACTGATTATTGATTTCCTTTTCGCAATTTATATTGCAACACACCTGGAAGTTGTAATGAGTAACAGTTACCGAAAAAGTATATACGCGAAGCAGTGTATGCAATCCTTCCAAATTGAAAGTTAGGTACAATAAACGAACCAATCATCAATCTGCTATTCATTTTTTTGTTAATTTGTCGCCAGGCTATTGAAAAAAAGTCAGTTTAGAAGCCGTAGTTGTGTCAAACCGCAAGAAATCTGTATTCTCATTCTCAAGACTGTGCGCGTTCTGTGATGCAAAATACAGTGCTACACGCACAGAGTAGCACGTACCCGTATTATGCACAAATGTTGTAGAGAGCGCTTTATAATCATGAACGTACGTAGTATTTTAAACACACACTTTGAAAAGCTGAGGGACAAATCTGCCCCATTGCATTCCGAGAAGTCGACTGACAACTGAAATATTGCCATGCGTCATGTCACTTCCTGAAATGAGAAATATTGGCTTTGTCAGGTTTCATACGACGTCTTGCATTATTTTTTTATTTATTATTTTTTTTATTGATACTGTATCCCTCACTTGATGGTCATTACAGGGACGAGTACAAACAAGAAAACAAACACAATGGCTAAACATGCATTAGGTTTCGTGTTGCCGGTAGAAACATTCTATCGAACACTCAAACACTTTGACATTCGAACTAGCAACAGCATATTCTGGAAGTCTATTCCACACTTCTATGGTATAAGGAAAAAAATAATTTTTAAACTCATCCAGACAAGCACAAGAAGGCCTTATTGGGTGACAATGATTCAACCGAGCTCCCCGTTTGGTGGCGGGTTGTACGTATGCGTCTTTATTTATTTTCACTCCGTCTCTTATAATTTTAAACTGGAGTTTCAACCTTTGCTTTTCGCGTTGCACTTGCAGGAGTTCTAGTTTGCATGACGTTAGCAAATTCGTGACGGATTGTGTCCTGCGGTACCGTGAGCAACTGAAGTGCACTGCTAGTCTTTGAAATATGAACAACACACACACGGTGAAGGTAGAGGGTACACAGTAATAAACTTGAGCGGTGTCGAAAATACGAGGTTTTCTGGTCAACGCCGTCGGTCTGTGCACGCATGCAACTTTGGGGAAACTAGCGTGAGAGAGATTCCCTGGAGAATACGTTTTGTCTCGCTTGAAGCAAATGGGGCTATTTGTCCAGCTTGAGTGAATCGGCGCACCATCCTTCCGTAACTGTTCCAGCTAATATTACGAGCAATTTATACTGCGAATTTCTCCACCTTTGGGGTAAGCAACTGGCAGGAGTTGAGTTCTTTGGACCTGTGCGGGAATGGAACAGCTGCTAGTGAAGCTAAGTAAAATCTAACCTTTAGCAACCATAAAGTTGTGAAAAAAGGTTTGCGTTTTGTTGATGCCTGGCGCCAATAACTGTTTTGAATTAGACCCCAAAATGAACCCAATACATTCTGATGTAACGATTTATTATACGCCTGGAAAACGCAAAGCCAAAGGCTACATTTTCTGCACAATAATTGTTGCGGCATTAGCTTGAATTTTTCGGCTCTAGTGTATACCAGAACAACATTTTTGCTGACTATCTTGAGTTAAAAACTCAGGTGGTGCCTCTCAGCTGTCGCTACGACAATTTTTTCATTAACACGGGAAAATAAAGTACCTCTGAGCACTTAGGTCAGCTTACCTGCTTCAGGACGGGTACGTTATTGCTTCCCTTAGATCTATTTTAAATCCGTTATACATGTAAACCTGGATGTAACGAAGTTGTCAAAAATCCTCAGTTTTTCGTTACATGCAGGTTTTCGTCACATGTAGGTTTACAGTTAAGGCTAGCGTCAATGAAGCAGAAATGAAACCAAGATGCTAACAGGAGTGTTGGTGAACTCACCCTCAACTGATTTATTTCACAGTGGAAACTGTGTGATTCGCGTCTGCTGCTTTCCAACGAACTTAGTCACTACTCGCCACTCCATAAAACAAGGTCACTTACCCCCGTATGAACAAGCGTAGCTTATGTATGAACTTTGCCTTGTGACTTTGTTGCAAGACGCAGACGAAATCAAGGAAAAAAGACAGTACAAGCGCTGACTAGCAACTCGGCGTACTTTATTGCGTTATGCAATATACATGAAAACACAGGCGATGTAACAACTTCGGATCAATCAAAATTAAAGGAAAGGGGAATTTTATGTTTTTATTTAAATCGTCTTGATTTAACTTGTTTTTTAAGCTGAAAATGTATCTTTTGTGAATTTGGTGCTTTTGGAGAGCGAAAGACAGAAAGCTCTTTATTAAAGAATAGAGCCGAGGGGTTTGCCAGAATTTCTACACTGACATGCTACTCGGCGGGGGAATGGGTAGGGATGGTAGAGAATGCCCTATAGATTACAGGGGGAAGAACGACGAGAAAAGAAGTAAGAGAAAAGCGCACACCGTGGAGTTTGTGGGAACAGTTCGATGAACGTCACAATCTTCGTAGTATGTCACATCAGTTCAGTGACACCGATCTCGTCTAGGTATTCAAATAACGCCAGTAGTTCTTTGCGTTCAACTAAAGGGGAGGGCAATGGACCGAGCAGTACTTTTAAGCTGATCGGTTCTGGGCGTAGGGGCTTGATCTCCTGCTCCAAACGGCACCTTGCGACTGTATAAGCGCGGCACGGTAGTAGGTGTTTTACAGATTCCGGCGATTCGCAGTTATGGAAGTACGGATTCGAGGTTGCACCGAGTCGAAACAGGTATGTATTCGTGAGCGCTGCATTGAGGCGTAATCGATGGTATAAATTTTCTACTCGGTGCGAAAGTCGCTCTGGCAAATTTAATCTGAGATCGGGGTCACGTAGTGCAAGAAGACATAATGGTGCTCTGGAAGAGACCAGAGATGGTTCCGCTCCATTACGACAAGTGCCTTCGTCATGGCTTAAGCATCATACTTGATGAAGAAGACCTTCCTCTTGTTATGCATTTCAAGGCCCCTGCGAGCTGCTTCATCTGCCTTCTCGTTCCCTGGAACACCACAGTGGCCTTGAATCCACTGAAATGTCACTTGGTGCCCAATGTCTTTGGCAAGGTTGTGCAAGTAAGTTATTTCACGAGAGGCGTGCTGGTGAATGCTGAAGCAGTCGTGGCACAGTACACATTGCAGGGCTGCCTCAAACTCGGTGAAGATGGTCCATTGCCCCGGTGGTTGGCGGAGAATGTACCGGATGGCTTCCTTGATGACTTGAAGCTCGGCGGAAATTGATGACGTTGCCCGCTCAAGACTATGATAGAACGTCTGTCAAGTGGACGAGATAAAGATCCCAGAGGAACGGCGATCAAGCGTACATGATCCGCCTGTAAAAATGTGGTTTGTGCCAGAGTATAGCCGGCAAATGTGGCCGAGTGTCAACTGCAACAAGCTGCTTTGAGGCAAATTTATAGGCAAAGCTCGTGATGGTGCAACTAATTTTCAATGGCGAAATGGTCCAGGGAGGGAAATACGATGGCATTGAATTTGGTGCCTGGGAGAGACTGCAAAGATGCAGGGTCTTCAATGTTCACCCAAAGCTTGAGTTTCCATTTTTTATCATGCGTGCTGTTGTATCGGCTCTGGAGCGCATCCGATGCCGCAGATGTATCCGTACAGTTTATTGGAGCCTAATCACGTCCAAGGGCAGATAGCCAGCTTTCGCGACAGTACCCAAGCACGACGACCCTCTGGAAAGTGCGAGGCAGATGCGAAGGCAATTGTTTCTTGCTGCATCTAGCTGTTTTGTACTTGTGAGTGACAGATTGTGGAGGACAGGCAGACGGTAGTGCAGTACGCCGTTGATATGGGCTTTACTGAGCAGTATCATGGAGCGAGAGTCACTACCCCAGCGACTACCGGCAAGATACCCGACGATCTTTGACATCGCCGAAACTCGCGTACAGAGCCTTTGAACCTCCGGAGCCCAAGAAAGATGGTGGTATATTAAGATTCCGAGGAATCTTTGAAAAGGTACATACTGTAGAGTACGGCCTCCGAGGACTAATGAATAGTGTTTTATGTTCTTGGGTATAAAAGCCATCGAAACACTTTTCTCGTGTATGGATGCAGTCCTATGCGCAAAAGGTAGGCTGATATGTTCGCGATGGCTTTCTGCAGTTTTTGTTGTGTGGTTCGACGTGATCTCACTGCACTCTAAATGCAGATGTCGTCCGCAGAGAGTGTAAAATGTACGCCATGCGGGAGGACTCGCTTTAAGTGTATGAACGTCAGGTTGAACACAGGAGGGCTCAAGACGGTTCTTGAGGCACGCCTTCTTGTATAGCGTGATAGGACTCTGGGTATTCCGGAGTGCACATGAACCGTTCTCGCCCCTCTAGGTAGCTTGATATTCACGCGTAAAGTTTTCCCCCGAAACCAAGAGCAGCAAGGGACGCTAGGATTGCATTATGTAAAACTGAATCGAATGCCGATTTGATGTCCAAGAATATTACACACCTCAAAGGCTCATAGTTAGGATACCGTACCGGGCGGTGACGTTCTTTGTTCCCGCTGGCGGAGATGGCATTTAAAATTCTGAGCTCGTTTTGAAGACAAAACTTTCCGTTTTCTGGCAGTGAAAATCATTGCCGACGAACCAATGTTACAGTAGGCAGTAGAGAATCGCGACTACACGAGGACAGGCAGGCCTAGGACATAACAGACACCGCCCTCCCACATAGCGGAAACGCACGGTAATCTGCCGTGTGGGCGAAATTTGCTGAGTTACTAAATTTCCTTTGCCGATCTTTTAAAAAAGTTCAAAAAGCGATGGCTCATCCGAGTAGCAAATCCGTTACATCAAGGTTAAGCATCGGAGCGCCTTCGTAGAGGTTCCAAATAGGGTTTCAACAGGGCTGGGAATAGGCATTAGAAAAGCTTCGTTAAATCCAGGAATTTGTTACATACAGGTCCATTACATCCAAGTTTAACTGTATTTACTGACACCACGTGCTTCAAGAATGAGCACGAGTCCTCAGCCAGGGAGGACATATGTGTCTGCCATGGCGCAACCGCTCTCGTCACGTGCCAAATAACCATCTGTCACGTGATATTCTGCCAGCAAATCTCGCACGAGGCTAACTGCTGTTTGTACAAAGTACAAACTGGGGCTAACGCGCCAAGTTTGTACTTTGCAAAGCTGCTTCAATTTCCGTTTCACCTCACACGTGTTGATTTGTCCTTTTCTGCGGCGGCAATTTTCTCTGCCGGAAAACATTACAAAAGCAGCAGCAACAGCACAATCCGTGTTCCCTTTAAAGGGGCACCTAATGCCTTCGCCGTTAAAAGTTAGGCACTGACAGATGGGCACTAATGGTTGGTACAGTGGCTTTTTTGCCTGGGATCGCCAAGCATACGCGCGATGTTCAAAAATTCTTGCTGCCATTTAAATAAAGGTCATTTGAGAGTAGACGTTGGCCCTATGCACTTCACCCTTTCGTCTTGTTTTCTTTCGGGCTTTTTTCTTCTCAGAAACGCAACCCAATAAATTCTTACATATATGCGGAAGATGTCCATGAAATCCTGTCCTTTCTTCTAGAGGAAACACCGATACACCCAGAAAAAAAACGAGAAATAAGGCAGGTAGACAAATAACGAGAAACCTGTGGAAACAACCTGCAATGACACGTAACAGATGCCCGCACACCCACGCTGAACCAGCGGATATCGGTGGTTCTTTGCGGAAGTTATTCCCGCTGATACGTGGAAGAGACAAGGCAGAACGGGGCAGAGGAAGCCTTCTAAGACACGCGTAGCAGGGCCTAGTTCAGCGGAAAAATCTTGGAAATGTGCGGGCAGGGATTGAAGAAAACGAGCTCTTATCACTGCAGATAAAACTGCAGGAGATGGAGGCAAAATATTAAAAATAGCCACTGCAAGACTTTTTCGCCCTATTTTTTTACTGTCTGTGGATATCACGTAGGGGTTGGTAGGGAGGATGATAGAGAGACCTGAGAACACATCAAAAACGGAGAGCGCCTACCATTATTTCCGGCCGCACAAAATTTGTAGTTCGTATAGATATTCCTTTTACTGCTCCAGGCACATATTTGTTAGTCTCCATCCACTCTGACGGAGAGCCAGTACAGCGTATATTTCATAATCCAAATGCCTTGAACCACATTCTTGCATCAGTACCAGTGCACTATGCCTGAAGATGGGCAACTGATGGGTGGTCACGATGCCTGAAGAAAGCAACTATAGAAGATGCATGGAAATACTAGCATTGCACCTTGAATAACAGCGAGAAGTTATTTTCTTGAATACGGTAGGCACTTGGTGATCTGCTGCGAGAAGTATTTTCCTTCAATACATAAGAATTCCGAATGCTGTGCGAATAGTTGCTATTGAAATTTTCAAGGTTAGCGGGTTTTACGTCACAGGCCAAAGCTATTGCTGGTTGCAGATGCAAGTTTTCTGTTATTACTAACGCTTCTTTCCGACCGAACAATCACAATAAAATTATTCAAATCTCTCGGAATGCACACACGTACATAAGCGAACTCACACACGTTCGCACACACACACTAGCGGAAGGTGAAGGCGATGCAGACAATTTGTGTAAACAAAACTATTTGCAAAATTCTCAATACAGCAGTGGAGTTCGAAACAGCTTGCATTATGAGCGCCTATGTTACTGAGGTAGAAAGAAATGAACGCTTTTTGACTGGAACTTTAAAATAAAAGCCACAAAGACAAATCATAAAAGGAAGGCGTACCTTGTGCAACGAGCAAATCAAACAGCGCCACTCCATGCTGGCGATAACTATAGCTTTCGCAGTGGTTCCAGACGCGAAGGAAAGAGTGAAAGCGCTTAACAAAAGTGTTGCAGGCTCCCTTTAAGACGCTACACAAGAGGACAATAGAGACACGGACAGCACTCGACTTACAACTGCTTTATTGCAAACGGACTGGCCTGGCTAAATACAAATTTCCTTCGCTTCCGCATGCGCAGTAAAGCCACACCTTGCGCAACAAGGAGGTAAGCAAGGCACAAAACCAAATCTTATACGTCTTGCAGTCCACTAAAAAAGCTATTTCTTTAGCGTTGATTACCACAGGGGGTTCACTGACAAAATTTTCACCGTGTTTATATATCAACAAGGTTTCCATAATCTCCAGTTCTTGCTTCGTCGCATCACGCCCCACAATGGACACGCTTTTCAGATACGGGCTGCAACAGCTTTTATTTATTTATTTAAAAAAACCTTACAGGCCCTTGTTGCAGGGCATTGTGTAAGGGGTGTACAAAGGGTGAGTGTCGCGACAGAACTGTAAGGGAACATCAAACTTTGAACGAACTTTGAAAGAACGGAACAGCAAATAACAGGATATATGTCACTAAAGAGAAAAAGAATGTACAAAAAGTCACTTGAAGTGACACATACATGGGAACATTGCAGGTGGGAAGGAATGCAAATATGCGCAATACAACTTATTAAAAAACACCTACTAAACACGTAGTTAAAAATATTCTATAACAACGCGCAGAAAGCAACTTGTTCTTGTTTCGAAAACACAGGGTAATAAAGGGCGATAACAGAGTTTTACTTGTGTGTATAAGGATATTATAAACTACAAAAATGCAGCGGTCACAAAGTGTGAAGCGGTAAGAAAAAAGAAAGAAAAAGAAGAGCGCGATGCTGTTTTACCGAACACAAGGCCTTAATCTGTAAGCGGGAGGAACCGGAGTAAAAACGAATGGATATAATTACACTGGAGCGATACAGGAGGTGGCACAAATACTTGTAAAAAGAACCAGTCGAAGTTTCTATCACTGAAAGAAAGAGTGGAGAAGTTGTCTGAATTTTTCGTGGTCAGATTGATATGCGATGTCATTCGAGAGATCATTCCACAAGCGAATCGCGTGAGGAAGAGCCGATGAGTTAAAGGCGTCGGTTGACCCATATAATCGCGTGAAACTTAAGTTATTATGCAACCTGCGAGATGTAACGGAAGGTATATCGAGTTGAAATGGGAATGGTTTATTACTGTAAACATACTTATGGAAGAGGCATAGAAGAGAAATATCCCGCCGAGTACTCAGCAATTGAAGAGAAAGGCAGAGCTTAATTTCCGTTATGCTGCTATGGTAGTCGTCATTTCTCGAGATAAAACGGGCTGCCCTATTTTGAATCGCTTCAAGCATGTTGATTAGGTAATTTTGGTAAGGGGACCAGATGGATGCGGCGAATTCAAGTAGTGGGTGAACAAAGGTCTGATAAGCTAGTTGACGAACATGGGATGGGCAGCTATGCAAGTTACGGCGTAAGTATCCCAATGATTTTGAAGCTTTTGCACAAATGGTGGTGATATGGTGTGACCAAGAAAGATTTGGTGTGAAATGAATACCTAGGTACTTGTAGGAGGATGCGTGTGACAGAGGGTAATCATCAATGATGTACGAACAACTGGAAATATTTTCCTTGCGTTTGAAAGACATAATTTTGCACTTTTGCTTGTTTAGCGACATCAGCCATTTTTTGCACCAGTCATTAATCTTGTTGAGGTCATTTTGCAGTGTTAGGTGGTCGTCAGCACAGGTTATTGAGCGATATATAATGCAATCATCGGCGAAAATTCGCATGCGAGATGAAATGCTGATTGGCAAGTCGTTAATATAAATTAAGAATATCAGGGGGCCGAGGACGCACCCCTGCGGTACACCTGAGGTTACGTGGGAAAGCGGGGATTGGATTTTGTTTATTACCGTGAACTGCTGGCGGAGCGAAAGAAAGTTTCGAAGCCAAGATAAAGTGAGCGAGTCTAATCGAAGTGAAGATAATTTAGAAATCAGACGACAGTGGGGTACACGATCAAATGCTTTTGAAAAATCGAGAAAAATGCAGTCAGTCTGAAGGTTATTGTTCATGTTGCAATGTAGTTCTGACGTAAATTCCAGCAGCTGTGTTTCGCACGAAAAACCTTTTCTAAATCCATGTTGGTTGACAAAAAAGAAGTGGTTAGATTCTAAGGGCCGGAAAACATGAGAAGCGATTATATGTTCCAGAAGTTTGCAGCAGATGCACGTTAGAGAGATGGGGCGACAACTTTCGGGGGAATGTTTATCGCCGGCTTTAAACACGGGGACTATTTTACCAATCTTCCAGTCAATGGGAAGCTGGCCTGTTGCTAATGATTGTCGGAAAATGTGATACAGGATATTAACAGAAACAGAAAGGGTGTTTTTCAGAACTTTGGAATTTATATCGGCAATGCCAGCTGAAGTAGATAGCTTAAGATTAGTGACAAGAAGTGCGATACCCTCAGGCGTTATTTCAATAGGTTGCATGTAATCTATGCACACATGTCTCGCCAAGTTGTGGCCCGCTTCCCTTTCGAGGCACGTGCTGTATCCGCGAATTTGTTCACTAATACATGGGCCCGTTTGGCCGATGTACCCCTTTTGCAGGACAAAAGAGTCGAATATATGACACGGTCAGCGCAGTCAACGAATCTTGTTCTATACTGCGTTGGGCAGGAATATTTATTGGGCTGCTTGTTGTGTATACGACAACACAAGCCCGAGCACTTGCGCGGGCATGAAATACCAGTTTACACCATGTTTTTGGGCTACCATGTTGTGAGAAATTCCGTGGGAACAGGTTTTTACCAGCACCTTGCAGCGTTCATTTTTGGGTGATTCACCGGATGTACATCGTGAATTGCGCCGAATGTAAATTGCAGATGTAAATCGTGACTAGGTTTTGTTTGTTCACTTTTGTCACACTGTGTTGTAGGCAACAAATACAAAAGTCTTTCCGAATTTACAAGCATACTTTTCTTCACATGCGTTATGTTTGCCTAATTTCAAGAAACCCCATTTGACACACATTCATAATTTCAAAACGTCAGAAATTGGCATCCGCATCATCCGCCACCTGAGTAATACATGACTAAATTGCCTTAATGAGATCAAAAAAGGTCCATGCAGAATTCTGCTTTAACAGTAGGCTGATGTAGTATAGAGAGGTCTCTGAACAACATTTTCTCCACCTGGCATGTGTCATACCTAAACAATCAAAAACAAAGTATTCCTACAATCCTACTGAAGATAGAAGGATATGGCGCAGGTACGCAATCACTCTGGGTTATAGAACTATTTCATTCAAAGTTTTGCATCGACTAAAGTCTCGGTACAATCAACGGAAACTCCCTACGGAGCGGTTTGTACTCTACAATTTTGTTATTGAGCAACGGGTAAACAGCCTGTGACAAGTAAATCAGTAACCCAGCTTAACTCAACACAGAGAACGTACTCGGCCAAAACACGGAGCGGATTGACAGTCTGCGAGTTCCTAATAGGATTGGTGGTTGAGTTGCAGCCCAATTATATTATCACGGTGTCCGCAATACCTTCTAACTAGTACATTTCGGCTTCTCATCGCACTTAAAGTCCCCTTTTTGGCTAGTTCGTCGGTGCTAAAGCTATAAACAGAAGATGTCAAAATATAGCTTTGCTATTCGGCCGAGTTTTAGTCACAAGAGTAGCTTTAGCAAAACTCTCAACGGTGGGGGTACTCCCAGATGTGGTTACTTTTGCTTTGTTGGTACTCAGTGACACTTGTACAGAAATGGAGTGTCAAGTTAGTAGCGCATAAAAGGGTATAATCTGAAGGCATATAAAAAACGCTTGCGATACAGCACCTAACATAATCGACGAAGTTTGCACAGTAATCGAAAACGAATCAAAGGAATGTTTTCTCTCCATGTTAGCTATCGACAACCCAGAGGCAGAACAAGCGTTCAAGGGAACTGTCACATATACCGATAACAGCGCCAAATCCTGAAAGAAACTCCTAAGAACACCGGAGAGGCAGGTGTTCACTTGAGCAAACAAAGATAGAAAATTTGGAGGAAAGACGAGCGTCAGCTTTCGAAGTATTCCTTAAGTGGTCTTGTAAAGAGCTGCCTTGAGCAGCGGTGACATCAAGGACTCTTTTACCCATCGATCTGGCGCTCTGGGGACAAGTTTTTAGATAGCCTGTCTTGGAAACGTTCCAAAGGTAAATGTACTATCAATAACGTACCGGGCAAGAAAATGTCTAGCCAAGAGATCGCACATCCCGCAATTTTCGTGAGCCTCTCATCGCCCGCTTTTGTCTCCGAAAACTTTTCTAACTTCATTTAGAGTTTTTTTTTTCTTTGAAGAGACGACTCCCTGCTGACCTATTATAAACCATAATTTTGTGTGACGGGAAAACAAAGTATTGTTCAGATGGCGCTGCTCTCGCTCCCTACTTCATCCCCCTTGAAGGACGGGCATCAAATAAGCTCATGAGGACACAGCGCTATCACCTAGAGCTAAGGAACAAGGGCGGTATTGTGAACTAGGGATTAACTAAATTATTTAAGCTTGTATAAACATCTTTTTTTGCAGTTTTTGCTTTCTATAACGGTTTTTTACAAGGGGCGCAGAGTAGTAGAAACGCGTCGGTGGGGAAGGGTAGAAGTGCCGGTCGCCATTTTTTAATACAACGACGCAACTTCCGGCCAGAAACGTTATAGGTCGCTCCCTAGTTTTCCGACTAGTCTATTATACCGACACGTTTCTTTGAAACGGCAGTTTCCTTTATGTGCTCCCGCCTATTGTTATGGGTGCTTCTGTCACAGTTTTTTTTCTTGGCGCAGGAAGCAGCATCTAATGCAAGAAAATTCACTGTTTTAGTTGAAGTTAGTACAGGCACACTGAAAAAAATGATGTTATTTCCTCCCAATTGCTTGAAGGGGTTCTTTGTTTAAACCTAATCTAAATCTGCGGTGCTTGAAGGATTTCGCGGCATCTTAATCAAATGTTTGAATGGACATGGTCATACGTTGGCATTGGTGTGGGATAGGGCACAAGTCGTAATAACAGAGAATGGTGCTATTGCGCCACCAAGAACCGCCTTTTGGTATTTGACAGCTTGAGTAAAGCAGCGACGGAAATCTTCCCGAGGAGTTAAGAGAATATTTGTTTCAGATTTAGATACACATACGATGCGGGTGCCAACGCTTCAGAAGAAAATGAATGAAAAGTCTGAGGGCTTTCAGTGAAATGATGAGGGGTGAATAAATACAGCTGGAAGATGTAACCAGCGGACACAACTGATTTATTGCAGTCGCTGTTGAAGACTGTGTTTCGGCTTTCGAAGTAGTATCGTTTATCACCAAGCAAAATTGAAGGTGTTTTGTGGTATCGGCTATTACTTCCGGTAGGCACGCTGTGGTTCTGCAAAATCTAGATGAAATTACAAGCCAAGGTAATTCTGTTGCACAGAAAAGGCAATTTTGCGGTTAGTACTCTTGTGGGAAAATATTTAAGAGCAAACACTCTACTTAACTTGCCTCGTTATTTGGCAAAAATCCTGTGAAACGTAGCATATAAGCTTCTGCCGGAAGCTTCAAGTAAGCGTGCCGCCCAACATTTCCGATATACACGCGAAACCCCAACCAAGAAATACGGGAATAGAAATTTCTTGTCAGTTGTGATATTTATGAATTAGGAATATCATCCCAAAATGACGCCAGCCGAATGAAGAAGCACAAACTGCTTCGCCGATTTTTTGTGGAGGAGTCACACGCTTTTCTAAAAAAGTTGCTTAACACATTTCGGTACTGTGTTGCAAATGGCCACGAGCTGTGGAGTATTTTGGGAAATCGCAAGAGGAATCAAGGGAACAGGAACGTTTGCGAGTATGAGAACATGCGAAGTTATCCAGAACATTGCGTGGTTTATTGCCCCTCTAATTGTTACACATACCCAGCGGAGCGATTGGCCAGGGATTGGGGTTTATGTCTCGCTGTGTTATACTCATTTGTGGTTGGTGCACATTGGTGCTGCGGCAGACGGAATACGAGCGCTCGCTCTGAATTTGACACTGATGCGGTTGCATTACTACGAACGGTCTTATAAAACTATCAAGAAAACTTCATCTGCCCAAGAAGTATTTTATTTATTATTGTTGAATTGTCGGTTTTGCGATCTTTATAAAAAATGTCAGCAACGTTGCTGCAGCTTTGTCACGAGTGCATGAAATCGCACTTTGAAGTCTTTCAACCTGAAACGGAACCAGTAGCTTAGACATAAGAGGATTACAACTCACAAGAGCGGAAGCTTAGGCGAGCTGGTGAAACATCGCAGCGGTGAGAAACACAAACTAAGATGAGGTCAAGAGAAGATGACAAAAACGTGGACAACAGCACGCTCTGCTATGAACTGAATTTTTATTTGCCAACGACATCGCATACAGCAACCCAAACCGACATTACTCGATTTGAAGAGCTGTTCCACTCCACCGAATGTAATGTCGTTGAATTGCATTGCAGTGTTGTGTATCCGCGCTCATCTTTCTTTTCTTTTGTTTTTTTTCTTTTCTGCTTTTTACGTGCAGTCTTTTCCTTTGGTGCTCTTTTATCGTAGTGTTAATTCCTTGCCTTTTGTAAGTGATCTTTGGGCCCTATCTGATCATGGTTTTTATTTTTGACTAACAATTCGAATTCGAGACAAATTTTTTTGTATTGAAGATTTTTTGTTCTTCTGTATTACTTTTTCCTTTTTCTTGTATTGCTTTTGACGTATGTACATGTTCACAGTCTGTGTGCGCCTCCCCCCCCCCCCCCCAATGTAATTTGCTCTGTTGCGGTTGTTTAGGGGAATTAAAAATAAATAATATCCGTTAGCAGAATGGTCGCTGTAAAACAGCGCTTTTATGAGGGAGCTTCAAAAAAATTGCCTTAACAATATACCTTGTCACTTGTAACTCTAAGCCATTGACATCTATTAGCCGCGAGTTGATAAATAGCGCAAGTATTTTGTTGACAGTGATACAGAGGGAACGCTGATACACTGGTCATCTAATCTGTGAATTTCCACTGCTGCTATAAATTATCGGGTTGTTTGATGTCTGGTTCGCGATATAAATGTGCATCATTGAAAATGTGGCCCGCAGCCACACCGGAGACAATGGGAGCCCAAATGGCCACTAGCAGTATTTGATACGTTGTTGTGTTCACGTAGTCTTTCATTAAAGGGAAGGTGAAGCGGTTTTAGAAATAAAAGAAAAGTTGACGAGCAGCAAGTACACATTGAATAGTTCATGTGTACGAAATATTTTCGCAATACATGCAATAGAAGCGGCGCAATGAGCAAACAAAAGTGGCCCGATGCCCCGCCCCCATCTCGCCGCGCGATGCCGGAAGACCGAAGAGCGCGAGCGAAAACCGGCTGAAAAACGTCATACCTGGACTTCCGGCCGGACCGGCCGCCTCGGCCATGCTCTTTTCGCGGTGTTTCCTTGTGAATGATACTTGTTGTGGTTGATAGCACTCATTTGTACAATTTTCGTGTTCAAAAAGTACACACGAACGCCAAACGAGGCATACGTTATCATGCCATATTCCTAAGCAGAATAATGCCACGCCGGGATGCTTGATAACATACGGAAGCGACAGCCGAGGTGGCTGTGCTTGATGATAGAGAATATACTACACTACGTTAAATACTTTGTAAACCGCTCCAATGCGTTTTTTTTTTTTTGATGCGATGGACGTGAATGTTCACATTAGATTGTAGATTTAGGAAGGATGGGGAATACTGCTGTACTTTTGCGGGGGATGTTTCGTTCCATTCCAGAAACCAAGTCACATTTGTTCAGGAAATACTTGTTCCGTTAAACGCGTCGGTTTTCTTTCCCTATCCATGGGCTCAGGAGAGTGTTCAAAAAAACAATTTTTTGGCGAAACTAAAACAAGCGGCCAATCCTGAGAGAAGTTCTGTCCCGGCTAAGAGATAAACAGTATTCCTACAAAGTAAAAGAACCAAGACAACCAGATTACTTATTTTGCAAGTATATTTGGTCACAGTTGGCACAGGACCGAGGTAATTGGAGAATAATGGGAGAGGCCTTTGCCCTGCAGTGGGCGTAGACAGGCTGGTGATGATGATGTCACGATAAGGTGATGTTTGTCTGGAATTTAAAAAAAAACACCACTCCGAACCACCACCGTGCCATAATTTGTGTTGCCTGCGGGGGCCTAATTTTTTGCCCAAGATTCCGTGTGGCTGCATATTATAACCTGGCAAGCACTGCTGTCACTGAACCTCAAGTGTGCTCCAGTGATAGTCGGTGATATGTATAATGATGATACTAAAAAAATTAGGAGCGCAGAGTAAATATACGGCATCTGTCCGACTGGCGCGGTAAATGCTTAAATCTAGAAATGCTGAAACAGGCCAACGATTCATTATCACAAACGTTTGGTGATTGTTACCTAAAGTAACGTAACTGCCTTGTCCGACTGGTCTGTTAATTATAACGAGGTGGCCGTAATATTGTAGCAGAATGCGCAACGCACAAGCGAAAATCAAGCCCTACTACAGCCAATAATGCTGAGCAGGCACTATTATGCTGTAGTGTTTTCAGAATAAATGCATGTGAAGCAGTAAGACGCCACTCATCGAAGTGCAGCTAGCAATCGCGGAGACGCCGTAGCGCCGCTGCCGAAATGGCGCGCGCGTGTGGGTCTGTGTACGGGGATGAGTAACGGGGCTGGGTGGGCGACAACGAACAAAGAAAATGCGGAAGCAGAGTCTGGTTGTTGGTTTATGCGTGTACCGGCAAGATGTGCCTCGCATATACGTTTACAGCGCATGAACGCTATTTTGTCGCGCAGTGCACGTACGTGCTTTTCGCTGGTAGATTGTTTACAAAACGCCCTTTAATCTTCGGCATAAATGGTTTTGTGTATAATAAGAAACAGTTAAGGCCGTGCCTAATATTAACATAAGGTATAAAATCCCCCTATGCTGGTTGCCTAATTCAAAAATATTTTGATGGAACCCACTAGTTGACGTCACACTCACTGCTTTGAGGTTCTCTGTCGTGTAAAGCAAATTAAGGCTCCAAGATAATTGAACCAACAGCACGGGAAATTATAAAACAAACTTCCAGTCATGTGCGAAAATTAAACTGCAAGCTAAATTGCCGCAGAGGCAACCGTGCGATCGTTCGCAATGCTGCCGACAACCCGCGCGGCCGAAGGGTGTCCTCCTTTGACGTCATGACGGGCGCAACCAATCAGGGGCGTGAAAAGACGAAAAGAGCGCGTCTTTCAAACGGGGCCCCGCTTTTCGCAAGATAAATGCCACTTGGACTCATGTACGATAAATTCAATGTGATATTCGGAATCAGCGCGCAAGAAACTATAGAACTGTTACTCTGACTCAATTTTTTTGGAAAGCGCTTCAGCTTCCCTTTAAGGCAGCGGCCTCTTTGGCCGACGTGCGGCTCGTAGCAAGGATGAAGGGACAGCAAATACCCCACTCTTTTTATACTCGGCGAAAACGTTGCTGCGTGCTGCTTATCGCACATTTCTCCCCTGTACATACTCAGTGTTAATTTTTCTGCAAAGTTATGCAGCTTGTGGGGAGCGGACTACAGTGACTCCTGGATCTTGCGCGATTTTCTCTTCCGCGTGGGAGACCCCATGCATGTACGGAACCATCGTTGACTTATCTTTCTTAATTCTGGATTATATTTTTTGGGATTGTTCCGAGCCGAATTTTCCAAGTTTCTTGAACATCCACAGGAAAACAGCTAGACAAAAGGTTACTTTGGTACCCCACTTCCTCGAAGGGTTGTGCTTGACTGCAGAAGCTCTCTTAGACTGCGTGGTATCAAGATTACTTGAGGGCATTCTTATAGCTACATAATTATAGCTCTCTTTACTAGTGAAGAGCGAGCCGAATCAAATGGTAGCAACGGCTTGCTGCCAACCTTGCAATGCATCCAACAGGAACGCTCTGAGGAAAGTGAAAGCGTGAGGTCCAGGGACTCTAGCTGACCTCAAACAGGGGCCTCACATGTAACTCTCAGCCGAGCTATGCTCACTTTAAACATGTCAGACACCCTTTTTTTACACTTTCTAAATGCCCCTGTCTTGTCTCCATGAGCACAAGATATTCTTCCACTTATCGCAAATATTTCGCGATACTCCCGTATTGCACTTGCTCATCTAAAGCTGTCAATGCTTGCTAGCGCTAAGTCGGTAAGCATCGGTGCACTGCGTGATCCGCTGCACACACCGGTTTTCCGGCCGTGCTTGATTTCTTCAAAAAAAGCTTAACTTGAGTTCAAATACACGTTCAGCATGTCGAGGAACGCCAGCACAGTTGAAGCTGGTTCACTTTGAAACCTCACCCCCCCATACTCGTCCACCGCCGCCTCAACACAAGCTGCGACCATATCGGGTGGCAATAAGTAATACAGGTCCTGTACATCAAACGAGCAAGCAAAAAAGCTCCGGGACTGGTCTGTTAAAAAAATTTATTAACATCACCCCAGTCCTTCATAACGAAAGGATTGGTTACAGGCAGCATTTTTATCCTTGTTTGCAAGAACAAATCTACCTTCTTTTGCCATCTACCACTTTGCGAGGCTATGAAGTGAAGTGGGCAATAAATTTTAAAAGTTTTGGAACAAAATAATTGTCAGAATAGAGACCCATCACCATCAAAAAATTTTCTGAGCAGGTTCAATTCCTTGCCCATATTCTTGGCCTGCTTTTTACATGTTAAAAGGAAACATTGTCTTATATGTAAAATAGAGGCCAAAGCAAGCTAGGCTTTCGACATAAAAAACATTAGTAACCAACAGGAATCCTGGATCCTCGTCAGAGGTTAGAAGCATTAGGCTGTCTTCCTTAACCTAAGTACCAATATTTCTTGTCACCGCTAGTCTTAATACAGATTTACATCGCAACGAAAAGTTGACGCCTTTCGACAAGAACCTGTCACGTTACTAGTCGGGGAAGGCCTGGCGACGCGCTTAAACGAAGCTCAGAAGCTCTGGAGGTGTGCATCATAGTTTGGTAGCTGTTTCGGAACCTTTCCCAACATTTTTACTGATATAATCCGGAAGCATCACATTGCAAACGGTGTGAATGGTGCCGCTTGAACGTGGAGGTCTTTTTCGAAGGGAAGCGCGCACTTCCGGAAGATTGTACAGCCAAAGGACTTCCGTCGTAGAAGCTACTAGTGCCTTCACGCGTAAAGATATCGCTGCATTCAATGATTTGGCAGGTTTCTCATTAAGGGTAAAATTAGCTTATCCCGCCGGCTGGAGTGACTCAGCTACGTCAACCCATTATGAGTAGTTGGTACATTAAATGACTGTGTAGCGTTTATGTTATACGAACATTAGAACAAGAGGACTCAAATTTGTTACGTTGCCAGCAGAAATATTCGCGTATTTTTCTGCTTTCTACATAGCTATCTAAGCACCGCATGCGCGCGCGTCCAAAGAATTTTTACTCCGTTTTTTGTAAATAGAAAAAATCTTTCTTCATGCGAAACTTTCCCTCGACCAGCATTTTCTAAGAATCGGCTTTTAGAAAATACAAAAATATACAACGGCGCGAAAATTTCTGAGTGTAAGCAGTTAGTTTTCTTCCAAGAGGCATCAATATGGTTTGAAAATAGAAACGAAGATCTGTTAGACAATCACTGCACAGCCTCATTTTATGTAAATTTGCTCGCGCTTCCCAACTGAAAAAGGAACGGCAGAGAAAGTTTCAGATGTTTTCGCACGGCAGGTGATTTACATAGAAAAGAATTTCTTGTAGGATTCAAAACATCAATTCTGCGAGGAAAGGCACTTTTCGTGAGTTTTGCAGAAACGACAACCCGAACTGATAATTAAACCTTTCATAGATTAATCACGATTTCGAACTTCTTGAGCTTGGTTATGAAAACGGAAGTTTGCTGCAATACCTTTGCCTCTACATGCATTCTCGGTAAAAGAAGCGTAGGGCGGAATACTAGTTTGAGTTACCAAGAATTTATCGACCCCGGGTTTTCATTGTTTAGTGAGTTCTGTGAGTTTTCGCCTCATTCGAAGATAACAAACGGCGAATGCTTTCTTCAGAACGGTATATTTATTGTTCTGCACTTAGAACTTTCACTGTCTATGCGTCTGGTGCCGTGCTCGTTGAAACCGGGCCGGTAATTTTTCGCCGGTATTTAAATGATATACTTGAAAAATATCATGTGCTCACTGGGTATACTAAGCACACTTTCGGCAGATGTATTGAACGCATTCAATTCGACCTTCATGAGAGGCTATTGTGGTAAGAGGAGGTGTTTAATGATTGTACTAGGGGCAGCAAATACTGGGTATCGTTCACAAACTGAGTTAGGTTACGCATCCCAATCATTACAATAGGGATGCGTAAAGCTTTGTAAAATGTGTACTTTATTGCAACCAATCCAAAATAATTTTAAATAAGGTAATGAACTCAGGTAATGAACTTAGGTAATGGTAATGAACTCAGTAATTTTATGAAACAGCTCGCAGGAGTCAGGATTTTATTGATGAGCCGCGCTATACTGCCATGGCCGCAGCGCTCTTCCGCCTTTTTTAGAAGTAGATGTAATTTCGAAGTAGCCTTGACTTCACCAACTCGATCATGCCCTGACAGTAATGATCACGGAGAAAGCGAACCTTAACTTGTACGCTGTAAAACCGAAAAAAAAAAGTCCGGAACGGATACCAGTATATCATGGCTACTGTACAAGACGCCTGTGTAAAGCACAGAAGCCATGTATTAAAAATATGCGGAGTCTTCCTATGGAAAAGTTTCAGAGAGTACAAATTTCCTTTTTCCAGCTGCTCATCTCTATAGATACCCATCCGCGTGTTTAACGGGTCCGTGAACGACTTCTGAACTCAGTGAACCAACGAAGTCGTAATCAAAGTCGTAACCACAATTGAGCATTCAAATTTAGCAGTGGGTCATAGTCTGAGAGAAAGAAAGCAGACATCAGAACATGCGTATACGTTATTGTGTGCGGTCATAATCATACGTCAGTACTAATAGGTGTCGTCATGGTACCCTATTTGACCCCAGCATTATAGACAGGCAGGCAAGTATTGCCGTAGACGACACTGGCACACGCATTGAGACAAATGTCAACGGAAACATTTTACCCAAAACAGCAATGCAAGTAAAAATTTGTTTGTTTAATAATTTGTACCGACATATTAAATTCCTGTTTGACCAGCGGTAAACACAGGACGCAGTTGGAAAGCAACGATGGTTCTGTGTTCTGTATATAGCGCCGGTTTTTCATCCATTCAAACATGTGCCAACTAGCTGAGTCCTACCGTTTGGTATAATAAATTCCCCACTTAGCAAACCTAATAACACAAATTTACGGCCCCAAAACACAAAGAAATGGCTTCTTCTGGTGCTGCAAACGTGCTTGGAACAAGGAAGAGTAAACAACAAAACAATTTTACTCGGGGAAAGTCGTTCTAACATTCATAAATCCTTCAGGCTGCACATTTCTCGCAACAACGTGTGTCTAAACCCTAAACCAACCTTCGGGGCTTTTTCTAATTATGCGATGAAGCATCAAATGTAACGAAAATAGGAAACTACTGTTCCTGCGAAGAGGTCAAAGTTGATGTAGGAAAGAATGCGCGAATTATATCTGCCCCAAGTCTTCGAGGTTAATCTCAATCTTTCTGCACACAAAATAAATAAACCAAGGGGAATAAAGGTTGTCCCTGCGGTTGACCAACATTTTCTAGTTAGAATTTTGCTTATGCTTATTACCATGAATGAAAACGGCAAGAAAAGTTCGAGAGCGGCAAATTTGAGCTTAGGGATAACTGCCTTAAATTCATCACCCAACTGAGCATCGGTATGAGCATGCAAAGGTCAAAGGATCGTCGGCGGCGAGAACTGAGACCAGGTGAAGCTTTATAAACGATCTACCAATTTTATATCGAGCATACCTAATTGCGATACATGTGCCTAGCTAATTTCGGGGTTAGAACAACAACCCGTTACGGAGCGTTAACGGCCTACGCGTAGTTACTCACCTCCCACAGCATAGTTCTGTTACTACGTGCACACGCTCTTTATTAGTGGTCTGTCCCACTTTCTTTTTTGCACTTACTACACTGTGACTTCTTTCGTAGCTCTGGATTCCTTCTGTCACGTATGTTGGCTAGAACAACAACACGGGAAAAGTGTTGCACCAAGCGTGGCTGTTCCAGGTATAACTAGAGCGGCAAAGCATAAAATGCATTTATCATAAGGTTAGAAAACACAGTGTCAAAGTAACAAAAACCTAATCTGGGAGAAATATGCGAGGCATTCGACGAAGCTGCGTGGTGCCACATCTAGCATACCACGGTGTTATACGGTCCATAGGGTAAACTACTGTGTGCGTTGGTTGACTGCCCATTCCCCGCTAAAATGTTTAAAAAGCATCACGAAATTCAAAATAACCGGGTACTTTCTCGAGTTCGCTGTGCTTCGTCCGTAAGCCCGCAAACACCAGTTGACTAGAACTACAAGTTCCCGTTGTAAACAAGCAAACATGGTTGGTTTAGGTGTTGTGTATGAATATGTTTGCGGATTTCCGATTGATGATAGAAAAATAAACAACCTCACGCATAAAATTTTAAAGCAAATTTAGTGCACCTATTTTTTTTCTCTCAGATAGGCAGCAAGCAGCGAGAAAATTTCGACGCGGTAGTTACTAGGTTAGGTAGAATAGCTGTCATTTCTGAGTTTGAGGTGAGCCCGAAAGGAATAAAAAAAGTCAATGCTTCTTTTGATTTTTTAGTCGCTAAAGTGGTGAGTAAAGCGTTCTAGCTTCGGCGTCGGCTCCCAGGGCAATGACTAGTTATTTTAAAATCCAAAAATACACAAAAAACAAAAAAAGTATCCGGTAAATTTTGCGGATGGGTGTCCTTACTTATATCATTTTGAGTTTTAGCTTTTTGTGCTTCCAACGTTTACTGCTTTTTTTGTATTCGACCATCTTACGCTACCCCCCATAAACGAAACCCTGCTGAAGGCGCTGAAAAAGAAGCTTCAAGACGTCGGCGGCCTTGAGTCCCTTACCTCTGTTCCCCAGGACAATAGCAAGCGTAGGACGATTAAAAGTTTCAGCAATAATATTGGCCTAAGGAAAGAGTGTGCTGTTATGTTGTTTGTTGCCTCCTTTCTAAACAGCACGGAATTTATGTGCTTAATCTTGGGATTGCACAGGCTTTCGAAAACGAAACGGTTGATGGCTTCAAGCCATTTCGTCGGGGCTGTTGTTAGCCTGAGTGCTCTACTCTCACTTCAAATAATTACCTAGTTTTCTTCCCCGAATTTCAAGTTGTAGAGAGTATTACGACATGTATACTGAATGAGGAGCGGAGAAAATCGCGCTAGCGTCTGGTTTCATAGCATTATCAATTAACGTATATTTAAGCCAGGCAGACAAGTATTCCACTGCAAGGATTGAGAACGGAATGTTTTATATTAAATATGTAGACAGCGAAATTTTGTCCTCCGTATCTTGTTATTCATGGGCTATAAAAACAATCGTATTCAAGGTTTACAACATAGTTGTTAGCTGCACGCTGTTGTGTCAAATTTCTGATGGCCCCTAGCCAGACCCTGCGCAGAGCTCCCAAATGCAGTTAAGCATTTCCCTCACTCCAGTGAGTTCAACTCATCGAGAAAATATCGTGTTTTAAGAACCAGCCAAGGGGATGCCGACATAAACTTAAAGTTGGTATCTCGAAAAACATTAATCGAATGGTCAAGAGCACAAGGACTTAGTAAAAATTAAATCATTCTTTCTTACACCCGCTTTTCTCATTGAGTGCAGCATCAAGTCAGCTGCTTTAAGTGGGTTTGTGAACAAAGAACTACAGAAAAAAAAGGTCCATAGCCCGGTGTGCCACCGTTTGTTCTTGATTGCGTGTTGTATTGTTTGGTTTGAAATTTTTGCAGTTAAATCTTTCCCGTCTTAGCACTGTTCCATTTATGCAATAGATGCGGGCACACACTTTTATTTTTATTCCTTTGATACTAAATACGGTGCCTGTTCATGAATACCCTAATCATAATTCGTGTACAAACGATCAAACGTATTAACAAGCTTGAGGTCTAAATCATAGGTTGATCTTGAAGATGGTGCTTGTTAATAAATCATCCACTTGAACTGCCCATGCAAGAGATCAGATATATCAGTTTTACGTGCAAATAATGTTTGCAAAGGCGTCCGGCTTTCGTGGTTACGGCGCGCTAATAGCGCTACACACCGCGACATCCCTTTTCTTATGCATCGGGCTATAGAACTCCTCACACTTGGAAGGACGTGCATTATGGGGAATATTTATTCCCGGACATGCAAAACACAAGTAACTTCATCCCTATACGCTTTGAGTAAAAAAAAAAAAATTGCGGTTAATATCCGCTGGGTCACCCGTCATCTCATGCCCGCAATTAGCAAAAATAAGGCACTTAGCTTCCCGGGGCAGCAAGCTGTCTGCTGCCGTGAAGTGACATCCATGAATTTATTGGCCCAAGTTAAAGATCAAAGGTGTGGAGTATTGGGTAGCTCTAAAATTTTCTTTTTGTCGCCTTTTGCACAGCCTGGTTTGTTGAAAATATAAACGCGTCGGTGGAAAAAAACATTGCCTGAAAGTGTAGAATGGTAGATAAACATCAATATAAATAAATATCCTATTAGAGGGCGCCGCCGTTTGGCTGATGTGTTTTGTGCCTTGAAAGAGGTGCATCCACATTGCACTGACCTCCGCATCCCCCCAATTGTACCAAATGTTTGCCTTACGGAGTATTCAAATACGTGCGACTGAATGCAGGCATCAGGGCCCGGTCTACGTCTTTCTAAGCCAGTAAATATAAAAATAAGGACCTTTAACCAAAAAATGTCTAGGAAGTGTCGGGGTAAATCCCCAGAAACTGGGTATTGTCGAACGTTCCGCGCAAGGTGTTTATTTTTGAACAAAGCCAAACACTGCATTAAGTGGAGCGGCCCGCTTTGACCCGGCTGGCTATCACTAAAACAAAAGGAAAGATAATGATGATCTAGTTGATTGTAATAAATAGACTACCGGGAGCAAAAAGATTAGTGCTGAGGGATGTGTATTGTGAAAGACGTTAACAGGCTCTTCCGGCGGGGTGCGTCGACAATAATGCACAAATAGGCTCCCTTTTAAACAGGAATTACTATAGCCATAAACAAGATGTGTATTCGTTTCCGCAGCATTGGAAAAACACCTTGTTATATTACCGCGTCTTCTTGGAGAGTTTCTGGATGGATAACTAGTAGAACAATTACGGAATTACGGGCAGGTGTATTGAAGTGTGGAGGCTCCTAATATATTCTTGTAGAGTACGTAAATATATATATATATATATATATATATATATATATATATATATATATATATATATATATATATATATATATATATATATATATATAGGGTTTGTAAATGAGGGGCTCATTGAGGAGCCCCTCATTTACAAACCCTATTAACATGCGAAAGCTTAGCGAGGGCCTCGGTTCTGGCAGCCTTGTTGCCAAGGTAGCATAAGAGGGTTTCCCTCCAGTTACCCGCTTATGACAGGCTGTAGACGTTCGCGTCACGCCCCGGGGGTTGAAAAGAAGGTCCCCTTCTCCCCGTGTAGTCTGAGTGGCGCTGGCTACCACCCTCAAGCGTCAGATACAGTTGTAGTATATATAAATACCTAAGAAAGTGAAGCGGAACACAGTCGCCCAGATAGCCGAATTGGTAAGGCATTCGAGATCTAATCGAAAGGCGTGGGTTCGGTCCCCACTCTGGGCGCGTGTTTTTCTTTCTTTCTTTCTCACGTAATTAATAATAATAAATAATAATGTAACGTCACGAACGGTAAAAAATATTCTAACCATTCCCCTATGCCTTCTTTGGCGTTGTAGACTGCCGGCATTTCTTCCTGTATATATATATATATATTATGTATATATTAAGGAAAACATAAAATAGTGACGATTTACGAGCTTCTTTCCCGCCTGGCCCTTACGTAGTCCTTGGGACCATTTAAGCAGCCACCATTGGTTACGATTTTGTTTTGTTGTTGCTTCCTTTGCTTCCTTGGTTTTGTTGTTGAAATCGCATTACTCTCTCTGCCTATCACCCTGAACGTAAAACCACTTGATTTTTGCCCGAGTAGCAGTGCATCGCCTCCGCGTATTAGGAGAGAACGTTTTTTTATACCAGTATACGTCATAGGATGGTCAGAATCATAATTCAGTATTCTTGAAAAAATGTTGTGATACTCTTTTTGACCCTTGCCCACCGTACCAAGAATTACAGACAGACATGCAAATATGGCCGAAAATAGTCTAGCGCACGCATTCGAACCAATTTTAATTTTAATATTCCACCCAAAGCATCAATAGAATGGACGGGTTGGTTGAATAATCTGCCCCGACATATTAAATTCCCTATTTAGCCTACATAAGAAGAAAAGTTTTTAACACCACAAAAGAAAACAAATGGCTTGTTCGGGTGGCAAATGCATGCTTTGAACAAGACATAGCAAACAACGAAACGATTTTAATCCAGGAAAGTCGTTAAAACATCCGGATGCACTTTGCTCGCAATAATGTTTGTCTCCGGTAACCTAAACTCACCTTCAGGGCTTTTCCTAGTTGTTCTATGAAGCGTCAAAAGTAACGATAACTGGAAACTACTGATCCTTAACAAAGGTCAAAATGAATGTAGGAAAGGAAGCACGGATTATATCTGCCCGACCTTTTCGAGGTTTATCTGAATCTTTCCGCACAACAAAACAAATAAACCTATGATGAATAAGGTTGTCCCCGCGATTGACCCTGACTTTCTACACTTCGCTTACGCTCATTACCATGAACGAAAACGATAAGTAAAGGTCGAGAGAGGTAACGTTGAACATCGGCTTCGGGGTCACTGCCTTCAAATCATCAACACGCTTAGCGTCGGTGTGAGCTCGCAAAGGTCAAAGGATAATCGGAGAGCAGAGCTGAGAGTAAGTGAAGCTTCGGGAACTATGTACCAATTTCATATCCCCCGAACCCATTAGCGACACGTGTGGCTAGCTTATTTCCAAATTAAAACAGAAACCCGGTATGGACCGTTAACGGGCTTCCCGCAGTTACTCATTCCGCACAGCATCGTTCCGTTGTACGTCCACATGCCATTTATTAGAGGCTGTTGCAAAATTGGCCTTGCTGCTACCGGCAAGGAGCATACGCTGAAGCAGTGGTTCAAAAACACACCGGTTTATTCGCCGATCAAAACACAATTGGTGCTTGACGGGTGCAGTCGGGCGCCAGTGGTGATCTTCCAAAACTGGGTGGTCCTTCCCGAAGTATCGGCGGCGGCGCGTTCACGGCCGACGCTGGCTGCCCTCAGCTGCAGTCGCCGGCACTCTCGACAGGGACCCTGCGTGAAGGCGTCCGCCTTCAACAGAGGCTCCCACAGCTGAGCCCGGATGGCAGCAGAACGGTGCCACAGGTGGCCTCCTAAGAACCGGGGGTCCTTGCAGGAGGCCCAAACGTGGCAGGGTCCTGTCCGCGGGCCTTGCTCCGCGGGGGTGGTGTCCGGCGCAGTCGTCAGCAGCTGTCCCTGCAAGCAAGAAAGAAAAATAGCCCCCCGGGCTGGCGCGCACGCCGGTTATAAAGAATCATCCGAGCCACCGCGCATACTTCTGCGCAGGGTAATCGCGAGGCTCTTTCCTGGTGCGCGATCGACAAGATATGCCGGTCGCGCTGCTTCAATGCTCGCACGTAAACACACACACGTGTCCAAGCGTCAATGGCCAGCGTGGGTTCCTACACTCCCCCCCTCTCAAAACGAAACCGCAGGGAAGTCAGTCCCGCGGTTGACAATGCAATTCTGGCCCTCGGGGGTGGCGGCGCAGACTGTAACGCCGGGAGGGAGGAATTAACCCTCCGGCGGAGCGCTGTTCTTCCGGGCCGGGAGCGGGTGATGAGGCACCCTCTTGGCCTTCGTCTTGTTCCTCGGCCTGGTGAAACTGCTTAAGATCGGAAACAAGAATTGGGCCGCACTGTTCCCCTGTAGCGCAGTTAGGCAACAGGTACGACAGCCGTGACCGAGTACTCACTCTGTAGGGTCCATCCAACCTGTTTGCAAGTGACGCCGTAAACCCTCGTGCTGCGTCACTGAGGGGATGTGTACGCCTCAGTACCAGATCGCCAACGTTGAACCTAACATCTCGTCGGCGCTTGTCATACTGTTCGGCTTGTTCCAGTCTCGAAACCGCCAGTTGTTCGCGAGCCTCTCGTATGGTTTCCGTCAGCCGCTTGCGGAGGTCACCTGGGAACTTTGCGTGAGATGTCGAAACTCCAACTGCAGCCGGCTGCAACAAATTGTCCAGAAAAAATTGTAACTCCTTCCCAAAGTTCAGTTGTGCAGGAGAAAAGCCAGTTGATCTTTTAACCGTGGTGCGTGTCGCAAAAGCCATTTCAGGAAGCTTTAAATCCCAGTCCTTGTGGCGGACAGTGTGGGCGACAAGCATGGATTTCAAATTTCGGTTTACCCTTGCGGTGATGTTTGCCTGTGGGTGGTAGGTTGACGTTCGAGCGTGATGAATTCGCAGTGTATCACAGCAGTCTACGAATACCTTGCTCGTGAAGTACGTCGCGTTGTCCGTGATCAGGCGGGAAGGGAAGCCGAACCTAGTTAAGACTTCAACCAAAGACTCCCACACTTTCTGAGAAGTCAGTTTCCGCAATGGAATGAGCTCGACCCACTTAGTGAAGTGGTCAGTGACAACAAGAAGAAATTGATTTCCGCGAGGGCTTCTACGAAAACGGCCCATCACATCACAAGCAACGACTTGTCATGGCACGTTGCTGTCTACAGAGTTCATTGTCCCAAGGGGGAAAGCACCACGTGGCTTCGCTTTCTGGCAAACAGAGCAGGAGCGTACGTAACGCAAAACATCTTGGCGCATCCCAGGCCAAGTCACTGTCCTGCACAGTTTCTCGAAAGTTTTCTGCCCGGATGCATGACCAGCAAGGGCAGAATCGTGGTAGTAGCGGATGAATGACTTACGCAGTTGGCGGGGGACAACGACCCGGACTGGCTCGCCCATGTTTTCGTCAGCCTGAGGGATGTAGCGGTACAGCAAGCCACCGTCTCCCAGCACATAGGAGTCAAATTCCTCGTCGCTTGCGCTGTCGACTGATTCTTGCGTGGCGAGCTTGTCGATCACTTTACGGCATAATCCGTCCTCGTGTTGGGCGGAGCGGAGGTCCTCAGTGCTCATCAAGCTACCCCAGCAGTTGTCCATGGTTTCCTGCACAGCAGCGACTAGCGCTCCTTCGTCCGGTTCTACCTGCGCGTGAGTACCAACAGGAGCACGTGAGAGCGCATCGGCAACTGCGTTCGTGGATCCCTTTCTGTACTCAATGGAGTAATTGTAGCGCTGTAATGTCAGCGCCCATCTCGCCAGTCGACCAGCCGGGTTATGAAGAAGTTTCAGCCAGGACAGGGCTTGGTGATCTGTCTGGATCATGAATTCAGCTCCATCTAAAAACATGTCAAAGTTTTTAAGTGCAAAGATAATGGCCAGGCACTCCTTTTCAGTTACCGAATAGTTGCGTTCGGCCGGGGTGAGCGTTTGACTGGCGAACGCCACAGGCCTCAGAGCGTTATCGCTCTTCTGAAGCAAGACGGCTCCCAATCCAAACTCACTGGCGTCTGTCTGCAAAACAAACGGTTTGTTAAGGTCCGGCAGTTTCAACGATGCGTTTTCAGCTATTGTTTGAAGCAGCGTCACAAAAGCGCTCTGCTGATCTTTCCCCCAGCCACACTTCGTACCTTTGCGCAAGAGCTGGGTTAACGGCCGGGAAATGTTTACGCACTGTGGGATAAACTGCCGAGAAAATGCAAGCATGCCAAGAAAGCGCTGCAAACTTTTCACACCCCGTGGTGGTGGGTACTGAAGATTTGCCTGCAGCTTGTCCGGATTAGGCCGAAGGTGGCCTTTCTCGATCACAAAACCCAACAGGTCAATCTTATCAGTCGCGAGCTGAATTTTACTGGGGTGAAGCGTGAGCCCGGCAGCACGCATGCGCTCGAGTATAATACGCAAATGTTCAATGTGCTCTTCAAATGAGCGTGAAAAGACAGTCACATCATCCAAATACCAAAGGGCGAATTTGTGTTTTGCATCGCAGAGAACTATGTCCATCATTCTTTGATAGGTACTTGGACTGTTGCTCAAACCAAAGGGCATGCGTACAAATTCAAACAGCCCGCGGTGAGAAGTGAACGCAGTCTTTTGCACGTCAGCCCGGTGCATTTCAATTTGCAAATTCCCACGAGAGCAGTCAAGGGTAGTGAAGTACGTTGCAATAGACATTGCATAGGTGATTTCCTGAATAGACGGAAAAGGGTAGGCATCTCTGACGGTTATCTCATTTAGCTTGCGGTAGTCCACACAAATACGTGTCGACCCATCTTTCTTTTCCACGGGGACAATTGGAAACGCCCACAAGCTTTTGGACGGGCGGATCGTGCCGGTTGCTAACATTTCATCTAATGCCTTATCAACGCCCACTCTTTTCCGGTGGCTCAGCGGCCTTGAATTGCACCGCCAAGAGCGGGCGTTGCTGGTGTCTACACAATGTTTTAACACAGTCGTTTTTCCTGGTTTCTCTGTAAGCATACTGGCAAACTGCGTCAAAAGCGTTTCGAGCCGCTTCCTCTGACCTGCTGTTCCTTGGCATTTTTACAGCTGGTGTTGTACAGGCTCTGGCAGCGTTGCTCGAACAGCGGCCGAGGTTTCCGTGATAACCGGGACGCTCTCAGGCAGCGTCGCAAATGGGATAAAGGCGCCCTCCGCACCAAGCTTGCAACTACCAGCGGCGATGTCAAGCAACATCTTGCTATCTGCAATAAAGTCTCGCCCCAGGATCATTTCGACCGGCATGTGCGAGAGGTGTAAAAACCTTTCCATCCAGCGTGATACGTAGACGTACAGCGCTCTTACTCACAACTGCGGTGTTTGATGCCATGCGTAATTGAACGTTGGCGTCTCGAAACCTTACGTTCTTTGCTTTGCAGTGCTCGCATAGAAAGTCACCAATAAGGGAATACTCGAACCGGTGTCTAGCAGTGCTGTTACCATCGTACGGAGCACTTTGACGCTTATTTTTGGTTCAAGCGACCCTGGCAGAATTGGGACGCGGCAAACAGAGGGTATCAGGGCGGGCTCACCAGAATTAGCGGCAGCAGGCGGCTCACCATCCAGGTTCGCTTCTTCACGAACAAGCAAATGCGACCAAGTTGTAGGTTCGTCTAGGACCGGGTGGCTCTCAGCTCCGTAGCTCGCGTTAGCAGGAACAGGGTGGCCCCTGGCCCCATAGACCGCGCCATCTGTGAACGGGTGGCCTCTGGCCCCGTAGCCCGCGTCGTCTAAGACCGGGTAGCCTCTGGCCCCGTAGCCCGCTCTGTTGGAGGCGCGGGAATGGTACCGCTTAGGCCTCCTTGCTGCGGGTGCTGAAGGCCATGGTTCGTAGTCAGGGTGTCCCCTCCAGGCACAGCTGGGTTCCAAGGACACGTCGCATGGCGGTGGAGGCACGTACTCCGCGGCTGCGAGCAAGCAGTCCTGAATAGAACGCGCATGTTTGGCAACGTCCTCAAGGCTCGAAAATCTGCGAACATGAAGGTAACGCATGAAGCGAGCGTGGCACTGTCGCAGAAGCCTCGCTACGCGGTCAGACTCTGGCGTTAGCGGGCTTGCTCTGCGGTACAAGTCCTCCAGAGCTCGAACGTACTCCAAAAGACATTCGTTCGGATGCTGGGTTCGAAGGTCAAGTTCACGGAGTATACGGTATTCATACCCTGGAGGCAAGAATTCGCCGCGGAAACGCCAACAGAACTCGTCCCAGGTGTGGAATGGAGCCTGCAGGCGCCACCAACATGCCGCTGAACCACGAAATGCCAGCGGCACTACCCGCTTGAGCATGCGACTCTCCTATGCTCCGAAAGCTGCTTTGTAGACGCCCAGGCGGTCCAAAAAGTCCGCAACGCTCTGCGGGTCATCGTAGCCGCCATGTACTGGAACGGTGACTGGCGGTGGTGGTGCTGAATTTTCCAACAGCAAGAGGCGGTTAGTGATGACGTCGCGAAGGCTGGCCACTTTCCCCAAGGACGTCGTCTGCATTCACCATCGCTGCCAACAAAAACCGACAATCACAGCAGTGAACAGCATATACTAAACGAAGTCACGGAACCACCGATAAAACGTAGCACACAAGCCGGTTGCAAAACCACGTTGGGCGCCACTGTTGCAAAATTGGCCTTGCTGCTACCGGCAAGGAGCATACGCTGAAGCAGTGGCTCAAAAACGCAGCGGTTTATTCGCCGATCACAACACAATTGGTGCTTGACGGGTGCAGTCGGGCGCCAGTGGCGATCTTCCAAAACCGGGTGGTCCTTCCCGAAGTATCGGCGGCGGCGCGTTCACGGCCGACGCTGGCTGCCCTCAGCTGCAGTCGCCGGCACTCTCGACAGGGACCCTGCGTGAAGGCGTCCGCCTTCCACAGAGGCTCCCACGGCTCAGCCCGGATGGCCACAGAACGGTGCCACAGGTGGCCTCGTAAGACCCGGGGGTCTTTGCAGAAGGCCCAAACGTGGCAGGGTCCTTTCCGCGGGCCTTGCTCCGCGGGGGTGGTGTCCGGCGCAGTCGTCAGCAGCTGTCCCTGCAAGCAAGCAAGAAAAAGAGCCCCCCGTGCTGGCGCGCACGCCGGTTATACAGAATCATCCGAGCCACCGCGCATACTTCTGCGCAGGGTAATCGCGAGGCTCTTTCCTGGTGCGCGATCAACAAGATATGCCGGTCGCGCTGCTTCAATGCTCGCACGTAAACACACGCACTTGTCCAAGCGTCGATGGCCAGGGTGGGTTCCTACAAGGCCTTCACCACTTTTTGTTCTGCACTTCTTTTTCCAGCATTATCCTTTTCAGCTGGTACTGTTTGCGCCTGTCACCAATGCCTCGCACATTTAGCGTGGCGAAACGAAGCGCTCTTCTGAAGCCTGCCATAATTTATAGTTCCAGGTATTTGTATATCTAAATTTGTAACTTTAAATTCATACATTTATAACATATATATAACTATATGTGCACGTGTCCTATCAATAGGTTTAAACATTGAAATTTCAGTTTGTTATGCCTATTTATTATTTCAGGCTATATATAATTCGCCTTTATACCTAGAGAAACCAACGGTAACCACAAATGAGAAAAAATCTCCCTGCCGCCTACTGACGTCAGTCAATCCTCCGGCGCGTATTTCGGTGGATTACCCTTTTTGCTACCCTAAATGACTTTAGGAAACATTAGCTTAGTATTATACCTATCTTTGAAAAATGCGATCGACTTGCATCAAGTCGCAATGCATGCATCATGAGAGACCGGTTTGAAATCGAGGCACACAGGAATCAGGTCGTGGTTTTAGTTTCCAGAACACTGATAAATGAAGTAAATTATCACTGGGCAAAAATGATCGCGACGGAAGCAAGATGGCTTAAGTGAAGAGACTTGTGAGCTGGCGCATCGGCAGACTAAACGACAACCGGCTGTTAGGCCTATATTCCTTCAGACGTGATACACGTATTTCGTAATCTCGCTGGTGTATCTACATGCAGTAAAGCGGTCTCGTCTTGGAATGTTGAGGCTAGAAGTTGTAACATGTAGGAATACTAAAACCGTGACTGCGATGACACGGACACCTATGACTGCGTCACAACTCAAGCAATCATTCTTTCCCGCAGGGAATTCAGATTCGAGTGGAAGACGTTTGCTGCGCTACTAACTCCACATGTACATGTGCCTAGAGCCTCGACGTATAATATACAAGTACGCATTTCAATAGGTAAAGCTAGGTGCCTTTTAGAATTTAGAGTTTTTGTTGGCTTTGTTTTTTAAGGGCAGCAGTGCTGCCCTAATACGTGGGCAGTGTTGCTTTGATATATGCCACTCTCTATTGTCCCGGCTATGTAATGGTTCCTTTGCACGAAATTATTGGAAAAGCGGCGCTACAAAAACCACAAAAAGTAACGTTTATCAAAAATTAGCAGTGGCTTAGTTCGGTTATGCCAGGATATACGTAGCGTAAGCTATGGCTCAGCTGGCTGTTCTCAGGTTTTCTGGTTGTCTAGGATTGTCTGATTATCATGCTTACTGCTGGTAAAACTATTTACAATCCAATTGAATTCAATATAATTCAATCCAGTCCAGTCCAGTCCAGTCCAGTGGCGGCGGTGGCGGCTCCGGCGCGCCAACTGTGTGCCACGAGACATCACTGCTCCTAGCACTTGAGCAGCACGGCTCTCCAGGAGCCACGCGAGACTGCTCAATCTCGGCCAGTGTAGCTCATGCTACAAAAACCTTTAGAGCAATCAAGCAGTTCTTAGCCTGTATGACACCCAAAATTAGTAGAACACCCCCGAAACATTCCATGTCCGACAAGCATAACGGCCACCAGCCCCCCATCGATATTCTCTCTGCAGTAAAGCCGTTCAGCAATAATTGTCACGTCTGAACTGTCGTGCACATTTGCTAGGGGAGCTGTAGAAACCAAACATATCAAACAAGTCTACAACATTTTGTTCTACAATATTTTGACAGTGTTCTGAATATGCATCTGCCACATACCAAAAATCTGACATTGTACCGAGGTTCTCGAAAGATACATCACCATTAAAATATTCCCTCTGGGAAGATTCCGGACACGAGTAAACATGAGTAATGGTGACTGCTTGAAAGGCACATGGCTTGAGGAGGCTAGAAGTCTCAAATACAACCTTCGGTTTTAGGTCCACAGCCATTTTTTATATTCGCATGGTGATTGAGATTTACGTTTGTGCATTCACTTCGATACTTCTCAGATATGAAGCCAAGAGTTTTCAAGTTGCAGAGTACTTTGAAAAATTCTTCTTGCTATTTTTCAACTTCGGTTTAATGTTCGTTGGCTTCCTTATATCAAATTATGTACTGCTCTTGACAAATGCCACAGCTAAGAACGTTAAGTAAATACAACTTGAATTCCTGAGCTTTAGGCTTGTCACCACGCCCATTCCGGATAAGGTAACTGTACGTTGAAATAAATTGGAGCTGAGGATCAAAATAAGGAAAAGGTAGAGATTTCACTGCTTATTTAAGGTCAGTGGTGGGGCACCTGACGATGTTTACTTGGCCTGGAATGCATCACTGTTACTGCAGAACAATGACAAAATAAACAAGTCTTGTTAGTGCGCGTAGTGGATGAGGAAGATGGCTTGCTTTTTCAAGAATGTCGCTTCTAATTTACTCGATTGATTAACCTCACAAATTGGCTACTCGCACGACCAGTTTAATGAGACCCGAACGTGAGCGCTCAAGGATAAAGCCGTCTGAGGTGATGGGCAGACGTTAACAAAATAACGTTGACCAGTAAAACTTGCCAAGTCACCCCCGAATCCCCGAACTAAAGAAAAAATATATTGTATGAAATGTAACTGCGCAAAAGGCGTACTGACAGATGTCAGCTGCGATAGTAATCAGATTTCTGAAGTTTCCATTTGCTTGCAGCGGAAAAGTCAATACATTTTTTCCCGTAAAGGTGGGATATAAGAAAGAATCGCCTAGCGCTTCGCACTACTTCACGTAGTTTTTAATACATGAAAATTGCACTATAAATATGCAAACGTTGAAGTTAAGCGTTGCGACAGAAAACTGCCAACAGTCTGACGTACGCACAAGGATTCCACAGCTGCAACAACCTTAATTAATCCCCCTCCAATTAGCCTAGTTTAGGAGGTTATTCTGTTTTCTGATTTCACTGTTTGAAATATATGGCATCAAGAGGCATACATCTTCCGCTTTCTGGAGATCCTACAAAAGCAATATTTGGTGAATAAGAGCAAAGTATATAACGTGTAGACCCTCATAAAACATATAAACGCTTTGTTGTCGATAGAGCACCAGGTTCCACCTAGTTTTCTAGTCTCCTTGTTCTTACAATGCACAAATTTATCGTGTTGTTAATTTTGCCACTCATCGAAAATGCATGCCACACACATATCAACATACCACTAGCAACCTTTTTGTTACACGCTTAGTGCAGACTCCTTGCATTAACCTTGTCCAGAAACGCTTCTCCTGCCATTCCCCTTGTCGTCCGTCAGACCCCCCCTCCTCCCCCCCGCGCCCTGCTTCGTTGCCTCATTCCAGTCCCTCTCATTACGCCTTCATCGTTAATATTTTGAGTGGTCAGATTGCGCCTTTAAATTCATTTCTCTTTGAGCTCCTCCGGCACCCTTTCACCCTTTCGCTGTCTACTTTGTTGCTTATGCCAAATTGCGCATCTTGAGAGTTATACGGGCGTCAGTAAAACGATTACACCTATTCCCACAGTACAAAATTGTCCGCACACACCTATTGTTTAAAATGATGAACTAGACAACCAACGCACCACAAACTGGATGAAGCAGGCCAAGAACAGTGATCGCATTGAAGTATGTAATGCTTTCGCCTGATGTGAAGTGCGTTAACAGAAAAAATTCGTTATTTGAAAAGATGGTCTTTTTATAAATATCAAACAACTTCAACAATTGAAATTATCTGTTGGCAATACGAGAGTGCACAGAAGAGAGCAGCGAAGCTAAATTACTCGGATGCGGAATGATCCACTGCTTGGCACTGCGACCCATCCGTCAGACAGAAGACAATGGAAATGCGCTCGTTGTGTGTTTGCTTCACGTTCGAATTTTTAGTGTTATATTAGGCATTTTAGCAAACAATGCCCGGACCAACAATCAGGTTGCTTTTAGAGTAGTGGTATTTTTTTGTACTTCATTGTTCACCAAGTGGCGCAGAGTTTGTGCGTGTGTGAGTGTCCGCGTATGTGTACGTGTGCGCGCGTGTGTGCGCGGGTACGGATGTGTCTGGGTGTAGCGGTCCGTGTGCGTGTGCGTGCGGGCATGCGTGTGTGTGTTTGTGCGATTGTATATACACTACGTTTCGTTATTCACTGCACTCTGCATCTAGCACCCATATTTCATTATTTTTTTTGTCCGCAGTTTTCTATATTATTACTGCGTAAACCCTAAACGCCTGATTAGGTTGGTAGGCACTTCCGAATAAATAAACACACGTAAAAAGCAAATCAGTTATGCCGTAGCTGTTGTGTACCGCTTTGTTATGGTCCGAAGAAATCAAGGGGTACCAGAAGGGTATGTTTTACGTTGCTTAAAAAGTTTGAAGTAAGTATGCTTAAGGTTTGGGCGTTCTCAGAAGTGTGTGAGGGGTCATAAATTGAGGTACTGAGTAATGTGAATATTTTAACCGCTTCTGAAATTTCGTGTCGTCGGTACTCTTGCACCAACACGAGGGTCGATCGTGATGTTCTATTCAGCGGTGTTCTGCGCTTGACGGTCACTGGAGTGCCACAAGGGCCGCTTTGCAAATAAGCCTAAACATCTTCCATGAGCCGTATTTGTCTTCTCACAATATTTCTTTCAGTACGACAAATGCGTTACTGCGTATATTTTTCTTGAAAATAATATCAGCGCTCTCACGAAACGCGGAAAAAATAGATCTCTTGTCTTCGTCAAATAGGTCTAGCTCCTGGATATTTTTCTGTGGTTTGTCTGAAGTCCCTCAACGAGACCTTACTTACATGAACTTCGACCTCGTGTCAGTTGCGTTTTTTTTGCCCTGGACTGTGATTGCCTGCTGTGAGGAATGAGTGTCCTTGGCTGCCCTCAATTCAGACTTCGCTCACGTCACTTCTAGGGTCCAGATCAAGCCAAGATATCCGGTCAACTTAATTTATTCCAAAAAAGCCGTTTCCTTCATACTTTGCGGTCTCAATGAAATGGCGTTGTTTATACAGCGGGGGAATAGCTCCGAATCTGTGCTCGTTATTTAGTTTTGTCTCGTTGCAACCATCTTTGTAGCAATGCTGTTAGTGTTACATTGGCCAGCAACTATTGGGCCTTGTCGTTCTTTGACGCGGTTCAAAAGCTGCAGCTTAATCTGCTCCTGACAGAGTTATTCTTTCAGAATATGAGGATTAAGAGTTCTGTAATTAACACGAGAGTAAGAGTAAAGGGATCATGAAGACAAAATACAAATTTTTCTGAAAATTTTATTTTGCGCTTTTTTTTGAAGCTCAATTAAAAAAATACCGATGGTTTTTGGTTTAGTGTAGCAACCGAAAGAACGAAAGTTTATGCCGTCTGTTTTCTTGTTGCATTGAGAGACACAATTTAAAGCAGAGTTATTCCTTTTTATTTTTATTTAAAGATGCGCCGTTGTGCCGTAAAATATAATGTTTAAAAAACACACGCACACTTTAATTTCAACAGACGGTATTGGGGTACAGCTTAGGTGCCACTATTGCCACGTTGGCACATTAAGTGATGGGGAAATAACTGTGTTAGGCAACCCTGCTTTGCTTTCCCGAGAGATGAAACCCCAATAAGAATTTTTAATATAGCATAGGTTCTTCGCTGCATCAAGGGAGGCAATCTGCCGACATACAATACATGAAAACTTAGTGGAAGAACTAGTGTTACAAAAAGGCGGAAATTGTGACTTCCTTGATAAAAATTCCAGGGCTGTTCGCACACATGTGCCATTAGGCAAAGCTCGTGTCGAGTACTTGGATGAAAATATTGTACTCGACATGGTCTTTGCCTTAGTATCAGAAGTGTGTTAACAGCCCTGCATGTTTGACTAAGAAAGTCACAATGTCCGCCTTTTTGTAACACTCGCTTATATACGTTTAGTACATAGAAGAAAATGTTTTCTTATAATTTGGCAATCATAATATCTCTGCCCAAATTAAGGTAATGCCTCGTTATTTTCTGTTTCATACCACGCAAAAGCAGCGCGAGATAAAATACAACATGCAGTGTTGAATGTCGTAATGACAACGTATTTCTTCTCTTGCCAGTGGTCAACCGGAAGAGTATTCACAGCATCAATACATTTATAATTGTTATCACCAGCTTGTTTTGGTCGCAGGGCGTCGGCATCTCTGATAATGCAAACTTTACCGCCATTGTGTCATCTGAATGTTCATTTGCTCTGAAGTTTCAACCTCATCCCGCCATCGAGTCTTCTACAATTTCAAGTCTTGTTTCTGCACATACCTGACGGCGATGTTAGCAATGTGGTTCCATTTTCCCTTGGAGTCATTCAAAATGGCGCTTTGCGCGTGCAAGTAATTTAGTGGGCGTGGTTCGTTGTTGTTTTTTGAACTTCTTTCACATTTTTGTTCATGTGCTTAAACCAGCTGTCTTTTGGAAAGGTCCTGTCGATGCCCTTTCGGTGCTTTTTACCAGTACCGCAGTTTGCGCTTCATACCCTCTAATGCACACGGTTCTATCAACTGTAAAACCGGGTTTCAGAGATAGGTGAGCGTTCTGTATCATATTGGGCGAATACTTCGACATTCTAATATGATATGGTCTTTTTTTATGTATCTGAGGACAAATCTCATTAGGTGGCGAGTATTGCCTTATACAAATGGGCACTGCCCAGCTGTTTTTTGTTATCCGAAACACATGCACTGCCTATCTTTACTTCTTTCCCGTAATTTGAGTTGCGACACCTTTACTCAGAGCTTTAAAGTGCAGAGCACTTAAGGAGCTCGCCGTGTCGTCGTAGCTCGCTCGCAAGACCCATGCAGAGCCACACAGCTTTCATTCGCGGCGGTCGTCGCGGCGTAACCCCGAGGGTTCGAAAGCGAAACGGTTTATATAGTCCTAAGCGTTCGAAACTCGTGAACCGCTTGCGCTTGTCATACATCTCCCCATTGTTTAGCTCAAAGAAAACTGCAGCTACATTTCAGGCAAAATATACGTAAATAACCGGCAGCACCGCCTTAATTTAGTTAGGAACGCTTGTTGGGTTGGTTTTTACAATAGTAAGCCGAACAATGGGCAGTGCAACGCCGGCACTTGCGCACAACAAAAGCACGCAGAAAAAGAACAGAATTCCTGCTTGCGCAGTTTCAGGCAGGGGGCTCGCGAGCATTGCGAAGGCGGGAAAATTGATCTGCATTGGGTAGTAGCAGTTATTCTGTAACGGCGGTACACCCCATCATGGCAAATTACTGCTCTGCGATTCCGACAGCTTCCACATTGAGTGGAACGGCTGCTTTATTTTTTTTCTTTATTCGCCTTGCTTGTTTTCCACGTGGTACGGCATTACCTCTATTCTTATTTATTTATTTATTTATTTATTTATTTATTTATTTATTTATTTATTTATTTATTTATTTATTTATTTATTTATTTATTTATTTATTTATTTATTCGTTTTGTCTCTCTCGTTGCGCAGCTCCTAGATGTGACCCAACAGATATTTCAACCTTACGGTGAGTCCCCAAATTAGTTCTTTCCACTGCCATGATGAGCCTTTTTTCCACTCATTTTCGGTTGTAAAATCATTCCAATATTTGTTCCCCGAAAGTGCTTCCTGAATGCACACCTGTTTATGCATATTGTATACTGAATTATATGTTTGTATCAGCACTGGAAACACTTTAGAGGCTGTTAAATTCCTTCACTTCTTTAAATTCCACCAATGTTATATCCCACGACTAATGTCCGGCGAATGCAAATCATAATCGCGCCCTCAGGATATGTTTTAACGAAAATGTTGTAAAGACATTTGGTTTTTGCCCCTTCATACTCCGATAGCGTTCTCATTAGTTGAGGAACATTGGTAATCCAGCCAATTGTATTCATATTACTGCCAGGAACGTTGCTAGCCCTTAGGTTTGATAACTTTTATTGCTCCCAACATACTTATTAAGTGTATACGAATAAAGTGAATAGTACCGCGGGTTTTATCCAGTGTGTCACTGTGCGAGGATTTATTTGCATGCAGAAAGCCTATCAACCACGAGCAGCTGTGCTACACCTGTTCACTGCTTTCTACCACAGAAGGTCGGGGCAATACCATAGTCAGCAAAGGGGGGTATTTAAAGGTCATATCAACATAACAAATTAACATAGGGTCATAACAATTGAAGACCACTGAAATCAACAACAGGGTTTGGAGTACTGTGATGATCGGAGGGATGCGGCATACAGAGAAAACTGGGCTTAACGAAGTTGAAGGGAGTCGCAAGATATTCAATTAAATCAAGAACTTCGTGCAATCGAGTTAGACAATTTCCTGGTTACTTACTTTGGAGTATTTGCTTGTACACCGTAACGGCATCCAGGATGTTTTGCGGAGTCCTATTTGCGAAGCGTAAATGCTCCGAAAATACAATTGCGGCTTGCGCGTATGAAAAGAGACCACAAAAATTGTTACCTAAAGAATCTGAAGAATCTCGCACATCCAAAACTTCCGTAGTCCCTGCGTTTCCTTCGGCGCTCACGTATTCAGAGAAGCTTATCCCGACGGGCACATCGTCCATTGAGTATAGGTGTTCTCAGGCATGATCCCTCTGGTGCACGAGACTGTGGGTTCCACGTCCGATACGCTCGTCTGAAGGTTTAGTTGTGCGCTCTCTTGGACACGAGTAGCAATGGTAGATGAATTGTACGCTAAAGAACTTGAACACAAGAAAACAAGATGAGTTCTAACAGAGAACGAAGTAAAAGAAACGCGAAAGCGCGGGGTCTAACCACAGAATGATGCCAAACGAACAACATAAAGCACTGTTAAAATGGTTGCAGCGCAGAAACGACGACGGACAAGTAAGGAACAGACGGGACGAGCGCTACCAACAAGACGGGACGAGCGCTACCGACGGGACGACGGGACCAACAAGCCCAACTGGTTCTCAAGAACATAAAGCACGGCCGAAAAAATCCGACCAAAACGTTTTTTTACTCCTGGAGCCATCTGGTGAGTTTAACTGAAAAGTACAACTCCCGTTTTGCGCAACGCGGTTTCGTAAAAACTGGGCGAAGGTTCTCTGTGATGTTAACATTGGAGCACCATGACTCAACTTTGATGCGTTATCAATAAAATAAACCAAAAAGGAAACTTTGTGAGCTGCATATTTTGAGAAAAGGATTGTTAACAAGGGACAGATCACGATATTGGTTTCGTTATTTCGAGTTGGTCAAAGCGTTAGGGTCAATGGGCCTGTGAGGGGGTGTTCGGGATATCTTCGTCAAATTGGACTTTTGTTAAATCTGGATTCAATAGGTTAATTGTTGACTGAATATTGTTTTGTCTTGGAGCATTGCCCATTATTCTGTGAGGTATGCTTTTGTGATAAACTTCAAAGTTGCATTTGCTATACGAAATGCGTCTGGTAAATGATGAGGCGAGAAACGAACATCCAGGAACACGCGTCCTCATTTGCCGCTTAAACACTGCAACAGAGATATAATCGACAAAATTAGTTTACTATGAATATTTTCATCAGACTGACAGCCATTTTGGATTTTTAAATATTCCGCGTACAGATATTATTTTTCTTTCCCTCAGGCCCCATTGAAGCTTGATGGAAACTTTAACTGGGACGAACCAATCGAATGTTCACGAGGAGTAGGAGAAAAAAAATACTGACAAGAATTACCACCAGCAGTAAAGCGGGAATGGCTAAAGGAAACCTAACAAAAAAGTTTGACCAGCCGTGGTAGCTCAGTAGCTGTGGAGCTGTGTGATGACTGGAGCCCAGCTCACGCAGAAACAAAAAAAATTGGCAGTGTACCTCCTCACTTCGTTTCAAACGTCGACGAAAGACTACAGTCATTTCGCGTCCCTGCAAAGTAAGTGTCTCCCGTACCTTTCGTACTCGCTTTTCATGCTGTTCCGCTGCCGTCTTGCTCCTCCCAAGATAGAAACGCTGGCGGTTCACTAAAGTAAATTTAAAATTACCAAGTTTCACTGCTCCACGCCGAATGCCTCTACGAAAGCGCTCCCGCACGGCGGAGACTTGCGTGAATCGAGGCACCCTTTTACTCCACGTGCGTTCCAAGCGCAACGTGAAAACTATCTAGAAGAACCTTTCGTTAGTGTTGCCGATTGAATATTCAAAAAGCGGCTAGGGAAATCGTGGACGACCACTTTTATGTCTTTCTGGACGTATCTTTTTTTAATCAACCATACGTGTATGTTTATAATTAAAACGCTGCGCGTATTTCTTATTATTGATTTATCGCCCCAGATAAGGGTAATGTCTTGTTCTTGTTCAACAATGTTGACAAGTACAAACACTGCCACCGGACTTAGCCGTTTAGATATGGCGGCGGGTAAATAAACCTATTGCCGTTTCGATCCTGGCCTCGGTAACTGCTTTTCTGGAGAGGCGAAATGCGATAACGTCCGTGTGTAGAGGTTTGGAAGCCAGTCCCAGGTGGTCAAAATTATTCCGGAGCCGTCGACTATGGCACAGCTTAGAGCCAAGTCGAAGTTTTGGCGCGTTAAACCATATAATCTCACTCTGAAGCCTCACCAGTTTCTTGCAGTAAAATGCTTCGTAAATGCCAAAATGTATTGTCTTCCTGTAATGACCTTGGGAATGCCCTAGTTCAGAATAACATAAGGTGGTTGCAGGGTGTTCAACAAAAAGGGCCTCCCCCAATTCCATTTTTACAATCTATACTGTACCTAGGCCATTCAGGTGACCTGCTTCTAAGCTACAACAAAATATTACAGCTCACCTTTCATGGTTGCGCAACAGCAATCAGGAAGAGATTCAGCAATGTCCAATAACAAAGTTTGTACCACTGTTGTGCTGTACTTTACAAACATTTTAAAATAAACGCAGCATCTCAACTGAATCTTGGAATTTAGAGAACATTGACTTTGGCTGCTTTATAGCTTTGGCAGGTTTATATACACAGTTGATACGTCTTGTACCTAAGTCATCGATACCAAATACCTTCAGACGTGATGCTGTGATGCGTCAGTTATTTATTTATTTTTTATTTATTTATTTATTTACTTATTTACTTTTTATTTATTTATTTTTATTATTTATTTATTTATTTATTTATTTATTTATTTATTTATTTATTTCACAGTACTTCACAGGCTCTGAAGAGCATTGCGTAGGGGGGGGGGGGGGCAAAATAAAACAGGAATACACCACGCGGTAAACTGTTATTTCATTCTGGTAAATAAAGAAATAACAATGAAGCATGATTGTTTTGGTAAGGCAGGGTATTATCAACGTAGTGGTATCAGGTGGCGTAAAAAAGCAAAACGGAAGCAACGCAAAATGGCATAACACCATTTCTCGCAATCACAACTACACGGCTCGTTCAGTAAATTACAAAACCATCCTTACAATACATTCACCTTCAGAAACAAAATTGATGAACGTGCCGGTTCGCACCCTAAAGAAAAATCAGGCATGACTGGGAAATCATGAGCAGAAAGACTGACATAGCATGCATTTACGTGAAGAGTCGCATGGACACGAAGCGGTACGGAAAGCTAGCAGCCCTTATTAATCATAGGAGAAGCGCCAAACAGACGGCTTGGGTGGACCATAGTAACATTTTTTTTCTGTGTTGGTCAATTTTTTTGGTTTTCTTTCTCGTGTTTCATGCCTTCGCAAGATAAATAGCAATTTGGTAAGCGTCCTCATTGGCCGACACTGTAGAGTGCTCATACGTACCAGGTACACTTGGTGACAAAAAGGCAGGGAATGTATCGCGGTGGAAGCGGACGGGGGAAGATTCAAAACATGGACATTTTTCATCTCAGATCATCAATCATAACGGCTGCTGCCATGCTCAGGAAGGGTGCCGTACAGGCGTGACGTTAATTGCGTTCTGCTCCCGCATTCCAGAGACGTGAAATTGATTTTGCCCCTAAATTTACTGTGCCCTCTGACTTTGCAATTGGGTGTTGTCATGGTGAATTTCTGCGCATCAAGGTGGTCCTGCGGTATATGATGACGGCAAGTATGCACACACCTCGCTTTTTTTTTCATGTTTCCGATTGTCAGAGTCAGGAGTACAATCTTGAAGACGGAATCCACTATGTGTATCACAGGAGGTAAAAGTAAAAATGTTCGTCACCTCCCCGCTATGGCAAAGTTTATCGGCCAAAAAAGAAAAAAAAAACGTATTAGGCCCACGTATTGCTGAATATGCGAACGCGCTCAGAAATTTTCACCTCATTTGCAACGCTGCTTTGTAGCTCTTGAATCTCAATTCGAATGGCACCAGCTGCGGCAGCTGAGTGGTCAAGGCGTTGTGCTGTTGAGCCCACGGACGCAGGTTGGATTACTGGGCACGGCGGCCGCATTTCTCATAGAGTCGGAAAGAAAAAAACGACCGTGCGTTCGAAATTTCGGGTGTATGCTAAAGACCTCCAGGTGGTCAAAATTAACCCGGAGCCCTCCACTACAGCGGGCCTAATCGCGTGAGTATCGTCGGTTCGTTAAACTCCATAATCAATCAAACCAATCAACAATTCGGTCCAGGTCCGGTTTTTTCAATTGTTTATTTTGCGTTTTAGATGGGCGATACAGCGTGTCATCAAAGGTCTGCGCTTTTTTCGTTTTTTACTTTTGTTCGCTACAATGATGTTCATGTAATAGAGGCATATTTATAAAAAAAACGACCCCAAAAACGCATGCGCCATCATAAACATCGCTGAAATAAAAAATGCTACTTTCATATGTTGAATAACAGGTACAAGGACGCAGCTATCACTGTCATGGTAAAACCTATGAGCGATTCCTTTCCATCTGTTCCCGACCATGTATTGAACCTCTTCGGTTCTCGTTAACAAAAAAACCCGTAAACAATGCATGGGGTGGGGGGTAATTCGAAACAACAATTTCTTGTGTACTGGTTAGTGGTTTGATATTCGATTTTTGAACTATCTGAGTCGTAATAAAAATAGTACAACTTGCAATGGTTCACACTGGTTACGTCCGTCAACGGGTTTATACCCCAAGAACAAGAAGATTCAATCCTTCCACCAATAAAAAAACCATGCTTCGAAACAAGCGCCTCAAGTTAACCTGCACACTGTCAACAGGCCAAATCAAATCAAAATCTGTTATACAAATTTAAACGAATGAACAATTTCAAGAGGCAAATGTAGTCTTCAATCTTCAGATAATCTTTCTGTCTCTAATTTATCCTAAGTTTGGCTCACACGAACTTTCTTCCTCTCTATGTAAAAGTGCTGCATGAAGCGTACCGCACATCAAATCTAAATTTTCTGAGGTCGTGCCTATTAGGAACGCTCCAAACGCCGTGGCCAAATGGTCAACACTGAAATATAAGGTTTATGTATGGGTGTCATTTGGGGAAATCGCCGCTTAGTGATCTATCCTAGTCCTCATTTATTGAGCGTAGTCTTTTATAGAAATTGTCCTAGAATTTTATTACTGACATGATAACTGATTTGAAATGTCCCTGATTATTTGTCCAGATTTCAAATTCAAAGACCCTCACACTAGCCCTTTCATAAATCTAATCATTTACGAACATTTTATTTTATGCTCTAGATAGCCGGACAATTTTATAAGAAGGGGTGAGTAGATACTCGTAATGGGGGATAGAGAGGAATAAAGTTATTGCGAAAACTTTCCACCGGTTCTCCGTATAGATAGGAGCGAACAATACCAGTTCAGCCAGCTGGGAGCTGCCACATTGGTTCCTATAGATTCCGCGAGCACTGCCGTTGCACTTGTTACTTTCTCTTTGCGGTCTGTTGTCCAGTATGACACCGTATAATTAAAGATGTTGACATCCTTCCCAATATTTTCTCACAAGGAAGTACCAGGCGACAGCATATTCATTGTGCCATGTAATTTGTGTTCAGGTTTTGAACCTGTATATTTATCAAAATGAAAGTTGCGCCGGTTTACTGCTGTCCGAGTCTGAATGATTCACTGCTGGTGGGGCCGAATCACACAAATTGTTTTACTGGTACGCTATCGAATTAAGGTAGTCCCGTATTCCCATAGCGGTTGACTACCATGTGGCTTGAATGTGCAACATTAACATAAATTCATTTCTTTGTTATATAGGTGTGTGCTGGGGCTGTCTCCCGCTTCCTATGTAACCACAGGTGTACTACATCACCTTATACAACAAGAAACGTGCATGCAAGGTTCCCATATTGCTATAATAAAGGGAAACCTCGGCCCGTTTCTCGCAAACCTCTTGCCGGCTACCATTTTACCATGATGGCATCAAATAGCAAAACATTTTTTGTTTCTACTCACGTTGCAGGCAAGTGTTTTATTCCAAAATCATTTATCACTACGATTTTCGCAGGCAGTTGGAGTTCGGCGTTTTGTAGAAAATGTGCATTGTTGTTTGCCGCCTGGACTATTAGGTCCACGTGAAGCTGTGCATACAACTTTATAGCGCTCGACATTGAACGCGAAGAATGAAAAGGTATTTCAAATAGTTGCAACCAAAGCACCGTTGACTCCTACAGTTCCAGTGTATTTTGGACAGAACGCTTTTATCTTGTAACTAAAAAATGAGGTGATGGAATAGGACCGACTCCAATAGTATAATGAGGAACCGTGAAAATAATTTAGCAGTAGTGAGATAAACAATAAGGCACGACGACAGAAAAGTTAGGGGACTGATATATTGAATGGAAAAAGGCAGAAGTGTGCAAACGTAGGGAAGTGTGGTCCCAACAATCAGAAAATGGCCACAGCTGCCAGTAGAGCGGCGGGAGGCGAAAAGCAAAAACGCCCGTGTGTACGAGATTTCGGCGCACGTTAAAGATCCCCAGGTGGTCAAAATTAATCCGGAGCCCTCCACTACGGCGCGCCTCATCGCCTGCGTTGCGTCGGCGCGTTAAACCCTACAATCAATCAATCAATCAGTGCACTGGCGGAGGTCTCATCATCACCGTGTAATCCTCATGATCATCGTCATTATCAGCCTGTCTACGCCCACTTCAGGACAAAGGACTCTCCCATAGATCTCCAATTATCGAGGTCCTGGGCTAACAGTTACAAATTTATCCCCGCAAGCTTATTAATCTCATCTGCTCATCGAACCCTCTGTCGCCTCCTGCCACGGTTGCCTTCCCGAGGGATCCACTCCGCTAACCACTCCACCACTCCGCCAACGGTTATGGTTACCTTACCTTCGCAATGTATGCCCTGCCCCTACCCATATATTCTTCTAATTTCTATAAAGATGTCCATAACATGCATTTGTCCCTTGACCCACTCCGCTCTCTTCTTGTCCCTTAACGTTACACCGACCATCTTCCCTCCCATTGCCCGCTGAGTCGTTCTCAATTTAAGTTGAGCCCTCTTAGTGAGCCTCCAAGTTTCTGCCCCTTCGGTGAGTACCGGTAAGATGCATCTCTCATACACTTTCTTATTCAGGGACAATGGTAGGCTGCCATTCATAATCTGAGAATGCCTGCCCAACGCACTTCACGTGATTCGCGTCCTCTTACTTATGTGTACTCCTCTTCAACAACATTACCCAAAGCTATATCACATATAGACGCGGCCTGTGACACGATATGCTCCTTGTGCAGATTTCGTTCAAAAGCCCAAGCAGGTCACAAACAAGGACGACCCCAAGGCCCCTATCAGTTACCAACACAGAATTCCGTCTTCCGGCTTTGTTTATTCTTAAAGACATACTGTTTACCCGCCGCATTTTATGCTCCATTGATGGCACTTTAGCTTCGTTTGGAAGCTTGATGTGCTGGGTAAGCTGCATTAAAAATATATCCTCCTAATGGAGGGTCGCGGCTGCTGTATAACCCGGCACATACTTCGTTCTAACGGATACATGAACTACAGCCACAAAGTGGAGGGAACGTTACACGTGGGCAATATTTACGACATGACGTCGTCGCGTGTTCGAGGTCGTCCCCGTGGCTTTACGATATGGCCCGAGGCCTCATGACATAAGTGAGGATAAACACCGTAAGTCTTGTTTAGCTTCTCTTAGAGTCATTTCGCCGAGCTGCTTTCTGTGCCGCAAGTTCGCCTCATCTATGCGGGAAATGGTCGGCTTGATGCTTGGATGCATAATGCACTGGTGTCAGACGTTCGTGTATCTTCGTCTTAGCCGCTGTACTCGGGGCAATACATAAGATATTAAAGGTACAAATATCCGCGCGAAAACGTATGCCCCGAGCGGTATCGTTGACATCAACAATCCTAACTTTCTCCCACGTGTCGTTCCTTTGCTATTGTCTTCCTGAACAAGCATTTGAAATACCCTGCAGTTAGTAAAGTCGCTTATCCTTTATGCGTGTGTGTGAAGCTCAGGTTGGCCAAACCCTGAACATTCTTGACGCCGCAACTTGGAGCCAACTTCCCTCACGGGCAATTCCTTTGTATATACCAGCTTTCAATTAAAGCGTATATATAGGGTAAACACACTTGCATACGTATAGACGCCCGTTGCAAATTTATTGCATGTCAACATGTGCAACGCCAACTGAATTACTGGCACATTCAAGGCGAGTCATCATTACACAATCTTGAAGAGAGGTAATCTCAGTCAAGAAACAAGGACACTAAACTGATTTGTAGCAGACAAAATCCAGTGAATGCGCGTAACATATTTCGAGAAGAGCCAAACGAACTGCTTTAAAAATTCGAGGCCATCATGCGGTGGTTTAACAAAAAGACAGCGTAGTCACTGCAGATGGACAATTTTGTAGCCGAGAAGGCCATCGTGTTTGATAAGACATTTTGAAAACCAAATTTGCACGCACGGCCCAAGAAGGAACAAATACGTAAGGGGAACACGAAGCGCAAACGTCCCTAATGTGCGACTGGGGCTCATAGAAACAAATCAGTTATATGGCAGAGGTGGCGGAAAGCTATGGGTTTTTGACGAGGGAAGATAGCAAAAGCGTGACCAAATTTTTTTATTCACTCTACAACCTTCCTTTACAACTAACGGCAGAATGTTTTAAGTGTAAAAGAACAGGCAGATAGTACAATGTTTAGAATTTCAAGATATTACTTCGCTCTGTATATTATTATTTTTAGCGCTGCCATCAATGGTTTCAGAGAAAAGATATGGGTGAAGCCGGGCGGAGGTAAGTGAATATTCATATTACGTGCCTCTATCGGTAAAAGCGGTCTTAACATTATAAATACAGCAGTCACCTTTCTACTCTTTGCTGTCATGTGTGGAATTGCACCATTGCCATGATAAATTCGTAAGCAATAAAAGCAACCTAAATTTTTATTTATCTCAAACAATGAGTCATTATACCGATAAAAGAAACCTCAGCGTGATATTGCTTGGTTGCTGAAGAAGTGAACTTTGAACTCGCGTGCACATCCCTGTTATGCGCGCCTCGGGCGTTGCTGAGACGCCACATATCAGTTTCTTCCGGAAGCACCATATAAAAATTGTCTTCCGTTGCAACAATAAATGATGAGGAAAGCTGTGCCTCACTTACTGACGTAGCCGGATTTTGAAAACAAAGCGTACTACTTATCTTCTCATACAAATGCAACATCGCCGACAGTAACAAAGCTGGTGATTTCCTTCGCATACGCCGTTGTCCAGAAAAACAGGTAACCATAATGCCACCGCTCCACTGATAGCAGGCCCTGTATTGAATTATTTGCCTATATTTACTGTAGAATCTATCATCGTCAACGTTGCACCGAAGACATCACCATCATCGAAGCCTGTCGTCATTGCACGATCGGCGTGCGCTCGCGCTACCTCTTCTTTTAAGTCGCCAATAAACCTTCCCACCGCTCGGTCGCTCCATCCGTTGTCTGAAGGCCTCTCTCGTCCTTAGTGGCTAAAGAATCCCACATTTAGTTTTACACTTTTTCTTGCTGATCACAGGGACATTTATTTCTTTCTTTAACCGGTTCACGAACACTGCGGTACGAATTCATTCGAAATTTGTTTCTTGTTGCACCCTCTTCAAGGCCCTGTTCAGTATACGAAATTGTTGTTGTTGTAGTCCTTTATTTCAAAGGGAAGGCCATGCGGCCAAAGTACGGGAAGAGGCAGGGAGCAGTAGGCGAGTAGCACAAATGGCGAGTCCTTGAACACCATCGAAGAGATCACTGCCGTCAGCAGGGCCAGGTTAGTGTTGGGATCATATGAGTCAACTATTATGATGGCGTAGGGCCTGCTTTGCACTAATCGTAAAGACCACTCTCTAGGCCGAACACCCCAAGGGCTGTGAGAAAATTAGGGTCTTCGAAGAAGGGGCCGTCTTTAGAGGCGCCACGTGGAAAAGCGTTAATGAGCATATGGCGGTAGAAAAAAAATGTGGCGCAGTGCCAGAATAAGTGGTTGAGGGTGGCGAACACTGACATTTGACAGCAGGGACAGTGCGCAGGTGGAGATCTTGGCGGGTGAATTCATTTTATCATAATGTGGGGTGTGAGGACTGCATTAGCAATTGTTTGGTTTAAGAATTTTGCAGAGCGAAGCATCGGGTGAGCCAGAGCCAAGCCGCCCTGGGAGTAATGGGTGCAAGGGGTATCTTCCGAGCGTGGCATGCGTGGTCAAGTTGAAGGCGAGGGTCAGGAGAGGGGCGCGAGTCGTCGTAGTCTAGGTGAGGGGTACTAGCGATACACTCTCTTGCTGCATCGTGTGCAGCCTGGTTGTCCCCATCCAAGTCTGTGTGACCTTGCCCCCATGTCAAACGGACAGTGTCTGCCAATGCGAGCCACAATGACGATCATGTCTTCGATTTAGTGTACAGTTAGGTTATCACTCAGGGGCTTGCTTAGTTTCTTGAAGTGCCTGACGGGAGTCCGTGAGGATCCGAAAACGTTGAGGGGGTGGCGTTGCAATGCTGCAGGTCAGGTGGTTCATCGCGCTGAGGATGCTCTGAAGATCTGCTTCCAAGAAGGACGAGTGGTGTCCTGGCCGAATGGCAGAGCCGTCCAGGTCGGCCCGAAGTGGGCGAATAAGAAATAAAATGCCTGAAGAAGGAAAAAAATATAAGTACCTCCGACAGATGGTTAGTGCTGACCAAACCGTAATACACATTCGGCGAAGAATAGGTAATGGCTGGGGAGAGATATGCAACCGCTCCCAAATAATACAAAGTAAGCAACGTCGATCCCTCAAAAGAAAAATGTACAAATAGTGTATGCTGCCAGGGATGACACACGCAGATGAAACTAGCCGCCCGTCTAAACAACTGGAAGGTAGACTTAGACTGGGTAAACAAGGCCGTGAAACGTATAATAACAGAAGTAACACGTAGGTACTGGAAACGAGCTTCCTGGATCGGGGAACAAACTCAATTAGATGATATCATAGTTCAAGTAGAGAAAAAGAAATGGGCTTGGGCTGGCCACATAGTGAAACGAACCGACAAGCGGTGGACAATTAGAGTAACAGGGTGCACACCAAAACATCTGTCTAGAAATGGGAGAAGGCCAATAAAACGACGGAGGGATAAAAGAACAAAATTCGAAGGCCGACCGTGGACTCGAGAAGTGCATGACCGTAGTGGTTGGAAGCCAATGGGAGAGGCCTCCGTACTACTGTGAACCTGGGTAGCCTGCTGCTTCTGTTGGTGTTTTCGTATTTGATAATGATGATGATTATGATGATGATGATGATAACTTTGCATCCCTACTTCAGTGTGTTTAGTCCTTAAGGCTTCCTTTCCACAGTTTACTTTGTAAGTAACTTTGTATTGCACACTTTATTCCTCAGGGCAGACTCCGTGTTATCTCGCCTTTCTTGATCTTAAACTGGATATTTTGGAAAGTTGCGTCGGACTGTACTCATTACGAGGATGCAGCACGTCAGTACTCACCTATTAAATTGCAGTGCATTGTCTCGTACTATACCATACATTGATTCCAGTTCTCAGCATATTTATGTCTTTGTCGTTCGCCAAATTTACTTCAGCCTTTATTGGCATCTAGCTACTGGGCTACGTTATTATAAATGCTTTTTTCCTACAGTACCTAAAGACATATGATTATCTGGCACAGATGGATATCCCATTATTTAAACTGGAGATTCCGTGGCCGAAACAACCAACGGGTTGGATGTGCGACCTCAAGAAGGGATGCTACTGTCACGTAACTTTCTTACACCGTGCATGACTTCAAATGAAGCAGGATATCAAGGATGAAGCGGCTCTTATATTTACCAAGCTAGCTTGACCCTTCCGTAACATATTGGTAAAGTAGAACAGCTTTATAAGTTATCTTTTATATTTTAGGTCTCAAAACAATTCGCAGTCAACTTTCGTGCAAAAGAGCGTGAAACATTTTCAGAAAATGATGTAAAGCTTTCCTCACAGCAATATTTTTCTTGCCGACATCAGTTCTCCGACCACCACCTAAAAAAGCGTTTAAAATTCTTTAATCTGTTGTTAATTAGCCTTCAGCAGAAGGTAGTGCAGTATAGGCGGCCACAAAATAAAACGGAATAAAACGGACAACGCGAGCGGCATGCAAGAACTATCGGCGTGACACCTCCCGGCCCAGCTCCTGCTGTAAAAATACCTCAGTGCGAATGTTGGTTGTTCCTTGTCAGTACACTTCAATCTCTCAAGATTTCAGCCGCAACGCTTAGTTTCTCTCGAAAGTAGCACATGGCAGCGCCTTACTTGGCAGTACTAGCCAGCAGCACGATTGTCAGCTAGCGGCCTGCGCTGAAGATTTAGTACCGTGCAGCTCCCTGATATGTTGGTCATGCGCCCCTTTAATTGGTAAGCATTGTTTCCCGAGTACCCCCACCAGGAACCATCAACGCCGTACATCTGCGTATGAATCCATATTTGAAGTAATTAACGCATTTAATTGTTTAACAGCGAAGATCAAGACCAAAATGTTTTTAAAACAAAAAAACCTAACAGTGGTATATTTGTGTTTTCGGTAGTTTAATATTCGATCTATAGCAACTGGTTTTTTGTCTTCAGTGTCCCTTGTATCGCTCGACCCCTTTCTCCAATTTGACCAAAAAACCCACGTTTCTGTAGCCCATTAAAACCCTCAATTAATGCTCTTCTCTCACTCATTAACCGAGTGTGACTTGGAGCAATTACTGAGTTCTTAAAGGAGTACTGACACGAAATTTCAATGCTGTGGTAACTATGTAAAACGCTTCCTTTTTATCAGGAGATATCTCCCAGCAAGTTTCAACAGCAACAGTTCAGCGAAACATATTTAAAATCCATTTTAATCTTCGCCCGCACGAGAAAGCCCAGAGCGGGCCGACATGACATCATGTGCTACTTGCCCCAAACTGCCGACGTCGGGGCTCCCGTGACAAAGCTGACGCGCTGGCTGTGGTTTGCGCGCGCTGCTCGGGCGTATCTACACGTCATGGTTTTGGGACTGACGTCATGCTGCCCGGGCCTGTGATGACGGCGAAAACCTCGGCCGGTCTGGGCGCGAGCGTGCGCTCGCTCGCGCGCGCTTCCAGAGAGGCAGCGATGCGGCAAGAATGGTGACGTCATGTGATACATCCTGTTATGGCGGCCGCTGGGCGTTTTTCAGTCGAAACCGAAACTGGCACGAATAAATGACGCCGTAAATGAATGTTTACGCTGCACTCGACCGTCATATCTGTCATTCTATGATTAGTGGGCTGGCAGGCACACATAGCAGCGAAAAAAACGTAACACGAAAATTTCGTGTCAGTACTCCTTTAAGGGTAGGACCTGACGTACCTGAGCTTGGCTGAAGCTGAAGTAGGGTGTCACAGTAGGCTAGGTCGCAACACGTAAGCATAAAATGTAGTACCTTCTTATGTGCAAATTAGCCATGGTTCTTTCGTATAATCTTGGTAGCTTGTTCTAAATTACTGTGTAACTTTTTTATATGTAAAAATAAATCGGTTCAGGACGTCGTCGTGTTATGAGTACAGATTTGGAAAGAAAAAAATGTCGTCGGGTTCAAAGTTTGAAGGCACATTCTGTCTAAACCTAATTTGATGCAATTTTTATAGTGGAATGGTAATGCGCCCAGCTGCAGTTTATGTAGTGACCACTTACCCTCGCAGCATCCGAAATTATTCTTCTGGGTTTTTCGAAGGATCATCGGCACCCCCTAATTACGGCATCACTTTACGCACCCGAGCTCCTGGGGTCACTCCCCCGCCGGCTAAATAGGAGTTCGCCCCGGTAAAAACGAGGCTGCTCTCGATGCGTGGTAGGTTGGTAATCGACATTCATACTTACGTGACCAGAGAGCTCTCCAGGGGACGGCACAAGGTCATTTGTGCCGCATATTGTGGTCGTACGACCTACTTGTTATGGCGCTACGTCACCAAGGTCCTCTTTTTTGGCACGTCACTTGACAAACGTGTTCAAGTGAAGCTTTCGCCATTAGCACTCTCCCAGCATGAATTTACATTGCGCAACGTTCAGAAGACTGTTAGTTAAACTTAACCTAGAGGTCATTACTGTTACAAGGCGTGTTGAAATGGCTCTGAGTTAGGAACTTGCGCGCGGTGCTTGATGAACCCCCGAAGAAGATAATGGCCGAGGTTACAGTGGAACGGTCGAAGAAAGTCGTGTACTCATTAGGTCAAACGTAGAGCCGCGTCAAAGAAAATCCACGGTTTGCTCAGCCCACCTGAAATTAGACCTCAAAATAAAAGATAGATTTTTAGGTGCGGAGCACCTTAGACGGCCTAATGTCCGTCAAAATCGCAAAAAATCACCGAGCCACCGGCAGGATTTGAGCCTGTTTCTGGTAGACCAGGAGGAGTTAGTGTCAGTCGTTTTACCTAGGGGGCTACGACCGTGAGTTAGTTCTCGAGAGTCAACCGGCTTACTCCCTCGCTTTTAACCGCGGAGTACCTTAGGACCACCCAACGTCGTCCTCGTCTATCCGTGCGCACACCATCATCAAGCGAAAATCAAGCGAAAATAGATTTGGGCCATGAGTTGCAGCTTCATTCAGGGAATAATCAAGGTGCAAGTCACGGCTCAAATTGAATGAAGGTCGGGGTGACAATCGGATGTCGCTCGGGGAGCAAATTGGATATCATTTCGAGTCCTCGTACAACGCAGCCTCCACATTATCCACAGAGTGGAGATGCTGCCATTTTTTTGTAAATTCTGCCTCTGTCAGTGCGAGTGGGCACAAAATGTTGCTATGATCAATACGTTTGAGGGGAGCTGCATTACAAAAACATTACTATTGTAATATGTGTTCCTCTTCCCCCTTACAAATGAGCTGCTCTTACATCCGTTTCTAGAATAACTGCTTTCCTATGACCTCTCCTTGAATAAAATTATCCACTGGGAGAATTTGCCATGGGAATGCGATTTATGTAGATTTATTTTGCCTTGCCTTCGTAGCTTCACCAGAAGAGATACTAACTAAAATCGCGTAACATGGTTTCTACTGCGAAGATTTAGCCAACAAACAGTATTTTAAAGATGGCGAGACTCTTCTCGTGAAGAGAAGTAATGAAGCTGATTTTTATCTAGAACTTGGGAAGTTTTAGTTGCAGTCATTTATGTATATTATTTGCCTCCTCAACCAACAGCTCCAAGTGCTAGTGCGGTATCCCCGTGGCACTCACAAATCAACAGTGGTACGGAGGTGAGGCACATTCGTCTTGATTCCTTTTATCACCTTCTCGCCTGAATGATTGCATTTTGTAGGACTGCAGAATAATGTAAGCCGCTCAGGGGCCTTTCTATTTCACCAAAGATGGACTAAAGAGGGGGTTCATTTCCTGCTTCTATCGTAAAAATTATGTGCCATTCCATTCTGTGATGGTGTGGATGACCAGTGGAACGGTTTATGGGTTACCTGGGGAACGCGAACTCCAACTCAAACCGTGCCGTGGCGCCACGGAAGCCTTAGGCGTAATGTTGAGCACGCTTCACTATGCAACACACAATGTGGAAAAGCCAGCTTTGAGTAATATTGCTTACAACGACCCTATATACGACATCACTTCTAAACCCAAATGCTTTGGTGGAAGAACATTTCCAAGCATAGTTGTGTATGTATCCGTCTGCGTAGAGAAATCAGGGTATAACGGAAATTTTTGTGTCCTGTTGGGAATGACGACCCCACCGCTGGCACCCCTTTTGGGAATGACGATCCCAGGGCGGTCGCCAAGGTTGTGACTCGCCTTCCTGCTCGTCACCGAGGTTGGGAATCAGCCATCCCACCGCTGCCACCACTGTTGCGACTGGCCACCCGAGCGCAGTCACCGGTGTAGCGATGTTGCCTTGCTCCGTCCGCTATCGACGCGGCGCAGAGCAGAGCGACGAAGTCCTCGAGCCGACGAAGAGTTGAAGTAACATTTATATACAGTATTTACAGGGTAAGCAAAAGTTACATCATTCGCACAAAGGCGACAGCACCCTTTCACTCGGTGCTTCCGAAGAGACTGGTGCCGGAGAGAAGCCGCCGAGGAAAGCCGACGATGAGAGCCTCCGGGCTTCTTTTATAGCCCGGGAGTTCGTTGTGGCCCCAAGAAGTTCGAAATGCTCCAATCAGGGCTCTCGCTGCCTGAAGTTTGAATTCCGACGAATGGTAGCGAAGCGGTGAGTCAGCTGCGCCGCCAATGGGGAAAGGGAGAGCGATGCCGCCGCCGTCTCCGTGACCTCGCCTCCGGGCGTAGCGACATGCCCTTGTTTGGGTCGTTCTCCGCTGAGAGATTCGGCCGCGCCGCAGCGTTTCGAGATGCAGGAGTCTAAGGTCCCTCAAAGAACTAAGGTAGCGCCAACTGCTCCCTCCTTCTCCGCTGCCCTCCTCTTTTTTCTCTCCCCTCACCCGCGGTGCCGCCGTCCCTTTAACTCCGCGGCGGGGCCGCCATATTTGTTGGCCACTTGAGAGCAGACGCCCTCGCTACGCTCCAGGGCGCTCGCTGCAGTTTGCTCTTGTTTTCGCGCCGAAATCGCTCTTTGGTAGCATTTATAGGATTTCTAGAGCCCCGTTTTACCAACAGGCACTGAGTGATAGTGTTTTGTTTTATATTTTTGTCTACAAGGGGATATTTGCGGGGCGGATGCCGCTGGCGCATACGCACAGCGCGGTTTTTGTTTACGTGTGCGGCATTCTGTAACACCTCAGGATAGCTCGTGAATGCGAAAGGATCGAGCGTGGACATTTCAAACTGCTCTGTTACGGTGGTTCCGTTCTTGCATTCGCGTGACTGTGGTCGTGCAATCACTGCACAGAGGTCTTGCGCACGGTTCGCGGCAGTATACAGTGCGCTTCATTCGCAAATGCCGTAGTTCGAGCGCTGCGCTGGCGTCCTTGCACTCGCCTTTCTTGCGATAATTGTGTATCCTCAGCGGCGTTCACTCTGCGCCCGCTTTTACTAACGACCTACAGCCTACCTTAATTACGCGCAGTTTAGAGTGCTTTGCCGTTTTTGTAGAAATGTTTCCTTCACCTTCATGTCGTTATAGGCTGCTGTGAGTAGACTAAAAACATACACATGCTGTTGTGCGTGTGTGCACGTACAGCGACGTGAAAAGCCCCTGCTTCCCCGACTTCGCAGCCGGATACACTAAACTACACTCGCGGCCGTACGTTCATGTGCGAACCTAGTGAAAAACGCAGACTTGTAATTCTGGGAATACGCGCCAGAGAAGACTGCGATCAATCGATCGGGTAAACTGAAATTACAGTCCCTCTATGTACAAATTATGTAACTAGTTACTGCAGTTAATTAATCATGCAATACGTTTTTTCACCGGGCGCGGTCGTTTACAGCCGTTATTAATGGAGGCGCCTGGACAGAATTGTTTTGTGCTGGGATATATTCTGGCAGATTTGTACATTGCACTAACACAGGGATACACCCGAAAGAAATTCGAAAGAGGACCAATGTCACGATGATTATCAAGAGAAAACAATAAATCACAAAAATGAATTGGTGCCAGCAAATAGATATTTTATTGGAACAAACGTCCGTAATGACGTCGTGCAGGTGGCTTGTGCTGCTGACGTGGCTTCCCGTGAGAAAAAATGTTGGGAGTGGCATTTGGGTTTAGTTTTTTTAACGCCAAGCTTCTCCAATATCCGTTGCTCAAATTGATCCGTGAAATAATCCTATTGAGAAGGGAAAAGAAATGTCGCCACCGAGTTTGAGATGCGCCACAAACACTCCGCAAATATAGGCAATAATGCATTGCAGAAGGGAGTTAGTGACTGTTCTACCGTAGCATGGTCAAATTCGTGTTCGCGCATCTGCTCAGTGCCGCGTCCGCTCAACTCGCTACACTAAACCCGTTTAGCAAGCGCTTTACTGGACAAAAATACGTCTGCTGAAAATAATATAGTCGCCCAGTGTGTTTTGGTTCAAATCGCAATGACTGGATACGCTGCGCCATTGACTATTAAGATGAAGTAAGCGCGCACACTGCAAATGTACGGCATCACGTGTAATGCAAACGTAAGTCGTAATTAACGTTCCTCTGTGCATACACGGAAGAAAGGGCGTACAGCCGTTACGGTGCGAATATGCATTTGAAGTGCTCATTCAAACGTGCGCGAATTTAATAAAGCGATAACAGAAATTGCGCATCAAACGTACGTCAACGGCGCGGTCACTATATTAGCTGACCTTAAATTGTTTTACCTAGCCGCAATTTTTTTTTTCTCGCAACAGCCTCAATTTGCGCCGCACCGACCAAGCCCATATTACGCAGCAAATCACTCCGATGTCATAACAACGGGATTATAATACCACCCGGGTAGCTAACACACAAAACATGACTTCACGCCAAAAAGAGCGTACACGCACTCGGAACGCACACGATACATGGTCAGACGCAAGCTGCCGTCGGCCAAAACAAGCATGAATTCAGGTGAACAATTCTCGCGTCACGAAACCCTTACGACAACTGACTGAACATGCTACGCCGCTGATATTGATGCTGGAAGTTAAGTGCGCACATGACAAATACACGGCCTCTTATCCAAACCAAAGCTTACGACGGGACGAACTCGGCGCTGCGCGCAATGCCTACTCAGAACAAAGCGTGGACGACGGTCGCGAAGGGAATACGCATTTCTTCGTAAGTGACCGCTCAAGCTCGCGCAGAATTTAACAGAGCAAGAACAAGCATTCAGAAACTTACCTCGCAAAAGAGTGATGGTAGCGTCGGCCTGAAGTATGCCCGTTCAAATCTATGCAACCAAACTTTTCTCCTTTCTGCGTCGCGTTTCCCGGACGGAATAACGAAGTCTTGTGCCCTGCCCGACGATATTCGCGCTGCCTAAGGCACAACACATCGACACCGAGAAGCAACCTAAAACGACACCGGTGCGACATTTTTTCGAAGCGAGCAGCTACTTCCGGTGCTGAAGCACGGTGGCGACGGTGGCTCGGAAGCCAGCAATGGCGTCGCAGCGGCGGCGTTGCGCAATGTCCCAGCCGGCGAGGCATCGGCGAGGCGACCCGTCGGCGGAGCAAAAAAAACAAAACCACGTGACTTTTCCCTTGGCCAATGGCGCGCGGCGTTCGCCGGCGAAAAAGAAAATGGCAAAAAACGAAGTAAGAGAGGAGCGCGGGCGAGGGCGAAAGGCGGCGAGATCTAAAGATGGCGCTACCTTAGTAATTTTAGGGACCTTACAGGAGTCGGCCGCGCCGCAGCGTTTCGAGATGCAGGATTCGGCCGCGCCGCAGCGACAAAGGGAGAGGCGTGACTCAGCCTCGCTGTCGGCGCGTCGCCTCGTGCAACGCCTTTGGGCCAGGCGCTCTGGCACAACAGCACCCCCGCCGCCAGACAATGCGCCGTGAAGACGAGCTGCCTCCACGTGGCTCGGATGCTGGGCGCGCTCGTTCGCCAGGCTCATCCAGGTACACCTCCAGTGCCCCAGGAAAAGGGTGGCTCCACCAAGTTCCTCTCCTTGAACAGGTACTGCCTGCCAGGTCTGGATCACAGGTACCTCGCCGTGCTGCCCAGGTGTCTCGACCAGCTTCGTCCGGCTCTTCCGGTCTGTCCTTAGCACCGGTTGCTTATCGTTCTGGAGCTTGCAAAGAACCGACCGACAACAGGCAACACCAAGCGCACGCAAGCACCCTCTGTCCTCTGTCAGAACACCAGACTCCAAAGCGTGACAAACTGTCCTAGCTAAGTGTCTATCCCCAAATTTGGACCCTCTACACCAAGAGGCCCATGCGGGACGTAAAACTCTTAAAAGAAAAACTCACACTAAGTGTCAAACGTAACACACGACATTAAATGATAACTAAGGTTGATTACTTGAAATCACGCGGTGCGGAAATAATCAACTGAGGCAGCAAATCAGGGCAATAATTTTGCTCCCATCTACCTGCTAAGATAAAAGCTACTCACGAGGAAACGAAACGAAAGACACGGGGAGGACGAATGTAGCCTTACTTAGAACGCACGGCTTAGTGCGTCTGAGTTACCGGCTACAGAGCATGCAAACTTCTGCACTGCTCACACGACGCAGCCACATTCCTTTCCAGAATTACTGTAAGCCTCTTCCCGGCAAGTGAACTTGCGACTTAAGTACAAACTGGCGGTTCCCGGCCGTTCGCATCCTCTTGGCATAGTACAACTTCCATGCCACGATCGCTCGATCGCACTGAATAACGAACCTTTCGAAAAGTCGGGGACCGTTAGAACTGGCTCCTCGCTCAAAGCTCGTTTCAGCGCTTAAAACGCGTCCTCCTACTCTGTGCCCCATTCTACCCTCACTGGCTCAGTCTTTCTGAAGGCGTCAGTCAAAGGACTAGCCAGTGCTGAGTAATCTCTCCGCTAAGTTTAGCCATATCCAGTCAAACCCGAAAAGTCCTTATTCGAAACGCGTTCTCTTTCCGCGGTCATATACAAGCCTCGCAAAGCTGACGCCCGTAATCTCGCGCGGAGCTGACTTCAAGGCCAACATCGCGGCCGGCACGCATGCCTCGCAACCGCGTTTCCGCTCATAGCAGAAAGCTCTGAACTTTCGCTTTCGCACTGTGCGTCTTCGCTCCACTGGCTTGAAATGCGGGTGAAAGTGCCCCACCTTGCTTTCAAGCAAGTCATCACGAACTGGGGACAACATCGAGTTCGCCTCGCAACACTCGGCCACCTGGGTTTCCCCGCCGATGGGGATGACGCAACCCGCTTCGGCCGTCGGCGGCTCCGCTAAGCTACTGCCAGAGCTTTCGGTCCGCTCGCCGCTCGGCCTTCGTTGCTCGCGCGTCTCTCGTGTCCCGCTCGCAGGCTTAGCCATCACATCGCCAGCGCTAGAGCTCGTACCCGAAGGAACGCTTTCTGTTTCCGGGGACTCTAGCGGCCTCGTCTGGCTAGCCTCGCCGTCCAAACTTTCCTGCGAAACCTCGCTATCTCGCGCACTGAGCGCGATCCTGTTGGAAACCGTCTCTGAGGCCTCCTCTGATTCTGAGCGTTCTGCCGAGATCGTTGAACCTGAGACCGACACATGAACACGATCAGCGGACCCGCACGGCCCTCTATCGGACGTCTCAGCAAGTGCGTTATCTACTTTAGGTATGCCATTGCTCTCCGAGACGGCGGTACAGTCTCTGTCAACTTCACTCGCTACGAGTTGACTGGATATCTCTCTCGGCAGCGCTTCGACCTTGAGCTCGTCTTCGCGTAACGGCTGATCGGAAAACGGTGACAACGTACTCTCCGTGTCGCCCGGCTCCGTTTCTCCACCGAAGGGTTTCACGCAACCCGCCTCAGCCGCTGGCGATTCGACTAACCTACCGCGAGAGTTTTCGGTCGGCTCGCAGTTCGAGCTACGTTGCTCGGCGTCCTTTCGCGTCTCGCTCGCTGGGGAAGAGTCAACATTCTCCGAGAGCTTCCCCGCTTGCGAACTCGTAAGTGCCATGCACTGGCCACTGCTCGCGGACTGTGCGCGCGTTTCGAAACCTTTATTTCGAAGCGGCTTCTCTGCCTCCGCGCCGTTCTCGCTTTCCTGGCTCGCTTCTCTGTCCAAGAATACGAGTGCGGTCGCTTCGCGTTTGCCCTGGCGCGCTCCGTCTTCCGGCCCTGACCTCTCAACAGCGAACGGCGGCCGTTGGTCCTGACTTCTCGGACCGCTCGCCTGAACCGTTAGACAAGTCACGCTAGGCGCCGGCGAACCCTGCCGGAGCTCCGACTCTAGCCTCATCAACTCGAGCTGCCTTTTGGCTTCCCGTTTCTGCCTTTCAGCTTCCTCCCTCCGTTCCTGCTTTTCCGCTTCCTCTCTCCGTTTCTGCCATTCCGCTTCCTCGCGCTCGCGGCGCTCTTCTTCTACGGCCTCCTCGCGCTCGCGGCGCTCTTTGATATCATCCCTGGCCTCATTGACTTCCTCAGCCGTTACGTTCTCCTTCCGCATGATCTCAAGGATCGCATGCTTCCGTTTCGCACGGCCTAAGTCAAGGCCCAGCTCCTCGCAAATTTCGATGAGTTCCTTCACTTTAAGGTCCTCCATCGTTTGCACTGGCCTCTTGCTGCTTACCCGCTTTAGAATTCCCTTGCCGTTCCTGTACTATCGAGCTACTAGTAAGACACGCGCAAGTAATTCTCTACGCTCTTTTGTTTACCTCTCGGCACTAGCTTTGGTTTCAACGCACTTTCTCTAGGCTTGAAACACTCAAAGCTATACACAGTGCTTCACCCAGCCCTTCTCTAAACTACCATAACCTGTGCTAGAGAAGTCTGGTGAACTGAGAGAAAACGTCGAGCGCTTACCACACCAGGTAGTAGCCGTTGCCGGTCGATCCCGCAGCTGCCATCCAATGTTGGGAAAGAGCTGATCCCACCGCTGCCGCCACTGTTGGGAATGACGACCCCACCGCTGGCACCCCTTTTGGGAATGACGATCCCAGGGCGGTCGCCAAGGTTGTGACTCGCCTTCCTGCTCGTCACCGAGGTTGGGAATCAGCCATCCCACCGCTGCCACCACTGTTGCGACTGGCCACCCGAGCGCAGTCACCGGTGTAGCGATGTTGCCTTGCTCCGTCCGCTATCGACGCGGCGCAGAGCAGAGCGACGAAGTCCTCGAGCCGACGAAGAGTTGAAGTAACATTTATATACAGTATTTACAGGGTAAGCAAAAGTTACATCATTCGCACAAAGGCGACAGCACCCTTTCACTCGGTGCTTCCGAAGAGACTGGTGCCGGAGAGAAGCCGCCGAGGAAAGCCGACGATGAGAGCCTCCGGGCTTCTTTTATAGCCCGGGAGTTCGTTGTGGCCCCAAGAAGTTCGAAATGCTCCAATCAGGGCTCTCGCTGCCTGAAGTTTGAATTCCGACGAATGGTAGCGAAGCGGTGAGTCAGCTGCGCCGCCAATGGGGAAAGGGAGAGCGATGCCGCCGCCGTCTCCGTGACCTCGCCTCCGGGCGTAGCGACGTGCCCTTGTTTGGGTCGTTCTCCGCTGAGAGATTCGGCCGCGCCTAAGCGTTTCGAGATGCAGGAGTCGGCCGCGCCGCAGCGTTTCGAGATGCAGGATTCGGCCGCGCCGCAGCGACAAAGGGAGAGGCGTGACTCAGCCTCGCTGTCGGCGCGTCGCCTCGTGCAACGCCTTTGGGCCAGGCGCTCTGGCACAACAGTCCCGAAGAACAAGTCATTTGGGTTTCCCTCTTCAAGGCACCGGGGTGACGTTTTGGCCAGAGTTCATTTCCAGCTTGACGGAGTACTGAAGTGGCGTTTTGGTAGGCGTTTTTGACGTCTAAGAACTAGAAGAAGACCGGTTGCATAATTCGTGCAGAGGTGGGTATGATGTAGAGGGGGGGGGGGGGGCGGGAGTGTCGGGTCGTGCACGCGTAGCCACGCTTTGCGCAATAACCGATCAATTCCCGTTCTGTTGGTTGCAGATTCTGAGGTGATGTCTATCGCTCTCTCTCTCTCACACACACACACGCACACACACGCACAAACACACGCACGCACACGCACGCACACACACACGATCACACACACACACACACACACACACACACACATACACGCACACACACACACACACACACACACACACACACACACACACACACACACACACACACACACACACACACACGCACGCACACCCCTCCTCAGGTCCTTCACCCCCCCCCCCCCGCTCTGGGAGCTAGCGGGTGACTGAGACAATGTTTTTTTTTTACCTCGGCTGAGCTAGTTTATGGGCTTTAGGATCTTTTCAACCACAAACTGACTCATGTAATCAACGGTATGGAAAGGACAAAATCAGAGCTGATTATCCTGAGAGCGCAAAAGAAGAAGTTACCTAATTGACAAAGAAGTGGAGGAATTCATCTGGGGGTCAGAAGAAGGTCGCAAAGTATCCTATTAAACCATGCCGCGTATTATCTCGCTATTATTACCTCGAGATATTAATAGCATCAACAGATGAGGAGATCAGTCCGGTTCCTGTAGCGCCAAGAATAGTCGCGATTGGCAAGTTCACTTTCCGGTCGACGGCGCATCCTCTGGCGTGCGAAGGAATAGAGATGCAAGTTTTCATGAAAATTTGAGGTGCTTGAAAAAAACAGGTTTTTTCTAGTTTTTTTCAGAAAATTACGAAAACTTGGAAAAAAAAGACTTGTGCGCACACTGTTTTAAAAACCCGACAATTTTTTGTTGCATTTCAGGTGTAATTATGTCAACAAAAGACGAGAGACTTGCTGATTTTACAACTGAGAAGCTTGCTGCTGAGATACCGGTGCTTTGGTACTCACTTGACGAGGCCGCCGATGAGATCCTTGGTTGCTTTTTTTCGGATGGAAAGCCGTACCGCTCCTTAACCTCTTGTGGGCACTTTTTGCAGGACCAAAGATGTTTCGTAAGGCGGGTAGCGTTGAGGAAACCATGGGATGCATTGCAGTACTTGCAGAAGGCTTGCTGCTTCATCCCCGAGGGAGGCGAGTCGCAGACGTTAAAATGTTTCCAAACGTGCGACCGCGGACGTACCATAGCGGAAACTGGGTTATATTTTCTACGCTGAAGTACTCATGAATAGCTTGTTGGATTGACTGAAATAATCGCAGGGTAATTGAAAAAAGGTGCTCAAACGCCCATCCGTTCACTTCACTAGCGCAGCACTACTGTGCTGTATTGAATTTGGCGCAGGCGCGATATTGGGCGTTGCCGCCGCGCTAAGCACGCGCGCGCGCTATCTGATACGGCTGCCGTTGTATCGGCGCTAGCCGCTGACGCCGTGGTGCCCTAGCAGAGACTACGCAACTGAAGCCGCAGTGGTGTAACGTTCGGTTGTTCGGAAACAGCAAGGCTTGCACCCCCGTTTCCTGGGGATCACTAACGCGAAATAAATGGAGCGGTAAGAAAGAAGCACAAAAATAGTACAATTACTAAAAGTTAAACAAGAAACTTTCAAGCACGTCAAAAGGAGCTGCATAACAACACAATTCCGCGGAGGAGGGGAGGGGGGTACTGTGTTTTTTTCAATTTTACCTTAGTTGAAAAAAACGAAAAAAACATGTTTTTTTCCTAATGCTTTTTTGTTTTTTTCAACTGCTCACATCTCTACGAAGGAATGGGTATTCCTATTCTAGATTGAAAATGAGATGCAATGGCCTTAAGAGGTAACTAGACCGTTTGAGAAGGACTCACTTACTTCGAGTCGAATATGTCGTATGTAGTCATAAAGAAAAAATTGTTCCTGTGATGAGCAATAATAGTTTGGAAAGAAGATCACAGCGCTGTCATCTGCCTTACGCTTGTTTTAGTTAAAGTGCACACTTTGCTGCGAAAAGGTTTGGAATAATGTATGGCCGACTACTTTAAGTTCCTTGTAATGTGTCTGAGTAGCTAAAATTTAGCTGGCAGCATTTTTGATTCTCTAGCCTTCTGGGTAATAAGGCTGCCTGAAGCGCCACGCCCCCTTCGCAGTTTTTTGTGCATTAGTAGTTCTTTTACCTCAAGTAGTTTTGATTTACAAGTCTGTGCAAAAAGATTCCCTTTGAGTCTTCTGTGCGTTTGATTGATATTTTACCCCATACAATCGCTTCGCAATGTAAAAAATATGATCGCAGATATCAGCTCGTAGTGAAATGTAGCTGTTTAATCTCGCATTCATTATCGCGCGGGTTTTCTGGGGGTGCGGCGTTGTAATGAATAAGCATGTAAGTATAGAAATAAATTATGAAGGGCCGCTTCGTGATGGAAAATTGTACTCGAGCACCGTTCCTTCCATCCTCCTACGTTTTAGCGGGTATACACTTGCCTTTCCTTCATGTTTCTCATGCTCCTGTATTTGTCGTGCATTTCTCTACAAACACATTTTGCCATCTGCTTTCTTTACGACCTTGACAACAGCTAAAACATTTTTTTCTTATGCAGATGAAATGTGTTCTGAACATTTTACCACGTTATTGCAAAAGCTCTATTGTCATATATACCGTTGCCTGTTTGGCGCAAATCGTGAAGCCAGCTTTTTGAAACCTGTTTTGTGAAGCATGTATTGTGAAGCCTTTTATGGGAAGCCTGTCTGGCAAAGCCTTATTCAGAAGGCCTCTTTAGTTGACTATTCCGCATTCTACGCTCTATAACTAGCTTTCGCTGAAGGTCATACGCAGCATTGGCGACGTGGGATCTGAGATCTGTGATGTATGATTATTCACTTGGCATATATTTCTAGTTGTTCAACCTACCATTTGGGTGGCAGGTAATGTTTTCAGAGAAAGTAGTGTTTTGGATATTTCGCATCATTAAGGACTTTATAATGAAGCGTCATTGAAAATGTGACAGGAAAGTATTTGTGTGGGTTTGGCTCTTTGTGACGATTCAGACCAGGTTCAAAAAGACAGCGCACACAGGGCCCAGGAAGACAACTGTGTCAGGAACACTACCAGGTCATGAAACGTCTCGTGAATATGCTGCGCTATAAAATCTTTTTCTTTTTGTTATGCAAGTTCCTTGTTCATCTGGGCCAGCCAGCAATTCGTATTCGTATGCCTATCATAACCTGTAACATGAAAGGTCGTTTCCTCGGCCCCTTTTGACACAGAATTACTTTCTGCGGGCAAGATCAAATTTGTCTTAACTGTGCCAAGCTGTTGGCCATAGGCATTCGTGTAGCCTTGCCACAGGATAAAGTAGGTACGAACCAGAACCTCCTTTCTCGAGGTGATTTTCTGTAGTAACATGCTTTAGATGGTTTGATACCACAGCCCGCAGGCTGCACAATTATTGGATGGAATAAGTGGCGGTTGTTTGACAGTTTTACAGAACACAACTGAGGAAAGCTATTTTCCAACACTTGTTTTTTTACCGTTCATTACCGCTATGTTTTGCCCAGGTACAAATTCCGGTGTTTAATACAGAATCACTTGCTTAAATATTTAGCGATTTGGGAAGCGTCGGGTTTCTGCAAACAATTCAATATTTCTTAGACACATTCTAGTGCTTCAAAAGTGCTTGCAAAAAAATTGAGAAGGGCAAAACGACGCAACAGGTATAGCACTGACATAGATGTCCTCACCTGTGGGCAGAACGGAGGAAGACAGCAATAAATCGTTACAGGATACCAAAACAAATTCAACAAAACTCTCAAACTCACTGCGCACAAAGACATTACTAATGCGTTAACAGGTTTGATGGTATAGTTCGCAGGCTGTAGAGTTATTGGCTGCATAAGGGGGATGTTGGTGGACAGTTTGCTTAGAGTACAACTGACAAAAGCAATTTTCCAAATACAAATCTAATTAGGTAAATTGGAGGCCTGGAAATGCTGGTTAATGATATTCAGGAAAAAAAACCAAGGAAAACACGCTACACAAAATGAAAGACAAGACACAGGGAGATTCACTGGACCAACAAAACTGTATTGAAGGAGCACCCATAAGTTCTTCGTTTTTCGCCCACAATGGCGCACCCGCAGCTGCGTTACTCCTAATCCCTTACAAAAGTTCAATATCACCATAAAACCTCTTCTCACGCACGTTTCATTTGATTTCGCATTAAGAAACGCAATTGCTTCATCCGTTCATGACACTGAAGGCTCACAGATGCATTTTCTCCTTTCTTGATCACAAAGGCCTCTATCAGTTCTCGCTCGTTCTTCAATGCACCCCGCCCGTCAATGGCCACACATTTCCAATCAGGAGTGTACTGCCACTTCCACTCACGCACGTTCTGCACCAAGTGACTTCCTGCGCCATCGATGAGGCCTTTTGGTGCGCGCGCATGCGGTCGTTAACGCACAGGCCCGTTTTGCCGATGTGGACCCTTTTACAGGCCATGCAATGGAAGAAACCGTACCCTCTGCGCATTGAGCGAATTCGGTGCGGTGCTGCGGGTGACAGGCACCTTGCTTCTGGTCCTTCTTTTCAATGCGAGGACACAAGCCTGACAGCTTTGTGGGGAACGAGAATACCAAACGTGCGTTGTGCCTTAGTGGTTTCTTCTTTAGGTTGTGCCCGAGCACGGGAGTAAGACATTACTGCGGTTTTCATTCCCAGATCCTCATGTGTTTGAGGCGTTATTGGTGTTCTGAGGGTTTGTTTTAAATTTTTAACAGCGTTTCTGCCACTGCCACCCGGCGGCTATCAGCCCCTCCACCTGTTGGCCGAAGCCCTGCTCAACAAAGGGAAGGCAGCTCTTGTATAGGCCACTGTGGAAACACATTTTTGCAATGTTGCGCCTTACAAGTTTCTAGTGTGGGGAGTCGGATAGCAGAAAGCCTTTCCTAGAATGCGGTTTGTACATTAAATAATGATGTTATTCATTGCCAAAAGTTAGCTGTCAACCTAGAAACCATATTTTGTGGTCGAGGGGTGTTTCACCCTAGAAATTAGGTTCACACGCGTTCCCATGATTGTTCCCATGCTTGTCCACACAAAGTCCACAGGCGTTCTAAGTAAGGCACTCTTGCTAAAAAAGGCACAAAAAGCTTAGAGGGTTTACTCCAATACTCAAAACGTTCGCTCTCTGAGACGCACTTTCTTCAGCTTCATAATTTTTACAAATGCCCAAACAAAGCGAAAGTGAGAGCCTTCACTTTTTATTATGTGCTTTTCCAACTGGCGTTCAACACACTGCTACATCTGACTGCTGTTATTCGGGTGGTTACGTTACATTATAACGGGGAAGCATAAGCGCTGTTTTCAGTTGTAAGGATCCGAGCATTTCGACAAGTAGTCCTCCAAGCTTGAAGCGCGAACTTGTTCAATAAAACACGCGTTATCTTGCGTGGAACCATTCGGTAATCGGTAAAAGGTGCGCTCAAAAGAATTAAAACCGCGGGTTCTTGAAACCATTGAGTGCACAGCAATTGAAGTGCCCAACAATGTTTATGTTATTTAAAATAAAATTAGGCTATGCATCCTTTAGCTCAATAATTATTGGTGTTTCAATGGTAACTTTTATTTACCTTTAAGACATGTTCATCTGTTATAAATATGGGTTAACGGTTTACATTGAATATGTCACGAAAAAGTGCCGCCTTGCAGGTGGCTATGGCGAAAATAGAGGCTGGGTGGGGTGCCAGTGGACGTAAGTTCCTTTAAGAGGAAATACTTTTAAAGCCCCGTCAACGCCTCAGTCCATCGTAAAAGAACATTGATGAAAACAGTGTCTGTTTCCCGCTAATGATGAAAAAATATTTTATGAGACAAATCGAACACAACTACTTCCCGAGGAAAGGCTGAGTGGATTTTTGTACAATGCTTTTTAGTGTTTTGGGGATAATATGACGGTGAAAAAATTATGCTCCTTATACGCGGTTGCTTGTTGAAGTTTTTATTATTCTATCTTTCTTTTGAATATTTTTATTCATTTCGGTTTCTTCGGAGTGTTAGTTATTGGTCTTTCTTCTGTATTAAGCGTATGCTTTTAGCCATAAGGCTACCAACGTTTTACGCCGGATGCAAATTCGCCAAGCTGCATTGAACAGCTTTTTTCCCAGTTCCATATTATTGTATATATACAGAAGGCTACAGATTATTCGATTGGTTTATACCTTCGTGATTATCGGAGTTTCCCCAGACATCAGTCTTTTCAAGAAACATACTTGTTTCCGCAGTCGTGTTCATTCTTCCCTCTTCAATCCTTGGGAGGCCGTCTGCCACTGCTTGTGCAGATAACTCAGTGTGCTAGTTACACTTGCCGATCATCCTGCGCAGCGGATTTCTTCAGTTTAGTGCTGGTATGCAAGAAACAAAGGTCCAATTGCCAAAATGCTGCTTGGTTAAGTCCGTTTACTGTGAAATAATGAAACAAAACTTCATATTTTATTATCCGCTTGACGCGAGATACCGGCCATAAAGCTGAAATAGGCCAGCTTGACAGCCCACGGGGCTTCTTTACTGTCATAACACATAAAATATTATCATCATCATCATTGTCATCGTCATCATCATCAGATTCACGCCCACAGTAGGGCAAAACCCTTTCCCACATATCCCCAATGGTCTCGGTCCCGTGCAAACTGCGACCAATTTATTCGTACAAACATCTTGATCTCATCTGCCCATCTAACTTTCTGCCGCCCCCTGCCACTCATGCTTTCTCTAGAGATCTACTCTGTTGCCCTTAATGACCAACGGTTATCTTGCCTTCGCATTGCACGCCCTGCCCTCACCCATTTCTTTTTTTTAATTTCTACTAATATGTCCTTAACATGCGTTTGTTCCCTGAACCACTTCGCTTTCTTCTTGTCCGTTAATGTTACACCCATCATCTTCCGTTCCATTGCTCACTGAGTCGTCTTCAATTTAAGTTGATCCTTTTAGTGACCCTCCTAGTTTATGCCTCGTAGGTGAGTACCGGTAAGATGCAGCTGTCACACCCTTTCTTCTTTAGCGACAATGGTAGGCTGCCATTCGTTATATGAGAATGCCTTCCGAATGCACTCCATTTCATTCTTGTCCTTCTAATTATCTCTGCCTCATGGTTGGGATCCGGGCTTAAATTTACTACAGCAATACAACGGAATTTTTATAATCACAAAAAAACACGAAAGATTGCCGTATACATAGTGCAAAGCACGCTGCAAGACAAAAATGAATAGCAAATTTTGAGTACATGATACGGCAGATAGGGTGCGAACGCCAGTATAACACAACAGAAATTAGCACATTACCACCAATAGGCAAAATAATTATTAGAATACGTAAATTAACACAACTGTAACACAATGACAAATGAGTCACACCCAAAATAAAAAAACAGGTCAAAAATAGCATCTACAAAATTTTGAACAGCTGGCACAATGTTATAAAAATGCGTTGCAGAAGTGATTTTATTCTATATGCTTCGCTTCTCTTTCAAGGAAGGAGCCTTTACACCAAGATGTCCTTCTGCCTGCCCGCAGAAACAGGCCGCTGATAAGGTTAATATAAGAAACAGGTATTTGCTGATACTGGATCTGTCCGTCTAGGTCCTGCCCTTCTTCCCGGTCTACCGAGCTCCCACTAACATTACCACAACAATGAACGTGGAAATGAACAAAAGAATATAGTGTATGTGAGAAAACCGCATACGACCGATCTCAGAGAAAAGAAGGTATCGGCTATCGCGTGTGCGACAAACAAGGTAAATTTTATCTTAGCATGCCATGATGAAGGACATCGTTCTGCATGCTCCGTCGTTGCCTTTCTTGTTTGCCTCTATCTAGCCAAAACTATACACGCTTTGAGCAGAGATCCTTCAGCAAAGCTTTATGAATCACACAGTCGCTCTTTGCCGAACATAGTCTTCAGGCAGCTCTTGTACAAAAAGAACAAAGCACTTCACAATACACCCCATTTGAAAATCCAAGACAAAGTTCTGCAGAAACCTGGCAGGATGCGATGTTAAGGCTCCTATTTCATGACGTGACAAAGTAAACAAGCGCAATAACCTTCCAAAGCCAAAACAAACCCAGTATTTTTCAGAAAATTGAGCCAGGAATAAAAAATAGTTTTAAGGATTGTACCGTTACTTTGAGCTTATCGGGAAGCAGCTCCCCGGTCTTTGTTCTTCAACATCCACGTCGCACTTACTATGGGGTCTTTTCTAGCCATAATTATGTAAGTCCGGTGGAAACGTTTAATTTTATCTTTCCAGACTGCCCACGTCGTCGCAGTGACACATGTAAGACCTCGATATGACTTAGGCAAAATGAGCGCTTATCTTACAGCTCTGGGGACACGCCGTGCTTAAAAGAGGCGAAATCTGCCGGTGGTGCTAATACATCGTGATTCCCCATATTCACGCCTGGGACGCCCACCTTTTAAGCCATGTCTGCCATCCTGCTAGTGCGGTGATACGCTTCGTATCTCCGACTTGACGTGTCTTCCTTGGGTTACAGCTATTTTCCGCTGGGGCAGCATTAGCGAAGACATGACCTTTGAAACTTGGCTACTGCACGTTCCCCATAATGGCGTCATTATGCCGTGTAATCACTACACGTTTTGCTGTTGCCCGCTTCCCTCGGTTTTCGTTACCCACTATGATTTTTCACGTATTTATACCTGTCTTTATAAGCATTTCCAGCGAAAGCTATACACCTTTGCCCTCACTAGCGATCGTGCCACACCAGTGTGTCTTATCTGTCTGCGATCGTGCCACACCAGTGTGTCTTATCTGTCTGTTTTTGTGCTTTGATAGTAATTTGCAACTCCCTGTTCCCAGTCGGATCTGCAATTTTTACACGTGTACTGCCATTTTAAGGCGAAGCTTGCCATGTCTTACTGAGGCTTATGTCGCCTCGCAAACGCACTGCAGGAATGTCAACTTTCTCTGACGATGATGATGATCGTGGTTAAATTGAGATTAAAACACACTTCGCATTGTTGCAATTCAACTGGGGTCCTTAGCAGTATCACGCCAACATTGATTCGATCGCACCATTCCGACACAAATTAGGGAGTTAGAATTTCGAGCAGGGTGCACAGATTTTTAAAATCAGAAAAAATTATGCACCCTTCCCTCTATTGACGACGATAATTAAATTCGAACCTTTCGTCATGCGAAATCAAATGGTGAAGGATGGAAGGAACATCCGCTCCAAACAACAGTACAAACTGTGTGCACGTCAAAATTAAGGCTCAACGAATCAAAGTCTGAATGGTCTGCGAGTCAAAGACCAAACACACACGACAACAAAGGAATCCATGACGACAAATCTTTGTGTTCGAACATAGACGGGGCTGCATGATTTTTAATGAAAAAAACTGTTTTTATTTTCTGGAGTGCGCAAACATCACGGCATTTTTAAAGGTCAACTCTTCCGAGTAGGCAGCGTTATTGTTCCATTAAAGAGTGATTTTTTTATATTTCCTTTAACCCCACTCATCGATGGGGTACAGGCTCTTGAACATTTTCAGTTTCAAATGGCCGCACTTCTAGCGCAATTTCATTATAAAAAGGAGGGCGGTTTTTAGATGCGAAGCAGCTTATAGTCGAGCCTGTTCCCTACTACGTTGTGTGGGCGCTGTCGATGATGATTGTGGCAGGATGCCCCTAGGGATTGGGCAACCAAAGAATCCATCACGAGATAGCTTCGCGTTCAACCACCATCATCATCTTCCCGCAGGGGAACCCTGAGTAATATGCGAGGCTTTCTTCCTCTCCTCTCCGACGCTGCTCTCCTTTGCGGCATTCCTCCTCTCCTCTCCGAAACTCCTTTCCTCTCCGAGATTGCGAAACGAATGGCAACACCTGCGGCTCCGCGCGCAATATTACGAAGCAGCTTAGCGTTAGAGACGCGACGGTAGCCCCTGCATACTCCGCTGGGAGCGCCACTGTAGCTCAGCGGTATAAATGACGCGCGCGCGCACTCCGCTCCCCTCAATCTCTTCCCGAAACGCCGCGAACGAACTGAAAACTTTTGGGAACTAGAGTCGACCCCATGGCCGCTACGCATACTACTCAGGCTTCGCCTACGAGAAGACGGTGAAATTTTTTTAACGAAGCCTATTCCTGCAGCTTCAAACACACGAAACGCTTGGCAGTGCCCCTCTGACATATAAGCTCAGCCAAGGTCAAGCTGGCGCCTCGGGCGCCGGTTCACAGCGCGCTCTTGCCGCGAAAACCGAGCTATCGCTTATAGCAATCGGCTTCACTTCGTACACTGCGCGCTCACTGCGCAGTTTCACTTCGCTTTAGCACCAGTGGTGCTTAGCAGCGCCAGCTTGTTTTCCGTGGTGCATTTGAGGATGCCGCAGTTGCTCCCACAAAAGCGGCTGTCTGGCAGCCGCTTCGCCAAACCTTAGATATAACTGGAAAAACATGGTTTAAAATAGATTACCAGGCAAAATGTATGCCTACGATTTAACAAATGCATCGGGTGGTGTTGATGTTTGAGTAAAAATAACACAATATGCGTTCTCTAAAGTAAAAATAACACAATATGCGTTCCCTAAAGCTTAAATTCGGCTCATAGTTCTGTTAGCGTCTTTAAGAAGGAACAACAATGGCTTTAAATATGCCCCCCACAAGTAAGCCTTGAGGAATGGCGAACCCCGTTGTGTATAGTGCCCCTTCGAAAATTCGGCCAGCCTCCTGTTAAGTTTCCCGCGTCCATTTATTATATTGGCGTTAGATGGAAACGCTATTAAAGGGACACTGAAATGAATGTCTCAAGCTCCCGTTTCCTCTTGCACTGCGTAGGCTGGCTAAAATTAGCACACTTTTCATCGTTTATGCGGTTGACAAGTCGGTAATTATTTTACAAAGCGCGAAAGAAGAAAAACTAGCTTGCGCGGTTTGCGGCGGCCGCACCAACTAAAGGCTGTGACGACAGGAGGAGCCGCACCGTGATTGGACGATGCCCAAGGTTAGCAACCAAACAAGTTTCGGTTTCGGTTCTGTAAAACAACGTGCTTGACATCCGACGGCATCCTTGGATGGGCATTCGCAATACCTCGGTAATCGTCGTCCCGCGCTTCTGCCATGTCGTCGGCTATAAAATGCATAAGATAAGCCTCCCAGGACGGCTTGGAATCACTAGCCGAGGCCTACGCAGTGTACGAACGCCCTCCGCGTCCGCGCAGACGCTCAAATGCCATGCGCTTTTCCCCCATATTTAAAGCTTGCCTCACGCATGCCTGTATCGTAAAAAGCGTGTTGGCACCAGGCCAAGAGTGCGTTGATTCTGGCCTGTGCCCACTGCCCGCAAGCAGTCGATGCTTATGGCAACAGCACGCCAAAGAGAACTTGCTAGCGCACCAGTGTCCGCCTGCGCGCGTTCTGTGACCTAGTTCGTGGAGCAATGAACGTTGCGGCCCAAAAAAAGGTGAACTCCGCACAGAAAATATCGGCGCAAAACGAAAAAGTTAACCTGTAAAAAAAGAATGAACCCGTGGGGATTCGAACTCGTGACTTGCAAAACACTTGCAATGACATACCTAGCGCTCCAGACAAATCGGGCACGGGCTTTTTTTTTCTTTATTGCCTGCTTGGCGACAACACAATACGCACTGCTCAGTACACAAATTAGTAGCTCCAGCCACCAATCGGCTGAATGGAGGGGCTTAAAACATCTTAAATTGCGCTAGAACATCCAGAATGGGTAACCACTCAGGTTCTTCCGGCATGACTCGATAAACTTCTCTTATTTAAGCAACGCTTTCAATGAAGTACTCTCGCGCTGTGCGAGCATCCTCTTCGTCATTTTGAACCGCTATGCGAGTTTTCCACATAGAATGCAGACTAAGTGCAATGAACATATCATAGGGCACGCCTCCATCATTGTTTACGGGAAAAAGCGAATGCCATAAGGCGTTAATGGCAAGTCTTTTATCAGGGTTCGTCGGAGGATGTCCCAGTGAAACACCACATCCCAAAAGTCCAGAAAGATGTGCTCAATTGTTTCCAGCTTTTGGCATAATCTACAGTTAAGTCTCCATGGGTGTACATATAGTCCTTTTTTCTGCAGCCAGGGTTTTACCGGTGCCGTGCTGCTATGAAGTTTAAAAAAGAAAGATTTAACCGATGAACGTACTGGCATGTGTTTCACTCTTTTTAGAACATCTTTTCCTGAACCCACTGCATATAACTGACGATAAACCGGAACAGACAGACACACATCAATCATATCTTTGTAAAAATGTTTCCGCTGTACACTACTCAAATACTCCGAGGAAAACCTAACTCTTGAAATCCTAAAAGCCTCCACAACTTCGCGCAAGAACCCACGCACACGTACACATCGCATTTCAGAAGTTGAAGCTACATAGTCTGGTATAGCATCACGTAGTCCGGATCTTGTACCACAGTACGTAGAAAGCAATCTCTCTGATCTCTCAGAAACATAAACCTGGAAACTATTTGGCAGATAAACAAATGTGCCAGTCCCAATACCCCATTTTTCACTGAGCGAAACAAATTAGTTCGACTCATGCGCTCCCAACTTGAGCCCCACAAAAACACCGCAAACACTCTGTGAAGCTTTTGTATGTTTCTTCTTAACATACAAATCGCCTGTAGAACGTACCATAACTTGGCAACAGCAAACACATTGCATACTGATGCACGGGCAAACATTGACAGATTCGTTCCCCCCAATTGTGTTAATTTCTCTCTAACTGTATCAGTTTCTCCGTCCCAGTACTCTCTGGCGTCCTGGTAGTTTTCAAGTGGGATGCCCAGACACCTGGCCGGAGTTATCGTCCAAAACATGTTCTCGAAAAACACTGGCCTACTTTGCCAGTCACCCTGCGAAAATCCTATGCACTGAATCGGCAAAGGGCGAGTGCTGCCGACCTTGAAAATGTAAGGTATATAATGTTTAACCTGTTTACCCTTTTATTTAGTTTTAGCATTTTCAGTAGCTTAGGTTACTATTTGTTGTATTGCGCTCGTGCAGTAAGCGTCCTACAAGTTTCAACAATATCTCACGTCTAAAAATCGCCTTTCTTAGACGGAAAAGCGTTCTCAGATGCGTGGACGTGCGGCTGACAGCTGTGCTTGTTCGCCCACCGCAAGAAAGTGCTTCCCGCGCCCTCGTTTTAAGCGGTACGGTAAAAGTATCAGTTGATGTGATTTCCTTAGTACGTATATTGACTTTGCTTACTCTTCTCCCGCGCTCAAGAGGCCTTCTATTTTCCTACTGGCGTAGCAGTTAGCGAAGCGTCGCATGTGCGCTTGTGCAGCGCTTGTGTGAAGCGACCTTGACTTGGAGCTAGATACAGTGTACAAACTAACGAAGTAAACAAAGGCACATTCTTCCATTTACAAACGTGTCCTGGCTTCGTTTCAACTGAGCGAACTAATTGCGACGACCCGTCGGTGACCGGCGGACGAAACGCTGGGCCGACTGACCCTGTCTGAAGGCCGGGAAGCCGTGCAGTAGCGCAGCCAATTCCCAGCTCATCTCGTGCCGGCGTCACCCGAAAACACCACAGAAAATGGACGAGGGTCCAGACAGGAAGACAGCATTTTTGAATTGATTTTTCGACTAAATAAATTCGCGTAAACGCGCTCAGAGTGATCGAAACAGGGCCTAGCGACTCCGGACTACAATTTTCGCTCGTAATCGCGCAGTGTTTACAAATCATTTCAGTGTCCTTTTAAGTGTAAAGATCAGCCAAATGTAGAAGTTGCTTATATCGCAATTGCTGCTAGCCCAACTACCACTGGCGAACAAAAAGTTGTGGGCCAACTGAATTGGTTAGTGGGTTAGTAATTATTTCGGCATCTCAGCAAACCTTTTATTGCGCTATCACATTCTTGTCGTCCTGCAACCAGAGAGAGAGCGATAGAGGAGCAGAAAACGACCGAGTGGAGAATTGGCGAGGTGAGCCTTGGGAACCTCGGAACGGTGCCATGCCGACAAGCTGAAGCACGAAGCGCCAGCTGCCGCTGGCTCGACGTGCCTTGCGACTACCGCGACTGCTCGTATTTGTTAAAAATTGATTCTTCCGCCACTGCGCTTGGTTTAGGTGAACAAATGGAAATGGCGGCTAGGGAAGACTGACATTGGCGGGCTGCAAAATCAGAGGCCGGAAACCAATGTCACTGCTTTTTTTAGTATCATTGTTCTTTGGTGTGAAGCATCGGACATTTCTCGGACTGCGATTCCCAAAGTGATGTTCAAATATTATCAAAGTTAGGTTTCCTTTTTGCCCACATTATTGCTGGAACAAGGAAGCGTGCGGCTAAAGCTAAAAAATTTCTTGTGTGGAGAAAAAAGTTCCAACGGTAACACTAAAACCCACCGGCCACCCCGGCGTTCGTAGCCGGCAAGCTTTCTGTGCAATTTGCCCTTATTACGTTGAATATTATAAAGGTGTACCGCACGGTCAAGATGCAACAAGCACGCAAGTTCGAAGAAAAAATTGAAAAACACAAAGTTTAGGAGCGTATATAAAAAGACATCGTTTTTTCTCCCATTGTGCCCAGATATTTGCCCTTAGATGCACTTGCATAATCATAAAAATCATGTTGCCACACCTTGTTCCTGAAGCGCGAGCGTGGAGCCCTATCCACCCAGCTTTTCCCGACGTACCGTAATTGTAACGACTTCCCTCAGATTTGTAAAAGCCATGTATATCTTCGGCAAAAGACACATGATCCTTTAAGGATACAATAAATGATAATTTAACAGCCAAAACGACGTTTTGATCTCCACGTTGCCATCATAACAAGCCCGCTGCGGTGGCAGAGTGGCTATGGCGACGTGCTGCTGAGCCCAACGACGGGGGTTCGATTTCTGGGCGCGGCGGCCGCTTTTCTGATGAAGGCGAAAAGCGAAAAACACCCTTGTCTTCGCGATTTCGGCGAACGTAGTTCGATATACGTTTGGCGGTATTCTAAGTCCATCTCAACTTCATGTTTTCTATCCACTCCGTGGGTAGAGGATGCCACAATGCTTTCACATGCGAAAATTGCTTTCAATGATCTTGTTCACTGGAACCTGGAGTGGAGGAGGGATTCAGTATACGGGGTTAATCGTAGTGGTGTGGAAAAAATTATAATTATGTACCGTTTAATGCAAACATCCTTCCCATCTTTCAGCTATTGTATACACGTAATGTAAAAGCATGTTCTTTTAGATTGTTTTTTTTTCTATATCGTGGAGGCATTTCATCAAAGCGCATGTCTGTACTAGAACATTGAGTTTCTCCTGAACAATGAGTTTCCGGTCTACGTTAGGGAAGCTATCAGCATAAAACCCTGTAAAATGGCCCTATGTTAGTCATCTTTAAATGAGATGCACATTTGCAAAATAGCTTGAACTTCAAATTCCGACGTTTTGTTTCCTTGACTCTAAAGGTCGTATTCTTAACTGTAAAAGCACAGTTGCAATGTTGTTGGTGTTCCCGTGAACGAGTTACTTCGTTTCCAATTCAATGAGGTATTTTCTTCCAGAAAAGGTGTTTTTCACTCTGACTATACAACATTGATCAAAGTTGACGATCATAGCTGTGAACGCACGGGAAAGCCAAAAACAAGCACTTTCCACAAGAGTTACACATGTTTCTTTGTCCTAAAGAAGTTCTCGGCGACTCTGACGTCTCTCAGAGCCAATTTTCGCCACATAACATGTCCGAAGCCTTAACCATATCGTGCTGTCAGCTCTGGTAAAGGGTTCACCCGCGCACACAGCACGACCCAACGCTTACACGTGCCAACAAACTGGCTAAATTACAAAGAAAAGTAACAGAAGGGCGCAGGCAACTCAAACGAATTCCGCCAGAGGCTGGATTGTTTCTGATTTTGCCTGGAAGATGTTTTGGACATTGCTTACTGCATCGACGCTTGTCGCTGTACCACTCCAGTGAAAGTTAACATCCTGTTCGTGCACGAGCGGGTAATTCACTTTGTTGACATTTCGGCATTCTGCGTCTGAGACTGTTTTCTACTTTTTTTAGTCGTTTCTTGGACTTAAGGTCTTCGGGGCTCCTTCAAAACAATTTTTTTCATTTTCCGTTATTCTAAGCCAGTTAAATTTGAAGAATGTAAAACCGGATCGAGATGACAGTGCAGAAAATTTGAAGTGATTATCTTACAAGGTAAACAGACGTTTTTACGATGCCTGGCGTAGGACAAGCGGGTCGGTTCACTTGCCCTACGAAATCTTCGCCTGGCCTTCAAAAGAAGTTCCCGCCGACTCTCTCGTCTCTCAGAGCCAATTTTCGCCACATAACATTTCCGAAACATTAACTATACCATGCCGTCAACCCTGGTAAAGGGTTCACCCAGGCGCACAGCAGGGCCCAACGCTTACACGTGCCAACAACCTGGCAGAATTACAGGGATTTGTTTGGCGCTCTTTGCCCCATCTGGCCTTGCGCCAAAAAAACTCCAACCATCATCATCAGAATTACGGGGAAATATAAGGGGAGGGCGCAGCCATTTGAAACGGATTCCCCCAGGGACTAATCTGGTTCTATTTTGGCCAGGAACATATCTGGGGCATTGCTTACCGTGTCGAAGCTTTTCACCGTACCACTCGCGTGAAAGTTGAGATCCCGTTCACGCACGAGTGCAAAGTCACTTTGTCTACATTCGAGCAATCTCTATTTGAGACTACTTTCTAGTTTCGTTTTTGTTGTTTCTGGGACGCAATGTCTTTATAGGGCTCATTTAAAACTTTTGTTTTCAGTTTCCGTTATTTTGAGCCTGTGTAATTAGAAGAAAGTAGAACTGGAGTTGACATGACAGTGAATATAATCCGAAGCGATTATCTGAAAGGTAAACACGTTTTTACGATTCTTGGCGTAGGACAAGTGTGTAGGTTCACTTGTGCCACGAAACCTTCGCTTGGCCGTCGAATGCCTTTGCGACGGGATTTATCCACACATACTTGGCCCAAACGAGGCGAACTCAAAACAAACACTTTTTTCCATTAGTACGTGCTAAATAGTGCTTTGGCAGCTGTTTCGTTATATGATTGTATGGTGTGAAGAATGTTACATCAGAAAAAATTGGTCCTAGGGACTTGTCAACAAATTAGAGTCTGTTTTAAAACGAAACTCATGGTGCCACTTTTACATGATCTTTCTTTACAATCGTCACCGTGAACGAGACAATCAAAGGGAACACTACTTCAGGTTTGTAAAGAAAGGACAATTTAGCATTCCTGAACGAGAAGGAAGGGTTGCAGTTTTTTATCTCAGGAGAAAAATAGTGATAATGCAAAGGACGAGCGAAATAGCCGCCATCATGATTCATGAAGGAATTTGTTTTAATTAGGCAACTGAGTGCCGTCGTAATACGGTGGATCATTTTTGGTTGGAGAACAATGGGTATTTATTGCAATGCTACAAACACGTGTCTACTACTTAGGGCCGAACGATGCTGCGCGTCTGTACCACATCATTTATCTGAGTAGTTTTTGCAAAACTTCATACCGTACGTATGACGCCAAACGCCATCTCATCTTTCAGTTAAAGTAGACAAGTCATTTATGAAGTCATTTTATTCCAGTGGCTGCCTGTTTGTCAACAAGTAGTTTCCATTTTGACAGTCTCTTCGAACTATGAGAACGTAAAAATATGTAGCCTTTGGTATAAAAACAAGATACAACAAACCCCGTTTAAATTGTGAATGTTACCCTCCGCGGTTGATAAGTGGCTAAGGCATTGTGCTGCTGAGCACGAGGCCGTAGATTCAATTCCAGGCCGCGGCCACTATTCTGATGGAGGCGAAAAGCAAAAACGCCCGTATATACGAGATTTCGGCGCAAGTTTAAAGTCCCCAGGTGGTTAAAATTATTCCGGAGCCCTCCACTACGGCGCGCCTCATCGCCTAGGTTGTGTCAGCGCGTCAAGCCGCACAATCAATCAATCAATCAATCAATCAATCAATCAATCAATCAATCAATCAATCAAGCGATCGATCGATCGACCAATCAATCAATCAATCAATCAAATTGTGAATGTTAATCAAAATAAACCCAGAATACGCGTTACAAGTAGCTGGATTATAAAATCCCACCCATGTATTGGTTCACAAATTCTTGCTCCTTTCCTGTAAAAGTCTAGCAGCAATAGCAGTTGGCGCTTCGACGATCACGCTCATTTGTTTTCAATTTTTTGTGATGTTTTCTTTGTGCTCTCAAAAGTTGATCTTTTCTTCTCCGTCTTCCGCAACAAATTGTAGCCTCCTTTTGCAACATTGCTGAGATTGTGCGCAAGAGCCAGGAAGCTACCATTTTCCCCCATAGTTAGAGTTGTTGCTTTCTGTGTAAAAGTGCCTGCTGGCGCTACGGCCTTCCGCAGGCGCTCTTCGCAGGAAACAATTACGAAACCTAAATCTATCAAGCTGTCAGCTCTGGTAATGCGGCAGCGATCGCGAAGAGCAGGAGCCAACGCTTACACGTGCCAACCTTGGAGAATTACGCAGGAAAAAGAACGGGAGGCTGTAGTCAATTCAAACGAATTCCGGCAGAGGCGTCCCAAGGTGGTGATTTGACCCGACAGAATGCCATGACACTGCCTTGCGGCATCGGTGCCTCTCACGGTCCGCTCTGCCATCCGGCGTCGGTGCGTCTCGCGGTGCGCTCCAGTGAAAGTTCACAACGTATCCTTGCACGAGCGGCCAATTCAATTTGAACAGCCAAACGCCCTTTTTTGTTAGAGCCTCCGTGCTACTTTCCTTTTTGATCTTTTTAAGAGGCGAGGACTTTCGAGGGCCCATTTGAAGCCTTGGTTTTCAGTTAATATTTGGCTGCCTTGAGTCTTCAATAAAGAAGACCCTTGTTGGTTTATTAAACGCGATCGTTTGACACGCCTTTCGTATTTGGAAGAAACTCCCATGGGGGACTGTCAAGGGTAGCATGATGCGCTTTCAGTGATGAGGAATACCCGTGGCAGATTTATTTGCGTAGGTTACACGAACGACATTTTATGTGTCATACCCTACATCCTTACGTCGAAGCACCAACATTCTTGCCATCACGGCTACCCACTCGCCTAAGCTTCAAGTGCAGTAAAACACCTAGCTTCAATTCGTCGGATACACCCCGCACCAAGCCTTATTAAAATTACCGTCTTGGTGTCGCAGCTTACGTAGTAAAATACACACGTTTACGCGAACTGTATGCATATTAATTTAAATAACTTCATTAGGGTCAATGGTTTTCCGCCTTGTTAAAATCTCCTCCATTGTAATACGTTTTCGCGTTCGGATTTTCTGAATTGACTTTTTTTAAGTCTAAGTGTTCTTATCTAGCCGATGTCTGTCTGTGTTGATCATTGAAAACCACGAAGGACGTATCAACCGACCCTGTATGTTACCCTTGCGCCTGTACTGTTTGCATATTTATTGCACTTTCTCATTCCCACCACTTTACATTGACCCCTTACCAAACATTTTGTATGAAGCATTGAAGGTGTTCAAGTCAAACAAAAAGACGGAAGAAACGTGTTCCCTCTTTCAGCAGTATATATACGGGTCATCCACTCGCCTACGCTAGCAGCATGTTGAGTTGGCTGCGTGGGGCCCCCTATCTCCGAAGCACTTGAGAAAGCAACGAAGCGGCCTCAAACTCCTCTTATCATAAAAAAAAGCCTACCGATAATTATGCTTCTGTCGCAGAATACGCAAGGATTATGCAGATTGAATGTGTCTTCTTACAACCGCAATACGCTACTTTGAAATACTACTGAAGAGGAGCGGAAGTGGTGAACGGAAACCTTATCAAGACGGAAAGCCAAGCAATAATATTTTAAGACGAACATAACACTGCACAAAAGAGAAGAAAGATTACGTGCATAGATAGCGAAATTCAAGAAATACTCCTTTTAGAAATAAATAACTGGAAAATGTCTAGAAAATACGGAAATACCGGTAACGTGTGAGAAGTGGGAAGCCGGAGAAAAATAGACCGCTATAGCAGTGGAGAAAAAAAAACAATGCTGTGTTTTTCTTTCACACATCAGCCACTCCAGTGGTACTGTACGTATAACCATTGTCTTGTAGAAATATCAGCGAACATATTACACCGCATATAAAATTTTGGTTCCAATAAAAGCAGACGATCGGGGCAACTGAAGAGCTAATCCTGTACATTTGGATACGTCAAAAATATCTACCCTTTGCGAAAACGTCGATATACTTTCACAGATTGCTGGAGCAAGCCCGTACCAGTGCTTGAAAGAAACTTAAACGTTTCTAAAACAGAGGCAGTCACACTATTCTCGTGTTATCTGTTCCTTAGCAATGCTGTGGGTTCCACCCACAATAAATTCCTATCAGGCGTCTAGCTGAAAGCGTACGCCCCCCATTTCTTGAGAACCTATGGTGACGTTTTGAACAAACGTGTGAGTTTCTGAAACAAAAAGAACACTTGGATATCTGCGAAAGCGTACCCATTGCACGGCGTACTTCGGCATAACATTCTGACAGCAAGTTTTTGCAGTTGACACCAGAAGACGACAGTGAAAAACGCTCAAAACATACAGGGTTACGTCCGAACTGAAAATGTATTTATAACAATGCTTCCAGGCATGCGAGAAAGCAATAAAAAATAATCAGAAACCATTCAAGGCACGTGTTGCGCTATAATTACTGCTTATTTGATGCGCCAATGCTGTTCACTTTTTCAAAGCACATTAGCGTCATGATGACACAAAGCAATATGAATGATGTAAGAAGAGGTTTTCAGTGCAAAAAAGGTGTTGGCACAATCATCCGCAATTTTTTGCTTTTTGTCAAGCACTCTGTCTTGCGTCTAAAACCGGGTGCTCCGGATATCTCGAAGGGAAATAAGTGTGACAGTTTCTGACGGAATTAAAGGAATTGTCTCACCTCATTTCTTCTTGTGCATCTTGACAACCTGGCCCTTTACACCAGTCATCTTCATTGCGTTGTGTTTTACTTCATGTGTTTTATGGAATGGTTTTTTTTAAATTTTACTGTGACGAAGTGACTTCCTTTTGGTGCCCTCTGCTCTAAGTCAGCCTTGCGCAATGAAAATGCAGGCATCATCAAAAGAAACTGTAATCTTAAATTGGTATTTGTAATAGCTCTCGGAGAAAGAGTTAACATTCAAGTGTTTCTTTCAGCCGAGTAAAATATTGTAACGAACCACTTGCTTAGCCAATGTTTAAAAATTTATCAGGCTGAGCTACTGCCACTTGCTTTCTTTCTTAGGAGTCAACCAATTTAAACGGCTTAATTTATTGCATTTCGTGTAAAGTAGCGTTTTGATTGTGAAAATCACAATGATTTGTGCACGAAGCTATACTGCATCAGAACATCGTTCAAAGGTTTCAATGAAAGTTATTGAAGAGCGTGTCCTTGAAGTACCTACCTTTGCAATATGCGATAACACGAACAGTATCTTGCACTAAGTAACCGCAGCATTCCATCGTCTTATAATGCTCGCGAATATCAGGCCAGCTTCAGTAAGGGGTGCTTCAAACCAAGGAATATCTTCTATTAGCCCGAGGAGCGAATCGACTGAACGAATCAGTAATGTGGTTTCTTTTCCTGGAATTCAGGCAGCGAATGAATGATGTCATCAACTGGGCATCATAGGATTAGGTAGAGACTATTTCAAGAAAACTCTTTTGTCACGCTTGGACGGAGGAGCTGTAGGAGGCGTGGCTTGTTTTGTGAGATCTCCGTTGCCCAGACTTCTAACCGACAGCCTGTGCGGAGGTATTATAAGCGAACTATTGCAAACAAGCTTGCTTCAACTAACGTGCTGTGCGCTTGGATCAGGAACAGCATTTTAGCGTACGCGGCATAGCGTCTGTTTCGCTTCAAGGCTGCCCCGAGGCTGTAATTTCGGATGCGTCGAAATCAAACCCGTGTGCCTCCTTTTCCACTTTCGACAATTCCCGTACCGGTTCCAGACGTAGCGCAAAAACACCTTAACTATGCACTTTTTGGACCCAAAACAAAGTAGCTTATGGTAACTGTTATTTCGACGTCTTAATTGTTCATGAATGCAGGTTCGTTTCGAAATCCGCCTAATTGCATTCTCACAAAACTGCTAGCTTATGCAATAAATAACCTGGGTTTTTTTTCTGCTGGGAAAATTGTTCTACCTCAGGAGCGCAAAAAAGATAAACAATAGGATCATCAGCACACCGTTCTCTGACACAGCACTTCTAAATGCTGTCCACGTCGGAATGCAATTTTGGACTCGCGGTCGGGTAATTTATCCCTATCTAAATTTACCTACAGGTTAGTTCTCGGATGACAAACGCCCTTCTTTCGGTCCTGCTGACACCGCAACAATACTCTCTCATATGTACATTCATGCAACGTACAAGCAATGGGCTTCTAATGAGCTATTTCCAAGACCAAGTTTGTTTAAATGCAAGTACCAGACAACTGCCCTTAAAAGTGCACATGAATTTGATGCCTTGCCGTGTGTTCGACAGCAGCCGTAGCATTTCGGCGCCTAACCCTGAGTAGGGAGAGAGTTTTACCAAGGCGGAAAAGGTTAAAACTAAGAGGTACTGTTTCAATTTACGAAATCCTGTAGTCACCGCAAATTCACCGTATATACCCAATAGCATACCATTTGTAGCCTTCGGAAAATAGACAGTTAGGCGATACAACTACATTTAAATTGCTCCGCTTACGTGTTCACTGTGAGGTATTGTTTCAATCATCCTTGACACATTCGTGATGATGGCCAGTTCGGCCTTTGAGATCTGTCTAGAAATTGAAAGATTGCACAAACAAAAGACGTTCATCATGCTACACAATGCGTAAAACATTCTGCAAACAGTTTGGAGCTGAAAGTCACTTTTTTCAATCACCCGTCGTTTTATAAAAAGCACTGTTGCCTTGAAATTATCGAGTGCCTTTTTGCTGCCTATAACGTTTTTGCATTCCATATTTCCGAAATTTCGCGACCAAATTTCCGACCATCAGGAAAGTCGAACTAGTACAATTGCTGCAAGAAATACGTTTCGCGGACATGAAAAGGGACCACTGGGATGTAGTTTGGGGATAAGCAATTTCTAAAGCCAATAATTACACTATTAAAGAGAAAAGTGAAAGTGAAGTACAAATTTGTACATATGACTATATACTGGTTGTGGTGCGTTAAAAAAGACGTACAGTTGTTCGAACTACTTTGTTCTCGTCTTCTCCTGGCTGCGGAGACTCTGACTGAATGTGCCTCATTAAACTGGTCCGGATAGCTTGACTGCAAGGAAGGCTATACATACGACCATGAAGTAGTCTTTACAAAATGAAAGTAAACTTTTCAAAATTTTACATCTCGAATCTTCACTTCTATCGCACCCGCTCATCCATTTTTTTACTCGGGTCTACGTGCCTGTTTTAATCTGATAAGCAATGACAGCGCCATAGATCTCAAACAACAGGTCTATAGTTGTCCTTGACAGGTTTTGAACTTTTCATCGCTTGACTTTTTTCACCACACCAGAGCGAGAAGAGACACACAGAAGCACCCATCAAAATCGCTGCTAAAACTGTACTCCTTTTACAAATTCCAAGTGGCTGTCAAGAGAATCTGTTTCTTGCCTTTTTCGTCTCCGGAAACGGCCCTCTGTACTATAGGTTTCCAAAACATTGTAATTCAGCGATAAGAATAGAGTCTTGCTCTCCAAAAGTTCAGCTTTTCTTTAAAGTGACAGTAGAAGACGCTTTTAAAGATTGGCTCTTGCACAACAAAAACAACCTATAGGAGCTTTGAGACACAGCCCGGATTTTCTTCACTTGGCTGCCACATACAGTGTGCTGGAAGGACAATGCGAGTATTGCCGACGATTTTTTCACAATGTCAACTCGTGGGCCAACCACTGTGATAGAGTAGAAGAACAGTACGACTCTTTGGCGCAATTCCCTTGGAATGTTATAGCATGCCTGTCTTTGTCCTCACAAGCTTCCTTTCTGCGTATGCTATTTCGTTGCTTAGAGAGTTGGCTGCTCAAAATAATGCTAGGAAGGTTATTTTGAGTCACATGCTTCAACCAGCGCCTAATATAGGGCACACAAAAATAAATGCATCTTTTCCACAAATTGTCAAGTCTGAATGGGCTGTAATTAATTGGAATCAATTGCAGCACCATGCAAATTGTAAATACTAGTGAAGTGCCGATGTTATCGGAAAGGTTTGCAATATCTCAAAAATCAAGTTATGTTAGTTCAATCGCGCGCAACAAAAAACAAGCGTAAGACGCCATCAGGCCGAGATAATCGAATGAACAGGAAAAGGTACAAATGACAGGTATCGTGCAAATTTTGCGAGGCATGCCCCTGTTTTCCATTTTTACTAACCAAATCTGGCTGGTGTCACTTGTAGCTGGTAGACAATTCAGCGCTGAGAAATTAAATCATGCATGAGATTAACCAGACCGGGCTGTCCATCGTTTGTACTTGAGGTTGTGCGTGCGAAGTGGCACGAGACGCGTCCATTGAAGGGATTTGTCTCGAGCTGCAAGTCAATCACTAGAGCTGCAAGGAATCACTTTCATGCCCAGCAGAAAGTTGCGCTTCTTTCTGAAACCGCGCTAGAATGTGCCTACAAAACCTCAGAAAGCAACAGTTTTAAGAGAGAAAGTATCATTTTCGGCACAACAACTGCTTACTAATAATGAGGCACCTGGGTAGTGGCGGAAACACTTTTGCACAAAACAAAAACTCTTTGTGAGTATGAAGCCTACTGACCACATTTTATGAAGTTTGTTTAAGCTACTGCTCTTAAACGTTGACTGAGAGCTACCGGAGCGGATGTAGACTTCTTTTATGGCGCTGATAAAAAATTGTTCTACCTTAAAGTGCTGTCAACACAAATTGCCGGCTGCCGCCTCCTTGACGCCAATGACTACCCACACGACCGTAGGCTTAAGATATAACTTATACTCTAAAATGAGAGTAATGATTACTCGCTATGATTTTTCTCTTTTTTCGTGCTTTCTAACTACATTATGTTTAAAGCGGGCATTTCATTACAGATTGCTTGCTGAAACGGTAAGTGCAGATCAGAAAGTAGCCGTGGTTATTGAAATTCTTTGGCGTCAAAGGCATTGCGTAATCGACCAGCCATGATGACTCCGTGTTACACATCTATCTGGCACCATCACATGAGCACGTCTGCGCACACCAGACACAAATTTCCTGGTTCTAGCCAAATTCTCACGGATGACGCAAAAAAAAAACAATTCTCCGTGAATATATTGTTGGAAAAATTTCACTGAGTGGTCCATAAATGCGATATTGTTCACAGTGGCCACGCAGTGAGCTGACAACTTCAATCAAACTGGATCTTACGAAAGAAGCTATACCCGCATTCCTACAAACTATTTTCTGCACGCTGAAATATGTGCCGCCTTTGAAATATCTGAGCATTTTTGCCCAGACCACCAAAAAACGTTTTCTCTCATTTATCTTCGCGGTTGGTGCCAAGGCCCTCGGGGTGAACCAACGTGATAAGGAACGCCGACGTATTTGTATCATTGTTGGCTAACGTTAGACTTGTGATGGCAGATAATTTGCCTTCAAGACGCAAGCTGTGCGGCCTTGGTGTGTTGTAACTTCAAATCTTTTAGCTGGCGTGGCTAGAGTTTAGAGTTTTCTAATAAATGTTCATTCCCCCTCGCCACCCATATGTTTATCGTAAATGCGACTACGCTTTGCTAGGGCGTCTTGGGTAACAAAACTAGAATGCTGACATGCAGATTCACTCCACTGCTGCACTACGTTGATGTGTTGGCTTTCGAACAAGGTGCAACCATGTGTTGCAGTCGTACAAAGTCAAAAAATAGCCGCGTAACCTAACCGCGTGTTAAATAATAATATAAACACCTGAGAAAATAAATGGAGAAAAAGATGATAATAGAGTGTGCAACTATCAGCTGGTATTGATTGATAGAAACGCGATTGATCGCTAACGTAAAAGGTGAAAAGTAATTTTTGCGGCATAACATATCGCCAACAACCATAAGCACTAAAAAGTGGGAGGCCACAGTAACACTGCTTTCACCCTAAGGCCAGAAGCAGGACCGTGGCCGCATTTAAACGTAGTTAGCATAAATCAAAACATACTGGAGGTCTCCTGAGAGGCTGGCTAATTTAGAAAACTGCAAGTACAAAGTCTTTCGAATTAAAATAAACTCAAGAATATTTTCCCTCTAGCAAGACTGCACACACTTCCTAGGGTCTCAGAGCAACAAGAAGCTTTGTTGTGGCTAGTAATCGCGCGGGGCGCAAATGAAGTGCTTGAAATGTTTTTCTGGACATTTGCTCATTTCATGAGAAATAGGAACATGCTCGTTTTTATTCACGTGGATGTTAGCCACGACGGTCATGCGGACCATGTAATAGATGTGGCTTTGGGAGCGGCTAAAGGAAAAAATGGCTCAGGCTTAATCCCTGCTTGGGAGCGGCTAAAGGAAAAAATGGCTCAGGCCTAATGCCTGCGAAATTAGTTGTCATGAGCAAAATCCGACAGTGTTTGCAAACAGTGTTTCGTAAAAGTCTGCCTGGGCTTGAGATTTTGCAGTATTTTGTCTATCTTTATCTGCTTTATCGGTTCCATCATTTCCCTTGCGCTGAAGGAGACGCCCAAATGTCCCAGCTGACTCGCCAATGATTTCCAAACTGAGAAACAAAAAGCCGCCAAAGCAGCGTTTAAATTCTCGACAAGTTCCCTGGCCTAGTTGCGCTAACACACGTCCATACATACATCGGTTTAAAAGTTCTTGTGGTAGCGGTTTGTTGGTCGAGGCCAAGCGTACACCACAATCCGTAATCAAAGTTGTCGTTAAGTTCCTACGCACGTCTGCTCTTTGTTCCACCCCAATTTTGTTCAATTCCTGGTATCTTTGGTTTGTTCGCTACGCTTTATGGATGTTAATTACGGCGGGCTCTCCTGCATACAGCTTTAAAAGGCCGAACAAAGACGTTATGGGGGCTGGGCACGAGTTGCATTTATGATGATGATGATGATGACGATGAAGTTCTTTGCTAAATGAAACATGCACAATCAAAAGATCGGCCAATCATCAGTGAGCTTAGCTGCCGGATCTTATTGGTCCAGTAGTACGTCTCAACCTGGTAGTCTTACTTGAACTTAAAAATTATAAGATTTCCCCGTTTTGGCGGATGCATTAACGTTAAAACCTGGAAGGCACCTGGGCACCATTGCGTGCAAATCCACTGCATTTACAATAAAGATATCATGGCAAAAAGGGTTAAAAGAATCCAACCTATTTTTTTTCATGCGGAAAGCATCAATTATCCTCCGATTCCGCACTTCATAGCGACCAATGGCTATCCGAAGACGCAAAAGCAAAAACAAAACGAAGTGCTCGGTGAAATCCGTTCATTTGTGGTTGTTTTCCTGTACACTGTCTGCCTTTTGATGTTACGCGAGCGGGTGGATACCGTAGCCCAAGCCACTGGAGAACTGAGAAAAAGCAGGTCGCCCAATCGGCACTCTGAGTTGGGTAATCTTCATCTGCATGTAACAAAATGATTTTGTGATGTAACCTGAAACCTGAAGAGAATATGTCATTTCTCCGTTTCGTCGCAAATGCTACGCAGAGAATTTTATTCTAAGGCCATTAAATGCGCATTCCGAATCCAAACATACAACTCAAAGCAGATTGAACTAGGAAATATTTACGTGTATTGGAGTATTTACATGCATATACGTATTAGTAATGATGTACGTCTTTTGGAGTATTTTCGGGTGTTAGTGTTAGCGGGACCTTCTTCATTCACAAGACTTACTTATTTATGAAAAATTTGGAAGGCTTCAAACGCCTGTGCACTCTTCTAAAATCAAGAGAAAACACTTCGCAACTTTTGCCGCAAAATTACGCTGAAGAAGTCACATCGCTGTTACGAGAAGTACAGTCTTTAAGTGCTAACGAGCATTTTACTTTTTCTCTTGTGTAAATTCCCTGTGAATAATCGGATGCTTTACATTTGATTGTTTGTGTTTTGTGTGCGAAGGTACCTCGAAAAAGTGTACAACGTAGTTTCTCAGCAAATTGGAGTTCTCTTAACACCCCCGTCACGTACTACAATTTTACTTTAGGACATTTTTGATCAAGTGCCTTTTCTATGCGATTTTAACAGCAAGAAACTCCAATTTTACTTTCTGCACATTTTTATTAGGTGCCTTTTCTACCAGATTTTAACGTTTCAATATATTTTGTATTTTGGTAGAAATCACCGGCAAACACCACTGGCGAAACTTCCCATCAGCTTCCGCAAATTTAGGCTAGTCTACTAATGCTTCCTGAAGTCTCCTTCAGTTGTCGGAAATAAAGCTGGAATATACTTCTCTAAAAAAATTTAATATTTAGAGATGTTGAACAATAGGTATTTAAAATTCACAGTGCTATTAGCATTTGAGGCCGTAAAATATGTTGTTACCCAAAGCCCCAAGAAATATCACTTTAAAACTTTACACCTCGTTCATTTTTCGAATGAAACTAACATTATCCACGCTAACGGCTTCACAGTTTAGAGCCGTTGCGTTCTGTTTGCAGATTTGTTCTGGCAAATGGTAGCCTGAGTATTGTTCCTGCAGAGCGTGATCCGGGAAGTGCAAGACTAAGCGTTTTTACTTGAGGCTTACGACCAGATCGCAGGTCGGGCTTTTACAAACGCCAAAGGTGGATGGGACTGGGTTAGTAGTACCTGACTGGCCATTACATAGGAAAGCTCCAGGATAAAGTTCACGATTTAGAGTTAGTGGTTGGTCGAGAAAGCCAAGTTCCTTCATCATGAGCACTCAACCTGCAAATTGGGCACGGTGAACAAGCTCTTATACCCAAATCCAGCTTCTCTCTCACTTCACACAGCAATTCTAGCTGCCGCAGAAACCTAGTCACAATGACATCATCGGAGCCCCAACATTCTCCCGAAAACACACGTCTTGCTTCGGACAAACTGCTTGACTCCCGGGCTTTCTACATAAGTGGCAGCAATTTCCACGAGCTGTGGAGCATACGCAACTTATCAACTAGGTTGTTGAGCCTGCAACGCTCACCTCCGAACTTTGACGACCTCGCCGCAAAGCAGCTAACGTGCAATATATCAAACGTGGGCTCCAAATTAAACAGTCAGGAGAGCAGCAGGGGCCTCAAATAAACTGACGCGTTAAGTTTAGAATGAATGAAAATTTTCTGCAAGTATGTCCTGCCGGTTCTTAAAACTCAGCGTTAAGCTTCATGAAGCATTCAGCCAGGTAGGCAACTTTGTGATTTAAGCCATAATGTCGCGGAGAACATGGCTACTAGAGAGAACCATTTTCCCTCTAACAAGATACCCGTGACCCTCCCGCTTGCAGGCAGGGATAAACGAATGTTCCTCCTAGGAAAAACCTGAGACACTCTTGTTCGAGCCAGCAGTGCCTCCAAATTCACAAAAAAATAAAACCAAAAGAAAGTGCCTCAGACTAATATTTATGCATGACACCCCATATGCTTAGGGAAAAATTTACCAATTGCGGTCTGTGTAATCACTGCGCGTAACACAAGACTTCACCCAGTATATAATTTACCTTGTTTTGACGGAACTACTACTTTATCCGCTCATGGCGTTTAGATGATTGCCTGGAATACAGGGTGCGTCGCAACACTGTTCCCCCGTTCTTATGCTCAGAAGGGCTCATTTGCTACGCAAAAATTATACATCTGCTTATGAGCCGTACGTGCAATTGCATATGCCCTGCTTGCATATGCATGTGTTTCATTAACGCGGTGGCTGTTTTCCGGTAGCTTCACTTCCAGGAAAACGCTTACTTTGCCAGGAAAATTAATATAACGTTCACAAAAGTGCCAACCTTGACTGAAACCCATCTGGGAAGATGGTAAGTAGAAGTTTAGGAAAGTTTCGGTACCACGTACACTGAGGAAGTCGGGATGGCGCGTTCAGGGGGTCACGAAGACAAAACAAAAGTTTTGCGCATTCGAAAAATTGCCTCGTTAGAATAACACTGACACCGGTTTTAATGTAAGTTCTTTCGAATAAGCTCAAAAATGAGAAAATAAATGAATAGCCATGCCACTACCCACATAATTTCCCAACCTGAACTTAAGATATAATATAACACGCTTGTAGAGATCTGGAAAGCCGACAAAACGTAACGTAAATTAAGCAGACATTAAAAGCGTGCAGAAAAGGCCATTGGCGCTTAAACGTTGAGTATATTATTGTTATAGCAGTAAGAATGCTAGAAAAATAATCAAAGTTACGAACAAACACGTGAACATATCAACGGAGAGTACTTTACTATGCTTCCGTCTAAGTTCCCTGCCGCAGCCATCGGTCGCGTTGAAGTTGTCTGGCACTACACTGGCAAACTGGCATGAGCGATACTGCCACTTACGGGACTGTTTGTCAATTAGTACCCAATCTTTCACAAAATTATCCCTATGAACCGTGGCAAAAATACACCACGTAGAATTCCGGTAAGAAATTAGACGAGTTAAAGCATGGGTCCATTAGCGCTACCGCTGCGTCATACAGCAAGGCGGACGGTATCTAAGGTAACCAAAGGCGGAGTTTTATTTAAGTTACCTCCCACAATACATCATTGCTGCTACCGCAATACACCCGCTTCATTGGGAGAATTAAACTTTTGTCCAGAATTACTTTATTTTTCAGTCAGTGAAGCATCGTTTGCTTCCTGACAAGCACGGAGGGTGGTATAAAACACCAAATAATTTCATTAAAGCAAACACGTATTTTGATTTTGTGGTCATTTGAGTTGTAACTAACGCCAGCAGTGTTAAAAAACTGTCATTGATCGAGAATGTTATTGTATTCATTCCAGAAGACTACAGGCTTGTTTTTATATATTGAATTATATGTATGACGGTTTGAACTTTGTTCGATCGATACTCTGAATCCAATTTTGTATTCGTTAATGGTTTTTATAAAACAGATCTCCAATTTGGGCTGTACGTTTTAAATAATTTTTAATGTCAACAGGATACTTTTTATGTTGTTGATGAGAAAATACAATGTTTCAATTTACATCACAGATTTATTTCTGGATTTTTTCTGTATAACATTATCATCAAAATAGAAATAGACGCTCTTTTTTTCGTCTAAAGCTTGTAATCTATCTGAACTTATGACACCACCTTTGAAAAGACGTTTTTTCTAAATATACGATTTTTTTCTTTTCACAGTCTGAGATTCCCCAAACATTCTGAGATGTTTTGCAAAAAAAATGATGTTGTTATCTTAGTTATTTCAAAAGTTATAGCCACTTTTGTTACAGCTGGTGGATGGTTCGGAAACCGAAACTAAAGGGGTGCGGTAACAAAAACTGATAACGCATAGAATATGAGCAGCGTACATACAACATTTCTAGTATCTTTAATTCTCATACGTAAAAAATTATTGAAAGACACTTTTTGAGTGTTTCTTTTTTTCGAAGGAACGTTTTGAATTTCTGTAAGGGAATGCGTGTCCCCGCAAGAGCCTCTGTTGTTTGGTTCGTGCGCGCTTTCTGCTCCTGCGGTGAATGGTAGCACGCCCGTCATTTTATACGTAATATTCTTAGTAGAAACAGTGATGACATACGCTGGATGTTTTAACAAAAAAGCCTACTGAAGTCCGGGATAAGAGTGACAAATACGAACGTTCCGTGACAATTGCTCAACAGTGTATGCTCCAATCGAAGACCAAGTGCACGTCAATATATCGGTTAGTGCTGCAAAGCTTGGGAAGTTGTAGAACAACTGCGAGGTGCTACGGCGAGAACCTTTACTGCAAGGAATAATATATAGGTATGCGGAACCTATCATCTGTTTTTGCACAACTGGCTTTGGTTACCGAAGACATCCTCGGGGCTTGCCTATCCTAGCCTTTGATATATAGGGCTGTGGGACACTCTAACAATGGCAAGAGAAGTGCAGCAGATATTACGAGGAAAGCGGGAATCGAACCTGGCCGCAACACTCCCGTAAAATATTGTATCAGTGACCAGAGTCGAGTAAACCAGGGTAAGCGCCAATCACTGGGTGAGACAAAACACCTCCGCTAGAGCATACGGGCAAAAACAAAAGCCAAAATAGAGCTCGTGGCAGCTAAGGAGAGCCCTGGTTTCTAACCTGTGAGTTTTAACGCTCCCGGGTAAGAATATTTGGTTTAAAAATTAATCTAAGAGTTTTAGTCTTGTCTTTCCCAAAACATAATTTTTTGCACTTTCTTGCGCGAACAGTAGTAACATCGAAATGAACAACTCTTGTTCAATGAAATTGCGCCGGCTTTTCTCTTTATTACTATTCTTTGCAATGAACTAAGATTTTTAAAAACGATTGTTAAGTTCAGATGTAATCATGATTTATTTCAAGGAGTGCAGACAAAAGTGCCAAACTTTTCTGTTTTCTTTAGTTTGTTTACTATAACTTGATTCCTTTTTATTGGATGGCAAAGATCCTAGTTAGCTGCAGAGAACGATTAGTTGGCTACCGCTGTACAAAAATTTCGCAATTCGTGCCATCCATTCAATAGTTACGATTGTTAGCGTAACGCCCAAGTCTGGGGTATTTTCTCTGAATAACATGCATCAATTACATCATTTTCACAATTTTAACTTTTAAATATCATAAAATACGGTCCTTTATTAGGCCCATAAGAAATAGAAATTTACCGGTGGAAATTAAAATTTTTTAGAAAAGGTGGTGACATTCCTTAAGCTAATCACTTATTTCTAGGCGTAAAATGTGAGCAAGACCATGGGACGCGAGTCGAAGACTTGCCTTATGGGCAAAGAAAGCTTCAGATGAATTTATGAATTCCTATGCGCACGGCCAAAGTGGCTTACAGGCAATGCGCAAGTTGGAAATGACCCGCTTCCCGCTTAATTAGACTACGGCGGCTGCGCGTTCCAATCAAGTGAACTGAGGTCGTACGAGTGTGAGCGACGTCTGGCCTGTTGACGCTGCCAGGGAGACAAACTGGGGAATATGTCCCGCCGGCTACGTTTTCTAAAGCGCAGAATTGTCCAACACACGGATGATCTGAAAACACCAAGAAATGAGGAAGACAAAGAAAGGAAGTACGTAAACCACACGCAAGAGTCAAAAGAATGTTCAGAAAACTGCCCTCAGAAATTTAACCCTCAGACAAAACTCGATACGAACAAGCGAAAATAACTTTAACAGACATACAAAAAGCAGACCAATTACAAAGCGCTAGACGAAGTGGGTGAATGGTTATTCTCAGCAAAAAGAAAGAAAGCAGGTAAGTACATAATACATGACTTCTTAAGTTCTTAATAAACGCTTACGTTAGCCCATAGAACCATGGCTAGAACAATATTAGGAGTAGCTCTTGGCGACAGGAAACCAGCGTCCTAGATTGGGGCATAAATTGGGGTGGTAGTTATTTTGATGAAATCGGAAGAAGTCGAGCTGGTGGAGGAGTGCAATCAGGAGAATTAGGAACAGCTGAAATATCGGAGTCACCGGATTTCTATCAAGGAACGGCACTGTAAGTAACAGAAGATGGGAAAAAGACGATGAAAAGCTTAGATAAGAAAATTTCTGGAAAAGAATATATTTGAATTGATCAGCCATGAGGCAAATGCAAGTCCACGCGAGTCATTATAGCTGGACGCAGCTAAAGTGGATGGTGAATATGAGTGATGCGAATCCTACTTAAGGTGATGATTGATAGTAACGACGTTGTTGCGGAAAGAAACAGACGTCAGCGTTAAAGCTTCCGCAAGTATTACTTGAAAAGAATGCGTTTCTCTTCTTCAACATTGAGCTTTGTTTCACAATTCAGAAATAATTTGAAATGGACTTCTTGGGTCCGCCGACCCATGATTTTCATATTATTCGTTTGAAATATACGAAATCTTTATTTGTTTTGTCTGCAATAAAAAGTTCAAATGCTGTGTAGTTTGAAAATGCGACTGAAGTAACCTCTTCTTGTTTAGATAAAGGTGGTTTTACCACGTTGGTAAAACGGAACTTTAATAATATAGTCCTTAAACTCTTGAGGATGCCGTGCCGCTTCCATGGTCCTATTAGCTGTAGCGACTGGCAGGTACTTCACAATTGGTACGGTTTGTAATAATTAGTGTTTAAAAACCATAATATTAACGTAAACTTATTTGTAGCCCCTGATAAAACTTAGATGTTTTGGAAATACACTTTTTTATTAAAGACAACGCTAACTTCTGTTCTGCTCCAGCTTGTTCGACTAACTTGGGCGGCTTGCTTTAAAAAATATAGTTTAAACTACCTGCGTCCTTGTTTTCATTTCTCGTGCGTAGTTAACGTTGTGAAGAAAAATCTGAACTGGAATAGACATCGACCTTGAACCGAATTACAAAAAACAACACCAAACGTGCAACAGACACCGGAATACTGTTGAATTTAACGCTTTGCTAAGAATACTTAAATGCACCATTCCGCACAGGAGAGAGAGAGAGAGACTAAACATTTTTATTGTTTCTTATTAAAGAGTCCTTAGGGTGGCCTCCTCATTCCAGGAGTCCATTGGCACGGGCCGCGTCTTCTGCCCTCTCTACCAACTTGCGCTGGACGTCGAGGGAAGAGCTGGCCAAGGACTCTAGCAGCAGCGTGTAAGTAAGCGAGAAAGAAACAGGGAAGAATGAAGTAGACGGGACACGGCGCTACTATCAAATCGTTTACTTTCACTGTGATGTCCGATTTCATAAGGGAAAATACTACACAGCAAATGAAAGAAAGGAAGAAAGGTGAGGAGCATAAGCAAATACCACAAACAAAAAAAGTTAAGGATGACGGTTCAAACGCCCGCGTTTGAGCAGCGCGTTATGATTTTGAACTCGTATTTTAAGCAGCATCCATTCCTTACAAAAAAGTTGTCCGTTATCTTTTATAAGTAAATGTTCGTCAATGAAAGTTGTGTGGCTTTTTTTCGTAAAGCCAATAAATACGTATAGTAGTAAAAACTCCCAGGAACATTTTCATGGTTCAAGGAAAAAGCTAGGAAAGGATAAGACGGTGTAGTTGCCTGATTGTTTTGGTGATGATGACGACGACTACGATGATGATGGTGATAATGATGATGAAAGTGGGGGTGGTGGTGGTGTGGTGGTTGGATTTTTATGGAGCAGGACCAACTGGGGCAAATAATGCTTGCTGGTTTGCTTTGTCGCAAAGGTTGTCAAAAATATTTCTGTGCCCTCTATATGTCGCTTCATCTCGTCTAACCCCTACACAAGCTTCAGTCTCATCCCATCCACTCCCACTTTCTCATGGTTTTTGCAGTTGATTTTTTTTCTCTCTTACTGCTGACCCGACATCTGTTAGGGCAGCGCGCGTCTTCTTTCTTCTCTTTTGGTTCTTTGTTTTTTGCTTAGAACAGCACGAGCTTGCTGCGGGTGATTTGGTGGAGGATACCGCGGAAACAATAGTGCGAAAGGCCGGACAAATGAACGCAGGACGAAGGAGCGCAGTTATCGCCCGTACGTTGGTCTGTTTTTTCGTCCTGTCTGTTCCACTGTTGTTTCTGCAGTGTGCCTAGAACGGCAGGAGTCGGAAACTCTTCTGAGTGCTTGGTTTTGTCTTGAATTTTAGGAAATTTTAATGCCATAGTGTTGACACTTGTTATTGTAAGAACCAGTTCCACTTAAATACTTAACTAAGCCAAGGGGGCTTCTCTCAGTTACGTACTTACAGTATAATAAAACTGACAGATTGGCAGATCTACAGAATGAAAAAAAATTTAAAAAGAAAGAAGGAAGGAGTGATGATGATGATGATGATGATGCTATGTTTTTTCGGCGCAAGGGCGCCATTACTAAAGAACGCCAGTACTATGATGAGGATTAGTTCAGAATAAAAATGAGGTATAGAATTATTATAATAGTAGGTTATAAAATTTATCTATAAAGAAAAACTAGAAGGAAGAAAGAAAAGAGAAAACAGAAAAAAAGAAGGGCAGACAGACAGACAGACAGACGGATGAACCTTTTTTTTCTGGCTAGGTTAAGAGGGGCAAGAAAACTATCGCATGTGAAACCTGACGCATTTTATTAGAACATCAATCGAGACACTGGACGCATCCGTCACAAAGAATGAGGTGTGTCTCTTGTTAGCCAGTGTTATTATTCTACCTAAAGAGTAATGGTGTGTTTCACCATGTATGAATTTGCTCCGAAAAATTCTATTGGAAGGCTCCGGGAAAAATATTCTGATAGAGAGAACACAACCAATATTAACACACGGAAACGCGCACATGAAGAAAGGGGCAGACCAATTTTAAATGGAGAAATTTTAAATGCCACCTTGTAGGTAAACATACACTTGTAGCGTTTGTATTCCATGCAGGTTGTCACAATCTGTGACTGATGAATCTCCGATATGGTGAAGCTTCCTAACTTTCTGCTTGGCCGACATCCCGCACATGTCACCAAAACAAAGAGAAACACAAGGGTAAGGTCAGCGTTGTGATAAAATGCACGGGACCACTCTACTCACGTCCAATGCAAGTAGTGTCGCCTTATTTAAAATATTCTTAGTCACTGTAAAAATTGCGAATACATCTATGCTAACTATGCGTCTTGAATCCCTCGAACAAAAATTGGAGAAGAAGCGGAAAAATATTCCCTCAAACTTTAGCGGTATTGCCACGACTGGAACCCTCGTTTCGTGGGGCACGTGTGTTCTGTGTTCAGAAGCTGTCATTTTGCCAGCTCCGACAATTTACGTTGCACAAACTAGTACAGCGTTACTAAGGGCACCCAAGCTTGAACAATGACCACACAGTCAACAGTCAACGTCCTTGTAAGCACTGTTCTGCTTTATCCACGCACATATATTCTACTAGATTAGGCACGGTCAAGCTGTCCTGCGCATGATCCGCTGATTCAATACTGACAAACCATTAGGGCGTGCAATAACGGCTAAGGTACTGTTCTGCACCTGAAGTGTCTACATATATTTTATATCCGCGATTTCAGGGGGTGTTGTAGCACCGGGAACATTGAAAACGTTAGGCAGCCAATCTTGTTTGGTCTGTCGGTAGTTTGTCAGGTAGTGTTGCACAACGTAAAGCTTTTGCTCAACGTGACGTAATCCTATCAAATTGTTTTCTGCCGTCGTTTTATTCCGCGTTCAGGGCTCAGGGCAGCTAACGACTGGCCGATATTTTCAACTCGAATTTTACTGCTTCATAAATGGTTGCATGAAGGATGGGCAGCACGTAACCCGGCAATATTAATATTTATTTTTTTGGTATGTAAGAACGCCACTTACAGTGGCGTTCTTACATACCAAAAAAAGGGCGGCCACCCTTTCTCCCCGGCACTACCGCAAGCAATTCACCTCCGCCGGCCATGACACCACCCACGTGCGTCACGTGCTCTTTAGGAGCCACACCGACCATTGAGCATCTCCTTTGGACGTGTCCGGGTCTGCACGCGGAGCGCACGTCTTGCAAACACAGCAGCGTTACGTGTTTGACGTACTGGCTCTACCCACCCGCAGCCACAGCCAAGCAGGTGTTTGCCTCCTTGTGGGACTTCGCTCTCACTACTGGCGTTCATCTGATAATGTAAAGTTTTCCCGAACTGACACCACCCTCCTCACCCGCCCCCACAGAGGCCGAGTCGCCATCCTTGTGTCAATAAAGTTTCATTCATTCATTTATTTATTTATTTAGATATTTATTTATTTATTATTTATTTATTTATTTATTTTTATTTTTTATATCTAAGTTCATTTTATATTTTTTGTTTTCTTTCTTTATTTGTTTGCTTATTCAATTTTTTATTTTATTTTTTTTGTTATTTATTATTACTCTTTATTTAATTATTTCATATTCATATAGCTTCTTAGTGTAAATATGATTGGGGGTTAATAATGATGTGTAAAACACTCAACAGAAATGCTTGTAAAGAAACAGTGGAGCATAAATAACTATTGCAGGTTACATAACAAAATTATTACAGGATTAAGATACTGCGAGTAGCACATATCATTCTTTGCCTACGTATCACCGATGTGATTACCGTCTTGCTGGTACCATCGCAATGTTAAGCCACATGGTTCTGGCTAATTTCTACTTATACGGCTGGTGCTTGAAATCACAGAAGCTTCCAAGGTGTGTATCATGTCTAAGCACCGCCGGAAGTGAAGCAAATTTCCCAGACGTACGATATTTCTTAGACTCTCGGATGGTAAAGGAAGATCTCTGGCCGGGTGCGTGGTATCATAAAAAGCTACATACCGATCGCAAAAGCTTCACACTGAGCCTGCACCAAAAAAAAACGAGCGGAAACAAAAGGCAAAATTTTAGTAGACACAGGTAACCATTTCCGTACTCTGGTAATAGAGAGTTGTAGCAGATCGGAAAAACGGTTCCGGTGCGTTAACGTCTACCGTCTGGACGCCACTGCGCATGCGCAGAACCTTACCGCAAACCGGAGCGACTTGGCTGGACAGTACCGAGAAGTACCGCGTCCGTCGTTCCAAAGCGGACGGCAGCTTTGGAAGAGTTTGGTAGACGTACGCTTCACTCATGCCTAGTCGAACGCATTGTTAATATGATATCGCTTTAAGAAAAATGAGGTTGCAAAAAATGAAATCTGCGCGATTCTGACAGCTCAAGCAGCAAGCGAAACACGGTGCCAACCCATCGGCCGTGACTTGTGTCGTCGAGCGACGCATGTACGATAGCTTCTTTTAGGTTAAATAAAGGCGATCCGGCTACATAACCGGTATTAACAGCAACATGGGGCCCGTCTACAAATCGGCGAGTGAAGTACAGGTGGTATTGGTGCGAGGGACTCTCAAATACAAGAAAAAACTAGAAACGGCCATCTGCACGCACTGAAATGAGAGACTGACGTGCTGGCGCCATCTACTGAGATGGCGTAGAGGTAAAATGCGCGTTCATGTTCACGCAGCCCCTAGTTCGAATCTCCGTAGGGGTGTTGGATATATATTTTTTAATGCTGGCATTAGCGCTTTTGAGAACTGAAAACTAATATTTCAGGGCAGGAAACGCTACAGTCTCACGAAGAATTGCCAAGCGACGTACAAGCCAAGTCACTCCCAGTCACGGTAGCAAGTCCGGTAGTTACGGTCTGCTATAACTCTTAAAACGAGACTTCCTGGTACGGTCCCGTAACGGGTACCGCGTACCTTACCGAAACAGTTTTTCAGATCTGCTATAACTCTCGAATGACAGCATCACTAACTTAATGGAGTTTGTGATGCTATAAATGCACAGCCGAAAGGAACATTGACGGCTGCTCGGTCAACCGGAAATCTCGGCTGAACCCTAATGTGTGGCCGACAGCCTCAAAAAGAATTCAGTCGTTCGCCTCCCGGTGGGGAATAAGGGAGCCGTGTATGAAAGTCGTGACAACATAAACAACAGAGAAACACAACTGTTTCGCTGAAGTAAAAAACTTACTCTGAAGAACGTCTTTCAGCTCAAACGTGATGGATACAATGTTTTTTTCACTGTTTTCCTTAGCTATTCTCCGTGTGTTGATAAACTATGGTAAACTTTTACCCTCACTATTTGTTTAGTTGAGCCGCATTCAAGCCCTGCCGGTCATTTTCTTTTGCCTAAACCGATTCGTAATAACTTAGATCCCGGCCTTTGTATCAAGAATCACCATTTAAAGTAGATTTACTCATATTTTTATATATCTATGTTCTGGTAAATTTGAGTACTTGGAAGTTTATGCTGTATTTTTTTATTTATGCCAGCATACAACAGTGCTGAGAGAACTGATCTCTGGTGAAATTAAATATTTTAGTTTGGGAAGAGAGTTGATGTGTCCAAAAATGTCTTCAGTGCGTCTACAGCTTCACCTTCACTTATTAACACTTGCCCGATTTTATGTTCGAAATTCAGGAAAGTATTGCCCGCTGGCTTCTTTATGCTGGCTTCCTGTTGTACACCATCGGGAATGCTGCTTTGAAATATACATAAAAGCTTCGTCCATGAGTTTTGCTTCTGCCAACACAAGTTCTACACGGGGAGAATATACCTACAAATAATAAAAATGATCATCTTGGCGTATAAGCGGCGCCGCAGCTGTTATTTCGCAAGTAAACCTGCAGCATGCAGAAGAGGCTGAACTTCAAAATTGCACAGAAATGTACCTAAGACCAAAAGGCCTTTTAGACGCGACTGCATCTCATTCACTCGCCTTGTCCCTCCATACGGCGTTATTGTCCGTCCACAACCGTCCCCCTACAATATAAAAAAATAATAGTTAGCGGCGCCCGGTTTCGATCCCACGACCCTGTGGGCGGAACGCGAGATACATGGTGCTCTTCCCAATGCGCCACAAAACCGAGACAGAATCGAATGCTACGAACGCGCCTTATATCCTTGACTCATTAAAACTACGTCAAGTAGCTATTGATACAACGCATGATGGGGCAATGATTAACACTTGCAATAAAATAAAAGAAGCTCCCGCTTACAGCAACAATGATGGAGTAAGGGTCGTTGCGACAGCGAAGCCCCACGCATACCACTTAGAGAGATTGACCAAGATTGGACAATAAAACATAATAATCATACGCGTTCCCGACACGTTTCACGCGATTTCAGAATCGATCCAACGGAAACACCAAGTGAACCCCACGATGCGTCGCATCTACACAGGGTTCCCTTCGCGGGGAGGTGGGTGCAATTTTTTTTATTAAAACGGCTAACCGACATTTTTATATTTATTCCGAACCGCTTTCGAGAACCTGTGTTCGGTCATGGCTGCTTTTGAAGCTCTGGTGTGGCTACCGCCAAGACAATGCCAACGTTTAGAGGGCCATGAATGTCTCTGAGCATGTCCACGAATCACTCCTGGCATTTCCACAACTGTTGAATAAAACACACACTAATTTAAATGACAAAACACAAGGTTTTACTTGGTCATCAATCCGCAGTGCGGGCACGCGTCGTATCACTGCGACGGCATGGGTTCAAAGGTTCATATGTAAGTCTTGGTGCCGCTGACCATCATACGTACTACCGGTAGCTGCATTTTTATTATGGTATTACCTTGGAGATGTTCATTTTTAAGTGCAATGCACTTCTTAAGCGACCCTGAACCTGCGTCCACCGGCGATGTCCACATCACATACCCACGTGCGGGATTGGCCCGGAATCTCCTCGTCTTCCTTGGCAACGGGGGGAGATGGGCGCGCGCTGCCTGGCCGCTGACATGGCACATACCCACGTGGGGGATTGGCCAGGAATCGGGCGTGAGAAGGGCTAATGCACCCGCTTAAAGGAGTACTGACACGAAATTTCAAAGCTGAGATCCGCTCCAGCAATCAAGTACAACGACAACACAAATAGGTGTCTGTGAATAAATGCATCTTTCTTTCTTTGTAGTTGTGTGTGTGTGTGTGATCTCTCTTTCGCGAACATTACCGAACCGCGCAAATTGAACTCGTGCATTCGCACATTCACATTCTTCCCCTCGGGGAAATGCGGAGAATTTTTTTTAAAATTAATCCCTCTTTTTTAACAGACTGGGTTAAAACGCGAAGCTTTGCTCATGCAACCTCAGTCAAGGTTCGTCTCAATGCAAAACTGGTTCGACCATGCCAGACAGGTGCATGTCGATGGACATCAAATTTATACTGCGAGACACCCACGTCCGATTCTGACCACGGGGAGCGTTTTCCCTTGCGGTGCTTGGTGAACATTTTCTTACCATCATCATGGTTTTGGGAAACTGACGGTGCAAAATTGGCTTTTCTGGAGTGCGTGTTGGCGCGGCATAAAGCACCATCAGTAAAGAATATAAATGTTTGCTTTAAAAATGTCATTCCCAACTTTTGGGTGATTTATTTTTACAAGAGAGCATAGCAATGACGAAGTGCACAATATTACAGGTCTTTCAACGTATGTACATTTGCCTTGCTGAAGCAAACCAGTTGGTGACATTCACGTCCCGGCGGTACGTGTCAGGCTATTACACTGACGGTCCCAGTCTCAATATCGCAAGTTCTATTCTTCTTTCCGATTGAGAGCTTGGATGAAGATTTCTGGCGACGCGTGTACGTAGCTGCCGCCTTATTTTGGCAAGTTTTTCTTGTTTTCCTATGTTTGTCTGTTTTGGCTGTACCGTTCGTAAACCCTTGCCAAGCATCGGTTGGATGCAGGGTGGCACATAAAAAAAAGCTGGATGTACTAAAACTGCACTTAATCAGGGTGCCGAATTCAGTGAGTTGGTAGTCCATGATAACAAAAAGGCCGCAGCAAAAAAGCAAGGACCGAGGAGAAGGCACATAGAAGTGACGCCGACAGCTATAAGGAGAGTTGAGGCACACGGAAATCATGTGATTCATTATGTCCTTGTTTTCCAACTCGCCCACTTCTGAAGTCTGTCAACCTACGTGCGCAGCAGTTCGTGTTCTGTAATCGTTTACAAAAACGAGAAGCCCAAAAAGCGTCAACCCGTAAATCCCGTACAGAGCATGCGCAGCTGCAGCAGCGTACTCCACAAGCAGATCTGTGCTGGCTGACTCACAATTTTCTTACACGTTGTTTGGCGCTCAATTATTATCGCACGAAAAACCATCATCTCTGAGACCCGTTGAGGCCAATCACCTCTGTGTCTGTCTGCCGACCATTCAACCATGTAACACTCCCGAGGGAAGAATGTGCTTATCCATGAAAACTCCCGGCGGAAAAATTGACCAACGAAGCGAATATGCGCTGATTGTCAAATTACCCGAGGCTAGCAGCTATCCGGCAAATTACCAGGCGAGTGGAATAAGAAAACGTCAATGTTGAAAAAAAAGATCAGGAAAACTAATTGTACGCCATACTTGAGGATGTGTAGTGAACCTAAGCCTAGGTACCTGCTGCTAAATGTGTTATGATCGGGAATAAGTACACAACAGTGGGGAAGCAAACAGGGCTATTGCAGTTTGTAAGCTTAACATATAAACTGAGATCGAGATAAAGCATTTTTTTCACCTTTTTTATTTTCACAAGAATACATATCACATCACTGCACGAACTAACATTAAATTACATGGCCTTGTTCGAAGTTTCTCTTGGTCTTACCTCTGTAAATAATAAAGTTTCAATTATACCGACGACTTCAGAAACATGAAGTTGTTCCGATCCCAGCTACTAATATCACATATTATAAAGGAAACTGCACCTAATATCTCTGAGGTGTAGCCTCCTGTGAGCCATTCTTTTTTCGTAACTAATAAACTCACATGCAGCTGACATCGTAAAGTTCCCTCCACTGATGTAATTGTTTCATTAATATTTCTTTCGAACTTCTGTCCCCTTCAGGATACAGTGTTCCAATTAAGACTTAATTAGTTGGTTGTGCGCGAAGCCAAATACAAAATGTAATACGAGGGTCCACTCAGAGGCCGCAGCATCGAAGACCACCTGCCCACTCATTCCTACCTTTTTCTCAGGAACAGACGATGGCGCTTTCCTGAGATCTTCTAAAGAACGGTCCGTTTATTGCTTACGGCGAAAAAAGATGTGATTTGGGAATCATTCCTAAAAGATGTCAATACATCAGTCGCGTTCTACTGCGGGAAATAAATTAGCGCAAATGTAAATCAAGGTGCGAGAGAGGAAAGATACTTTTAAGCTCTTTTTGAAGGACCCACGTGGGCCAGCAAAGTGGTTCCATCTTCTCTGAAGCCCATGCAAAATACGTCTCACCGGCGCTCTGACCACCAGCTGAAGAGACGGGCCGAACAGCAAGTTCTCCTATTACTTTAGCTGGATATTCGACGGGATGTGCGGAATGTGGTCACGGCTAAAGTCACACATACACTCATTTTATAGCGGCGTGTACCGACTTCCGAGAAAAATTTACACTCAGCATCGCAGCAATTAGGGGGTCCAAGTAGAGACACGTCGGGCGTCGGAAGAACATGGATTGTATGAGCCGTAGGGTTGTCTGTTGTTCCCTGAATAGTTCATAGTGGGGCGGATGTAGGGCCTGCCTCTTAAGGCGGTAACGTTAGAACATATGCCTGAACGTGCCAAGTCAGCGCGGTGACTGTCCTTGAGTAGCTCCATAGCTTCTAGGGTAAAAGCACAGGCGTGTTGGAGGGTGTATTCGTTGCCCTTCATGGAAATCAAGGTAAAATAGGATGCTGTTCAATATGCATTACACCGATTGCCGAAGAATCTATGGAGAGCTTACGTTTAGAGCAATCTGTTGAGAGTGAAGTTTCGAGCTTTAAATCGCGGATATTACAAAGATAAGTGCCCGTACAGACATTTTTTCTATCTCTACAAGGAGTCATATTTAAAATTCAAAATTAAAAAAACTGGGCACCGCTCTAAAGCAGCTGTTGCTCGCAATCCTTGGTACAACTACTACTTATAACTGAGCCAGCTGTCGATTGAAACATTGCCATAGCGCCCTCCACCGCCACATTATGCACTTTTTTTTTGCAATCGTTGTATTTTTCTGCTGTAGAAACAGCATATCGTAAATCCACTGACTTTTTATTACTAGCGATTTCTAGTAGTTATCACAAAGCTTTCCAGAACCGGGGTTTTCGTGTGACACACGCCTTCCGCTATTTTAGCGTGTTTCTCTCACTAGAATTTCTAACCTTAATTATTGTGTACCGAATAAATGCGTCGCCACGTTTCCTGTTTTTTGCAAGAAACTCGGTCACTAGAAGTCTCAAGATTGGTTTCAGCTTGCCTACTTTATTAACTGCTGTAGGTCAAAAAAAACTTATGGTACCTTCAAGCCCGGCCATATGAAATAGGCTGGTCAGCATCATGAAATCTGCGCGTGCTATCAGAAGTTTAGAAAATTATTACATATACGCTGAGCTCATTCCCGAAGAGGAGTGTTCCCCAACGCTTAGCCAATAACCAGTAGAGTTCTACGTTTTCCCTCGGTCAAAAAGTTAAACCAATCAATCACTCAATAAATAAATGCACGAGCACTGGGCGTGTAGACCAGAACATGTGTGCACGTACTCTGAAGCAAAGCGCCGTACTACCTAATTAAAAAGTCGGGGACACCCTCATAGAGGTTTGGACAATTACTTAGAAACAGAAATTCATGCTGAGTACTATGCACCCAGAAGGAGAAAACACGCAAGATCTATTAAAACTCAAAGGACACCCGCGTTAACCACCGAAGAGCGCGTCGCAGCAAATGGTAACGTCTAAGTGGTGTTCAAAGTCAAGACGCGCAGTATTGAAGTTTTTGGCACCACACAAAAAAATAAGGCGCAATTGCTTTTTTTTTTCAGAAATCATGGCTACTTCAGAGTGGGGCCTGAAAAGCATCGTGATCGGTGGCACAATTCTTAGAGTTTTGTAGCTTGTGATGATAGTCTAGTGTATTTTGTTTTATTTATTGTTTTGGTTTATTTTGTCAGCAAGAAAACAAGTGCTAAACCACTGAGCGTCTCCAAAGCAAAACGGGCTCGATAACGAAAAAGGGCGGAAAATCATGGAAAAGAAAGGCAAAAGTAGGAAAAGGAGTCTGTGTTTTGCTACTATCTCATTAATTTTGTAACGCGCAACTTCCAGGAAGCTGTGACAACAACAATCACACGACAATGTTCAGCACTTGGCGCGGCTGGTTTGTGGAAGAGGACACCTAAAACCATGGTAAGAGCCACGCAGGATAGGCTGTCATCTGCGACGCCATTTCCGTGCGTCTCCTCTATTTTGCATCAAATTTAATTGCGTTTTCATAGCCACGTAACGTCTTAAAGTCGTTTTGCACATTATTCTCTGTTTTTCTAAAGCCGTTGTTTCGGATGGGAAAAAAGGTTGGAAGGGAAAATAAACATGGAGTTAGAGGAAGACAACAGAAAATCATTACGGCCCACGCACGGATCAGGTTTAATCGCTGTTTCTATACATTTTAATGCGGGTAGCCCAAACCTGGAATAAAAAAACAGCAATCGACAAAAACGATACATTAAATCGTGTTAACGTTGACCGAGTCCTAACGCGACAATATTTTGGCAGAGAAAGAAAAGGCAACACACATACCTGAGATAGTAAAGTCATGAAAAATGGCAGATTGCGCGAGTACAGCGCAGACGGAGAACCAGTCAAGCAAAGGCTTGTAAATCCTGAACACGCCGAACCAAATCTTAGCAGGACTCCGAAGGATTGGGCAAAGAAGCTTAAATAGTCCGTAGAGGCCGAAATTAATCAATTCAGTAGTCATTTTCATTCCTAGCAACGTGGAAGAGCGTGTTAATCGACCAGATTTAGGGAATAGTATTGCGAAATGCACTGTCGGAGTTTGAGTTTCGTAAGCTGCAATAAATCGGCGATGCCGGGACGTCCCGCGAAAGTAGAGAAAGACCAAAACAATATAAATAGTATTGTCAAGAGTAGGACTCGAAGCGATTTGTCTTGACTTCGCTGGTGCAGGCAATATTTGTAAGGTAATATTGGTGAAATCTGTAATATTGGTGCAGGCAATATTTGCAGGCAATAACCGAACTAATGACGTCCATGGTAGTGATCAGAATGTAAGATTTCTTTCTTCTGGCTTTCCTGCGGGCTAAGGAGATTAGGCAAGGCAGAACCTGAAAAAGGAAGGACCCCTCCGCTTTTTTACTTCTCCGCAACACGCACATTACATCCACAGTTTTGTACTGGGACTATTCCTCCTCTGTGGACTTCTTTCTCGCACTGTTGTGGAAGACATCATCCAGTGCACAGTAGCAGGTTGATGCTTTCCAGATTTTCTGCATAGCCTACAAGGGCTGATAGTATTTGACTTTTAAAAACAAAAAAAGGGACTTATACCTTTAAGTCAGCGCAGCCACGCTTGTTTTTTGAAATGCAGGATCTGCCTTCAATCAGAAAATGTTCTACTAAAATGAGTCGCAGAAACCGCCTGACCAGCCGAACAAGCAATCCATCAACCATGCAAAAAATGAATCCCACGCGCAGAACTGTTGGTGAAAAGGTGGTTCCTTGTGGCATTACAAGCAGGGAACGAAAAAAAAAACCGGGGAAAAATACTAGCTACACGCACCCACAGTATTACAGCGAAATCATGCAGGCGAGTTTGCATTCTACTTCCTGTCAGCATGCCCGCGAGCAGAGTGTCACAGTCAAGCACGATGTGGCTTTGGCAGGAATGACTCTGACCCTAAAGTAGTCAAAGTTGTATGAGCGCAGGCCAGATATCCAATTTTTGTGGAGAGCGTGTCATCTAGCTCACATGAAAGCCAAATTTAAAGCCAGTAAGACTTCTTTTGTATTCTGTATTTAAAGCGAATTGCAGACTGCTGAAGACACAGGCAGCACGGTGCTGCAACCCATTCAAGTGCTTGGGGGAGCAAGCCTCGCAAAGTCAACAACAGTGTTAGCTATTGACACAACAGAAAGAAGATGGAAATAAAGATTTTATGCTCAAATTAACGTCATGTTCCATCCGCACGTCAGTAAATTAAGGGCACTTCTGGTGCCAAGCAGTACATTAATAACTTGTGGACATTGGCTCCTCTCCCTACCTCAGCCAACTTAAAATTTACTAGTCGAACTAAAACGAATCTAAGAAACAGTTTTTTAAAAAGGAAATTCCAGAAATAAAAGAAATCACAACACTTTGCCTCGAACACTGGATGTAAGCGTTACCAGCTGCAGCCCTGTCCGCTGGGCTGTAGAGAGCGAACAGCAAGCTGATTCAGGAAGTCGATCAAGGACACTGCGGCATTGTTGAAAGCTTGAAGGCGTTAGGTGTAAGAGTACTTGATGGCCTTCACTGATTTGGAAACAGAATTCTGCGTAATTACTAGCATTTTATTGCATGCTTTTAGACAACAGTTTCTCCTGGTCACAAGGTTCTTATTTCACACATAAAATAGTAGATAGATAACGCATCAAATCATGACAAAGCTATTAGACCACCAACTTTGAAACATATCTTACCGCTAAAATATATACATGTAAAATAAACAGTACGTGCATTTACTCGTTGCCGCCACGGTGTGCCCAGAAGGTGTTGACATTAAATTTTCGATGCCCTTTCGAGAAACTGCGTTTTTTTATGAAACTAGGTTCAAAAACACGGCCCTAAAGCATTAGGGATATTTTTTGGGAAAGTTCGGAGAATTCACACAAGAAAATTTCCCAGAGTTAAACTTTAAACCCACAGTTACAAGCAGTACCACCCTTAAAAATTGTGAAAACGCATCAACTGCAACCTCAACCCGTACGTACACGACAGATTACCGAGTTGAAGCACGTACGTTAATACAATTTTCTCTGGCGGAAAATGAGAGGTTGGACAGAGGATGAGCCGTGAAGCAGCGCCGATAATAAAACAAGTAGGGTTGCCGCAGCAACTTCAAGAGAAGATTTCGGAATCAGAAAGCCTCTAGTGATAGAGCGCGTCTGACACGGCACCAGTTTGGCTAGTGTCGAACCTTACGCCGGTTCTACTTGTTCTAGCGGTTTTATAGCGTTGGTGGATGAAAAAGAAGTTATTTGGATACGCTTGTTGTACCCGTACAAGGGAAGGCCATGGCCAAACCCCAACGCAAACCGCTCGGCTGTCGGAGCAAGCACACGCTGTTTACCCGTACGCGGGATGGCGAAAAGATAGCTCGTAACAGTTATGAACAAGATCTCTTCTCTATGCTGAACTAACAGAGAGTAATAGGATGTTGCAATCACGTATTCAAGCGTGCCTGATACGGCAATCAACGTCGCCTAAAAAGCCTTTGTTTTGCCAGCGAACTTTCACTTGCGGTCTTTCATGGGAGCCATCCTCGCCGTCACTCATCACACACGCCCTTGTAGCAACATCGCAGGCTGTTCCCTTACTCTTTACCGCATCTAAATACACCAGGCAGTACGGCACCACTTCAAGAAAGCACAACTATGCGAGACGAGAATTACTTCACGGAGAATATCGCTCATGGCCACCGTAACAGAACAGCTGCGGTCGCTCCCGACGTGGTAGGGATTGGTATTGGCCTGCCTTGCAGCAGGAATGTTGCAGCAGGATTGGGCGTGGGATGCGGCGAAGCTTAGATAAAGCGACTATTTTCTTTTTTGGTGCCTATTGGCAGGGTACATGCATTAATGATGACGACGATGATGTTTTGTGCCTAATGGCGCAAGGCCAACAAGGGCAAAGAGCGCCAGAGAAGAAGTTACTCAGTTGTTGGTGAGACCGCGAATACTCAAACATGTGAGTAAATGTATAGGTGACGCAAAACTAAAGACAATGGATATGGCTGGTGTATAGGGCCACGATGATTAGAAGTGATATGACAAGAACTACAGAAACTTTACCTCAGCTAAAAACTTCAGAACACGTTAACTACAAAACATTGGTTCGTCGGCTAAAGAGTAAGATGTGTGCAGTGGAATGTGTCGTTTGTATAATTCAGGGAAATGTTTGTGTCGTGTGTGTCAAGTGCCTTGCGTGTGATTAGTATGTGGACTACGAATAGGTCTCTTCCACACCTGCTACACATGGATCACGAAGATCGAGTGAGAAGGTGGAAGTGCATTACATGTGTGTGGCCTATCCGCAGCCTATCCAGGGCGACTCCTGCGTATATGTTGTGTGGATCAGTTGTGTAGCGTCCCAGCTGTGGTTTTATTACGTGCAGTTGTCTGCTTGTTGACTTCAGTGTAGATGCCATGTGTTACGAAGCTGTCGTCTGATGTTTGTCCTTAGGTCGATGTAAGGTACTGTTGTTATGTGAACTGTGGTCATAAGAGCAGCAGCACCAGCCATTTGATCAGTGGTCTCAGGTACATGCATTATTATTACAGCAATTACACTTAGGAGAAATAATATACAACCGCATATGTAGCCACCAAAGAAACCTAACATGACCATTATATTGTGAACTCGGTCATTCTTTCTGAGTAAAAGCTTTGTTTGACCAGGATAATGATATTTTCATAGTAGCATTAGGTTTCACCAAAAAATTACTACTAGCACTAGTTCATAAATTTAAAGTCGTAGTATCCCCATACTTTCAGAAGGTGATTCTACTTTGCGCTCTTGTCGCGAAGACAAGTGCACAGGCCTACATGCCTAACGTAATAATGAACAATCGGCGTGAATAAGTGTAAAAGATCAGTGGCCACGGCTTAAAGGTTCAAGCTCGTTGCAATTGAATCAAACGCCTGTACGTGAAATATTAGGTGTTTTTCTGTGCAGGTTTGTCTTCCATGCAGGAATTGTTGTTTAGAAACGATTGTCTCTCCTGACGTATTTTCCAAAGCGCATCGGAATAATTACTGCTCCTGTGGTCACTCTCCATATATTGGCCGCTTTGCGTTCTGCGGAAATCAGCGTAATCCAGTCCGGCGGTATGCACAGGTGCGGTAGATGTGCCGTGCTTCCCCACAGTGGGAGCAGAGAGGCCTGCGGTCAGGGGTTCACCATAAGTAGCTCTTTCGGGGTGTTACATCCTTCTGGTAGGGCACGTCGTGGGGGCCCAAATTTACCTTCGGCTGCAGCGGGACGATTGCGGGCGGAGAGCGGTAGGCAGGGTTCCTCAAGGTAGCCTGCTTTCTCCGATGTCCTCCAGCTTGGCTGAGTTCTTCTCTGACGATTTCGGCGATGAACAGCGAAGCAGGTGACACGTTCCCCAGTTAAAAACGGTGGAGCTCCTCTCGGACTATTTGCCTCATGATGTCGCGGAGCCTAGGTATTCTGAGCTGATCTACATTTACATGGTAGTTCTTTTGCGGTGGTACTGCCGGGGCCTTTGCCGAAGGGCCATCTCGACCACCGTAGCCTTGTTAACAAATTCCAAAACGGTTGATGGCGGACTCTGTACTAGACCGGCGAAGATTTCTTTCTTGACTCCTCGCACGAGGTGCGGAACCTTCTTGTCGTCAGCCATGGCGGCGTCTGCCCGCCTGAACAGACGAGACATGTCTTCGGCGTCCATTGTTACACACTCATTAGGACGCTGACTCCTGGCTGGAAGCGCAGCCTCCACCGTTTCTTTGTGGTCACCGCTCACGTAAGCTACGAGTAACAGCCGGCGAAACTCCTCCCCGGACGCCATCTTGCCCTCGTAGTTATCGATCCAAGTTCGTGCACCTTCCTCCAGAGCGTAGTACACATTACGTAACTTGAGCTACTCGTTCCATTCGTTGAATGCGGCGACCTGCAGAACTGGTTCAGCCAGTCATCCACATCTTCAAAGCTCTCCGCATAGAAGATCTTCGCCGTACTTGGCTGATGAACCACGTACTGAAGGGAAGTGGGAGGTGGAGAGGCGCGTTCATGACGCCGGTGTTTCGCCCCATCATCCTCGGATTCCGGTCAGCCGAGGGCCCGCAATCCACACGCCATCCGCGTATGCGTCTGCTGATTCTCTGGTGAACAGGCGCAACTTCGATACCTAGCCGCCTTGCAGTCGGCGTCCTGGCAGGACCGGGTATCATGTATGCGCAACTCCACCTCTTGTAACTGTGAAATTAAGCGCCTGGGTTCGTAGCAACTGGAAAAGAACTTTATTTGGAGGGCGAACTTGCGCCCGTAAGTCCGTTGTCACCGCTAGCTACAGCGTCCACAAAACAACTCCTTCTTCTTTTTGTTCGTCTTCCCTCAGCTGCTCATTTGAACGTGTTCACTTGCAATATTGGGTGTGGACCACTGTGTCTGTCTGGAGAGCAAGATGATACCGAGGCAATATTTTCACTGTAAACAATTATGTTTTTGTTTGATCAAGAACCCCTATAGTTCGTCCTTTCTAAATTGAGAAATTTTTATGTCACGGGAGCCGGTAATTACGAGCCGCAAAGTGTTACATTCGCATTACTGGAAACTGTGCAACTTTCAGTGGGACTCTCTTGAAAATTGAACATTCCCGTAAATTTCTGACCCAGTGCAGCCGTGAAAATCAACAACCGAAGTGCTGAGCCTCCTCTAAATAATAGTTCACTATACGTTATGGCCAGCAAAACAAAAAATGTCACTGTCACACATATACTGAACAAAACCTCCTCTACTACCAATAAGAGGGATTGTTGGGATAATATTGTTTTACAGTTGCGATACTTTTAAAACCTGGGTATTGGTAACAGTAAGCTTGTAAACGTTTGCGCAAATTCAACATTGCCTACCACTGTCGGGACGGTTTCGTAATGTTCATAAGGGTATGATCAAGGGCTTGTTGGTACGCCCTACTTTGCAGATTTACAAGTACAAACATACACCTGGAAGCACAACATAAACACGGACGGGAAATACGGAGTAGACAGGTCAGGCCGTGGGTGATTTTGTTGCTCTTCCAATCATGAGAACCACTGACGCGCTTGCACAGCAGAAATTTCTCAGGAGAAATTATTCTGTACGCGACAAGGACAGAACTATGAGTAGATTTTTTCGTCGTAGAAACCCTTCAAAATTTTTTGACGTAAACCAGTCACGATCATTTTTGTAATAAAAAGCCTTTGTGTGCGTGACGTCCAATTTAGCTCGCAGATACGAGGTGTCACCAAAGTGCAAACAAAGAGGGATTATTGTGCAAAGTGCAAAGTCTCGCAAAGTCTCAAAGTCTCCCGTGCAAAGTCTCGCGACAATGCTTTTCGCAAAGATGTGAAGATATCGTTCACCTCTGTCAGAAAAGAGCAAAACTTTCTTCTTCAGAACTTCCCCTCCTGCGAACGGTAAAAATAATCCACCAGACGGAAGTACGGAAACACATAAAGAGACATTTGATTTTGGTTGGTTGGAAAACTCTGCAGAATACGTGTCACGGTGCCGTCAATGCTTTCAACTGCCAATTCGCAAGGCACACTGTCTTCCTCGATGCTCCAGAAAATGTAAAACGTCACTACGCAACTTCCTACCCGGGTGTCAACAGAAAAGAAGTAGAGTCTGCGCTACTTGTATGCTCTTTTTCTAGGTGCAGATACCGATTGCTGTAATGGCTTTAATATTTCAAAATGACGCAGCAATGAAGGCTCCAAAATGTCAAAAGAGGCTGAAGTATAAAAGAGTGCAGCTTCAGATTGTGTAATTTGAATAAGTTGGAAAAATGAGTGACCTTAGTACGGTATATAACGGGAGCGTAAAACAACGGCAACAAATTAGGGCCGAATTTTTCAATCACGGCAATTCGGAGATGATACCAGCCATAGCTATATGATAAATTACAGCTCAATGCTTGGGAAAAGAGTTTATGTTTTTTTAATTAGGACGCCAAATAATTTATTTGTTTGAATCCGCCGAAATTCCCAACAACAATATTCGTTATGAAGTCTCGCAGGATTTGGCGTTGTGAGATTATTACGCAAAAAGAAGCGTTGGATTTTTTTGCACACTTCATCGCAAGTAGATCGTAATGCTGTGACACTGAAGCCCTCAAAATATACATCTCTACCACATCGGCATGTGGAACTCAGCCTGGCGACGTTGCAATGGGCGTTTATGCCTTTCATGCCCGTAACCTCCCAACTCCAGCCCTGCCACAAGGGGAGCGCGTCGTGGGAACCCGTAAATCCAAAGAATGCTATAATTTTCACACAACATAAAACTTCAGCTGCACTCGAAGAGTGAAGGACGGCCACAGCTTTAGTAAGCTCTGGAGCCACAAAAATAGTTTAAAACACATAATTTGTAGGTCGTGAAGAAGTAAGGAAGTCCTGCAAAAACAATATAAAGAGTTAGCAAAAGTACGTTCGCCCCTATGAAGTTGGTTGGGGTATGAAAACTGAATTTAGGGACGGGCTACTGAAACAGGGAATCATCCTAACCTTTAAAAAAACTACAATATAGAAGACATTCATTACACTTTTACCAGTAGGTACATTTCCCCCATTAACGAGCACGAAATCCCACATTCCTCGCACAGCAAAAATTGCACTGTAGCCCAGCATTGTTCAGCCGTAATTAGACAGGCTATGGGACGGAAACGGAAAGATGTGTAAGGGGTGTGGCGTTTTGTCAATTTCCATTCGGAGAGGCCACTACGGAAGTAATATTTGCTTCCGTATTCACGTGTATCACTACAAAACATTATCACGTAAATCTGCAAAAAGTGAAATACTCAAATATATCACTGCACAGAAGTATCTCGCAGATAATTAAAACTTAAATAAGATGGTGGGAGTCAGAACGAGGTTTTCCGAGAGTGCCCTGTGGGACATTATAGAGATTGTGAGTTGCTTGTTGTGTTTGATTGGAGCTGTAATGGATTCTTTTTTTCATTTTATTGCAATAATGCAACCTCTTCTATTGCAAAGCTGCGCGTAATAAACCTACCGTGTTAGGAACCCTAACAAACATTTTCCGCTCCGTATGACAAGAAATTGGAGGCTGTGGGCTTTGCCAAGCTCAAACGTGGCAGCTGTTTTGATTTTTTTCGTATTTTTAAGAAGACATATATAAATATTTGATTTCATCGGATTAGTGCTAGCGTGATTATCCTATTCTGTGTCGCCGTTCAGTCATGAATTGTTAGGCCAAACTTGTTTAGAACGCACAACTGGAATTCCAGCTACGAGACACTTGCCTGATGAAAAATGTGTAGAACTCATGGAAAACTTCAACTGGGCTGCTTATAGAAATTGTGCGAGGCGAAACATGGTCCGTTTCAATCCAGCAGACAACAGGAGCAGTGTCGTTACAAACCATCGCCTTCAGAATCAGAATCAGAATCAGAAAAACAGTTTATTTGTTCGTTGATTATGTATACATGAGTGACAATACAGAAGGAGGTCCCAGAGCCAAGGGCTGAAAGGGGACCTCCTGTGAGTAAGCGCATAGTCAATGGTACATGAAATATTGGCAGTAGATCAAATAAATCAACAAAATTACACATAGTCAAGGGTAACAGAAGACAGGTAGTTGCATATTGACAATTACAAGAGACAATGTGGTTACGGCTGTAGAAACAATTCAAGAAGACCTCTTTGAAATACATGCAACGACGAATAGAGTTTAACGTTATTTGGCAGGGAATTCCAAAACACGAAAGCGGCAAAATTGGCAGTTTGTTTTCCATAATTAGAGTGTGCATTAGGTAAGAGCAAATTATGATTAGAGGCAAACCTAGTGGAATTTACGTTAACAAGACTTGACCGGGTGAAACAATTCAGAGGTACCATGTTATGTAATGACCTAAACAACAGGATTGTTAGGTTATATTTGAATAATATATTGATAGATAATATACTCAACTGCTGCAGCAGTGACGAAGCATGGGAGCAGAATGGACTGAAAGTTAATATGCGAATGGCCTGATTTTGGATATGTTGCAATGAGATCAAATGAGTGGGGTACGTGTTACCCCATGAAGATAAGCAGTACGTAAAATGGCTACGAATAAAAGCATAGTAAAGAGAAAGTAAAGTTGAAACACTAAAGAAATAGCGTGCTTTGAGTAATATCCTGATGCCATGAGCAGCTTTTGTCCATAAGTATGAAATGTGCTGAGTATATTTTAAATGACTGTCAAAAACAACCCCAAGACACATGCATTGGTTAACTACTTGAATGGCATGATTGTTAATACTTATTATTGGTTCATGTGTAGGGTGACGCTGCCTCGAATGGAAGATCATGAACTTTGTTTTAGATGCGTTGATATGCAAACAGTTTTGGCGACACCACAGCAAAGTGTTGTTAATGTCAGAGGTAAGTTTTTCTGTCAGAGAATGAAGGCATTTGTCAGTAGGTAATATTGTAGTATCGTCGGCGTACAAGAAGGGTTCAGAGTTGTAAACACAATTAGGCAGGTCATTGATGTATATTAAGAAGAGGAGAGGACCACGTATTGAGCCCTGGGGCACGCCTTTGTTTGTGGTTTCAAAGTTTGAAAGATTTTGTGAAACACAGACTGCTTGTCTTCTATCAGCTAAGTAGCTTTGAATCAGTGACAGAGCAGGTCCTACAACGCCTATTGCAGTTAGTTTATGAAAAAGAATGCTGTGAATTATCGAATAAAAAGCTTTTGTTAGATCAATGAAGAGGGCTCCAGCATAGTTTCCTGAATCAATTGCATATTTAATTTTGTCACTGAAAGATAGTAAAGCAAGATTGGTGGGGTGACCGGCGCGGAAGCCGAACTGGTGTTTCGATAGGGTGTTGAATTTTGATAAGTGCTTGTTTAAACGCCGAACAATGCATTTTTCGATTATTTTGCTAAAAAACGGGAGAATAAAAATGGGCCTGTAATTGGATATTAAAGTTCGGTCTCCTTTTTTAAATACCGGTGTGATTTTGACCGGTGTGATTTTCAGCAGGCACAACTCAATAGGACGCCAGCCACTCGTATTCACGGGCCACCATGCATATTTTTCTCGGGTGCGCGTATATTCCGTTCCTTTTTTGTAGATTTTGACCGGTGTGAGTTTCAGCAGGCACAACTCAATAGGACGCCACCCACTCGTATTCACGGGACACCAGGCATATTTTTCTCGGGTGCGCGTATATTCCGTTCCTTTTTTGTAGATTTTAAAGCTGTTTTTCTCTGGGATTTTTCATCGAAAGAAAGGGGACGTTGTGCACTCGCCCCTTTAGTGTCGCAAAAGCCTATTATCGTTTCCTTTCTCGAAAGTTTTACCTCCGTTTTCTTTCGCACTAACAGTGTGTCCTTTTTCGATCGAGCAAACGCTGCGTTCCAAGAGACGCCTTTGGAGGAAAGGCTTCTTGTGGAAAAGGTAAGTGCGCATGCCCGTCTACCAAATGAGTTGAAATCCGTGCTTTACGCAGTGTGTTTTTTTTTTGTTTCGCAACTCTTTCCATTCTACTGCAACAGTCCTGCCTGTTTCTGCAATGACTGCAGTTTTCTAGTGCTCCAACCTCCCCAGATATGAATATTGGGTATTGGAAGAGCAGGGTATTTCTTTTGAGCTTTTTCTGAGTTGCAATTCCTAACGCCATGTTAAAGAACCATCTTACCGTAGCGCGCGCATTTTGGAACAGCCACACATCCCTAATTGGCGCATAGCCACTGCCTTTAGGTAAAAGTGGGCACCCGGGCGTAGTTTTCTCTTTGGGTCTGAATATATCAGCAATGAAACCTCCAATTCCCAGTTTACAACTCATTGTGTATTTCTTTAAAATTCCTGACAGCCGAAATGTATTTTTCGCTTCTTACTAACTCCTTTTGTCCGTGCATGTCGGCTTGTTATCGCCTGCCTCCTAAAATAATTGCTTGACTACGTTAACTCCTGAGCCCGTCGATAACAGCGCGGCCATAAAACAATATTACCCCAAGAACAGAAAAAAATAAATTGAAATTTTTGCGTACCCATGCTTTGGTTTATTTCACAGGCGAGGTATTGTTACGATTGAGAGATATGGCCAAACAGAAACGTTACCCTTATTTGCGCTAACCTCAATTTGATAATATTGTGAATACGCAAGAAGGTGTGTAAGTAGAGGTTTCCGCCATATCTGTATAGTACAAATAATCGTGAGAGAAAAGTTTTAAAATATAATGATGTACTTCTGCTCAAGCGTGTCACCAATATTTGTAAATTAAATGAGCTCAATGGTGGCTTTAAAAATCCACCGTGCTTTGTAGGTAGGCTCTTTAGCATTCAACTTGGCAAATACAGCGAAAACAGTTGGTGAGAAACAACTGTGCAATAAATTACATGACCGGCGTGATGTACGATACGCAAAAAATCTTTGGTATGTCTACTCTTATTCGAATGTAGTTTGCTAACCTAGCGAGTCACGCGTAAAGCAAAAGTATGATTAGATACATCCTTCACGAGGATACCAAAGTTCGGTCCCAGCTTCACTCCTAATATACATAATATAAGGATTATGAAGACTCAATATGATATGAAAGATTTTTGGTTCTCCGTATTCTGAAACTTTTCAGATGTCTTTGTTCTGAGGAAAAAAAATATATCGCTTTTTTGTATTTCCTCAGTACTTGTGTTTGATATATCTCACAATTGAGTCTGTTTGGCGCCAAACTCTTTTGCTTGACTTTCCGGGAAGTAAACGCTTAAAAAATGGTCAAAGTTTATGTTCATAAGGTATGCCCTCTTGACAATATCGCTAACAAAACTCGCCAGGGCCTTTTGCTTCTGACTTCCACAATTGTTCTTATTGCGAATAGAAATTTTAAATTATTCAAGAATCTGACAGCAATGATTGCAAATGGTCGAACGTCACCATTGTCTTGTCAACACCGTAGCTTATAAAATAACACTAAAGCTCTGAATCCCCACTGACAGAACGGTGTCTTGTAGAGACGAGATAAAAGCACACGCAAATGCAAGAGAGGTTGCCTCGAGCTGTTCTAAGCACAAGAGAAATGAAAGGTTCCACAAAAGAAGGTAATCAGGGCGATCGCGCCTAATTTGAATTTAGCAAGCCGTAACAGCATTCATCATTCCAGGGCAAACGGGGCAGGCAAGGCAAAGGGTGTGCAGGATGAGAGGTAGGAGGAGAGATGGTGTTACGTTGGGGGGTGGGGGGCATTTGATGACGGCTATCATCTTTGTGCGACATTTCCAGTGAAGCTAGATTATACGGGGCTAATGCTTAAAAACAAATGATTGGCTTCCCAGATAAGATTGCTTCAAGGACGGCTGATAGCATAATTGCGTAAAAATGTTGAAAATAAACACATTTTAGTAAGACATTTTTATTTAGTGGTGTGCGATAATTTTATAAAAGCAGTGATATCAGGGCATTGAGTATTTTTTAAGAAACAGGTCGTGGAAACTTCGGCTTCAATTGCATTTGCATTAAAGCACATATATGCTTGCCAAGCCCTGGGAAACTGACCCGCTTTATCAAATGACAACTTGATGGACTGAATTTCAAGTGGCTCCGCATCAATGCAATTTCATTGCAGGGGTCAGTCTGACACTGCTTTAAGAAACGGGTGGTTTAAAGTTCTTTTGAGTTAGAGCAAAACCAAGGAGCAGAAACAGTCGAAACTTGTTGCAACGAAGTAGTATTGGGGCAATAATTTATTTCGCTGTATCCGATATTTGTAATAACCATACAGGTAAAAAGCGGCTCTAATAAATCGGCAATCTGTTTTGCACAACAATCTGAGATAAAAAAGGCATTGTTCTGTGCTTTCAACCCACTATAAAGAAGGTGATGATGATGTTACGTTTTCTTGGCGCAAGGACGTCAAGGCCAAGAAGGTAGTCCTTATCTGTCTCCTTGTGGCATTTCAAACTAAACAGACCGGTACGTGAGAACGTGAAATTGCAACAAAACAAAGTTCGTTCGACAACAAAGTTGGGCGTCTTATTTACTCGAAAGAGTATGTAGCCTTCGCCTAATGGCTTTTCACAGTCTGAGCGGAATGACGTTTTTAGCAGTGCCTGCGCAATAAAAGGCCTCAAGCTACTAAAAAACGGTTGTTTTGTCTCACTCTTTTTAAATGTTCTTTTATTACGCTAGCTGTCGAGTTTTTACCCTCGCGGGAACCAAATATTTTTTCGTTATAGCCGATATCGCGTGGTTCTCGAGGTATCGGTTTCGTTATAAAAAGAATAGGTGTCATTGAAAGGAAGCGTCACCAGACAAACTTCGTATCTAGTTGCTATGCCGGATAATTCGCTACATCAGTGTTTCCTACAACAAAGATCGACTGTATAGAGAATAATTATTCAGTTTCCGTACAGCTGAATGGCTTATACAGTGTCATTTATTTCCTTTGTTGGTATGCCAAGCACCGTTGTTGCCACGACTATAATGAAGGCCTGATAATGATGATGGTTAGTATTTAATGCCGCAAGGCCAACGAGGGCAAAGAGTGCCAGAAAAGAAGTTATTCAATGGTTGATGAGAAGTGATTACCACAAAACGGTGGGTATAAAAACGTGTAAACGAGACATTGTAAAATCAATTAAAGACAATGTTGATGGTTTGTGTATAGGGCCAGATTTGATTAGGCATGGTAGGCAATAAGGTTTAAGAACTTAAGGTCTGACGAATACTTAAACACGCGTTTTACAGAAAACATGGCATCGCCACCCAAAAAAACGATGGGTGCAGCGGAATGTGTTGTCTCGATAGTTCTCTGAGGCGTTTGTGTCGTGTTGTGTCAAGTGCCTTGCATTGAATGAGCATGTGAGCTACGCATAGCGACTCTCCGCACCTGCTACACACAGGTCTTCAAGACCCTGTGAGAAGATACGTGTGTGGGACACGTGTGTGCCCTATCCGTTGCCTACCAAGTGCAACTTTTATGTATCTGCTAAGTGTTAGATGGCGTATGGTCCCAAGAATGGCTTTATTACGCGTAACGTGTCTGTATTTTCACTGAAGTGCGTTTCCCAAGTTTTGAAAAGCTGTTGTCTGACGTGTGGCTTTGTGCCACACGTCAGACAACATTCTTGTTGGTATTCTTGTTATGTCTACAGTATTCAAGAACGTAGCGGCAGCAGCCATATGATCTGCGGTTTCGTTACCGTCTTTCCAACAGTGGCCAAGAACCCAGCATACTGTTATCTCGAGACCTGGGGTGTATGTCGACATAAGGACCTTAAACACAAGATTGATTACTTGTGTTTTTGAACGTTTTCTAGACAAAAGTGCACGTACACCCCTATGACAACCTGTAAACACTGTGGACTTTGAAATTTTATGTTATATGATGCGATGTAAAACAATTAAAATGCCGTGTGATTTAGCCACGAAAATGCAGTTGTAGGAGTTCATTCTTTTACACACACTGAAGTTTGGTCCATGCGCAGCACAAGACACAGCCGTAGCTGTCTGATGCATCGCAGTAATACCCTGAGTACTGATGCTTCTCCTGCAGGAAGATGAAATGCTGCATAATGGCTACCTTTTGTGCCCTGTTTTTATCGAATTTCAGAAAGGACGAGTCACAACAAACAACCCGGAGTTGCCACGGCGCACACAAATCAGTAATGGGCGTATTGTGGATGTGTGACAATCACACTGCTAGCTCAGAAGCTTCTGCTCTCACTCTGAGAGGGAACGGTATGGAAATAGATGGACAATTTAAAATGAGCTGCTGTGAGCATGCATCATGCATATTTGAAATAAAAGGACGATTTGTAATAGACATAATTTTAGACCCAAATAACAGGTCAGCATATGTCTTCTAATAATACAGAGACCATTTGTGGCACTTTGCATATAGGCTTTCAACGGTAATAGTGCGAATGGCTCCACAGGCAAGACGAAGCCCTAAATGTAGCACCGGGTCAAGCATTTGTAGCGCTGTTTTCGTCGCCGGCCCATACAGGAGACTGCCACAATCCAAGCCAGAACCTACCACTGCAGTATAAAAGTGCCGGAGGAGATGTTTGTCAGCACCGTAGGATGGGCGTGACAGGACGTTAAGAATGTTCATTTTTTAAGGCATTTCTGTTTTAACTGCGCGAAGCGAGGGCTTAATGTGAGTTTACTATTGAATATTCAACCCAGAAACTTCTGTTCCCCTCTGACAGGGATTACTGCACCATTAACAGAGATATCAGTGTCCACATGAACCTCGCGCTTCCGGGAGAACACAAACTTAGTACTTTTCTCAGGGTTCAGTTTAAAACTGTCTCTGCCTGCCGAGCCAGCAAATTTGTTCACCCCAACTTGGACTTGGAGTTCACAAATTGAGAAGTTACAAGGCCTAAAAGAAATTTGGACGTCATCTACATATACGGAACAGGAAATGGTTGGTGGCAATGCCTTCCGGAGTGAGTTCATCTTACAATAAAAAGTGTACGGCTCAACACACCACCTTGAGGGACGCCATTTTCCTTCACGTATACATTCGAAACAGCACTGCCAACCCTCAATAGAAAGGTCCTTTCTGACATGTAGCTAGCGAGGGTGTTCAGCATGTTGCCGGAGACGCCCACTGACTTGAGGTTATTCAAGATTCCGCACCTCAAGGCTGTGTCATAGTCCTTTTCCTTATTGAAGACTGTTATACAACACTGGTTAAGGATGAATGCATCTTTTACATATGATTCCAACGCAACCTGTTGATTGTTGGAGATTCTCCCCGCCCTGAAGCCAGCCGTGAAGCTCTCGAGAAGACCATTGTACTCTAAGAAGAACATGAGTCCCCTATTGATCATCTTCTCGAGAACATTGCACAGGCAGCTGGTAAGGGCAATGGATCGTTAGCTAGCGGGAGAGGAAGGGTGCCTAGCTTCTTGGCCCCCCTAAAGGCCAAGACGGCCTCCGTCCAAAACTTTGGAATGCGCCCCGAAAGCCATATTTTGTTGTATAGGTGTAGGAGTGTCGCAAGGGTGTCTGGGTGTAGGTGCTGTATCATGGTATATGTAATCTTATCTGCCCCTAGAGCTGAGGGTTTGCACAGCTCTCTACTCATAGAGTGTGAATTCAGAGTTGTAAGAAGTTTTTGATTTGTCATGTAAGGGCTTTTTCTCTGCAGATGTTTTGTATTGCATGAAAGTGTTAGGTTAGAGTGCTGAGCTGGATGCATGTTGGAAGAGTTGTGCGCGTGTGTTAGCATGGTCCACGAGTGTGTCCCCTGTGGTACTTATAAGGGGCAGGCTGAGTGTTTGTTGTCCTTTGAGTTTTGCTATTCGTGTCCAGACTTTGTGTGCGTCTGTATATGAGTTGATGGAAGTGAGCGAGACGCGCCAAGTTTCCCCTTTCGTATCAGAATGCACACGCTTTCCAAAAGCCTTTGCCCGTTTAAAAGAAATGATATCCGACGTGGGGCCCCGACGGAGAATACCCCACGCCTTGTACTGGGCCTCTCGCGCCCATCTACAATCCTTATCCCACCACGGCCTCCTCTCGCTCCGAGGGGTACCGGAGTCCTGCAGAATGCTCTTTTCGGCGGCATCGAGGAATGGCGCTGTGATTAGTTGGGCTGCTTCCTCCACGTATAGGTGTTTTATGGATGTCTGGCGTAGTTTAGATTTAGTAGGACTTGATTGCTGGCTAGTTAGTTCATGATGTACGAAGGAATAAGTTTGCACAGAAGACGAGGACGAAGAGACGAGAGGACAGGACGGGCGCAACTTCCAACTTTATTTTGCGTGAAAAAGCACGACACAATATATACCCCCACCGGTGTCCCCCTCTTTCCTATCACCATTTGCACCACCCGATAAGGAGTAACGAAAATCTCAATTCAAATACAACAAACAAAACAAAACTATAAAAGGGCGTAACATAACAGCACCAGATAACAGATACGACTTTGTACGTCTTCCAAAAACCGTGACGCACTTTAAAACACAGATGATCGAGTAAAATTAGAGCCAAAAGGGCATAAGAGCTCTACGAATAAGATGACATGCCAACACGGGTATAAGAATCGAAGTTAAGACCAACAAAGCTCGCGTTTGCTAGACTTATGAGCAGTTAAAACAAACCAAACTTCGAGTTTGCACACGCTTTTTTCTATTAGCATGTATCCACCCTAAATCAAGCCTGAAAGAATAAAAGCATAAAATCGGAGCCAATAGGCATAAAAAACGCTTAAAATAGAATAACAACATGGGTGGGATGGGAAACGGAAATGGTGACCAACACAGAGTGCGCGAGGCAACATTTAACAAAGCCTAAAAGTGACTAGAAATACCGAAATCTTTTAAACATGACCTTCTAAGAAGGCTAACTCTGTGGGCAGGAGGCTTACCGAGGGTGTGCTGACGCAATCTTTCCCAAAGTCTCTGATTCTGTAGGCTTCTATAATCTCTCTTTCTGTTTGATCCTTAGCTCTTGTAAGGAATTCGGTGTCTTCAAGCTTGGGAACGCACCCGCAGGTTTTACAATGCATAGCCAGATGCCCGCCCGATTTATTTTTAACAGAAAGATTGTGCTCCCGCGCTCTCTCATTAAAACAGCGCCCAGTTTGACCAATGTATACCCTTTGCAGGACAAGGGAATTTTGTAGATTACGTTTAAAACGCATTTCGTGTAGCGCTTTTCGTGTCTTTTTTCACACCCTTTCTTTTTTATTTTATACATTAAGAAAATCTTTTTTCTTTTAGACATTAGTCGTGTCCTCTCGTCTCTTCGTCCTCGTCTTCTGCGGAAACTTATTCCTTTGTAGTTTAGATGTTTCTGTAAATGTATTCCAGTTTACTTTTGATTCATTAAACGTGTTTTGGGAAGATGGGCTGCTTGTGCCTCTACCTATATACGTTAGTGAAGTGCGGAAATGGTCAATACAATGTGGGTCCATGCCGAAACCCAACTGAAGACATGGAAAGAGAACTGTAGAACGAATAGCCAAGTCAAGATGTGAGCATGTATTGTTTCGTAAGTTACAGTATGTAGGCTGTTTTTTGTTGAAAAGTCATGCTGCCGAAAACGTTAAGAATTTCTCCATCATGCGACCTTGGGCATTCATTCTGGAGGAGCCCCAAAGAGAGTTGTGTGCACTAAGGTCCCCTGTGAGGATGTATAGTTCGGGCAAATGGTCAACCAGCGCCTCGAAATCAGAGCTCGAAAGTGCAAGATCAGGAAGAATGTAAATAGAGCACACCATTATCAACGTATTTCACATTATTGTGCGGATGGCTACAGCCTCAAGGACCGTGTTCAAATTGACAGGGTGGCATTCTAAAGATTTCCGGGTGACAATGGCCACACCACCCGAAGAGTGCGTGCAGCCAACCGTGTCCTTTCTGAATACCGTGTACCTATTGAAGAAATTTGTTTGTTTGGAAATGAGGTGTGTTTCTTGGAGACACATGATACTTGGCTGATGGGCATGCAGCATCTCATACACATCGTCAAGATTTTTAAGGAGGCCTCAGCAGTTCCTTTGAATGATGTTTTCTGTTCCAATTATTTACATTTATAATGACAGGAGTGTGTATGTGTGTGTGTGTTCATGTGTTGTCTTTCGTGGCTTGTACTCTCGGAAGGGGTTTTTTTTTTGGCATTTCTAATGGCTTGGATATCGAAGGCCGCTTCTTGCACTGTGTTGCAGGCCGGAACGGCCCGACATCCATACCATCGTCAGATGTTAAAGGGGTGCCCGACGGGCAGGGCCCCCTAGACTTGGTCCCCTTTCTGGGGCCCTTCGTTTGACCCGCCACCGCCGAGGGCGTCGGGGGCGCCAGAGGTGGCACGGGTGGTGCGGTGGCATTGGGAGCCAATGCGGGGCCCCTGGTGTCCATCCCCTAAGCCCCCTCCAACGCACTGGAGGGCGGGGAGCAGAGGCGGGAGCGGCAAAGGTCCCAAAAGAAGTTGTTGATACCACATCTGCTGCGGCCTTAGCAGGGGGTGGTGTGATGGGTTGGGCTGCCTGAGGCAACCCAGAGGGGGGCGGCGGTGGGACCATGTCAGACTCAAAGATCCGGGTCCCCGTGGAAACCAGACCCTACTCCGCCCCCCGGCGAGCTGCGTCGGCGTACTTCCCTAGAGGGAAACAGGCGAATCTCTTCCGCGCCTCTGGGAAAGGCGATGTGCTCAGCTACTTTTATGTTGATGATCTTTTCCTCGATTTAAGCATTTTTTACATTTGCGGGAGTACGCCGCTTGCGGCACACAGCAGTTCACACATGTGAGGGTGTCCGATGGACAGTTGTCGGTCGAATGATCTTGTGCTGCGCATTTTGCATAGGTTGATCGGCTACGGCAAGAGTTTGTACCGGGGCCGAACCGCTGGCACTTAAAAGAGCGCCGCGGGTACGGGATGTAGTTACGGATGGAGCACCGGATAAAGCGTGCATTTCTATGTTGTAGAAGAACTGCGTGGTCCAAAGTCAAGATGATGTGCTTGGTGGGCATCTTTTTGTCTTCTCTGCGGATGATGATGCGCCTCGCGGAAGTGACGCCCTGGTCCTTCAAGCCCGCAAGGAGATCCGCATCCGTTTCGTTCACAAGATCTGGCTCGAATATCACACCCTGCGAACTGTTGAGTCTCCGATGGGGATTGACCGTCCAGATCAGCCAGCCTAGTCCGAGCTAGAAGCTTTGTGGACTGCTGCTTGTCATTTACGTAGATGAGGAGTTCACCAGTCCTTTGTTTTTGGCCTTATATGATTTTCTATTATGGCTTCAGGATATTTTGCGACCAAGAAGAGTGACTGTGATGCAAGAGGGTGAACTGGACTGACAGAATTTATGAAAAGAATTCGAGAGTAAAGACCCGGTTAAGGAAAAGTTAAGGATAGCAAGGGGGAAAAGATACTTTGGTGCTTCCCCTTTTCAGAGACCGATCCCGTTTGGGGGGTTATAAAATACCAGAGCATAGTATAAAAGCAGGGACGGGGTACTTTCTTTGCTCGGGTTACCCTGATACCGAGAGAGGTCCCGGAGCCCCCTGCCTGGTAAACAGACAGGGAGCCCATCCGCCGGAGCTTGACCTGGGCTCCGACGGCCACCGTTTGTGGTTTCTTACCCTTAACCTTCAAACACATCACCACGGTAGGTGACAGCTGTGTTGAGGAGTTCGGAGTCCGCGGTGTCGCCAATACCGTCACCAAGATTGCTCAAGGTGCCCCGTGCGTCCTACAATAAATGTATAGACGCCTACTATACGTCGCAGGTCGCAATATGTTAGGTAATTTGATTTATGAATTTAATAATTCGTCTTGTACCTCCCTGTAGAATACGTACACTCTCCTTCACGCTATCGGGAGCCTAAAATATAGAGAGCTACGCAACAGGGCACCACAGCTTCGTTTAGGGGGAAGAAGACTTTTGAAACACCGGGACAAAAATGATTATTTCTCTCTCTCTTCCTTTCTGTCCGTCTTTCTCTCTCTCTCTTTCTCTCTCTGTCTGTCTCTCATTTATTCAAGTCACAAATTTTAAACACGTGATGCAGAGCACAACACACCTGAATTCGTGTGCTAGACAAGGCTAACGTTTGAAATTTTTCCTTTCCTGCGAACCCCAATGCTCAACACAGGCTTACAAACCACCCAAATATCACGTACGCGTCATGGTGTATAGGGCAAAGCTTATACCCAGTTTTACTTTGTTTACTGTGAAACCAAAGTCCGCAACATTGCACTTGGGTGAGTTCAATTTTTAGAAACATACTCAGTGTTAACGCGTGAACTGAGCACCAACTTTCCATTGCTACACACTGATGGAAGAAGGACGCAATGTGTACAAATTGGACTGCTAGTTTCACAGAAAACACGTTACAGTTGCAAAAAAGCGGCACCCAGGGTAATCTTCTTCCTTTTATGTCCTCCGCAACAAGCGAAAAAGTACATGCGTTTTGGAATACTGATAACAAAGCATTCTCCTTGTTAGGAACAAGTATTGTGCGAGGGCGCTAACGAATGCTCTTGTTAGCCAAACGGAGCGAACTTAAAATCGTCCACTACCGTGGTGCACACAGCAAGCAGTTTGCACACACCAACGCAAGTCTCTTTTTCTTTGTACCGCGTGTTCTTTAAGCTGGCGCTTTGATTTTCGCAGCTTCTCAAGAAGAGCCTAATAGGGTGCAACCCAGCAGCCTGAATTCGAGACATTTTGACAAGTTTGTACCTATTTTTTTGCTCATTTTTAACTGTTTATTTTTGAGGTCACACTTCTTGTGACAACTCTGCTAAGAAGACCTTCCTTTTGGAATAGTCGGAATTGAGGGAAAGGGCACCGCCAGATACCCTATTTGTATGTTCTTTAAAAAAAAATCTGCATAAATGATAAGTGGACCCGTTGAGTTCAATGCTTTGTTCGAGAATTCTATATTCGAAGTGGAGGTAGCAGGACTGGGTGAGGATTTTGATGTCGACGGGAACGAGCAGCTTAGCTTCCTCGAATGTAGCAGAGCTGCGTCAGCAGTGCTGAGCATGCTTCGCATTTTACCGGAAAGGAGGAAGAAGAACGGTGTTGATGATGTCCGAACGGTGTCAAAAATACAAAACCAAACACGGCTAATTAGACAAATGGCTTGCATTTTACTTTTTAGGGTTTTTAAATGGCGGACTGCACATCACCTTAAACGCCTTTTACTGAGTAACTGTGTGAAAAAAAGGTAACAGCGAAATAACACCACCAATCGGCAATAAACACCCATTAGTTTTGCTTTCAACGCGCTTGCAGGTAATTTGTTGAAGTGACTCGCTTTCCCCTTGTGCGGCGAACAGGCTTCAAGGCTTTACCCTTGACGAAGAATACACATTCTCTACGGAAGAGATCACACGTATAGAAAATTTGCGTACAAACTCCAAAGCTGCCACAGGAAATTTTCTCATTCCCGTCTTCCTATGCTTGCATTCATCACCCCTAACTTGCAATCTACTTTGTTTAAACCATTCAATAAATAAAATTGCGCCCACCTCACCGCGAGGGGAACCTTGTGTAGATGCGACGCATCGTGGGGTTCACTTGGTGTTTCCGTTGGATTGATTCTGAAATCGCGTGAACCGTGTCAGGAACGCGTAGGATGATTGTATTTTAGGAATATTATTATTTTTTATTGGCCAATCTTGGTCAATCTCTCTAGGTGGTACGCTTGGGGCTTCGCTGTCGCAACGACCTTTACTCCATCATTGTTGCTGTAAGTGGGAGCTTCTTTTCTTTTATTGCAAGTGTTAATCATTGCCCCATCATGCGTTGTATCATTAGCATCCTGACGTAGTTTGAATGAGTCAAGGATATAGGGCGCGTTCGTAACATTTGATTCCGTCACGGTTTTGTGGCGCAGTGGGAAGAGCACCATGTACCTCGCGTTCCGCCCACAGGATCGTGGGATCGAAACCGGGCGCCGCTAACTATTATTTTTTTATAGTGTAGGGGGAGGGGTGTGGATGGACAACGCCGTATGGAGGGACAACGCGAGTGAATGAGATGCAGTCGCATCTAAATTCTAAAGACAAGCAAAGTTTCCCTTGACACAGACTTCAGTCAACGGGCAGTTATTCACAATTGCTCAAAATATACAAAACAATACATCAACGCAGGCTGAACACTGGACAACACAACAAAACCTCCAAATAATGACTTGTCTTATTTCAGACTAGCACTCCCAACTTTGAGTTCTCAGCACCCTATCAGTTTTCACAGGATTGATAAGAAACACCAGTGCTAGCATGCGTGAATATACCAGCGATATTTTAGAGCGATATATATATTACGCTATATCTTCAAAAGTCAATGCTCCATGTCACAATGACCTTGAGAAGCTGACGCGCATGCTGCACCTTTACTTCTCATCGCTTCCTGGGCACGGAGCCTCACTGCCCCGGTACCCCTTATAATAAAACAGCGTAAAACGGCTCCCAGTGACGTTCGGGCTATGTGTGAGTATGGATCAGCGTAAGCAACGTCTTATTATGGCAACACTGCTCTAGAGGAATTTAGAGAAACGAAAACTAGAGAAGCACACCACGCAGGCAAACGAAAGCATTGGTTTGCCGGCTGGTTGTTCTGCGCTTAATTCCTCCGTTTCGTCATTTATGGAGCGCCGCCTAGGCGGCGTGTGCCTGGCCTTAAGCTCAAGCGGAAGGTTGAATGCAGTCAGACGGTTGATATAGCTAGACGACAGACTGCAAAATCTTAAGCAACGACAGACTTTCACGAAAAACTGACCATAGTCTTTGGCTTCCGCTCGTAAACATGAAATTTGGAGGTGTGAAACATAAGCGGTTTTACGACTGTCCCCGGCTGACAGCCTGTAAGCCGTAATCTCTCTCCTGAACTGAACGTGCAGTATTAAAGAGGATACTATTTTCACGGAGTGTGTTCTAAGCCGACGTAGCACGATTAAAAGCAAGGCGACATATCATTGAACCCACAACTCTTCCCTTCTTCCCCAACCTGAACGCTCGTCGGCAACGACTGCATTTTGGGGGCCAGTGCACGCGACATCACTGAATAGCGGCGCATCCTGATTACCATGTATCGATCTTCCTCCAAGACAAGTTGGCAAGCCAAGGCGGAATAGAGCAAAATATTGATATGGCTAATCTACGTTGCGTTCCCGTTGGCACTTCCCCGACTCGTTTAGTTGCATGCAACGCTATATTGTGACGGGGCAGTCCCTGTTCGCGCCAAACATGCGGTGGGCGCTGCGCCGCTGATAGAAGACGACGAGAACGACAACGCTTGGCCCCGGACTCACGCTGCTGCCTAATCCAGTGCTTCCCAGCTTGTTCGCACTTATAAATAGCTTCACCTTACGCGTCTTCGCCACGTAACATCCTTGGTGGAGGTTGCGGAGTTCGAGTGAACAACTCATCCCGTACCATCGCACGGGCGTGCTCCACCAGCTTCACCCACCACGGAGCTTCGTAGTGGACGCTCGGTTCCTCGTGTCACCATGCCGACCGATGGAGCGACCGCGTCGACAACACCCCTCGTCATCGTGTCTCATCCCCGGGAGCCTGGCCTGTTTACCGGAACAGACGACGTTGATGTCGACGACTGGCTCAGCCTCTATGAGCGTGTCAGCGCTCACAACAGGTGGGACCCTACCATCATGCTGGCGAATGCCATCTTCTACCTGAAAGAGGAAAGTCCCGCGCGCAAGTGGTTTGAGACGCACGAGACCGAAATGACCAGTTGGGAGGTGTTCAAAACGAAGCTGCGAGCGGTATTCGGAAAGCCTCTTGGCCGTCAGCTTGCTGCCCGAAAGGAGCTCGCATCGCGCGCCCAGACGTCGACCGAATCTTACGTCGCCTATATCCAGGACGTCTTGGCCCTTTGCTCGAAGGCTGACAGCACCATGACGGAGACCGATAAAGTAGGCCACATACTGAAGGGCATTGCGGATGACGCATTCCACCTTCTTATGTGCAAAGACTGTGCCACAGTGGAGTCCATCATTACGGAATGTCGCCGATTCGAAGAGGCCAAAGGACGCCGTATCGCCCATAACTTCACAAGGCTTCCGCACACAGCAGCTACATCTTCATGTGAAGATGGACGTCCACCAGCCTGTATTTCACGCCTTCAAGATCCCGTTTCGCCGTCGGCAGATATAACAAAAATCGTGCGCCGAGAACTGGAGGCTATGGCCCCTACTACTGCGGTGCCATACGGGCCGGATCGGAACGAGCTCCACACCGTTTCCGCCATCCAAGCCATTGTCCGCGACGAAATAGCCAACCTGGGCCTTCACCCTGTGTGCGCGATTGGCTCTACTTTACAACGACAGTTTAGGTCTCCCGGTCCCCACATCGACCATCTTCCTCCCCGCTACCCCGCACCTCCACCAAGGATGTTACGTGGCGAAGACGCGTAAGGTGAAGCTATTTATAAGTGCGAACAAGCTGGGAAGCACTGGATTAGGCAGCAGCGTGAGTCCGGGGCCAAGCGCTGTCGTTCTCGTCGTCTTCTATCAGCGGCGCAGCGCCCACCGCATGTTTGGCGCGAACAGGGACTGCCCCGTCACAATATAGCGTTGCATGCAACTAAACGAGTCGGGGAAGTGCCAACGGGAACGCAACGTAGATTAGCCATATCATTTCACGCACGCGCGCCTACCTGGCAAACAACACCTCAAACAAGGTCAATGACTGGAGTAAAAGGCAACAGAAAGCTTCCTTTTGAAGCAGCCGTACGGAGCTGCAAACTCTGAACTGCAACTTTACTCTGATTAAACAGAACAGAAAGGCAACAAGAGAAGTAATAAACGCCACGGGTAGTCGATTCATGTCAGTGCTGTAAGAAAACGACCAAATGCGTGTCACTACAGAGAATAGTTACATTTCGGACGGAGCTCGCGGATGGGTTTACCTTGCTCGGCTGTTGTCGCCGGGATTTACGCGGGTGATCTGAGGCAGAAAATGGACCCGCTTGGGACCCAAGTTCATCTCAAACCCAATTTAGTTTCTGTGCGAAACTGGCAGGCTTCGTGGAAATAGAGCAGCATCCTAACTGCAGCTTGCGCAAACGAATCTCCATTCCTACTTCGCGCTTCTTTAACCCAACAGTGAGCGGAGGACCGTGTATTGCGCAAAATGTTAACAAAAACCTTTCCTGCCGTTTAGAGATTTCTAATTTAACAGTTGCGCAGGGCTGGGTCAATGGCAGGCCCAAATGAAATAGCCCAGCTATAAAACAAAGCAGCCCGAAGCCAAAGACAACTGTGTTTGGCCCTCTACAATGGTGTGACCTGCTTATTGTTTTGAGCTCCGCGTTAGTTTACGTCTTGCCGGTCTTTGGCGCCACCGTCCTTTAGACACCTTTACTCCTTTTCTTTATTTATTATTTATTTATTCAAATACCTACATCGCCTTTCCAGGCATTAGTGTAGGGGGGAGGGGGAATAAAAAAAGGGACACAAAGTACAAATACAATTGTCGCATAAACAAACAAACAAACAGGTTGCGTTTCCTTAAATAATGAGTATACATCAAAGCGGTGAATTGGCGTTGGAAAAGGAGCACTTCAAGAAAGGAAGATGTACAGAAAGGATGTACAGACAACAAGCACTTCGTAACACAGATAACCCGGCCGTAAGCCCGGCAAACAAAGCGGCGGGATATTACTGACGCATATAATCCTGCAAACGCTTTCCAAAACAAGATGGGGGAGAGCAGACAATTTCCTCCGGTAGAGCATTCCAGTCATGTATTGTTTTGGGAAAGAAACTGTACTAAATGTGTTAATCCTGGAGTTAAGCTCGCGAATCTTTAAACAGTGATCGGTGCGAGGGGATACGTATGTTGGTTGATTTAAATAAGTTTCTTTCTTAATGCCAGTTCTGGAGTTGAATATATTATAGAACAACGAGAGTCTCAGGTATTTGCGTCTTTCAGCGAGTAGAGGCCATCCAAGTCTTCTGCAAATGTCAGCTGATCTTTTAGAAAAATCGTAATCGCCTGTTACGAAGCGAGCGGCGCGAGCCTGTATTCTTTCTAGTGCATCAACGTTTGTCTTTGTGTACGGGTCCCAGACACTGCAACCATATTCCAAAATGGGGCGCACATTCGTCAGATACAAAGTCTCCCTGACCTTAGTCGGAGCTTGCCTGAAATTGCGTCTTAAGAAATTTAGCACACGGCTCGCTTTTACTATCATATAATTGACGTGATGGTTCCAGGACAGGTTAGAAGAGAAAAAGATTCCGAGGTATTTAAACTCTGTGGCTACCGGTAAACATGCCCCGCCCATGTAGTAGTCAACAAGTAGAGGGTGCTTTTTGTTGGTGAACCTTACCAGATTACACTTTGTTAGATTGAGCGTCATCCCCCACGACTGGCACCAAAAAAAAAACAGAGTTAAGATCGCGTTGCAAAAGGTCCGCATCTGCTACGCTGGTTATATCACGATAGATGCAGCAGTCATCAGCGTACAATCTAGTACGACTGGAAGTGCAGTTCAGGAGATCATTAATAAATATTAAAAAAAGAAGTGGGCCTACAACTGAGCCCTGCGGGACACCGGATAACACAGAAATACTTGAAGAACTCACGCCTTCAAGCACCACACACTGTTTTCTCTCGAAAAGATAAGCATCCAGCCACTTCAGCAGTTCAGTAGGTATGTTAAGAACAGATAGCTTGCGCAGTAACAAGGGATGCGGAACAGAATCAAAAGCCTTGCGAAAGTCTAAAAATATACAATCAACCTGAGTGCCTGCGTTAATGGAAGTTGCAATATCGTGCCCAAATTCAATAAGCTGCGTGTCGCACGAGAAGCCCGCCCTAAAACCGTGTTGCATTGGGGAGAAGAAGTTATTGTTTTGTAGATGAGTCATTAGGTTTGTGTAAATGATGTGTTCTAGTATTTTAGAGCAAACGCTTGTCAGCGAGATAGGCCTGTAGTTAGAAAAATTGGTTTTGTCACCACTTTTAAATATCGGATTTCCATTGGCATTCTTCCAGTCAGCCGGTAAAACACCCAGCCGAAGTGATGCTTGGAACAAAAGGGTAAATAAGGGGGCTATGGACGCAGCGCAGTGCTTTAGGATAAGGTTTGATATCCCGTCTGGGCCGGAAGCTGAGTGCACATCCAATTTTTCCAAGAGAGACACGATGCCGGCTTCGGATATTACTATTTCTTGCATAGGCGCAAGCGGGTTCGAAATTTGCGGCATAGTATTGGGGTAAGTTTGCCGATTAAACACTGATTGGAAGTACACGTTAAAGCTTTCGGCTTTGCCCCTTGTATTTCCTGTGTAGTCTATGCCGTCCATGACGTCAGGAATACTAGCCTTAGAATTATTTTTGTTCTTGACATATTTCCACATCAATTTAGGGTTGGTTTTCAGTTTTTCGCCCAGGGAGTTTAGGTAAGTTTCATGCGCTTTGGTCATTTCTTTCGTCACTGCTTTGGTCATCTTTTTTATTTTGGACCGTAGCTCAGGCTGGGGCAATTTACAATACTTTCGAAACAGCCGATTTTTTCTGTTTATCAAAGACCGAAGTTCCTTATTGAGCCAAGGCTTATCAGTGCGGCGCTTAGCTGAGATAATGCGTGAAGGAATGAAAGTTTGTGTTAGGGACAAGATCTTTGTTTTAAAAAGATTCCATTGTTCGTTCATGCCAAGAGATAAGCTATGCTGCTGGAATTCAGGCAAAAATGCATCTAGCGCACGCGAGAGCGAGCTGTAGTTGCCTTTATCATAGGAGAACACTTTTCTTGGTTCTGTAGGCCGGTGGCTCTTGACCGTGCAGGTTACGTTAGCGATAACAATATCATGATCGCTAATACCGGGAATTGTGAGTACAGACGATACAAGGGAAGGGTCATTGCAAAAGAATAAATCGAGCAAAGTCGCGCTGCTAGCACTGATTCGAGTGGGTGTTTCTACGAGTTGGGATAATGAATGTGCATTGATCATTTCGTAGAAGGCTGAGTACAAGAGAGATGTATTCCGCAGTATCGGCTTGCTGGACTGCCATTCAACGTCAGGCAAGTTAAAGTCTCCACCAAGAACTACATAACTTGTTTGCAAGCTTAACAACATGTTACTCAGCTGGAACAGAGGCTCAGGAGTTCGTAACCCAGGCGGTCTGTAGAAGGAACCAACGGCCACGGAAATACCATTTTTCAGTAGAACCTTGCACCAGACAGCTTCGCAAGACTCTGTCTCGAAGTGCATAGGTTGGCTTATTATGCTATCATGAACAAGGATGAATACGCCACCACCACGGGAATTGCGATCCTTCCTGTACACGGAATAATAGGAAGGGAACATTTCGCCGTCATTTATGGTGCCGTCAAGCCAGGATTCCGTACCAATAACTATATGCGGCTTCGAAATTTCTATTCGCGAGTTGAATTCGGCCGTTTTATTCTTTAGGCTGCGGCAGTTAACTAATATGCATACAAGGTCATGGCTACCTGAAGACCCTCTACCCAAAGAATGAATTGTCTGTCGTGGCTACGAACTACATTGGACCACAGCATCCGTTACGTTGTTATAAACAAAAGTTTCTTTACCCATTTTCAGTTTATTAAACCGTAGTTTGTATTCCCCACCCTGTTCTCGTGCAAAGTGAAGCAGCTTCTGCCTTTCCTGCCTAACCTTAGCGGAAAAGTCTTCACCTATCGCATAATCAGTTCCTTTTAGTTTAGCGGCCTCCGTAAGCACTTTTTGTTTGCCCTTGAAGGAGAGAAACTTCACAATTAGGGGCCTCTGTTTTGTAGGGGTGAAACGGCCAAGTCGGTGGGCCCTTTCTATAGAGGCAGGATCAACTGAAACTTTTAGTTGTTCTGAGCAGAACGCAATAACAGTGGCCTCTGCATCGGACCAAGTTTCGTTTGCGTCATCTCGAAGGCCATAAAAAATCAAGTTGTTCCGTCTTAACCTGTTTTCTTGATCATCTTGGCAGTTGTCGAGCCTTGCGCACGCAGAAGAAAGAGCAGCAGTTTCAGAAACAAGCCGCGCCACATCGTCCTTCATCGGTAATACCGACGAAACGTCCTTTTCAACAGCCTTGACCTTCTCAGTTAGGTCGGATAACTTGTTATCAAGTACTTGTTGTTCCTGCCGAATAGAACGAATTTCCTCAAGTATTTCCAACTGTTTTGATTGCATTGACGGGATCGTCATGACCACGTTGAACATTTGCCTTAGTTGATCCTCTGTCAGGGGTCCCGGGTTTTGTTCTATGTCACCGGACAGCAGCAATTGTTTTCGCAAAGCAGTGACACAAGACAGACAATTCGCGACGAGCTCAAGAACACTCCAAACGACGATAGCCAGGCGACAGTTGGGATCTGGCACCGACTTTTTGAAAGGTCTGCCGCTTACAGAAAGGTAAGTATAACCAACCTGAACAAAAAGCAGGAATGAGCGACTGGCGTCCATGTCGGCGCCAGATCCCAAAGTGAGGGGCGGGAGCAACAGCTTATGTAGATGTATGCCGTCTTGCCGCGTACCGGGTTGCCAGCCATAGTGAAGATAATCGAAGTATCTCGGCAGCGGCGACTCTGGTTGCGTTGGGTAGCAGTTGCAGATCCCACGATAAACAGAACAGGCGTCATCCAGGGCTGAATTTTCTTGAAGAAGCGGGCATGTTGTCGGTCCGGATTCACCGAAATTTGCCTGCGCAACCTGCGCAATCTGAACAAAAAGCAGGAATGAGCGACTGGCGTCCATGTCGGCGCCAGATCCCAAAGTGAGGGGCGGGAGCAACAGCTTATGTAGATGTATGCCGTCTTGCCGCGTACCGGGTTGCCAGCCATAGTGAAGATAATCGGAGTGTCTCGGCAGCGGCGACTCTGGTTGCGTTGGGTAGCAGTTGCAGATCCCACGATAAACAGAACAGGCGTCATCCAGGGCTGAATTTTCTTGAAGAAGCGGGCATGTTGTCGGTCCGGATTCACCGAAATTTGCCTGCGCAACCTGCGCAATCTGAACAAAAAGCAGGAATGAGCGACTGGCGTCCATGTCGGCGCCAGATCCCAAAGTGAGGGGCGGGAGCAACAGCTTATGTAGATGTATGCTGTCTTGCCGCGTACCGGGTTGCCAGCCATAGTGAAGATAATCGGAGTGTCTCGGCAGCGGCGACTCTGGTTGCGTTGGGTAGCAGTTGCAGATCCCACGATAAACAGAACAGGCGTCATCCAGGGCTGAATTTTCTTGAAGAAGCGGGCATGTTGTCGGTCCGGATTCACCGAAATTTGCCTGCGCAACCTGCGCAATCTGAACAAAAAGCAGGAATGAGAGACTGGCGTCCATGTCGGCGCCAGATTTTTGGGGGGTGGAAGAGGGTGTGTGCAATACACGTTTATTTCTCTCTCACACAATCGGGTTCATTTTTTTATTTCTAAAACGTACAAAAAACAATATTATGCAGGTGTTGGTCCCAGAGTCTGACGACTGTAACAGGACCCTCGATGAGAATTGCACAACAATAATATATAAGGCAGCAAAACAAAACAAGTACTCACGACCACACCTAATTAGGAAAAAAATCCGAATATCAAGAGACATAATTTTGAGAATCAGCAAACCCTAAATTAAACAGAAGGCATAAATAAACAACAGGAAACTAAAATGAAGTACGAAAATACAAATAAAGGCATACAAGAACAAACACTTTTGAACAAACACAAACCATGAAATGTAAGTGTGATTTTCTGTGTTCAAAACAAAAAATCTTTGAGGCGTTTTGTAAAGACTCATATAGATGATAATTTCTTTGTGTCGAGAGGGAGGCCATTCCAAATTTGAATTGCTGCCAAGCAAGTTGTCTTGCCGTAATAAGCAAGGTAAATATAACTGGTAGCGAAGCTTCCATAGAAGCCCATGCGTTCAGAAAATGGCGGCTCTTAAGCTGCTCATGGGACTTAGCGCCATCTGTGTGAGGAGGGAACACTTCCGGCGGAACAAAAAATAAACAGGATGTGACGCAAGATCCGGTCAGAAAGTGACGTCATTTTGGTGGCATTAGCGGGAAAATTTGACTTCAAAGTAGCCTTAGCAGGCCTCTGATCGCCGAGGGCTCAAGTCATTGCCATCTGACGCAAGTTGGCGAGCCCTTGGCGTGTGTGTTTCAAGTCAACGCCAGCTTATACTCGTGACTAGAGAAACGTAGTTTAGCATACTGCAGCATGATTCACCTCGGTGTTTATAAGAACATCTTGCATCTTCTTTGAACCTGTATTCTGTATTCATGCCTTCCATTGCTGTATAAAAGCAAACAGTTGTTTATTTTGATTGCAGTGGGTGGCAAACGTACCCCCCCTTCCCCCCCCCCCGACAATTTTTTTTCTGCCTTGGGATACAGAGCACAAAATGACACTTGACCACTTTCCCCGGCCCCCATTTCATATAAAAACGTGCCCATTCCTTACCCCGATACCAATTTCTACCAACGCCATTGCTAAGTTTAATTGCGTCGCACATACGCAGGTAGGCGTGCGTGCCTTAAGTATAGATCAAGGTTATATAATGCTTGCTCAGTTTGTGTACTTCTGTTCTAAGAGAAGAAATAACGCAAAGTCATGCTATAATCAAGACATTTGAATTTTATTCCAGGATGAACATAAAACAAATTTACCACACTGCACAAAATGAGCACGTTTACAATAAGTACAAAATGTTCGTGGGCACTACATGCATTATGATTTTCCTTACGCGCCGAAAAATTGAATTTACCCGTAACACATAGCATTATGAGCAATGAAAGCGTCAACAGCAGAACTACTCCGAAACAAGAGAAAAGAACTAGGCACTGCATCTTGACGCAGAAAACCGGGCCGCAGGAATGCCGATTTACGAAAGTGCAGCGAGCACACCGCAGCTGTCCCGGCGTCTTATCAAGTAGACAAGGGTTTCTACAGACGTTCATTCAGCATTCACGCCTGCAATTTCCTGGTTGCATTATTAGGCAAGTGTCGCAACAGATAAGTAAAAAGAGAAACAATGGATCAATGCAAACGAAAGTGACGGCAGTATGTAAAAGCACATAGCAGGAAAGATCTGGCAGCAGCGCAGCACGGAGCAGCACAACACAGTACTGCGATGGAAATAATGCTTGCGCATACAAGTGCGGGAAGCAACGAGCACTACAAGCGTTGTAATGCAATATAGAAGACACTGAGATAGACAATTAAAGCGACTCGTTTAAATTCGATTGGAACTACGCTGAGAAGTCCTAGAGTAATTGACACCACTTGCTCCGAGCCAGCCTGAGGTGAAATCAAGAGATAACTGTTACATAACAAAGCTTTAGACCCATTTTTTTTTCGAAGCACCACCACTTACCCTTACACAACCCCCGTGCACGTATTAACAGTACTATAGTTTCGCGTTACCTGTGGAAATGAGAGGAAAATAATGCAGTAAAACGCCGGCGCACGGGAGTTGCTGTTGCAACCTTGAACAGCACATCGTTTCCGTAGGTACCGAGGAAAACGCTCCGCTCCAACCGTTGGCAGCATCGTCCCGTAGTTCACCGTGCCCGCAGGTCACGGTACTAAACGTGTCCACCGACGATACAACGCACCTCGCAACTCCATGCACAGCAAAAATTAAGTGCACACCAAATTAACAAGGAAAAACGAATGCAAATGCGCCCCACCAAAAGACGCGAGGGGCGTTACCTAGCAGACGAGAGCGCCTTTCCGAACACTACAAGGACTGCATCACAGAGCAATGACATGTGCCATTCTTCAGAGGGCGCTACAAAAAAGGTTTGTGAGAATTAACAGCATTTTCATAAATTATTTACACATTGTGCCTAAATAAATGTGGTTCAGAAATAAATATTGTTCGTAAAATATAAATGTTGTTTTATTGTTGAACAAAACTTGGTTTTTTGTTACTAGTGTTTATTCCCTCCTCACCTAGTCGTGCTTCAGTCGCCACTCCCATAAGCCCCCATGCTGATGTCACTGGCAATGGGTTCTGAATCGCTTTTTGCCCGAAGCTTCGCTACCATGTAATAAGTACGCACCGTGGATAATAAAAGTTGTTATTTGATGCAAACCTGGCGAAATTGTTGTCCTTCAGCGAACAAGATGGATGGTATCGTATGAAATGTAACATTTAAGTGACTACCAGAAAATATGCCTAAGTTGTAGTTAAGCAATTGATTTACTGTTAATATGTCGTTCTCACCCAACAGAGGTGGACCTAAAGAAAGATATGAAATACTTGTGATAATGGGAATGGATTGATTCTGGATGTGTTCGACTGATAAGATTTGGGAAGAATATGCGTTACCACAGGAGGCAATGCGTTGATTGATATGACTATGAATGAAAGCTGAATACAATGATAGCAGTGCAGGACGAGAATAAAAGTGCTGTGCCCTAAATAATTTGCGGATGCGAAATGCTCTTTTCTGATAAGTTGTGAAAAATGTAAACAAAACGTAAGGCTAGGTTCGAGTTCCATTCCATAAAATTATGAATGTTCGGTTGGAGAAATGGTGTGAGGTCAGAGCATTATGGCGGGGAAGATGCTTGTCTGCGTAATGGAAGTCCTGAAAATCATGAATTTAGTTTTTTTGTGGGTTAGTAACTAAGTAATTGTCACTGCACTAGTTAACGACGTTGTTAAGGACAGTATTCAGCTTCGAGGTAAGAGACATACCGATTTATCGCATAAAGATATTGTGTTACCATCGGCATACATGACACAATGAAAGTAATGAAGGGAATTTGGTAGGGAATTATTATATAAAATAAAGAGCAGGGGACCCGAAATGCAACGGTGGTGTGCACCTTTGTTAAATGTTATGGTTTCATAGAAGCTGTTAGCCAAATATACTACGTACTGCCTGTTGAACAGATAACTTTTCAGTAATGGTACGTGTGGTACAAAACATCGGGATCAATTGTATCAGCTGTTTTGCTGAAATGTCAAAAAACTGAACCCACAAAATGTCTGGTGTAGATTCATTTTTTTATACAGTCCTTCTAGAAAATAAGACCCCAGTCGCCCCGAACGTAGACGTCTCGATCGAAAACCGATCGGTAGAATGCCCCGATCGCAAACCAAACTGGCAATCTCTCAGGAGATTGAATTTAAATGAATAGCTATTAAGGCGTTTAGAAAATAAACGCTCAAATAATTTAATAATAGTTGGAAGAATGCAGATGTTGCAACAAATTATAAATAAACTACCACTCTTCTTTTTTAAAGAAGGGTGTGACCTTTGCTTTTTTAGGGAGGAAGTAAAAACTTTGGTTTTGAAGATACGGTTTATTGTGTTATTGAGCGCGTTGGAAATGAAATGAACGACCAATCTTAACTGACGTATTGAAGTCTTTTCCAGGCCAGCAATTGTATTTTTGAGAGAAGAAAGCGCAGCAAATACATCGTTTCCTGTAATCGGTGAAACAAAGAATGACTATCTAGCCCGCCGGATGGTAGGACACACATTTATATTCTGACGGGGATGTGTGTAAGAAGAGGAAAAGTATGCAATGATAGAAGTAGCAGTGTGACTAGGTTGATGGAAATTTATATCATTATGAATAATATTTCGCACAGGAGGACTAGTGTATGTGTGTTAAGAAAGTTATTCAGTAGAGCCCACTGTGTTTAAGACTGTTTTTATGTTTAGTCAATTCGCACTCATTGTAACGCTTTTTTGTCTGTTTTAATATAATGTTTAGAAGAGGACAGTACTTTTTATAACGCAGCGCAAGCTTATAGTTGAAGGGTTGCCTTTTTGTTTTTCTGTAAAGGTTACCTTTTTTGTGATACTTTCTCAAAGCCCACTAGTCATGCTAGGGTGATCCTGGTGTTTATATTGCCCGTCACGTTTGACCGTGTTTGTGCTTCAAGATACCGCCGTTAAAAATAACGAAGAAAACTGTAGCAGAGCTTCCTCAGCATCAAACATAGAATCAACTGCCGACCAGTTAGTTCATGTGATGGCTTCCACAAACTTGGCAGGATCCAATACGGATGAGTAGTAAATAGTGTTTCTACATGGCGATACAGTGTCAAAGGCAAGAAAAATAAGAAAATGATCAGTTGCATCAAAGTCCAAAAAGGCAGACGGGGGAGGAGGCGTTATATTACATAATTCGTGGCCAATGAGCTTGCGCGAACCCTGTCACGTGCATAACGGTGGGGGAATTAATCAAGGATTCAAGAGCAAACCCTGAAAAGCAATCAGTGTAAACAAATTGTAACCAAGTAACCACCAACCTAGTGTAACCAAAATACAACTTGGAATCAGTGTAGAGCAAGTAATCTTGAAATCGGCGACTAAAAGGATGTCTTTATTTTCAACAGTTATTTTGTTGAGGAGAACATCAAGGTCAAGAGGTAGTATGGGAGGGAAGATGAAGGCTAACGATGGATAGAACCAAGGACGAAGCTTTTATTGAGTGATAAGAAGGAACGGTTCACATCAACCCAGACCGATTCGCAGAGGCTGTCATTTAGTGCAACATTATGTCTGCGCATGTACGAGACCTCACGCGAGATAAAAACGGCTCTTCCCTTGTGGCTGTCGATTGAGAAATTGCAGTACTCGGTTTAGTATGAGGAAAAAGTGCGCGCGTTAATACCAAAATCTGAAAGCCACTTTTTAAAAATGCAAATGAACGTGAAATTGTGATTAAGAGAGGCGATACAGCCGTTATTGCATGAAAAGTTTTCCGAAGGCTCCATACATATGAGTGCATCAGTGAGCGATTGTAGTTAGAAAGGCGAAATTTTACTTGATTTGGTGACTGCAAGGACATTAGTTACAAAGAGAGTAGGCATAGATCCGAAGGAAGGTGATTACGGACGAATTACGTGAACACGCGTAGGTTGCTCTCCGTGGCTATGCAGTAGACCTTGCGGATTTTGGTTTTGCGGGCCTTGATATGGCACTTATCTGTCCACAAGAATCGCCAGTCAAATTCTTTCTTCAGTACCGGGGCCTTGGAAAAAAACTTCTTGTTTTCGAAGGTGATGTGTCCGTTGACAAAAACAGGGGCCTGAGTTTCACGAGAGAATCCCCTGTTGCTCACGAGGTCGCTTTTCTTTTCACGCTAGACTAATAATCAATAATATTCTTTTCATTCTTGCTTTTTGACAGTCGGGACGTGGTGGACAACATGGATTTCAGAAGCCAAAATGAATGCGTAGTCTTCGCCTTTGATTGCAGGGATTCACTTAATGTCGAAATTGTTATATCTCGAGTATTGCACGATCTCAGCCACCTGTTTCCCCAGATCTGCGTTCGGTACCAGAAGCTGTTATTTTGAAGGTAGTATTTCTTCCTGCTTTGCCATCATCTCGTTATATTCCTTGCTTACAAAATGCACACCTTCACCAAGTTTCACTTGTTCTGCAGGACGTAGCATTTCCGACATAGTCTTAACCACCTTCAAGGTACGCTCCTTGGCCATACCCGCAAGTTGCTCATCGATAGATATTCAAGAGCGCAAATTTTCTTTACAACTTCTGTTAATATAGTCATAGTTGGGTTCAGGGTCCACCGAGAACACAGAAGACAAAAGGATGCTGGGCAGCAGTTGAGTCAAAAGTAACACCAGAGTTCATATCTAGCAAGAGACCAACCGGCTGGTAGAGCCGGCAACACAAAAATGGTGTTTGTAGCCGCAACTGCTGCTGCCAAGTAGGTGGCTTAGACATATGCATTATTAAATTTATTTAATGAGAAAAACGTTGGGTATTCATATTTTCACAGAGCTTAACAATCCTGGTTCCTTAAAGCAACCTCTAATTACGGTTTTTGTGCAGATACGAACTGATTTTTTAACGAGATATAAACTACTTTATTGAGAAACAGTTACACTTGTAGCAAAGTCCAAGTCTAATCCGGCTTAATAATAGTGGGCACGTCAATCCCCATCAAAAAGTACTCAAATCTGATTCACCTGAAAAGTGTCTGCGCTGTTCTAATAGGGCATAACGAATTTTCTTCTACTGATCTTGCTGTCTACATTAGACTTGATTTAAATCCATCTGGTGAGTAATAGCTCACAGTATGCTTCGCAGTTAAAAAAAAGGCTGAATTTGTTAGTCACGAATGCATATTTAGAAATTTGATAGAAGCGAAAGCTTTTCCTGTGGTCCAAAGAAATCCGCAGAGGAAATCCGCAAGCAATATTGTTCTGAACAATCATGCCCAAACTCCCGTACCCCGATATCCCCAGAACCGCCTAAAGAAAGTCATGTCACTGATCTCAAGCACGAGGTGACACAGTACTGATTCTTCTGTAGTATCAAAATAAACAAGAATTACAACAGCTCAAATGCCCCACCGTTTATTAAACCACAGCGCGCCAACTCGCCGAAGGCAACAGCAGGATATACCCAACAGCGCATTCGTTCAACAGGTGGCCGCACGCGAAAACTGCCGTCGCTTCGAGAATCCTCCCGTTGCGCCTGTCGTACGTAGATCCTCGTTTTTCAGTATTTCCCTGTACACTCTTTTCCCATTTTCCTCGTCTCAAGCGCCGCTTACTCCCAAGTGCAGGCTGTGTCACGTGTAATGAAACAATCCCGTAAAACATCCATCGGTGCCCTAGCGCTACTCTCGGTCATTCGGTAGAGTGCGTCTGCCGCTAATTAACCGAGCCCGCCGTCACGCATCGAGCAGACAACTTTTCTCTTGAAGCAGAGAAGGCAGGGGACGACTTATCTCGTAGCAGACGATGCGGTGGTATAGGCGATGGTGCCTGTCAGACGGTGAGAGTGCGTTTCGCGTCTCGGAAGTTGCAAATCTCGCTCGCTTCAACCCCTGCTTTTGCGCAAGACGTCACAGTGAAGCACAGGGCGAGAAAGGTGATCAGGTGCCCAGCGCAAAATGGCTGGGTAACCCCGCCGGCTGGCCAATGACAGCACCGTGTGTTTGTGGTAGCGCGCCCTCACACACCGTTTGAAGGTACCCTTTGGGGCGTTCTTTTGAGTTGGAGGAATAAAATGTGTGGGCTCGGAAGTAGAAAAGATCGGTGGCTCAGATGCCTAAATCGTAATTAGGGGCATGGGCATGGTTTTACTACCTCCCACTTTGCTTCAAATAAACAAACAAATAACTTATCGAGCTTTGTTTCGAGATTAATATCAAAATTATCTTGACGTCTGGTCACAACGTTCACTCCAACAGCCAGCGAGCGTCATAAACCTTGCGTTAAAAATAAATCTAGAAAATTGTCAGAGGTCTGGACGCAAAGCTTTCCACAACGTGCGGTAGCAATTATGGAGCTCCGCTGAAAAACGCAATATCTGAAATAAGCTTGACGACTGGTCGCCAAGCTCAGCACAACCCCTGGTCAACATTATGAACCTCCCGTTAAGAAAATGAATAAGACAGTTACCTTGACGTCTTGTTACACGGCTCACCAAAAGACAAGGTTACCGTTATGAACCTTCGCACAAAACGCAATATTTAAAAATTAGCGTCACGTCTGGACACAAAGCCCACCCCAAAACCTAGTGAGCATAATAGACCTCCCCTCAAAGTTGACATGGCCTCAGATAAGTTTTTTTTTCTCTGAAGCGCAGAAATAAGTTTGTGTAGGTGATGGCAGTTGAACTTAAACCCTTTTTTGTTAAGCCCTGTGCACCACTGATAGAGAGGAAGAAGCACGTGAGGCAGACACTCGACAGCACTGTTGCTTACACCCGGGAGAAAAGCACCCTGCGCATTTGTAGTATTAGCTCAAAAATGAGATTGGCAGTGACTGGTTACATGAATGCGACTCATATATTACGGTCGTCTTGATCTACGAACGCTGTATAGGCTCGGACTGCAGGCTTTTCGAAGATCTCGTCGTGCAACGGCAGTAACAGATTGCAGAAAGCGCATTGCTAACAGGAAAGCAGTGACTCGCGATGACCACGCCCATTTTCCACACCCAGGGGATTCAAAAGCGTGTCAACAATCACGTTTGCGTTGCAAAAATGAAAACAAAACTGATTTTTAAAGGCAATTTTCTGATCAAACTCCAAACAGCTCTACTTGTTCGAGCAACGCCTGGAACGCTATAAAAAGGTGCTCTCAAAGTATCGATCAAATTGATCGATTTTCAATAGGTGCGCTAGTGAAAGAGTTAACGCGTCCCTAGTTTGACCAACGCGAACAGGATACTTCCAATTGCAAAGAAAAAGAGGCTTTCCATGGTGGTTCTCGAACCTGCCTCTCGCGTTATGAAACCGGCGTCTACCCGACTGAGCTACCATTGCATCCTGGGAGCACAGCATTATTTCTTTTGGGTTAGTTGCACCGTTGGCTTTACACAGCCTGGTCTCCGACGAAGGTACAGGGGCCGTCAGCACTGCTGTATCTCTAGCCTTGACCGCTAGTGCAATCCACGCCTATGTTTCTACTTCCTTTACACCAGGTAGGTTTTTTTCCTGCGAAAAAACATCAAAAGCTAGGGTAGAAATATATTTAAAAATACCTTTAGCCACAACATTACTGCTCAATCATTAGCGCCGTCCCAAACATTTAAAACAGCTTCCGGCCGTACTTCGTCGGAAAACCGTAGCACTTCTAACAAAGAGCGCCCCAAATCATCTCTCCTTGAGGAACAATTTTCTGTAATTCAGCTTAATCTTCAGAACCAGATTTTATTTCTTGTACTAGTATATTAGTTAGTGCGAAAAAAAGCTGCAGTGTTCAAGCTCTACAAAGTTTCTGCCCTCCCGGTTCTAAGCCAAGACGGTGTACACACATCCAAAAAGACAATTTCTTCGACGCAATTTGACCGTACTATTTGAACGTGTAGGTTACGTTATTTTGAATGCTCACAACAACTATATACAACACCAAAGTATGCATAACTAGAATCACTTAAATCCAGTTCTATGACAATGAGAAAACTTCAAAAAACGCAACACTGAAGCTTCGATTGCGGAATGTTCCCTGCACGGTCATTGTAAGCAGCAAATATAATGTGCAATAGAAAAATATCACTGCAGGAGAGTGGCTTTCAGAAGACGTTTCTCTGATTACAGGTGGCCACGAAAAGAATTTAAGGAGTTCGCGAATCTTCACCCAAAATTTTGAGCCCAATACCACAATTTTTATTCTTTGCTGATTTTGCCAAACCCTGCTGCAGTGTTGTTTGTACATGGTCCTCTAGAACAGGAAGGAAAGCTCGTTCCTCGTTCCTTCCCAATTTTGAAACGAGTTCCCGTTACAAGTTGCTTTATTGCAAAAGGAACGCTCGACTTTGACTTCGAACTTTGGAACATGTCGTTACATTATTGTTACATTTCATTTTTAAAGTAAAATCTGGAGTCCTATTCCTGTGGCGAAATATAATGAGAAGTTTAAAACCTGAATAGAACTACGTAAATAACAGGAATATGAACACCGCCTGCAGCAATTTCTCTGGAGGTAAAAAGAATCCAAAGAATCACTCCTAGACGGCGATTTTTTTTCAAGGAGCAGCAGACAAACTCCCGACATGTCTAGTGGTGATTTTGGTGCTCGCTTAATATATGTGCAACCCGCGAGACACTTCCCGCTTGGGTGTTAGAAATGCGCAGTAAGGTTAGTGTGCTTCAGATATGGGAAACAAAGTTACACGCAGGAACGTAATAAATGTTTTGCATTAGAAACCGCATCGGCCTTTATTGAATGCTGATTTAATATTACCGTTTATTTAAAAACCTTACAAATGCCTTTGCAGGAATTTAGTAAGGGTGTTGCAAAAGTGAAGCTTTGCGGATCAGATATACAACACCACTTTGCGAGTAACAAGACACAGCAGAACAAGTATTGACTAAGAGGTTCGCAATACAAGTTTATTTCGGAAAATTTTAACAACATAAATAAATAGCAGCCAACATCGTAGTCACACACAGAATCTACGCACAAGAATAACAAAGTGTGCCGAACATAATCAGGGTTGTATATAAATGAAACAATCAAAGATAGCCAAGTCTTTGGACGCGAAGCACGAATCCCTTGCGGTGGTTAAAAGTACGCATAAGAGAAAAACACAGAAAATAACATGGGGCCTAATCACGTGCGTATAAAACATTTAAACATAAAACATATAGTGGGACACAAAGTGCGACACTATAAAGTGAAATAAACAAGCAATGATAAATAAAAAGTAACGAGAAAACATGAAAACACCGGCCGTGGTACAAAAATGACAGATTCTTTGGTTCTTCAAGCAGAAAAAAGTTAAGTACATAGGACAGTTGAATGTTAGGATATGGCAAAGAGAAAAAAAAGCAGAATGAATAAAAAAATGTGAAAACAATTAGTTAAAAAAATGTCCGAATGCACAGTCGCAATTAGATAGAGTCCCTTGTTTGAACTCAGCAAGTGTTGCCTCTCGTTGTGGGAGTCACAAAGACAAACCCGGTTTTTAGCCAACACTTTCTTGGCAATGTTGAGCCATTCCACGGAAGCGCTTGACGTGTTGTCTAGTACTGACAACACGTCACTAGTTGTCAGTACACTAGTACTGACGTGTTGTACTTGAGGAAAAGTTGGATTAGTGCCTCGAAGTTCTTAATCCGCGACACCGGGTAGTCAACTGGTACCAGAAGGTACCGCGACAGCTCTTCCTGCGCCTCGGCGGGAAAGGTTTGCTGCTTAAAGGAAAAGAAATCCTCGGGCGCGGGCGAAGTGGCGAAGTCTTGGCTGGGTGGCTTGGTCACCGAAGCCAGCTGTCTTTATGTAGTTGGTCTCCTTGTTCCGCATAGAACTGTATAGGAACCATGAATGCTTAATCAATGAGATTAGGCAACTGGCAAGCACGAGCTCGCGCTTTCATTTGAGGGGGCCAAGCTGCAATACCGAACAACTCCCGGCACCCGATGATCCTGCAATCCCGGTAAAACTTCGAATGACCTCATAGTGAGAGCAACACCATCGGCAACAACGCACACGTGGCTCACGCGCACTAATACGGTACATACACCTGACAATATATGGCGGTTTCACAAGTAACCTGCAACGCCACTCGGACATAGTAACCTTTCCCCGGCAGGCCACAATTCTATCGGCCAGATTCGCATCCCGAACTCCCCAGGCAAATGATGAAAGGTGTGAAAAGCATTCTCGCTCTTGCGCTATTCATCCGTTGAACGCCTCGTAAGCACAACCGGCATGAATGCAAGCACAACCTGTGGCCCGCCGCCTGATTATTCTTGTGTCTTTGACTTTCGAGAGAGCACGTTCCGCTGAAGGGCGGGCAAATTAGACCCCTTATAGGAATATAAACACAGTTGCGACTTGTGGATTTTTGCACTCGAGCATTGGTATCAAAAACAGCCAGTTCCTAGCGATGTAACGTTTGTAGAAGAAATGCGGTTCCAGCCGTTCCTTCAAAAACATAACGAGTTACCGTTACAGTTCCTCCTACCCTTAATGGGACGATGGCGTCGTTTCTTTTCTCCAAAAAGGAACTAGCTCCAGGAACGCCGTTCCGCACAACACTTCCCTGCTGATAATTCCACAGGGTGGCTTTGCTGCATGGCTTATACGCCTATCTTCCCCACGCAGCACAACATTGTACGTTGGCTTTTTTGCAGAGCAAGTTAGGTATGCGAGACAGCCATACAAACAGAAGGCACGATGTAGTCGTTTGAGTACCTTTGATTAAAAAAAAATATTTTTTCACAATATGACGCACTTTCCTATGAAAGTCGGGCATAAAGGGCGTCATTAAAAATATCACCCACCACTCCCTCTAACGACGATGAAGGCGGAACTAGAAGCTTTCTCGTGCTGGATTCTTTGGTTTGGCAATCCCTCACTGCGACTATATGCTACTCGGGGGGTTCTCACCACTTTTCTAAAATACCCACAGCAACTCTCGCGTATGCACACCGCGGGCCTAACGTTTGCATTTCTGGTGTACGGTGTGATTCGGTATCTGCTTCTTCGCGTTCGCGTCGACCATGTCCAAATGAATCAATTGGATAGACGCTGGCTTCATCATAAGATTGACCCTGGTTTGCGTCTGGCCATGGTAAGCTTTTAGTAGGGACGAACCATCTTAAGGCCGAGGCTTGTCCGGCTTCCGGCGTCCGTGCTCACGGTAGGCACCGTGTAAATCGAAATATCTGTGAAAAAAGGTTCATAAAAACATACAAGAAGAAAATAAAAGGTTCACAAAGGGATAGACAGAGAGAGAGAGAGAGAGAGAGGGCGCGAAAGAGGGAGAGACGCACCGCACCGTGTAAATCGAAACATCTGTGTATAAAAGGTTCACAAACGGTTAACAAGAACAAAATAAAAGGTTCACAATGGTTACAGAGAGATAGAGAGGGAGAGAAGAGAGAGAGAGAGAGCTTCTGGAGAGCCGTGCTGCGCATGCGCGAAGACCATTGGATTGCATTTTGATTCGATTGGATTGGAATAAAATGAATGGGACTGGATTGATATAAATTGAATTGTATTGGATTGGATAGGATTGGTAATAGTTTTAGCATCAGTAAGCACTCACTGGTGGTTTACGGTAAGAACGATCTGCAGTGCTTCGCCCACTAATCATGATTCACTTCGTGGAGATGCGTGATTTTTTCTTCCACTTCACCCAGGATCATTCCTCATCATCGCCAGGGGAAGTTGTGTTTCCTGCAGGGCGTACTGCCGTACACCGGCGTCAGGGAGGACACTAAAGCTTGGCTGTAACAGATATACAGTCGAGTTAACTCAAGGACAAATAGTTTGACATAACAATGGTCAACAAGATTCATCGCTATGTTCATCGTCACTTTTGCAATCCCGAAAGGTGTCTCCGGCACACTCATGGTGCAAAGCGAGTGCACACTTAAAAATCTGTTAGAGTTATAATTTTTACGTACTTACTTTTTCTCTTTAGGGGCTTGAGCGGTCTCAGTAGTGCTTAAATTGAACTTCGTTCCATAAATAGTTAAGAACGTGATTCATTTGTAAATTAAGGGCAACAAAAGGCTCACGCCTTCCACTATTAAAAGGAAGGCTTGCCGTGTTTGACCAAACGGGGACTAGCTGCGATACGTGGTTATGTTTGATTAACCCCACCTAATCAGCATTATTTATATTTTTCGGGGTCGAAACTAATCAAACTGTTCTTTCAGCCCTTGCCGCGGTACAATGCCATATCTGTCAACTAAAAGGACAGCAAGTGTGCCAGAATCGACTGACGTTAACATAAACCAAGAAGCGCCGTATGTGCTGATTTACGATACCTGTTCAAACCACTTGAAAACCGGAGCATCTCCAGAATTGCAAAGCTAAAGTGGCAAAGAATCCTGGAGCCCAATTTTTTTGACGATATACGACCTACTCAAACACTCAGTAGAGAGGAGCCCAGCCATGCCAGATCTTTTTAACCGAGTGAAAATGACGATAAAGAAGCGACCATGGAAAGGCCACGTCAAACAGCGCTTTAAGGTCTTCGAGGGAAGCTGAAGGGCGAACCTCTCTTTTATCGCGAAATGGAAGACGGTAACTCAGCGGAAACGGGACATTTAGAGTTTGGTGGGAAGCGGAGTAGAGCCCAGGAAATATAATAAGGTGCTTTAAGAGGAAGTAATTTAGCAAGCTAGATTCGGGGCGGGGAGATGGTCCAGGACGTGACGCAGTGTAAAACGATGACGAGATGTGGTGTTCTCATTGTCTTTTGAGACTCTCCAGAAAAGGGGGGTGCTTGTTTCGGCAAGCGCGTGCAAAAATTTCAAACTTCTATGCGTTTTTATTTGTGGTTGCGTTAGCTTTCATGCTTGACCTTAAAATGGCCAACTAATGGACCCTACGGACACTTTAAACACAAATGGTTCCTGCAGCTCCTTTTCATTTCTTGTTACGTGGTCAGCTAGTTTTTTGTGCGCTGTCTATACGGCCTCCTCCTGTCAAGCGTAAGGCCTATGTTTTCTTCATCATCATGGTAGGCGTTTCCCTCCAAAGTTAACCAATTTTTGTTATTGAATTCTGTTTTCCTGCCTGCCACGCTTGTGTCGATGGTTGCACTGTCACTGTCCCTACTTACCTCTTCAGAAAAATAACATCATAGTAAAAAATCATAATGACTATAAAAACTGAAATGGTGTTACTGGCCACTTAAGATAAATTAATTGTCAAAATAGCAAACAGGGTGGTTACGGTTGTGTTATTTCTTGACTTTAAATAGCCTTTGATTCTGTCAAGCCTGACATTGTAGTATTGAAACTCTTTGTTTACGATGTTAGATAAATTCCTTAACGCATCGCGAAAAGGCACGTAGGAAACCGGGTACAATATACTAACATTGGCAATGCGAAAACTCGCTTCTGTGAAATCACATGTCTAGTTTCGCAAGGGTCTGTCCTAGGCCCTCTACTCTTCATTACATACATAATGACTTACTAAACATACCTCTACCTCAGGCGTTATTTTGTATGCTCCCGACACCAAGGTATTTTTCTGGATCACATACTTACGTGCCTAAGTCGCAGGCCAGTCAACGGCTGAAAAATCTATCTAGTTGGCAAAGTGCAAACAAATTAAAGTTAAACGCTAATAAAAATATGCATACGGTATTTAAACCCCGTAATAAGAGATATACCAGCTAAAAGATTATTACGCTTGAGGTATAACATATTGACTGCGTTTGATGGCACCAATGTATCTGCAAATCTACAAATTGACGCCATCTTCTTCGATTTCTCCAAGACCTTCGACTGTGTCCCACACCATTATCTGCTTGCAAACGTATCTACTCTTGGAATTCCCTCAACACTGTTTACTTCGATTGAACATTTCCTGAAAGGACGCGTGCAATACACATCCGGTAACTGTCATGACTCTCCCATCTCGCATGTTACATCTGGTGCACCGCAAGGCACAGGCTTATCACCCCTGTTATTCATAATGTAGGTGCATGCCTTCCCGCGAATATAAAAACTGGTCTTCGAATTTTTGCAGATAATTGCGTCATATACAACACAATTCATAACATTAGTGATTTCATTGTCCATTAAGAAGACCTGGACAGTATCACTTCCTGGTGCGGAAAATGGCAAGTGCCAACATATGTCCTTTTCCCATAAGCGCAGCAGCACAAATAACGCATACCATATAACCTAGACTGAAATAACTCGAACAGACTGCTATAATTATCTAGGCGTTCACTTCACATCGTTATTATTATGAGATACTCTTGCTAAAACAATATGCGCACAAGCCCCACGCACGCAAATTTTTTTCGTCTCAGCTTTAGACCCGTATCGCTCGCTACTAAAAAAATTGCATTTCAGACATAGGTTCGCCCTAAACTGGAATACACTTCAGCTATCTGGCACCCCTCGCAAGCTTATCAACCTACGAATTAAAATCCACTCAAAATGATGCTGCACGCATTATCACGTCAACCTACTCGCGTATAACCATCATAACAGAACTAAGACGAGCACCGGACCTTACCAGTCTGGAATCAAGTCGTATCATCTCGTGACTCTGCATGCTAAACACTTTCTACTATCACCCAACTGCAAGACACCTTCGTCTTCAACCACCGCCTAGAATCTCCCAGCACCTCGCCCTAAACTGGAACACGCTTCATCTATCTAGCATCCTTTGCAAGATTATCTACCTACGAATTACAATCCATTCAAAACGATGCTGCACGATTTATCATGTCAAACTACTCGCTTATAACCATCACCCCGAAGCACAGACGAAAAGTGGTCCTTACTAGTCTCGAATCACGTCGTATGATCTTGAGTCTCTGCATGCTTCACACTTTCTACTATCACCCGACCGCAAGACGCCTTCGTCTTCAACCACCGCATAGAATCTCTCCACACCTCAAGCCTAGCAGTCCAATCGGGCGCATCCACTGTCGCACATCAGCAATGAAAGACTTTTTCCAAGTCCGATAGCCTTGTGGTACAATCTCCCCGACTTCATTGTTTCTACCATAGACCGCAAGGCCCTTCTAGAAAAGCTAACATATCATCTTACCACGAAGGTCTTTGTTATTTGAACACAATTATTAGTAATGTTTATTCACGTTTACTGCTTAGCTGTTTTTATAAGTGTGATTTTGATTGTTGTACCGATCTCTTATTTCTCAGGAATGTTCTTTTGTTGTTCTTATACATTATTTTTTATCTTTTTCTCCCTCTTTTTGTGATTAAGAGCTTCGCAAACATTGTTTGTAATGGTCCAGGTCTTAGGGGCTACAATAAATGAAATGAAATGAAATTATTTGGTGTTTTCTTCCCCAAATATGAAGACTGGTCCCTTAACATCAACTGCTTATTAAAAAGCATTGCCCAAGCATTTGTCATACCCTGTATGTTGCATCACTTATTACCAGTATAGTTAAAAAACAAATTTACTACGTATCAATGCCCACGCACATTAACCACTGCTTTGATATGTGGGCGACAACGACAAATCGAACCTGAGCTATCTATATTTTTTACAAAAAGGGCTCTCCGTGTAATTGAACGGCTGACATTTCCTTCACATACAGCGCCACTTTTCCGAAAATATTAAGTTGACAATGACCAATATCCCATTTAAAAATAACTATGGTCATGCACCACGATATTGAATGTAACTCTACTAAATGTTTAAGGAATATTGCCGGGAAGGACATCAGCCGTAATTTACGGTATATCGGATACAGAGAAGACAAGCTCGCACCAACTACGGTGCACACAGGTTTAACATGCCATATTGCAGATATTCTTAATGAACACCCGACCTTAATTACTATAAATCAGGAAAGCTGTTCGATTCATGTATTTAATAAGATTCATGCCTGCCTTCTCCAAATAGAAAACGAAATCGACATGCTCTAATTCCACCGCCTATTCTCTGCAACTCCAACTTACGGTACTTGTTATGCAATACAAGTTTAAAAGATATTCATTGAATTATTTACGTACTAGTCTTCTCAATGTACTTGTGTTCAGTGACCAATGACATCGCTTTCTATAACTCGATTGATATGTAGGTTTTCCTTGAAAATGATGTTTGGATTTTAATGGCACAAGGCCAACTAAGGGCAAAGAGCTCCAAACAAAAGTCATTTCATGAGAGTGTCATGAAAGTAAAAGTACAACATTTCAGTAAAAATAAACGAAGTAAAACAGAACGTAGTTAAGATTACTGGTGTAAAGGGCCAGTTCAAGATGCATGATAAGAAATGAGATGTGAAAATTTTGCGACAGTAAGAAACTCAAAAACACGTTTGACTGAAAACATGGGCTCGTCTCCTAAGAAATACGACGGGTGCTGTGGAATATGTCGTGTGTATAGTTGTGGGAAGTGTTTGCATCGTGTTATGTCAAGTGCCTTGCATTGAATGGGTATATGGATTACGGATAGGCCCTCTCCACAGCCGCTGTAAATGGGTCTTAGGGATCCAGTGAGGAGGTGGGAGTTCGTTATATATGTGTGACCTATACGTAACCTCGACAAGTCAACTTCTGCGTGTCTTTTATGTGAATCGGTTGTGTATCGTCCGAAGTGAGGTTTTAGAATTTGGAGTTTCTTGTCTGTCTGTTCACTGCAATGTTTTTGCCATGTTTTACGTAGTTGGTTTGTGTGTGGTTTCAAGTCGGTGAAGGGTACTGTTGTGATGTTCACCGCTTTTGTGAGGGCACAAGCTGCGATTTCACCTTTAGTCCCATTTCCAGTGATGCCTGAATGGCCTCGGACCCAACAAACAGTCACCTCAACGTTTTCGCCCCATGCCGACATAATTGTCCTACGAATAAGATTGATGACGTAATTTCTGGATATGTTTCGCGGTGATAACGTCCGTACAAGACTCAGTGAATCAGTATAAATGACGGATTTTCGAATATGACATTTCGAAAATGTGGTTCACAGCAAGAAAGATTCCATAGGCCTCTGCTGTGAAGATGCTACAAGGCACATTTATAAATTCAGAAACAGTAAAATTGCGTCCGTGCGCAGCACATGACGCAGCTGAGGCAGTTTTGGATGTGTCGCTATAAACTTTTGTACGCTGGTACTTCTTCTGCAGTGGCAGAATGGGCTGCAGAATCGCATTTCTGGGTACCTAATTTTTGTCAAGTGGAATGAAAGACAAATCACACGACATAGCGCGAAGCAGCAATGGCGATATAAAATCAACGCGTGATGATTTGAAGGTGTTTAAAAAGAAGCTAGTACGAAAGAAGCCGATAAATGAGCTAACAGTAAGATGTAAAGTAGAAGAATTCAGGATCGCGCTGCAGAACCGATATTCCGCTCTTAACGAGGAAGCCGAGTTTACGACACAGGAAGCCAGCGACAACATTACACGCATTATCACGGAGTGTGCAGTAGAAGTCGGGGGCACTATGGATAGACAGGATACTGGTTTTCTTTCACAGAAGACGAAAGATCTTCTCAGGAAACGGCAAACCATGGGAATCTCCACCGCAGCTGACAGAATAGAACTAGCGGAGCTCTCTAAGTTAATCAATAAGCGTAAGACAGCTGAGATACGGAAGTATAACATGGAGAGGATCGAATACGCTGTAAAGAACGGAGGTAGCCTCAAAGCAGTGAAGAGACGTCTTGACGTGGGGAAAAATCATGTGTATGCACTTAAGAATAAGCAAGGCAATGTCATCACAAATAGGGATAAAATAGTCACAGTGGCCGAGGAGTTCTATAGGGATCTGTACAGTAGCCAGGACATACAGGATAATGCCGAACGAGACAGTAGTTCAGAGGAGATAGACATCCCACCAGTAACGACCGAAGAAGTCAGGAAGGCTTTGAAAGAAATGAAAGGGGGCAAAGCACCTGGTGAGGATCAGATAACAGCAGACCTCTTGAAGGATGGCGGAGAAATTGTACTTGAAAAACTGGCAAACCTGTATAGGCAGTGCCTAATGACCGCAATGGTACCGGAATCTTGGAAAAATGCGAACATCATCCTAATCCATAAGAAAGGCGACATGAAGGACTTGAAAAATTACAGGCCATTCAGCTTACTGTCAGTCGTCTACAGGGTATTTACCAAGGTAATCGCTAACCGAATTTATGCAACCTTAGATTTCAGTCAACCTAAAGAACAAGCAGGGTTCCGTAAAGGTTATTCAACAACGACAATACAATCAGGTGATAGAGAAGTGCGCTGAGTATACTGAACCCCTATATATAGCCTTCATAGATTATGAGAAAGCATGTGACTCGGTCGAAACCCTAGCAGTCATTCAGGCATTACGGAACCAGGGGGTAGATGAGCATTATGTAAGAATACTAGATGATATCTGCAATGGGTCTACAGCTACCATTATCCTCCATAGGGAGAGCAGCGAAATACCTATAAGGAAGGGTGTCAGACAAGGAGACACAATCTCTTCAATGCAATTCACAGCATGTTTACAAGAAGTATTCAGAACGTTGGATTGGGAACTGGTTGGAGTAACGGTTAATGGAGAATACCTCAGTAACCTCAGATTTGCTCATGACGTTGACTTGCTAAGTAACTCGGGGGACGAATTGCAAAGCATGCTTTCCGCACTGGACGAACAGAGTAGAACCATGGGCCTGAAAATAATATGCAGAAAACTAAAGTAATGATCAATAACCTCGGGGCAGCGCAGCGGTTTGACATAGGTGGCTAGGCAGTGAATTGGTAAGCGAATATATCTACTTAGGCCAAGTTGTGACCCCGATGACAGCCATGAGGCAGAGATAATTAGAAGGATAAGAATGGGGTGGGGTGCATATGCAAGACATTCTCACATAATGAATAGCAGCCTACCATTGTCGCTGAAGAAGGAAGTGTATGACAGATGCATTTTACCGGTACTCACCTACGGCGCAGAAACCTGGAAGCTCACTAAGAGGGTTCAACTTAAATTGAGAACGACTCAGCGTGCAATGGAGCGGAAAATGATAGGTGTAACAAGAAGAGAGCGGAAGAGAGTGGACAAGAAGAGAGCGGATTGGGTCAGGGAGCAAACACGTGTTAAAGACATATTAGTAGAGATTAAGAAGAAGAAATGGACTTGGGCAGGGCATGTAATGCGAAGGCAAGATAACCGCTGGTCATTATCGGTAACAGAGTGGATCCCTAGAGAAGGCAAGTGTTGCAGGGGGCGGCAGAAAGTTAGATGGGCAGATGATATCAAGAAGTTTGCGGGGATAAATTGGTCACAGTTGGCACAGGACCGATACAATTGGAGAATAATGGGAGAGGCCTTTGCCCTGCAGTGGGCGTAGATAGGCTGGTAAAAAAAGGAAACGTAGATAAAAGGAAACGCTAACAAAAGCCGCCTCCTCTCCCACTCTTGGTGAGAAGGAAACAAACAAATGGGCGATTTAAAAAGATCGGTGATGTGAATGTATCCATAAAAACAGGTTTAAATAGATGTTTACCTATCGATGAGATTTTAGAAGCATATAACAACACATCAATATAAGTTCTCTGGTGCTGCAGGCATCATTTGTCGCATTCCACATACAGGCTTTGGACCAGGCTTGTACGGAAAGCGCCACACGAGAGGCGAAGCCCCGAGTGCAGCACTGGGTCACGTATTTTTAGTGCGGTTTTTCTGGCCGACCCTTAGACAACACTTCCCTAATACAAGCCCGACTCTACCAAAGCGGTATAGAGGCGCAGCAGGAGTTGTTGGTCTGCAAAGTAAGATTGGTGCGATAGGAGTTTCAGAATAATAATTGTTTTTAAACGTTTTTGCTTGACCCGTCTGATATTGGAGATGAATGTGAATTTTTCGTCCATCACCACACCCATAAATTTGTGCCACTTTTTAAGAGAAATTGGGTCACCATTGAGAGTTATTCCAGGATCCAGACAAATGTAGTTTTCGCGGGATTTAGTTTGGAACCATTTTTGTCTGCCCAGCGAGGAAGTTTGTTTACCCTAAGCTGGGCCTGACGTTCACATATGGATAAGTTACAAGATTTAAAAGATATTTCGACATCATCCACTTACACTAAACAGGAGATCGATGGAGGCAATGCTTTCCGAAGCGAGTTCATCTTGACAATGAAGAGCGTGCCGCTCAAAACTGCACCCAGAGGCACGGAATTTTCTTGAATGTGAACTCTCGACAGTACCTATCAAACTCTGACACGAGACGTTCGTTTCAACAACTATCAAGAGTCTTCAACAAGTTACCTGTTATGCCATATGAGTTTGTCTGCAAGAATGTCGTTACGTCATGCCATACCATAGACTTTTTCGACCTCAAAAAATATGGTCATACAATACTGTTTTTGTATGAAGGCATCTCTGATGTATGATTCTGATGCAAATATTTGATCATTTGTGGATCGCCCTGCCCGGCGGCATGCCTGGAAGCTCTCGAGAAGACCATTGTATTCAAACAAGTACACGAGTCTCCTGTTTGTCATCTTGTCGAAGAGCTTACACAGGCAGCTTGTCAGGGCAATGGGACGGTAACTTTCAGGACAGGAAGGGCCATTCCCTTTTTTCAGGAACGCCACTACTATAGCCTCTCTCCAAGAGCGTGGACTGTGCCCCGAAAGCCATATTTTATTGTGTAGGTATAGGATTGCGTCAAGAGTGCCTTGATGTAGGTGTTGTATTATGGTGTATGTAATCTTATCTGCACCTGGAGCTGAAGTTTTACATGTGGCAAGAGCAAACTTCAGATCATGTAGTTGTAATTGAGAGTTGTACGGAGACTGAATTGTTCTTGTCATATATAGGCTTCTTTACGGCAGATGTTTTGTGTTGCATGAAAGTCTTTGTGTAATTTGAAGAACTAGACATATGTTGGAAGTGTTGTGCAAGTGTGTTAGCCTGATCTTCCCGTGTGCCCCCTGTCGTGCTAACCAGGGGTAGGCTATGTGTGTGTTGTGCTTTTAGTTTACGTATTCGGGTCCATAGATTGTGGGTGTCTGTGTATGAATTTATGAATGTGAGAAAGGCGCGCCAGCTTTCCCTTTTTGCCTCACGGCGCGCACGCTTACCTAATGCCTTTGCTCTTTTGAAATAAATAAGGTTAAAACTTGTGGGGTATCTACGTAGGACACCCCACACCTCGTTCTGGACCTCCCGCGCACTCCTGCAGTCGTCATTTCACCAGGGCCTTCCCGGGTTGCGCGGACCAACAGAATCCTGGGGAATTGACTTTTCATGAGCGGCGAGAATGTGCTCCGTGACGAACTGGGTTGCCTTCTCTACAGGTAAGTGTGTTATGTATGTGTAATGTAGTTGAGATCTCTCTGTGAATGTGTTCCAGTTTGCTGTTGCTTCCATAAACTTGCAATGGGAAGTGAACTGTTAGGGCCTTTATTTATGTATGTTAGTGAGGTAGTGAAGTGGTAACTGGCTTATGGGTTTAGTGTCCACATCCCACTCAAGCGATGGAAAGAGTACTGCAGAGCCAATAGGCAAGTCAAGGTTTGAATAAGTGTTGGGTCCTATAATATGGTGTGTAGGCTTGTTTTTGGTAAATAGGCATGCTCCCGAAGATGTTAGACATATTTCGATTAGGCGAGCTCCGGCATCCGTGCGGAGAGAGCCCCAAAGAGGGAAAGAGGGTTGCATGCATTGAGGTCGCCAATAAGAATGAAAGGTTCTGGTAGCTCATCTACAATGCCCTTAAATTCGGAGCTTAAAAGCTGGAAACCGGGAGGGATGTGGATGGAGCACGCTGTCATTAGCCTGTTGAAAATTATGGTTATAATGGCAATAGCCTCAAGGACCATCTGCAATTGAATAGGGTGACATGCCAATGATTTTCGGGCAATGATAGCCACACAACCTGAATATGTACCACCACCATCCGTGTACTTACTCAATACAATCCAACTATTCAAGACACTTGTGTGTTTGGTGTTTAAATGTGTTTCTTGTAGAGACATCACACTTGACTGATTGGAATGCGATATCTCGTAGATATCATCATTTTTTTAAGGAGGCCCCCACAGTTCACTATATGACATTTTCTCTTCCCATTATGTACATTTAAGAGCTACTGAAACGTGTTTGTGGGTTCATGTTTTGTCTATTGGTTTCTTTGACTTTTCCGTTGGTTTGGACGCCACAGCCCGTTCCTTGCGCTGCCATGCAGGCAGGAACGGTCCAACGTCCAGGGTGTCCGGCGGATCGGGCCCCCTAGACGTGGCACCCAAACGGGTGTCTTTGGTTCCAGCCGCCAGCGGCAGGCGGCGGAGCTTCGATGGGCGCTGCTCTGGCCCCTCCCGTCTCTATCTCCTCCGTGCCCTGAGGTGTCCCTAGGGCCACTGGAGAGGAAACACTGAGAGCGGCAGAGCTCCCAGCGGGGATCATAATCGCCACATTCGCTGGAGTCACCACACTGGGCGATTCCTGACAAGCCTGGACTACCGAAGGCAGTACGTCAAGGGACTGGGCCCCCGCTGTCTCTACAGGTGTTGTAGAGGCAGCATCGGGCTGGTCAGCCGGGGGCTGGGACAGCAACACATCAAAAACAAGGCTGCACTGTGTCGCTGAGCTGACCAAACGCAGCCCCAGCCCCCAGTGGGCAGCGTCTGCATAGGATGTGGCCGAAAGCAGCTTGTGCTTTTGGCGTGACTCAGCAATGGTGATGTTTTCTGTTACTTTGATCTGTAGAATTTTTTTTTCTGCTTTGAATTTCGGGAACGTTCGGCAATAATCAGCGTGTGGGCCACTGCAATTCAGGCATTTCCCTGTGATGTTTGGATAGACATCCGACAAATCGTCAGTCTCTGCACATTTAGGACAACTCAGCTTTCGTCGACACGATAGAGTTCCATGGCCGTATCGTCGGCACCTAAAGCATTGCCTGGGAATTGGGATATATGGTCGTACATTGCAGTTTAAGAAGCCCGCTTTGCCCTTTCTGCTTGGGGCTATGAAAGAAAGTGTTAGGACAAGGTGCTTTTTTGGGATTTCTTCATTTGCTCTCCGGATTACAATTCGTTTGGCCGAAGTTACTCCTTGAGGTTAAAGCGCCTGAAGAAGTTCCACTTCAGTCTCAGACTGTAAGTCTTCCAGATGACACCTTGAGAGGAGTTGAGGGTTCTCTGTGGAGCGCAAACGTGGTCTGTTTGCGGAGGTTTTCCCTTTGATTTTGCTTTTTACTTAAACAAGTAGATCTCCGAATGAAAGCTTTTTAGCATCACAATCTGAACCGACAACAGACTCACTGCATTTGGCCAAAAGAATGACTGCGTTCTTGGCAATACGGGTGTCCCCTCTAGAATAAACTACAAGGTATTTATGGAAATGTTCTCCCTTCTCTATAGCAAGTACTTTGGTGCGGCCTCTTTTGGAAGGTCGATGATTGGAGGGGGGGGGGGGGGTGAGAAGATACCATACGCTCTAGTATAAAGCAGGGGACGGGGGTACTTCCTTCGTCAGCCTTACTCTGATAGCTGACAAGGTCCCGGAGATCCCTGGCTGGTAAACAGACAGGGAGCCCATCCGCCAGAGCTTTACCTGGGCTCCGACGGCCACCGTTTGTGGTTTCTACCCTTCACTTTACAACACATCACCACGGTTGGTTCCAACTTATGTTCAGAGACTCGGGGTCCACGGTATCACCAATAACTTCACCAAGAGTACGCAAGGTGTCCCGTGCGATGATGTAGGCTTTCTTTTTTTCTTTTTCTTACCCAACAAATTTTCATGTATGACTGCTTATTTATGCGTGTGTAAGTGGAGAAGGAGCACTGTGTCAGGCCGTCGTGCATTTACACTGGTCCCCCAAGCAACTAGTACCTTTTTTGTTGCCTGAAATTCATTACTACATCCCATCATCTAAGTCACAAACGCCTGCAGGAAGCACCGCCGGCGTTTTCTGCTGCCAGCGAGCCACCGAAGCTTCCATTTTTGCCTGACATCCCACTGTCCGTTAGCCAATTTCAAGGATATTGTGGCTGAAGATGTGGCTCTATATGGAAATCTGATTCGCTCGACTGAAAGCCTCAAAGTGTTTTAGCAACGTACCAATAAAAAGCCGGCGGCTGCACAGTTGTGGGCCCAATTATGCGCTCATCAAACAACCACCAGCGAGCAGTATCTCAGGAGTAGAGAAGCAGAGCCTGCCCCAGGGTACTTATCCTAAATACCAGTTCCCGCACACCTCGAAATGTTAGAACACTTGACATCGTCTTCAGGCATGGCAAGCTAAGCAACCCCCCTCCCCATATTAAGGCGCAGCGCAGCACATCCCGAGCGACTGACCCGGTCTTGGCAGTCCAGAAAAAGGAGTCGCAATTTGTGGCCATACGACGGATTATGTCCTGAATCCTGAAGCTGCAGCCCCACTCTCGCTGCATAAAAGAGCGCCACTCAAACCCACAAACCCACGCTACCAGGTCTCACGGGGAACTTCGACAGAAGCGTTGAAACTGCTGCATAGCACCCGGACTATCCTCACTGACTCACGATCTTTAGCAAAGTGAGAAAAAAACGACCCAAAACGTGCCCCTTTGCTTTCTCCTTTGCTAGGCCGGGATCTAGACTGCTTACCGCACCCCGAAAGAACGCTTTAAAAGCCCGGTAGGTGTCGTGATCCCGGAGAAATAGAGACTGCGGAGAAATAGAGACACAAAAGACAGCGGAAAGGGAAATAAGTTTGAGCAACCTTGATTGGAAAAAAGCAGAGAAAAAGGTTTGCCTCCAGACAGCAGTGGGCCCGGACGGAATACCAATGCAACTGATAAAGCTACTTGGACCTAAAAGTAAGGAATCGTTTATAAGGGCAATAGATAAGGTGATAGAACCCAAACAAATACCAGAGGACTGGTTAGAAAGTAGGATGAATTTAATATATAAAGGCAGAGGAGCCAAGCCAGTATTGATTCATACAGACCACTCACAGTAACGTCAGTGGTGTATAGATTCGTAATGCAGGCGATAAAATCAGAAATTCAAGCATGGATCGAAGAAAATGAAATACTTGGGTAACTGCAGAATAGATTTAGACAAGACAGGCGACTGGATGACAATCTGTTCGTGATAACGCAATGCATTGAGATTGCGAAAGCACAGAATAGACCACTATGGATTACGTTCTTGGGCATTAAAGGGGCATATGACAACGTAAACAGAGAACGGCTGTGGAGAATGCTGAAACTCCAGGGATTAAATGACGAGTTAGTACAGTTCCCTATAGCAATCTATGCAGAAAAAAGAGTGCACCTTACTTGGGAACGACAGAAATGTGCCCAGCAGGTCAACATCCATCGGGGACTAAAACAGGGATGCCCTTTGAGCCCAATACTGTTCATGCTTCACATGGCAGGGTTAGAAAAGAAACTGGAAGAGAGTCAAGTAGGGTTTAGCCTAACCAATATGCTGCAAGGCGAAGTGGTACAACAGCATATTCCGGGAATGTTATACGCAGACGACATTGTTCTTTTAGCTGATGATCAAACCGATATGCAGCTGCTAAGAAATATTAGCGGCCAGGAAGCCACTGACCTCGGGTTAAACTTCAGTGCAGAAAAATCAGTAATAATGGTTTTCAATGACGCTACCACCGACGTAGTGCCTATCCAACAAGGCGAATTACCTACAGTGAAGAAATATAAATATTTGGTAGTGTGGATAAACGAAGGCGATAACTACTTAAGTACTCACGAGGAGCAACTTAAGGTTAAGGGAAAGCGAAACGCAGCTATAATGAAGCATAGAGCTCTGTGGGGGTATAACAAATATGAAGTAGTAACATGAGTGTGGAAAGGAGTAATGGTTCCGGGTCTCGCGTTTCGAATGCTGTACTCTGCTTAAAATCAGACGTTCTATCAGGCCTTGAAGTAAACCAGAGAACGGTAGGACTTTTGGCCTTAGGCGCGCATGGACAAACAACTAACGAAGCGGTTCAGGGAGATATGGGCTGGGCGTCGTTTGAAGTTAGAGAAGCTCAGAGTAAAATATGCTTTGAGATGAGGTTGAGGGTAATGGATCAAGGAAGGTGGGTAGCTAAGGTTTTTAGGTACCTATACTTGAAAAGCGTGGACACGCAGTGGTTAACAAAGACTAGAAGGCTAATAATGAAACACGGAAAGAACAGTGGAGAATCCAAAACAGCCAAGGTAACCAAAAAAGAGGCAAGGCAGATTGAAACGAATAAATGGAGGGAAAAAATGGAAGCTAAAACGTCGTTAGAGATGTACAGGGCTGAGAAAATGAACATCAGAAAGGAAAATTTCTATGATAATTCCCAAGGCAGTGCTTTGCTTTTTGAGGCTAGAGCAGGTTGCCTGCGAACTAAGAGTTTTGTGGGGAACTATTCACGAAATGATGAGGTATGTGTGGTCTGCGGGAAAGAAACAGAAACTATGCGGCACATAGGGTTGGAATGTGAGGGTACCCATCCAAATCTACATGAAGGCAATATTGGGCTTCCAGAAGCCCTAGGATTTAAGGGTATCAGAGAGGAAGTTAACTTCAAGGCTGTCGAGGGGACGAAAGAAGATTAGAATGCTGGTGGACGAAAAGCAGAGAGGGGAATATTGCCTAGGACAGTTACCACCTGTAACAGGGAAAAAAAGTATTTCGTGCCTAATAAGCTTTAGTGCCTGCCCTAAGCAGCTCTAGTATTAAACCAAGAGTGTAAAATATGGTTATATTAGTCCATTTTGGTAAGATGGCATGTCATCACCCCGCTTCAAAGGGGAAACCAATAGCAATAAATGAATGAATGAATGAATCAATCAATCAGAGGCACGTTATCCGCTTATGCAGAAAGATTATTCTGACTGACCAGACATCGGGAAAAGAGCGAGCGGGACCACGGACAAACCTGCCTCATCCAGCGCGTAATTGTGAAGCTGACACTCAGGCGGCCATTAACAAGTAGCCGGGCAGTCACATTCAAGAAAGCCAGCCGCCGAGAACTGATGCGGAACTAAGACACCTTACATTTACCCGTGCTCTATTCTAGTGAAGGCAATCACTAGATCGACCGATATCAAGCAACCCGTAAATTCGGATGTTGGCGCGAAGTGAAATATTTCTCGGATCCAAAGTATAAATGAAAAAATTTACCGGCTTGGGAACGCTGTACATTTTCGAACTTCAGAGGAAGTGTGGAAGTACGTGGCTCATTCGGCGCAATAAAATTGACGAGACAATCTTATATTCGGTGTTGTGGACAGTCACTGATCTGCACGCACCTGGGTCCAGATGGTTACCTCCCGGCTTCGCTATCAGGACGACGCGACCCTCGCGAAAGAATTCCAGGAGCTTTTTGTGAAAAATAAAGCTGTTTACAACGGCGAGAAGTGCCAACCCAACAACAAAAGAACTTTTGCAAAACTTTGCATGAATGACACCAGGGCACGGCGCCACCGCGAAATTTAGACGTCTGGCACAATCTTCAGCTCCTCTGCCGCAACAGGCCTGCGTTGCGAGCTCGTCATGTCATCGGGCACCTGAGGCACTGTCCGAAAATCTTTCGCTGGTCAAAATATTGTTTATGTTGAGTAAATTCGTTGAACATGAATCAATTTAAACCTATAAACTCACAGGTCGCCAAATAAAAAGTATTCTCACGTATACGTGAAAAAGACTGAAAATGAAAAAAATATGCCGAAATTCATAAAACTGGGAAGTAATGCCTATCGTAATTATGGCGTTTGTCTAGCGTGTGAGCTCTTTGCCGCCAAATATCGCTATGAGTAGCGAAAGAGATAGGAATATTTTATTATTTTGAAGTTTTCTTTCGTTTCTTCTCGCCAATGTTGTAAATATATATTATTATTGTGAAGAAGTGCCTTTTTTTGCGAATTATTTATATTTGTATATATATATCATTATAATTATAAAAATATATATAATTATAATTGTATTATTGTATAATTATATATATATATATATAATTATTACGCAGGTTGTACGGCTGAGTTGACTAATTTGCGGCCGTTTTCTGTTTGTATTGTGAACATTTTTGCGAATACTATGTCTATTCTTATGTTGTAGGGGACATCTATATTATGCATATTTTTCATATTTTGGGTTTTCAAAATTCTGTCCGACAAATTACTGCCATTCACACTAATATAACGGTTACAGCTGTCTTTGTTGCAAATATACATTTTTTATTCAAGTGCAGGTCGCTGCACGCTCCTGGCTGTGGGTGTATTCGGCAAAGAATGCTACGCAATAGTAAACATTTATTGGAACAGATGGTGGTGGGTATCCGGTCACTCGGTGTAATGAGTTGGCATCAGTCCTTTCTGTGTCCTCACTGTAGCCCCGGCATAGGTGACCAGACAGATGTGGACAGCGTGGTGCGATTCAGTCCACAGGCTTCAATCAAGTTGAAGTTCATTCATCAAAAGAAAACGGTTACAAAAAATTTTACAGACAAGGTTGAGGACGGGCACGAGAGATCCGCTGTGTTGGCAAGGCCACACCATGGGGTAGACGGTATTGAAAGAAGGGAAGAAGTGAAATTCAGAGTGTATTCAGTATGAGAAACACAGTGGCGGCTAGGTGTGTTGTAATAGTGCATATAAGTAATTGCAGATGAATAGTTTTCTTTCATTGGTTAAGGGCGAGGTTTAGCAAGGTAAGGGTAAGGTTGCGATGGTGGGGCAGAATAGCGGGGTAACATCTAGGAGCTGCAGGAAATGGGCCGGATTGGGCTGTAGGTTTATATACCCAGCGCAATACCTAGTATGGAAAGACGCATGGAGGCACCTGAGCCGCATCATTTTCTTCGAGGGGCGATTGACCAGGTGTCCAGGCGATGGAGAGATCAAGGAGTACTTGATTGATGTGAATATCCCTAAGGCATTAGATGAGATGCGTCCACGTTGATAATTGTATTTTGCTTTCGGGGAGTAATGCCTTGGGGTAATGAGAACGGCAATGCCTTTTTTTACAGTGCTGCAGTTAACCTTCAAGCCCCCATATACATCACCCACAAGAGTTTCAAGAGGGTATATCTTAAACGGCTTAGCTCCTTGAATCTTGAACGGCTGATCTTTACAGTGATCACGTGTACAGAGTTACCCGTAGGGTATAAAAAGATGAACTCACCACTTCAACAGAAGCTTGCCTGACATTCTATTTTTAAATCCAGGATTGGCTTCCATTTTGTCTAGTCTACCATTACTTCAGCTATGTAAAGAGCAGCTCGGCAAATCAAGAATAGATTCGCTATCCTTTCGTAATAATTGAGCTGATAAGCTGCAAATTTTTTGTGCACTAACAATGCATTGGGTTTAAGAATATAGGATTCGTTTTTCTCTTTGCCCATTCCTTTCCCCGTACGACATTCTTTACTATTATCGCCCAAAAATAATGGATGTGGCGATGAGAAGCACAGGAAATGTATTGCACAGCGTCTTTTGTGTTTTCAAATATTTGTCCTCAAAAATGTTGGTGGCAATCGCAGTGGTTCGCGATGTCACACCAACAGATGCTGCTACATGCTCTTTGTGTCAAGTTACTGGCCTGTTCTAAGGAATGAAGAATGCGGTTCTGCGATGTGTGAGAACGTTCGACGTTAATAGCGCATGACAAGCGATATTTTTTCTTTACGGCTCCACAAACGTGCTGTCTGTCATACAGTATCTTCAGCTCGTCGCTCCCTTGAACCCGTTCCTTTAAAAGATCTCTCTGCTTCTGACAAGAGTAAAAAGAACTTATTTAGAAAACCGGGTTAGACGAAGTGCCTTGGAGTTTGAAGGTACTCCAAGGAAAGATAGACAAACAGCGCGCGTGGGACATCTTTTTCTGTTAAAGAGTGGTCTGCGACAGGGAAAAGTGAAAGGATCTCTTCGCGCCGTTTTTTTCAGACCCAACACGGCAGACCAACCGCATGGACGAAAATGCCACACACAGCCGACAGTTATAAGTGGAGAATAGCGAGCACCCGCCGTTGATGCATCGTTTATCTGTGGGTGTCTGCGGGTGAGCGGCTGGCTGTCTTTGTGGTCCAATCGGAAGAAGCAGATGGGTTTACTTGAAAGAGATGGCAAGCAGACATTCGAACTTGATTGCCAAGCCCATCACCGGCCACCAGCGACGAGGGCCGGCGTGGCACTTCCGAGCGCAATTGTATCCTTGCTGCCCCAGCTTTCGGCAGACGTACTTTGTCAGCAACAATGGGGCGAGAAGGCCCAGGAAGGTTCCTTGCGGAGTCTGCAAGCCCTGATGCCGGGGATTGTATCCTGCGCCCCCGTAAACTAGAAAGCGAAAAATATTGCCTTTCTTCCGCATCGAGCATTCACCATATTGGAACTGTGTTGTATCGGCTGTGAACAGTTCCGGGATGAAGGTACCCATTGCAAAAGTTGGTAAGCAGCATCTGCTTCAGTGAATTTTTTCACGCAAGCTTCCAAATATTATCATATAAAAGCGTCTCCACTTCGAATATAGCAAATCCACTCACCTGTTTGTAGACCTTACTTTCTGACGGGAAAGCCTTTCTAACGTAGCTTCCTACATTGAGAGGGTGAAATTACTGGACAACAGTGAATTTCCTGAATTAAGGCATTTCACAGTAAAAAAGAACGAGTTTAATGATGTGGCCGTAAAATCGTAGGGATAATAAATAGGAGCATGGTGACTAAAACTACTTTGAAGAGCTAGGAGGCGTACGTGTTTCACTCAGTGGTATGTTAATCTCTAATGGTTGCTACTACAGAACACCGAAGAATAAAATTTTCATTTGACACACTTCTGTTCTAAGGTTCCTTCCAACCCTTTTTAAAACCTACTACAAACTTTGCTTTCGGCTTTGTTGAATTTCGGTGTAAGCCAGTTTTCTTGACAACCGTTCCACCGTTGCTTTGACACTGAAGTCTGTGTGGTTTGAGTAGATTGATGACCCGACGAATAACACCGTAGAACTCCTTCATCTAATCCACAATTATGGAGATCCCATTCTAATGAGTTTCTGTAATTTCTGGTGAACTCGTTTTTGCAAATATGTTACCGAGGGATATTCCGGATTGAAGGGAAACATTCCAACTTCTGTGTTCAGAATTGCTTATATTTAGCATTTTTCCCCAAGGTGTTTTGAGAAGTTTTTGCAACATTTTCTATATTCTGTTTTTGCAGCTAATACCCCTTGAATTGGTTTTCTAATAGGTTTTTGATGTTTACCATGTTCTAACTAAGTCTGATTTACGTGGCCTTTTTGACGCTGACGCCGTTCAAGGAATCATAGATTCACGGTGAACTGAATCCCACTACATCTGCCGCTTGCGGCATTTCACGGTGCATTTCACGGTGAATTTCACGCTTTTTACCACACAGTATGTTTACTTCGCAAGCTGAATATCTAAGTTAAAACTCGAAGTTAAAGAATATCTATGCTAAAATAACGACACTGTCGGTTAATTGATGTAATTTTAGCTCAACTCCGGGACTGCTGGCGGTTTTATTGTTGACCGCACATGGACTAAGGCGCATCCAAAATACAATATTGTATATTGCGCACGAATGCCTGAGAACTTGCTTCAGCCCTTCAGCCGCATTGCTTCATGCTCTACTATCTCTTCTCATGAAGTATTTATCCCTATAGCCTCCCTCCTGTTTTATGAAATGGATTGGAAGCGGTCTTGGCTGCTTCTCCCTTGCGCGAACATTAGTGGGGATATTCGGGCATCAATCCGGTGAAGCGTTCCGAGAAAACTAAAAGAACACAAACTAATCAATAATTTGAGGTCCGGTGTACTGACATTAGTTTTTCTTTTTACTCTACGGCTTCTAAAATTCCTAGCATCGACTAAAGGGTAACTTATCTTTTTTTGGCCAAAGTTACAAGCCAAACATTCCGGCAACGGGGAAAGTTCCACTCACGCAACATCACTGTTATTAACTGCTCTTACAATTACTGTAAATTTCATAATCTTTTATTGGTTTGGTTAGTAAATATTGAGATATTCAGTCTTACTTTTTATTTGTTTAACCTCCACAAATGTAAAGAACGCACACAAAACCATTGTAGATTTCTTTCAATGACTGCATTTTAAGCAGGTAGGGTTTAGAGACTCTAAAGAGATTTGAGTCTAATGAGTTAAAAAAAATGACTACAGTAGCCACCCGTTTTTTTTATCGAAATCTAAAATTTGGACTTGCTAAATATTCCTGACTTTTCCGATGACCTAACCGCCAGTTGTGCTATTGGAGTATTGTACATGAACAACGACTGTTTTGAACATAATTCAGGCAAATGCTCAATTTTCTGGGCCAAATTTTTCTTGACACAGCTGGGGTGCGACTCCAGGACGACGCCATTTGAAATCCATGCCTCATAGCTATCTCGCCATGCCATTTCGCGCTAGAGTTACATTTCGCGCTAAAGTTACATTTCGCGAGTTTCCTGCAGTGGACAGCTACATAGTGCAGTGCGCAGAGCTAACGGACGAGTAGATAGTGCGCCAAGTGACCGCGATGCCGCAAAGCGATATGAGTATGACGAAGATGCTCCAGATCACCCACAGCCGTCAACGCAAGACATTTCCAATGCTTTGATTTTGTCGAATATTTACGAAGAAAACTTCACGCTTGCAGTGTGCAAGCAGTCGTTCCCACTCGAAGGAGCAATTTGAGGTATTCGCGACTCCATGAGTCCTATTTAAATGAATTAAAGTTTATTTTTGAAGTTCGCGAACTTTTAGGGCTGCTCTTATTTTCAGACTATTTTTTTGTTCCCCTCCACGGCTGAAGCATCGGTTGGCTACTGTAATTCGATGTCACACAAGCACTTTTTGAGGCTTGCAAAAACGGGAACGAGGGTTCTGACTTAAAAGCTTCAATGTAGAGAACGTTTACACGGTTTTAACAGACATATTTTACGGCTGAAATCATTCCTTGTTACGTCAGATGTAATTATTTTGCATTTGTTATCTCTTTATACTACACTAAACACTTCTCGACAGGATTTGAAGTAAATTTTAGCAATGTTTTGGGTTGTTCAAAACAAACACGGAACATGCACCATTGTTATTATAAGGTTCCGTCTTCCTCATTTCATTTTTTTGACACTTTTGGGGTATCTTTTTGTCTTCAGTTATAGAATTTCTTTTTGCGGTAGGAGGCGCGTCCATATTGACGCCTTGGAATTTTTATAGTTTGAACTTTAGTCGCCCGCTCTTTTCCCCTCTGTCGTCTGATGAGGGTACGCTTAGCGAAGGTGTGTAGCTTTTTTTTATGTATAATAATTGTTATCAAACGGCAAACGCCGAAACATGTGACTATTGGCCACTGCAATTCCTACCTACGCTTTTTAATATTAGTTATTTATTTATTTATTTATTTATTTATTTCAGGATACTGTCAATCCCGTGATGGGATTATTACAGGAGTGGTGTCACATTGTAAAAACAAACAATGCACAGACTAAAAATACATGTTTTAAGCACTTGGGATTTCAAGCATATCCCGGACGTAGTGCAAAATTCGGCGTAGTGATAGGCAAAGAGTCGTCATGAATATAAACATCGGTCGAATTGCTGGGGCAAGCAAATAAAAACAAATACAACACGTAATTGCACTGACAGAGTTAAAACTTGCAACATCATCAATTCAGGAAATCACGGCTACATAAAAGTCAGTACAGATTCACTCGCTCTAATAACAAATTTGTCAACTGTCGGCTGTGTCAACACAGTGGGGTGCAGGGCATTCCAATCGCGTATGGTTCGTGGAAAAAAAGAGTGGCCAAAAACATTGTTCTTGAAGGGATACTTATCAAGTGTGTGGCAATGCTTATTTCGTGTTTGGCGCTTACAGTTAGCCTTAACATAACTAGCTGGATTTATTTTCAAAGAGTTGTGTAGCACCAGATACAAAAATCTCAGACAATGAAGCTTGGCGCGGCTCGCCAGGGTGGGCAGATCCGCTCTTTTCAAAAGAGCAGTAGGCGAGTCGGTACGCCTATAACGGTTATAGATAAAACGAACTGCTTTACGTTGTACTCTTTCAAGCGCGGCTACATGTTTGTTTGTGAAAGGGAACCAGGCCACACTCGCATATTCGAGGATTGGACGGATAAGCATGGTATACGCTAGAAGTTTTGTTTCGGGTGTCGAATGACGTAGGGTTCGCTTAAGAAAAAATAACTTGCTGAGAGCCTTCTTTGTAATATGTTCGACATGCGCAGTCCAATTTAGGTGGGACGATATCAAGATGCCGAGATATTTGCAGACAGCGACGTTGCGAAGTGGGACATTTCCCAGCGAATACGAAAAATTTGCCTTCGTTTTTTTCTTTGTTATTGACATGACGACAGTTTTCTCAGTATTTATTTCCATTTGCCACTGTCGACACCAGGTTCCAACCTTTTTTAGCGACTCATCTAGTTTTAACTGATCCTGGTAGCTGTCTATTCGCTGGTAGAGGATAAAATCGTCTGCGAACAATCTGATATTTACTTCGGGTACGTCAGCGATGTCATTAATAAAAAGAAGAAACAACATGGGGCCTAAAACAGAACCCTGGGGCACTCCTGATAATACTGGAACCGTTTCGGACACATGTGCACCATATTGAACAAATTGGTAGCGGTCGGTCAAGTAGCTTTCGATCCACTTGGTCATAGGTCCTTTGCCCAGTATACTGGTAAGCTTTTGGATCAGTTTGGGATGGGAAACGCGGTCAAAAGCTTTTGACAGATCTAGAAAGACTACGTCAATCTGCGATTGATCGTTAATGCCATTGGCAAGGTCATGCAAGGTCTCAACCAGTTGTGTGACAGTAGATAGGCCGCGACGAAAACCGTGTTGATTGGAATGGAGAATAGCATTTTCTTCCACGTATTCAGTAAGGGACTTTAGAATAATATGCTCAAGCATTTTGCAGGAAGTACACGTAATAGAAATTGGTCTATAATTAGACGGACAAGACGAGTCACCACTTTTGTGGATGGGAAGAATTTGTGCAATTTTCCATTCCGATGGAACCAGGCAATCTTTAAGCGATTTCGAAAATATAAGAAAAAGGTATTTACACACTGATTTAGCGTAACGCTTTAAAAACGCATTGGGAATCCCGTCGGGTCCACAACCTTTTTTCCCATCAATGTTCAATAAAAGTGATAGCAAACCCGGCTCAGACAATTGAGGCGAGCTTAAAGTACTTAAGTTTTTATTCTGAAACAGAAGCGGCGTATTTTTACCATTGTCAGCTGTGAAGACAGACTGGAAGTAAGTGTTAAATGAGTTAGCTTTAATTAATTCCTCCTCCGCTGAAACGACAGTAGGGGTGTTGTTTTTTGAACAAAGATATTGCCAGAACTTCTGGGGCGACTCTCTTATAAACTTACTTAGTGTTGTGCTGCAGAAGTTTTCTTTGGCACTACGGATTTTTGCCTTCAATGACCGCGACAAGTAAGTTATTTTTTCTTGGAACCCATAGACTGAGGTTGATTTCTTAGATTTTCTTAGTCTTTTTTTTTACGTTTAGTATGAATAATGTCACGTGTGATCCAAGGGTTGTGTTTTTTTGTTGCTTTTGCAACCTGCGGAACAAAATTGGTCATACAATGAGCAATAATAGCTTTAAATTTAGCCCAAATTTCGTTAATCACCAAGGACCCATCAGCACACATATCGAAGAAGTCGTGGAATTCATGCTGTAAATACATCATAACTGCAGCGTCATCGGCCTTGTGAAACGCCGGGACAGACTTAACCGGCCCTCGCATGCGAGCAGGGCATGGTACAGGCAGGCAGCATGAAACGATTTTATGATCAGATAACCCCTCCAGAGTTTCTGTTAAGATATTCGTTGATGGGAAATGGTCACTAACAAAGATGACATCTAGTAAAGAATTAGATTCCCGTTGTTCACGGGTTGGCGTGGCAACAAGTTGTGTGAGATTAAATGACAATATGTAATCGCTTAAACGGTCATTCATAGCTGTTCCTGTACTTAGACATTCCCAATTTACCTCGGGTAGATTGAAGTCCCCAGCCATGATTACTGCGCCACCGGTCACATGGTTGTGCATGTAGTGATATAAAGATTCCAGATATGCCATTTGCGCATGCGGGGGTATGTATACCGCACCTATGGATACAGTGACACCATTAAGGGAAACCTTACACCAGACCGCTTCGACGTCCGGAACATCTGGCATGACTGTAAAACTTATGCCTTGTCGTACGACAAGGGCAACGCCCCCACCTCTGTGCTCTCTATCTTTGCGAACAATCACGTAGTTTGGCGGAACAATTTCGCGGTCCAATATTTCTTTGTGCAACCAAGTTTCTGTGACAGTGACGATGTCTGGCTGATTCGCGATCAAAATAGCCTCAAACTGGTCGGCTTTCTTCACAAGACTTCGCGCATTAACGTTAAGTAACGTCAGTGGCGTCGGCTTCTGGTGACCCGACCTTCCGTAAGCGGACGATTTTCGTTTTTTGACAGACCAAAAAGATCACCGCGATTGTTGTCCCAGCCGTAGAGTTTCCCATTAATGCTCACTTTATCATAAACCAGCACCACCTTTTCACCTTTGTCTCGATTTTCTTTTGTTCTATCCCAGAGTTTCTTCCTAACATCTCGCATGGTACGGGAGAAGTCGTCACTAATTGAGTAACCGGAACCTTTCAGTTTTGAGCAGTTTTTGAATATTTTCGTTTTGTCCTGGTTATTCGAGAATTTCAAAATAATAGGCTTGATCTTATTAACATCTTCAGTAGACTGTTTTCCTAGACGGTGAATCTTTTCTATATCACCGGTATTTACTTTTAGTATACCCTCAAATATTTCCTTCGATACTACACTTAGCAATGTTTCTGGGGACTCGTCTGGCTTCTCCTCTACGCCATAAATGATGAGGTTAGACCTACGGCTCCTGTTTTCCAGTTCGTCAAGTTTTTTTGTAACGGCTTGAAGGTTGTCCTCTAGACTAGCTATTTTTTTCACGCAGTCTGAAACCTGTTTTTCAAAACCGCTAATCTTTTCCAGTTTTTTGTCTATCGCGCTTAGCCTTTGGTTGGTTTGTGCTTTTACGTTTTTTATTTCTAGAATATCGGCAGCGATATCGCTAAGTTGCTTGGCGAGCGTCTCCAAGTCAGGACCAGGGTTTTCTTCAACATCCCCTCCCAAAAGCAAAAGGAACCTCAAGGAAGCAATCACACACTGAAACATTTCATACAGTGACCGTGGGCACGGCAGCATAACAAGGCAACGGTTGCTACTCCTAAAACATTTTCCGTAACTCTTCCTCACCTGAATGAAGAAGAGAAATGGGTTGGACGACTGCATCTTGGCGTTGCCGCCGTGCCCACTGCCAGGAGGTAGCTGAAGATCTTCTTTTATACTGTTGTCCCACGGTGGTACTGCCCATGCGCTTAACCGCCCACCCGACGACACAGTAGCGCCGCCAGGCATGCAGAAATGCTCCGTGAACGTAATCGTTGCTGAGAGTCCTTCAGGATCCGTTGCTGCGCGGAAGCGCGTCGTGGACAGCTGGCATTGCGCACATAGCGCCGGTGATTCGCTTGATACGGACAGCAATCCAAGCAGGGCCTGAATGAAGAAGAGAAATGGGTTGGACGACTGCATCTTGGAGTTGCCGCCGTGCCCACTGCCAGGCTAGTGCTAGGAATGGGGCAGCCTTTAAGGATATAAAAACCAGTTTATTATTTTATATTTGGTGTACATGCGTAATTTAGCTTTACTCTTCAACGGTGTTCACGTTGAATTACTGGATTAATAAATGACCTAAAGCAACAACTTTAACCGCTAAGGCGGTAAGTTGGGCGTGATGGTTACTAACTAAGGAAATAATTGTGCAGTGCGTAACACCCTTGTCTATAACACTGAGTTCAACTTGAACTGCTTACCTCTCAAAACTGCGGACGCAAACTTGTCACAAAATACGTTGAGGTAAAAATACATGGTCAGGACTTCCGGATAAAACAATAGTTGTCTTGAAATGTTTTTCGGCATAGGCACGATAAGGCTGTAATTGCGAAACTTGTGTTATAGAACAGTAAACCGACACAAAAGTAAAAGAGGCTACGAAACACACGGTAGAACTTCAACTCAGTTTGTGCCACAGAAACACGAAAGACGGCTATATGTACATGAAACGTGTAAAGGGTTAAAAATAATCCAACACAAACAAAATGAAATAAAACAGTATCGCATTCGTCACACTTGCTCATATCACAAAGCCACCTCACAGTGCCCGCCAATATCACTCGGCGTAACTTAAACCTACACCTTTGTGCGGCTATCACCCCTCACCCGTGCACAACCTGCTCCCCCTCTCCAAAAAACTGATTTCCTTTGCGGACAGTGCAAGGATGGTGAACCAAGGATGGTGGACTGCAAAGGAAATAGTTTTTTTTAGAGGGGGTCAGGTTGTGCAAGGTTGTGGGGTGATAGCCGCACACACGTGTAGGATTAAGTTACGCCGAGTGACCTTGGCGGGCATTGTGAGGTGGCTTTGTGACATGAGCAAGGGTGGCGAGGGAGATACTATTTTATTTTTTTTTCTGTTCACCGTTTCTTAACCTTGTGCGTGTTTCAAATAACATATAGCCTTTTTTCGTGTTTCTGTTGCATAAACTGAGTTGAAGTTCTAGCGTGTGTTTCGTAGCCTCTTTTATCTTTGTCTCTGTTTAGTGTTCGCTAGTAAGATGATTTCCTTATTTAACTTTAACAGACATCCCATGTAGAACACTTCAATTTGAGAACAAAATAATCCAAGAGCCGTACGTGAAGATCTTTAACTCTGGCGATGTCACATTATGGTGATGATATGTAAATAATGGGATATTTTTTGCGTCTTCCCAATGCGTGTAATTTTTTTGCTGAAACGTTGCTTGGTGAGGGAACCGTGTATCTTAATCTCACAGAATGAAACGCCCACCCACTGGTACCGTTTTTCGTTACCTTTGCAGTGTCCAGTTTGTTGAGATAGAAGAGCATAGACTGCATAAACAGAAAAGCACACAGGCAAGAATCTCCACGTATCGATCGGTCTATCTTTGTTTTCTTCCCGAGAGCAAGAAAACAAAAAGAAAGAATATGTACCACCAGGTCCATTGCCCGTAAATGGCGTCGTAAAAAATGAGGCCAGGTCACCCAGACCGGAAGTCCCGGCCACAACATCCTCGCGATATGGCCGTGCAAGCAAAGACATCTGGTCTCGCCTCTAAGACAGAAAATCTCATGGGCGGAAGAAATAAACACCGCGGCATCGGCGATCTATCGCCGCCCTGCACAAACAGAGCACCTTGTCTGCCTTGTGTCTCGCCTTGTGTCTGCTGAGGTTATGCGAGTGTGTTGCAACGCCGCTAATTTTGCACAATCTTAATGTGTTTTAGAACAAGTCGTCAAGATAAACCATCCCTTCTGGCAGTACTTTCCGGTGTAATAATAAATCTGCTACGTACTGCAAAGCCAAACTATGTCCTTGCCACCGACGACGGGACACTTCTGCCTTTTCGCTTCAACAAGTACGAACATCTGTATGAGAAAAATGTTTGAAGAACCTAATGACTTCTATTTTTATGCAATATATGACTAAATACACATTGTCTCCAATTTCACTTCAAGCGGCTGATATAGACCATGGGAAGAATTTGTTATGCTGGTTCCAATAACGGCTTATGGGCATTATAAGCAGCAGTTTGGCCGGCATTGTTTTCTCGCCACTACTCACAAAACTGTTACGCGAAATAAACACCTGCCCTGCCGCTTTTCCATACAAACAAAATATCCATATTATGAAACCATTCTGAGGGGTCCATTTGAATGCTTGTCACAAAGTAAACGAACAGTTTTAGGAGAAATAAAGGACATTTGGCTTTTATTCTAAGCCTGGTATTATACTCTTGCTTGGCCTTGGCATCCTGGTCGAATTTCCCTATTTATGGACGGGAGCCATTGCGGGGGCAATATTATTTTCTTGTGTAGGTGGCAATTTCGCAAAGCGTTCCGGTACTACTCAAACTCTTCAGTGGCCTTGAAATGACTCGCCTGGATTACTGTACCGTCCTTGCTTTCTTTTTGTGCATTTACCCTGGTTATAGCCTATATTTAGCCTGTTTTTTATTTAGCCTGCTATATTTAGCCTATATTTAGCCTGCTTTTGCGACACAAGGAAAGACGGTAACCTTTCGCATCTTGAGCGCTGTCACTTTGCCGGATTACCGATGCCGGCTCCACACATCGGAAAGGCGCAATCTCTGTGTGCACATCGTCCGAGAGACAATACTACGCCAAAACTCTTCTCACAGCAGTGCGCTCAGCCGCCTTTTGCTGAGACCGCCCGGCCGACCTGAACGCACAGTGAACCAGCAAAAGCACACTGGCTAAGCATTCTCACATTTTGCCACACAAAACGACAGAACACAAAGCTCCGTCTCCCTGCGATACTCCGGCTGCTCTCGATAAATGAAAAGCACGTGAGCCAGCATCCTAAAATCCCAAAAATACATCGCCTGCTTTTGCGACACAAGGAAAGACGGTAACCTTTCGCATCTTGAGCGCTGTCACTTTGACGGACTAACGATGCCCGCTCCAAACATCGGAAAGACGCAATACCCGTGTGCACATCGTCCGAGAGACAATAATACGCCAAAACTCTTCTCACAGCGGTGCGAACAGCGAACAATAGAATGGCATAGCTGGGGGGCCAGTTCCTGTGTTCATAATGTTAACTAAACTGATGCTTATGATATAGCCGTTTTTCAAATCATGTTTCATTTTTTCCATCAGGATTGGGTAGAATGCTAAGATTACTTGTTTATTTTTGACACTCAGTTCTCTATGGCTAACACGAACCGTTTAAACCCGCTTCACATTAAATATTGATCTCGGCCTTTTCTCGAAAGGCTTCATGCCTAATGACTAAATTCGCCACTAGACACGTAGGCAATTTAAAGGTGCCTAATAGTTAGGAGAAACATGGTATTACTCTTCTCCTCTACCCGTTGATAGAATATGCGTCGACGTGACTAGGCGGTCACTAAGATCTTTTAAAATTACCACTCCCCAAAAGGGCTCCAAATAAAATCCTCCTCAAAGTCCGTCACTGATACGGCTAAAGTAATCAGAGCACTGCAAGGGTATTATTACTGAATTTCAAGCTTAACGCGTAATTCAAAATATTAACCAAATTCACGCCATGACTATTTCCACGCCCAGAAAAAAAGATCGCTGCTCACGAGACAAATTGCATCCACGACACTGCAGTAACCGATCTAGCAGCAGAGCACAAAGAGTAAGGCGTTTTACGCTTGTGGCGGGCCATGCAACTCCCACTTCAAGGTCGAAAACATTTACGTATTTTGGTAGGTGGCATCTAAAATATTTCTGGCTAGTATTTGTGAAGAAAACAAAGTTAGACATCGTGAAAATATAAAAGCCCGGAGATTGGAGAGGAAGTTTATTCTAGGCAACGCAAGCTAGGGTAGAAAATGGTAGTTAGCCTTGGTTGCTTATCCGCCAGTTCGGCTGGAATATGAAAGACATTAGGCTGCATCTGCTTTCCTGGAGAAATTGCACAATCGGGAATAGCAGAAAAAATGATTTTCAGAATGACTTGATCTTTGCGAATTATCATGGACAGAAGGTACACTCCAACGTTACAAGGTACCTAAGTTGCATAAAAAAATTCTCAGTGTGGAATAAAAAAAAGCAAATATTTTCGGGAAATGTTATACATAATACTATATAGTATGGGCAGTCATTTGTTGGTCTTTTCGTGGTGCAACTATCAAACTTTCTCGATTCCAAGCAACCGTTCAGGTTAGGTCATGCTTGCTAATGCTTGAAAATCGCAGCCCAACGCACAGAGCACTGGTCTTTCAAACCGATGACAAAGAACTGGCGCCCGACAGCATAACGTGAGACAAGACTATGTCACGAAACCTTTGCTTAGTAGCAGCATATATTAGCATATTGAACGGTAGATTGACGCTACGAAGAACGAGCCGCTTTCTTCGCGTCAATCTTAAGTACTAGAAGTTGGGCCTTAAAAACCATGAGCGATTCTACTCTATGAAAGTGGATCACTTCCAAAGTTGAGGTGGAACCCGAACTCTCTGCCCAGAAAATTCATTTCTAATTACTTGGCTAATGGTTAAAAATTATTTTAATTGTAAACAACGTGCCTGCGTTTTTGTCGCAACGTTGCCGGCGTTGTTCTACATACCACAGGTAGTTTGCATTTCCTTCGGGTTTTTATTAGCGTTTGCTGCCAGGCGGCGATGATTTTATTCTCGTCTGTATGCCTGCCACCGGTCTTCGTACGCGCTTTTCTGTTCGGGAGAACGAAATAAACGCGACTACCACAAGTAAAACTCAATAGGGAGGACTGCAACTTACATAGAGTTGAAGCAAGTGGGGTAACATATAAAGCAAGAGAGAAGCTCAAAAAGAAACGACCAACGACCCCACACTAAGGCTAGGCATTATAAAATTGCTCGCGCTTCCAAAACGAAAACATACGTGAAACAATGCCTCACGCTATGGAGCTCCTCATCCATTTCAAAGACAGGTAGAGACTGAGAAGCCTTTTATTTAAAAAAATGAGTGGCTTAGCTCGGCTATGCCAAGATATACGAAGCGTGAGTTAAGGTTCAGCTGGTTGTTCTTAGGCTTCCTGGTTGTCCACGATTAGCTAATTATCATGCTTACTGCTCCTGAAACGATTTGCAATCTAATCCAATTCATGCCAATCTGATCCAATTCAATTCACTCCAATTTAATCTAATCCAGTCACGGTGGCGGCAGGTCCGGTGCGCCAGCTGTGCGCCGTGTGACGTCACTGCTTCTCGCGCATGCGCAGCACGGATCTCCAGGAGCCACGCGAAACTGGTCAACGTCGGCCAGGGAAGCTCACGCTCGAAAAGTTGGCCGAATATCTGCTCACTTCGCTTCAAAGGTCGTCGAACGACGATAGCTTTATGCGGCGCTGCCACAACAGTGCCTGTCTTCTCTCCCACCAACACGTGTCATGCTTCCCTCCTTCCCCCCAGTTCCGCTACGCCCCCGATAAACGTGGTGGAGCTGTGCTCCAGTGAATTCAATTTTACCGCGTTACTCAGCTCGCTCGCCATCCACTTTAACCTTCCGTTACGGTGTGAGGTCTTGGAATACCACCAGAAGACACGAGCCACAGGAGCAAGCGCGTTTGTATTTTTGGGTCAAAACACTGTTTCAACATGCATTTTTTCGAAATTTCCGTAGAAGAAATCATGGAGCATTGTATGTTTGCTGAAACAAACACTTGAAATATAACCTATGTATTGATGTTCTCCCTGAAAGTTGCCTAATTGTTTTTGACGAACCATTTGGCGAGGTTGAAGTGTTTTCTAATTTAGTGGTTGAGAGACATGTTGCCAAGAATAACGCCCCGTTCAAGTATTCTTTTCCTTTTTGCCCGTAAGGCTGAATTGAGTGAAAGACAAACAGACAGACAGACAGACAGACAGACAGACAGACAGACAGACAGACAGACAGACAGACAGACAGACAGACAGACCAAAAGTCACGGGTTTGAGCAGCCGGGAAAGACGGTCGTCTTTAAAATCTTTGCAACTCTAGCTGTAGGCAGTTTCGCCGAAAAAGGCCCGCAGCGTATATCTCTCATTTCGGAGACGGACGTGAGCTTAGATGTTGGAATCATGTGCCTCGTAATACCACCGACTGCGCCGGTTGTCAGGCCTATCCCACGAAAAAGTCGTCGTCTCCTGCAAGGTTTATCAACGATTCTTCTCACGCAGCTGGACGTGCAACGCATTACCCCGGCTTGTTATCGCCTGCCAGAGTAATGGCGGCGGAATCGCTTGTGAATGCGAAGGCAAGAAATACAAAAGGACAAGAAACCTCAAGGCATTAGATACGCTGCTCTAGAGATTCAGGAGGACCAAGGCTCTGGGTCACGACAAAAGTGAATCCTAGCTGCGGGACAACAACAGTTGTAGCTGAAAGAAATCGAAGAGGTCATAATTTTATCTAGCATGCTAGCTCAAATAGTAGAGTCCATTCTCTGTAACTAATTTGTCGTTGCTGAAACTTTTAGTGTAGGTTAAGTAAAATTCATTACACCATTTGCCGCTGAGTCGCCAGTATTCGTAAAACAGGTGTTAGCGTCGCATAAGCTCATTACGCGAGAACTTATAGGCCATTTTGTGTGTTTTCGTAATGTTATTTGTTGTACGAATATTGTATTTAATTTCCGTTGTATTTTTAAAGCTTGCCTTGAATTGTACAAAGTGGTTTTGAATTTGTTTTAAAAGATAGTGACATTTATCAAGGGTGAAGTTTGTCCGCAGTGAACGAAGAATGATTGGCCTTTCATGTCACACCATAATCGTTTGGATTAAAACAGGAGAAAAGGTGAAACTTTGCCGCAAAAATACTTTTGTGAGTCTCGTAAAACGGTTCTAACGCAGATGGAATGAGTAGATTGGAAAAACGGTTTCAACTATTTGACGAAAAAAGTTCAGGGTCATTCTACTCTGTAAAGTGAAGTGACTAGCGGCGCTGTTTGTGAGTTATTAGACTTAGACGGCGAAACCTTCGGCTCCAGCCGCGCCGCTGCGCCGAGGATGCGTTCACCAGCATTGTGAGTAGCTTTACTGTGCAGCTCACAATGGGGGAAATCCAGCTTAGAAAACCTGTGGTTTATTCCTCTGTCTTAGGATTCAGTAAAACACGAAAGTGAAATGTGCAGCGAAATCAGCAGCTCAGCATTATTTGCGGATCGGCGGCTCTCTTGTGAGTATGTTTGAAGAACAACTTTATGCGGGCAGGTCGCTTTGGCAAAGGTGTACTGGCGTCATTTGAATGACGGATATCTTGGTGCATCCCGGCATAAAACACTTTTGTGTTAATATATAATACCCGAAAACGAACCACCCTAAGCATAACGGACTCTTTTATACTAAAGGTTGCTTTTTCGCAAGAGCTTCATGTGTGCAGGGTACCCTGTGTGCCTGTGTGCACCCGTTACAGGCCGCTTCCTTCGTTGTACTGGCGTCGCTTCCATGACAGATATGACGTGCGCGAAATCTTTGTGCATTCCGGAATAGAACACTTTCACTTCCTAAAAACAACAGTTTGTTCTTCTAAAAGTCAGCCTTCTTACTAAACACAATGGCGTTACTGAGAAACGCTTTCTCGGGACACTCTTCGAAATCGTATGTCAAACTTTTGAGCGACGGAGGCGAAAATGTGACAAAGGTAGAGGGTGTGTCGAAGAGAGGAGGAGGAATGCAGCTGTTTTGCACTGCGCTATTCCAGAAATTAGAGAGGTAGCCTATAATAGCTTCGCTGTAAAATTTTTTTGGGTCACATGACAATCGAACAAACAAGGAAGCGAGTATGAAGAATCCGAAAGTGGAAAAAGCGAAACTTCTAACCTTGGCGTTGAAAAAGCAGAATAATGTTGAAAGAGAGCATATTATGAACCGAAATTTACGGTCATAGAGGAAAAAAGGCGGCGATTCACCAATCAATTTATAATATTTTCTTCCAATCTGTTGTTTTCGGTACTCCAAAAATTTAACCATTGAAATACTTCACAGTTCCAAAGTACAAAGTGCTCCAAAGTACAAGCTTTTTCTTGCTCTTGGTTTTTATCTATAAAACCGAAAGAAAAGCACTTCTTGAAGAATAATTTTCCAGAATGATTGCGATGACGTCGCAGGACCATTCTCCGTGTAACAAGTTCTTTCCGTAAGGTATTCGGTTTGCGCAACTCATTAGTAACTGTTACTCGTATACGAGCGTCTATTATGCGTGTCCCGTTACCGGCAACTAAATTATGAGTCTGTCCCTATGGCTAGTGCAGGACAAGGGAATGGGAGACCCTCGGTGTCATATTAAGGTCGCAATAGTACGTGACGTGCCCAATGCTAGTATTAAAGAGCCTATAATTAGCAGTATCATCGTCAGCCGCATTAGCGTGCTCGTCGCCCATGTAGCCCGAAGGCCCTTTATTTGGCTCGTATGCTGATGTCTCCGCGTACTCTTTGTCTACCAAGAACACTAGGCCTCTTCGAGTATGTCTCGGGCTCCCTGCAGACTCTTGAAGAAACTATAGGGCATTTATTTTTCACACAAACTTCTATGACTTGGAGAATGTTCGGACTACCCGCGGACTATCCACGGTGAGTCGGAGAGTGTAAATGGAAGAGCCCCACCGTGTGTACTGTTTGCAAACTTGCGATACGAAGCTGACAGCTATAGCAGTGCAAATTTGACATGTTTAACTGGGACTGTTTTCTCGAGCTGCACTTTCGTTCCGAAAACTAAGCACTGTAAGCTGCTACTATATCTAAGGTTCTATTTGAGCTTTCTGGATTAAGTGAATGATAGGTCAAACCAGCCACATAAAGCCGAGTCGACAACGCCAACGCAAGCATTTTGTGTTTCCAAAGCAGCTACAAAGAAAAGAATACCCGGACCTGTGAGGTAATAGTCTCTGAAAACCACGCAGCAGTTTGTAATAGGCGTTAGTGTTTTTTGAAAAATAAGCGCACTTCTAATGCACTCAAGGGTGAAAAAACAATGCTGAAATGTTTCACACATCGAAAGTGCACGTGCTACTAAAACCTTGAGAAATACTGCAAAGGTAGATATTCAAACTAACTTCCTCCTTCGAACTACCTCGCGCCTATATGCATCTAACGAGAGCACTCGTTGCGTTACTTCGCAAACTTAAACATACGGTACTAAACACCGGCGAAAGAAGGTGTGAGTAGTGTTAAACGTTGCGTTTTTGTTCTGAAATTTTTTAGAGCTAAAATAAATCAAAGCTCCTTGCTCAACAGAAAGATTGTTGGGATGCGAAATTTTTTGTCATAACTGATTCAAAGTCTAACATCCAAACTTCTTAGAGGCTGTCGGAATGGCAGAATTGGATACACGTGCATTTTATACAGTAAGTGAAAAAGGCTGGATCCGGGCCGGTGAAAGCAGTTTCTTCTTGAGGCACGTGCTCTGGCTTCCCTTATCATCGTCGTTTTGTGAAACGCATTGTGTAAATTCTACTTTTCTGCACTGCCTTTTGGCCCGAATGGCATCAGCGAGGCATAAAAAGTTTCGCTTTTACATAGTGGGGCGCCAATACTGAACGATATAAAATGCACGGATAGTGCATGAAAGATCTTCGATATGGTGTAGAGAATTGCGGACCTATCATTGAGACACGCCAGCGCCCCTGCAGTTGTCTTCGTAATGGTATTTCTTGGCATATAGCCTTTCCTTATTTAACTGTAATTTCAGTGACCTTTCATAAAACACCTTGTAGAAACGCCTTTCAAACATGGTTTAAATAAGAGGCAACTTTCATGTTAATGTCGAATTCAGCACTGCTAAAAAAATAAGAACGAAAAGTGACGTGTAAAACGACAATTGTAACAAAAGCGTTGTAGGGGTCGGGGAAGGAAACAAGAGTGTATTTATAAACTTTTAAAGCTTGGAATGGCCTTTCAGGCATTGGCTTTTAAAACTCAACAGAATGGAATGGCACAGGCATGGTCTAGTGATTGAGACAGCTGACTTTTCCCAGGAAACAAGAGATCCGGATTAAATCACACCGTCGGAATGCACTAAACGTAGAGGAATGCCTGATGCGAACAAAAATTAACGTCTTAAGATTCCACTGGGGCTGTACTTGATGGGTTCCGACACACTAATTCGGCTCCCTGGACACAAGTAGCACTCACCCTCCAGAACAGACCCTGGCCACAATTGTGCAGTATTCGGCTGCAGTCTACCAATGACACAAAACGAAACCCATAGCCATCTGCTTCCGGTAGACATAGAGCGCCTGAGTAAGGCTGTCGTCAGGTCAGTGATTAAGCAGAAGGTGCTAAGAATCTCTGCGTACAGGCCGCTTTTGAAACTTGAACCCAGCCATATATTTGAAGGGAATTTATTTTGTACAGTCTGGTGAGGCACGTTATAGCTAGGCTGCGCTGGTTGAATAAGCCCGGTATGGAGTTCCGGTGAGGTGCCTGGTTGGTTGAGGGGTCGGGTTTTGTAATCGTACTCCCTTCTTTCTGTGTGAGCAGATCACTAAGAGCATAAAAGCTAGTGTACACGTCTAATGTGAAATCCACCTCATTTAACCTGGAGAAAAATTGAAGTTCTTATCTACGGAAGTGGAGGGCAAGCGAAGCTTTTTGTCGCATGACATAGAGGTGCTGAAGACTTAGATTGAATTCAGGATAAAATTTTATTTCCCATGAGAATTTACGACGGTTTTGTTTTTCTAGGAATGACAAGCGCATTCATGCACACACATTTATTTTGACAGTAGTGGCACTGAAAACTGGGCCTATTGATTACTAATATACCTAAAATATACACGCAAAGAATGCAATGCATACTTTTAAGGTCTAAGTCAAGTTTTTCTCTTGGACTGGCAGAATATTACTAGCTACTTTACTCCATATGCCTATCCAAATGACGAAACGTGTAAGCCGGGGATCAAAATCCATTTTGATGGACGTTCGACTATAACTTTCGTGGTGCCCACATGATTGGTAGGTGCCACACGCTTAAAGATACATAGAGACGCGGCACTTTCTTTAGTATGCATGATGAAATTATACAACCCAACCATATCAGCTACTCCTTAAATCCCGCACACATGTCAAGACTTCTATGGAGATATCACCGCGGAAAAAGTACTGCCCTATGTACAGGCGTAGGGTGTTTAGAGCATCGGTAGTGACTGCTGCACCGTTGTCCGAGAGGTGCGGTAGTTCTCAGATTGTCAATCTCTGCTTATTGATGACAGTTAAACAAAAACGGCAGAATGAAACGGCTTCTCCCCTATTCCCCAGGCTGTGCGCATAACTGCGTGTTCCTTGTTTGTATTTTACTTGCATAGAACCTGCCATCAATGGAATCGCAGACATTGGGCGTGCTTCTTATGTACGATATGCAACAGTATATGTCGCAGCCAAAATGAATTTCTGCCCCGCAACAAATTCCGACTCCCAAGCGGTACTTTCGCTCAATATGCCAATTAGAGTTTTTTTTCTTTTGCTCTGTAATTTTGTTCGCGCTTTCCCTGAATGGCGCTTTCGTTTTTCTAATTCCATTTTGATAGGGTAGGTAAATATTCTCTTCTGTCTGCCGAAACTACCAGCAGGACACAGCGGCCAGGTAATCGATTATTCTCAGCTCGGCGAGGCAAGTATTGGGATGTAAGCACTCTCGCTGCGCCAGCAGATAGGCGAGGCGCTGCATAGACGCCACGATATAGATGAGAACAGCTAGAGTGTGCTCGAGCCCTGGCGCTAAATTAAACGATGCCGGCCGAAGGGCAGAGAATCTTTCGTTTCTACGATCACCCAATATTCCTTGCATCATTCAGCCAATGTGCCTTCCTTATTAGCCCCCCTTAGGCTAGCAATGGTAATAACGGCGACATTATCATAGCGTAGGGAATAGCTGTATTGAAAACACTAAGTGGCTAGGACAAAAAAAAAATTCCCGCGCCTCCCCGCGAGGGGAGCACGAGTAAATGCAGAGCATTGGGGGTCGTTAACGCCGCGTAAAGTCGCGTTAGGGTGGGTAGTTGGGTCGTAGTTGCGTTGGTGTTGGTTTGAGGTAGAGAGAGGAGAGTAAAGTCGCGTTAGGGTGGAGCGAGCGTCAACCAAGGAAGGAAGGAGCAACGCAGTGACTAAAGCACGAGCGACCGCTAGCCGCTTTATATTTGCAGCGCGCACAATAGAGGGAGAGCAGTACGGGGGGGAGAGCGCGCATGCGCAAGCAGCGCGCGCCCTTCCACGCCCCACCGCACTGCTATCACGCACCTGTTACGCCGAGACCGCGACGGAGCGAACGGGCTGACGACGACGCATGCGCGCGCCAGCTGCTGTTGAGAGAGAGGAGGGAAAGAGGAGAGGCGCACCTGCTGCGAACGTGGAGCTGTGGACGCCGTCCGACGCAGGAAGAGGCGAGGCTAAGAAATGCTCAGCATTTAAAAAATATAATTTAGAACGTCTACTGCGCAGGCTGCATTGAGTTGCCGGTGTCAACACACGAAATGCAGGTCAGTGTCACTGCGTTACAATTGAAGGCTACAGCTTCGGAGTAGTAGTCCCAGACACTCTTTTGATAGCGTGTAAAAACTTTACCATCTTTTCCAAAGGAAAGACAAGAGAACCATTAAAGCTTTCTGACATCAAAACAGCGTTAGAATGCGCCAAAACTGTAAAAGTGCCTCCAACATTTGCTGAAAGAGCGTCCAATCGATCGCCAAACCTTCAAGGACCAAAGACGCAACCGAAGAACGAACTTGCGCCGAGGTTTTTCTGACAGCAAGTAAACTCTTCCACGAACTATCCGCATGTACACCGCTACGTGCTTTATCAGATAAAGGTATACTTTTGTACTTCTTTATGATCAATGTGTGAACTGTTTTATTCTGTTCCTTTTCGCCATTTTTATTAACCGTTTTGATACAATGGAAGACCGTTTAACGCGTGCGCAGTTTGTCCACAGATCTTATCAGAGCTTTTCGGTCGGCCAACTGGTCTATGGGGAAATGCATTACTTTCCTGACAAGACGCCATTAGTGGCACAAAGAAAGTTTTGGGTTTATGTTTCTTGCAGAGGTTACTTTTCATTTTTATTAGTCATTTATCTAGACAATGACAGAAGTAAAAAAACTGTAGAGATTTAAGAGTAAAAAATATTATCGACGCTACAATCACAACGTTCAAAATACAACCAGGATAAGGAGGAGCTTCATACAATTTGCACTACACTTATTACGAACTGTAGGGCAGTCTATGCTTCATTGTATCAGCGTTGACGCATGGAGTCTAGCGCAGCGGGTGAGGATTTACTCCATGTACCAGGTATTCAAGTCGTTGGTTGTAGAGAGATCGAAAACCGAATGTGCGCCAGAAATGTGCAGGACATGCGGATGCACCACAGTGCCACAAATAAAGAGTGTGTCCAGTAGTTCGGCTAACATATCCATAGTCGAACACTACGTTGGGCCTTGACAAATACCAGTAATAAGAACTGTGCTTGATTCCTCTGTCATAGGAACCAGTCAAACACGAAAGTGAAATGTGCCTGCAAATCTGCAGCTAAGCATAATTCGCGGGTCGGCAGCTGTCTTCCGGGTGTGCTTAGCAAGCGACGTCCTGCTGGCGGGTCGCTTGGGCAAAGGTGTACTGGTGTCATTTCCGTGACGCATAGGACGTCAGTGAAATCGTGAGGTGTAGCGGCTTAACACACTTTCGAGTTAAAATATAGAACCCGAAAACGAGCAACCCTACCCATAATGTACTCTTTAGTAATAAAGATTGCTTCCCCGCAAGAAGACCTTATGTGCAGGAGTGCACCCTTTACAGGCCGCTTGCTTCGTTGAACAGGCATCACTTCCGTGATGGATATGACGTAAGCGAAATCTTTGCGTAACCGGGAAAAAACATTTCGTGTTTAAAAAAGGGGGGCTGATGCCTCTTTCATAGGAATAGGTAAAGCACGAAAGTGAAATGTGCCTTAACAGGAGCATTTCAGTGTTTATTGTGCATCCTTGTGAACTTGCGCATCGCTATTTTTAATACGTTGGTATGACACCGTTAGATGCATGAACGTTAGGCACGGTATTCTAAGCGTCAGAACATTGCGTAAATCCAACTGAAACCACATCCGCTTTAACAAAGTGCGAACGAAACCGAACCCGAACCAAAACCGCAAACAGTAGGTGGTAGAGGGTGCCTCAATTAACCCGCGTCCCGTGTACGCGAAGACCTTAAAGACGCTTACATTGAGACGCCAACTGTCGGCGCTCATTAGCGTCATCATGAACTATTTCCATTCGCCTCGCCTAGACGACAGCGCTGTCTCAGTGAATAAGGTAGTCGGAAAGATATAAGGCACATTCGTCGGCCTACTTGAGCTTGGGCGTAGCGCAGTGGGCGGAGCGCTGTGTACCGTTCGTTGCGGTGAGAGAGCTCGTAGCTCGAATACGGGCGGAGCTGCGTCAATGGACCTTTTTCTGGCGATGATATTTTATGACGGATATGACGGCGGTGAGATCTTGGTGTACCCGGGCATAAAACACTTTCGCGTTAATAGAAATAGAATTACCCTCAGTAGCATCTTGCCAACATAGAAGCTAATCTTCCTGGTTTCCCTTGGCAGTGTTATTGCTTTCTTCTTTTATCACTCCCACATCAATTGCCGCCGTTATGCTTCAGCATTGTCTACGTTTTCCGGCTCACCATTTCTCTCCGAGAATGATGAAATATTACTTACGGTTTATTCAAAGTTTCATCATGTTATCATATTTGCATTGGTCTTCATACTTCTCAAGGTCATGGTAAGGACTCCAACTTTACAAGAAGTGCTTACTGTAACGTGTATGCCTTTGTTTATTATTAACTGTGCAATATTTCAAAGGAAACTTAACATGATCAAAAAAGTTTCAAGAAAAATATTTCCCGTTGAAAAATACTAAATTAAAATCATAAACCGTTACGTACCGAATAAGAAGAACTTCCTTTAAACAAAGGCGTCGTAGCACCATAGTCTTTCAGGAGTTGTGCGTAAAACCTTTGTAACGATTTTTATTTGGCGACGGCAAAAAACAATAAAAGAACAACCCAGACGCCATATCACTTTAAACAGCGCATGAAACAGGGCATTTTTCAGTCTTGCTCCTACACGTAACAGTCAAACCACAATTCAGATACTGCTACAATTTTTGCATACGCCAGCGCGATGCGACCTTGTTCCACAGCATCGCGTATTACACTAAAACTCAGCATTGTATGGTCGGAAAGGAAGTCCATTCCACGTACACTGGCACTTACGTATGCCACAAATGTGGTGGAAACCCCATGTTGAAGCTCCCGAGAAATACATTAGAATGACGTATTTGGTAACCCAATGAGAGATACGCAGTTATGGCTGAATGTCCGTTTCCGAGGTTTTCTTGGATGTACTCGCAATCCTCACACGCCAACTTGTACTTGATGGCGTACTGGTCGTAGAAGAAAAGCGGGTGTTATTATGTTGACCTCAGAATTTCAATCAGGGCTCGCGATTTCAATCAGGGGTGGGGATGGCGTAAAATCTTGGCCGCATTTCCTGGCCTTTGGAGAACACAAAATCTTAATTCGCGTCACCTCACACATCTTTGCCGTGTTGTCAAACTCGCAAATATTATCAAAAGATACGTTAAGTCGCTAATATGGATGCATTACTCAGTATCGACATTAACCTGTTACTTTGCTGAACGCGTTGTCTCTTTGCTTCGGACGGCCCTGTTGCCTATAACATGTCTCTTTATTATTTAGAAACCTCCCTCGCATTTTCCATGAACTAAGTTTTGTTTTTAAAGTGACCATAATTGTTTTAGTTTTCCCGAAGCAAGAAGCAACATTCCATTACATGTATTGCGCTCCCGCTGGCCCCATGTGTCGGGTTATGATGCAATAAAACCACTCAGGGAGACACAAACGGATGATAATTGCTTAAAGCCAACGTAGCCACAAAAAAATTGCCCGATGCCTTTACAGTAACGGTGGTTGGGCGAGGAGGAGTGACACTTAGAAACAGAGTTTCATCTTGCATATTGGGCATGCATAATATTTTTACACCTTACGTCTGTTTCACCGTATCGCAACAACGGCACTTTCAACGAACAAAAAAAAAGTTGAGCGTTGACCAACGTATTTCGGCAGCTCTCTTTCTTCACATTTAAAACTCTTCAGGACGTTTTATTCTTGCAATGATAGACATGGCCCAATAACTACGATAGGTTGCTTCGCATTCGTTCCAGTGTTCTCAGCGACTGGCCACCCATTCCAGGCAATGGAAGCGCAGGCTGATTCGCGAAGGCAGTAATGACAGTGACAAACTGTCATGTGATTTGCGCCAGTTTTGCTGGAACACGGACGAATGTTTCCGTCCCCGCACGCTCTAGGAGCTCCTACTGCATTTTCAATTATCTTGGTAAAGGTCGGTATCAGCGCAAGGAGACACCAGAAAGTGGTGGGGACACAATTTTGCAGTGGTTGCTTCTGTGTTACGTTCTGACGATAGTCGTGTTCTTGAATGATGAAAATTGGCAATTCGCTAAACAAGACCTACTTTCTTCACGTGGATGTTTCACTAGCACAGCATGTAAAAAGAGTGATTTTTTTTATTTTTAAGAAATCACATGAAACCAATGCTTTGTGTCGCAGATGAGGTCCGTGTTTTGTAAGATGTACCTCACAAACAGGAATTTCTATGGTTGTCCTGGCTTTTTGTAAAACGAAGTACTGGCTTGAAATATGGCTGTTTCTGTATACCCTCGCGGGCATCCCTGCATACAGAAGCAAAAAGGCTTTCAGATAAAGTTTACAAAGAAATAAAACGTGGAGGCGTAATCCTCAGTTACGACCTAAAGTCGCCATTTGAAATAGGCCATCTTATTTTTATAACTAACTGTACTCATATTAGATACTCCAAACTTCTATTTAATTTTTTTGAACTGTAAGTAAAGAAAGTACTTTAAAACATTTTGAGCCAATCAACAAATTTGACTTTAAGCCAATCTCTCCTGTGTAGCTTTTATGAAAAAGCCAGCAAAACAAGGGCTGGAAACTAAATGAACTGCCACAAAATGACCGCTCCTGATATCACCGGTCAAGAGAGATTGAGGAGAGAAATGGAACATGGAGGCCTGTAATACAAAACTGCGGTCGTAATTTGTCACTGCGGGTAGGTTGACATGTCACTGGGCATACAGGGATTTACTGTGTGCGAACACCAAGGAGACGTTTCGGGAGAAATCGCTGTGACATACGCAAAACAATGCGACAAAACTAGTCATAACGTGGAAGAACGCGCTTAACCAGAGCTGGGCAGCTAGTTTCATACTCTGCTGGCTTGGTAAAAAGACTCACCGCTGTGTGAACACTCTTATCGCTTATATCAAACGGCTTGTTGAACAGGAATTTCAGCCGCAGGATGCCTCAGTCCGACTTATTCAGGGCGGCGCCTATTGTCCGCCGGTATGGTTGCAGTGATTTGCCATGAAAGTACCAAGGATGAGAATTGGAGCATTAAGTTGCGGCGTATCTTGTTTACCGAAGTTCCTTAACCGTATCAACTGCTATTTTGTGATCAATGGGTTTACACTTTCAAGGGCACCCGCGGAAAGTTCTATGGGGTGCAGCAACTTTCAGTAGGGTTGATTTTGTATGTGATCTCTCGTGAGTGGCTCTGTTGGCTGTGTTTTGTGATGATTCGTCTCAGTGACGAATCACATGAGAAATCACCGCGTCAGGAGTTTTCCAGCCCCTAATAGGATTTGTCGAATCCTCCTCATTGCAGACGGCTACCAACTTGCAAGAACGATTGCCCTCTTTCATCTTACCCAAATTTTGTTAATCGTGTAACTGCCTTCGCTGGGCTCTTGCACACACAAAAACACCAGAACAAAAAATACCAAATATTGAGAGTCAGGTAGTCATGAACGTCTATTGAATGGTTTTCGAGGTCAAACGATGCCCACCAAAGCGTTAAACTATGGCGTGAGCTCTCTATGCCCCTTAGGCTACGGTCATGTCTGGTGCAAATTTACAAGGGAATACCAAATAAAACTCATAGCGCTAAAGTACTATTATTAGTCTACAATTTTAGCGAACTAAAATGGTGTTCGCAAAAAAAAAAAAACCCGTGATTAGGCCAGTCGAACTTTACTTCTAAACGGAGCCGTGCCCTATCTAACGTGTAATATCATAATCTTGAAGGTAAAGGACGTTGCGAAAGTAAACGTTAGGAAAACGCTATCAAACGTACACGGAGAGGGCTCGATGATTACGGTGACAGTAAAAGAAAAAAATGAAGGAACCTCACACTAACGCGTAAAGACTTGAGGGCAGAGAAGCTGTACGCAACCTTCATGACCTTTACGAAGGTTTAAGCCCACGATTGCAGCCGATTTGCTACTTCTTCGCTACCGCAACGACCTTTAGTCCAGAACGGTTGCTGTATAGGTGTGAGCTTCTTTCATTTTTTGGAAGTGGTAATCATGACACATTACATCGAAGGGCCGAACGCAATGACGTGCCATTCTCTTTCCCATGAAGTCTTGCCAGGATAACAGTGAACGCTGGAGTTTTTTTGTTAAATTTTTGGCCAATCTCGGACAATCTCTCTATGTGGGTATGCTTCGCTTAACAAAGGCTCGCCGGGGACGCTGGGAGGTCGCCGTGACGCACGCACCCACAGGCGCTCGGCATTTTATTGGTTTTTTCCTAACTGCCGGGCGATCGTCACAATCTTGTGAATCTAGTAAGTGGGTATGCTTGGCTGGACAAACATCCGCAGGGGCGGCGGCCGCTTTTCTGATAGAGGCGAAAAGCAAAAACGTCGGTGTGTTCCAGATTTCCGCGCGCGTTAGAGGGCCCCCAGGTGGTCCAAATTAATCTGGAGCCCACCACTACGGCGCGCCTCCACACTTGCGTTGCCTCTGCACGTCAAACCTCTTAAAAAAACACAAACATGCTCAGGGGACGCTGGGAGGCTGTAGCGAGGCACGCAGACGCGACCGCTAATAATTTTTGTAGCTTTGTTAACTGCCTCGCGGCCGCCGGGAGGCCCGCGATCACGTGCGCACTTTGGGCAATTTCTGGCACGCTCGGTTTATTGCACGCGCTGCAATAAACATGACTATAAAATCTTACAGCGCACAGAAATTATAACTTTATTACCAGATTACAAGTTTTGAGCGAACACTCGTGGTTTGTAGTTATTACTGCCACTTTAGAGGGAGCTGAGCTCTGGGTCGGGATACCGGAACAGCCAAACAGATAAAGTCTTTGTGGTATGAAGGTGTCAGAATATGCATAGATGCGCCGTAATATCGATGACACACGTACGGTGATGCTCAAAAAGACATAGTCATAAAACTGCGACCTGATGGCAACGAACTGTGGGTGATATTCTCATGACGGCGGACACCATGCTAAGAAAATGTACCCTGTATATTCGACGTTTGACAGCAGCCACTCTCAAACCAGAAACCAAAACACTTGGGCCATGGCTCAATATAGGGTCTAGACGCAAATGTACAGTAGAACTATGTAGAAAGATGCATAGCGGGTCTTCCGAAAAAACAAGACGGGTTCTTTGAACTGTAGTGAAAGTTCTGCTTCTAGTCAAACGATAGGTGCACGCCATGTTGACGCCAAGTTTGCGAGGTTACTGCAGAATACTCGATTAATGAATAAACTTACTGAACCTTTTGGTGTCCCACGCCAATGTCTGTTTGTGGTGTTGCTTCACTCAACTGTCTACCCTTTATTTCTTTAGCACCGTGGTGCTGTCGCACTTCATTGGCGCTCCTGAGGCAGCCTCCGATTTGAGGGGCCTGGGGTGTCTTGTCGGCTGATGGATGTGCTTCTAACACGGTAAATATAAAACACGATCGCCTGGCATTGATGTGTCATGGGGTGAGGGGAGAAATAACAGGCGCCAAAGTCGCACCCCGAAAAAAGAGGAATTTGCTGTTCCTTGAGGTCCACATCAACGGCCGTCACGGTTCCCTTCGGTGACAAACGGACGTCGAAAATGTTTGACGACGGTGACAGTCGCCATCATCGTACGCAAATTGCGAGCTTTTTCTCTGGTCGGTGGCCTAGCAGTCATTGGGTGCAACGACAGAAGTGCATATTGCCAAAACAGTGAGCAGTGAGAGCTGACTGAAGCAGTCGTTGTCTTGTACTTGGCTCTTGCACGAAGCTCCCAGTGTTTTTGTTCTTTTTTTAACTGTAGCTGTTGTATCTTTGAGAGAAATATGCTCAGTCGTCAACAGCTGAAAACCCTGTCCCGTAAGTTATTCCTGTAGCCATTCTGAACCATAATTTCGTACCTGAAAGGTCAAACAAACTTTAAGCGCTAAAACGCCTTCCTAATCTTGCCAACACTTGAAGGAAACGATTCAGTAAACAATTTTATTAGGCGTAAAAAGTAAAACTGAGCTCCTAATGATTTTTTCAAAACTATATGTATTGTCAGGAGTTTTTACTTTATTGGGATATATCGGACCAGAGCACTCAAAAGCGGTTTCGTGGCAGTTTTCTGAACGCCTAATAGGTTTGCACAAAATTAAAGGCCTGCTTATTTTTTCCAATTTTGGCAAATCAGTCAAAACAGGAGGACGTACGTTTCACTTTTAAAAATTGTATATATACACGAGAAACATTATAAGACGTCGTAAAAGAGTTTTACACGGTGAGTTGTTTTCAAATTGAGGCTGATTTCTGACCAAAAATTCAAGGTGCCGCATGTATGCCCATAGAAAGATGAAGGCTTATGATGATCAATAATAATGAAACCATATGCCCGCTCGGATGACTACTGCATAAACCACCATGGGAACGGCATTGTGCCATACTGAGTGGAAGAAAAGGACATCTATGTTACCTCTGCGTCGTATGGATGGAAGACCTTCTTCGAAAGGTGGCTTGTTGCTACAAGACATGAAGACGAACGGTCCACATCAGATTATATGAACGAGCGAGATGACTGGCGTAATTCTTCCGTCTGCAAGCCTCACAGATGTTTCTGAGAAAACTGATTAGTAGTAGGGCTTCTAGCAGAAAACGATTTACAGAGAAGTTTTCTTGATTGATGCATTTGTCAGGGGGTCGAGAGACTAATGCTTTGTTTCTTTTTTTCCTGTTTGCACACAAACATCCGACGAAATTTACAGAAGCTGTTGGCGTCGTCACTGCATATTAATATATCTCGCTGCAATGGTTATGCGCTCTTTTTCTTGAACTTTTGAAATAGCACAACAAAGGAGCATCACCATCCTCACTATTGCAAGAAGTGGGCGAACGTCCTTTAAGGATTTGCTTTGTAGGCTGCCCCATTTATTACGACCACTGTCTTCAGATATTTTCCACGTTTATCAAATGGTTTCAAAAGTCTGGAGACATAGCTGTCAAGGTAAATCAATATCTGAGAATCGAATTAAGGAATTTATTTTATTCGATTCGAAATGGTTTGTTCGCAAATACGACGCACGATGTTGTGTATTCTGCTGCGAAGCTGTAAACAGCACGGAAAAGTTGTTGTGCGCATCTTTTGTTTTGGGTGGCTTTTGTTCAAGACAAAAAATATCCCCTGGACCTACAAGCAACAAACTTGGAAAACAAAAGCAGGAACGTATACGAAAACAAAGAAACAAAACTTTTCATACCCGTCCTGTTTGGAAGCTACATGTCCTGATTTTATGGAACGAAGACCTGGTTGTAGTTACGTCGTTACGTGCTTCTCATGTCCAACAGATCGAAGCGCAGTGTTCAAATGAACAGAACTGTAGATTCTAGCAACAACAAATATATTCGGAAAAGAAGGCGCTGGTCGCACTCAAACTTTTCACATACGTTCGAGATTTCTTGGCTAAACGCTGTAGGGTTAAAATCTCTGCTTGAATTTAAAGCCAGTTTGTAACTTTGTTGAAAAACTGAGTTTCAATTGACAATATTACACAGTAATGAACACGTGGAACTGCATCGCTGCAATTGCTGAACGAATGAATTTGCTTCGCAGAAACCTACAGTTCAAGTACGGTGATAGGATTTTTCTAGCTGCATTTTATGTGTTAGGTTTAGACAATATACAACCGGTTGGCGAAAAAAACACAATTATACTATTAACAATTTATAACTCCTACAGCCAACACTTCGAGCTCTCTGTGCTTTGGAATGGGTTAGGTATACAAAGAATTCAAAGCAATAGTTTGTAGCTAATTTATATAGTGTGCAACGTTTTAGCCTTGTACGACCAAACACTCTTAAATGCGATCCTACAAATTCCTGAGTGAAATAATTTAAACTAAATACCCAAACATATTGATAATTTTGCAGCAGGAAAGGCAATATTTTCTTTAAATTTGGTAACTAAATTTTGGCACGCCTAATAATATGGCACCAAAGGAAGAATTTATAATAAAACTACCTCGCCTGGAAACTCTAAGCGCATCTCGAAATGTTGTTTAAAACAGTGCTACTGATGACGAAACTGCAAAAACATTTTTTCGCATGAACTGCAAACTAAAATACTTTTTTCATGTCTACATACCTCGAATAAGAACTTTTTCTCGAGCAGATTGCGCAATGTGTGAGCATTTTCTCTTAAGTAAGAATTGTGGGTCGAGCTTTTCGCGAGTGCTGATATAGGCCCGGTAATCTAATTGATTGGTAGCCCACATCCACAGCGCGCCTAATAGCTACGTAGTGCCCCCTCACGAACCTACTCAGTACTGTTTTTCGGAAATATGTATCGGCGACGCTTGCTTGGGGCATTCAGAAGAAATAATGTGTGGAGAAACTTTATTCGTCGGGTGTGCCTAATCAAATACAGTCATGCGTTAGGATGCCCCTTTTTTGTCATGCGCGCCTCACATAAAACTTAAGAAAAGAATATGAGGTGCCCTACTGGTCACTGACCAAATTCAAATTATACAAAAAACGTTTCCGGAGCGCTACCGCTCCCGTGTGTACAGTTCACGCAAGTTTTCTGACCAGACAGCATGCCGTCGAACCCTCGACTACACCAGGAAAAGAACAGTTTCGGTTGTTTATAGACAGCGGGTTCGAAGCCATTCAAAATGAAAATTTTGAAAAAACAGCTGCCTTGAACAAGCGTCTTTGTAAGACGGAACCAATGAACTCTGATTTCTCAATTTATTGCCGCTAGTACGAAGCAAACAGAACGGCATCATTATCTGCGTTTTCAATACAGGTTAAATGGCCCTCTTTATTCACAATTCCCTGGCGACCTAACGCCTGCGATATTCGATATAAAATTGAAAGCGAGGAAGGTATAGCAAAACCGATTTCCGAGCACCAATTTAAAACCAAGGCACAAGGAGGTTTTCCCATGTATAAATTAACTAAACGCCACATAAGAAAAGTCGCTCATTGCCGCTTTGATTTTCTGCGAGCGCTGTAAGAAGCAAGAGCGTTTGTTCCGGTGAAATGTTGGCCTCGTTATATTTATTCCCAACTCAATAAAAACGTGATATGTGTTGCCTATGACGCTAAGGATATGTGCATACTGGCAGGAACTTGCTTTCATCGGTCTTGTGCTATCACAGCGACAGGTGTCAGTGGTTTTACCAGGAGATACTTCATCTCGTCGGGTGTCCGTTGCCATCTCTCGATAGCAGTTTTTGCGTCAAGGTTTGTGTGCCACAGTAATCCTCGCACAGGCACCGGCGAGCAACACAAAACGTGGAAACAAGTTCTGAAGTCATTCGTAACGAGCGCACATTCTTCGTCTTCAAAAGGGGAAATATGTGTATTTGGCATATAATCGCTGCTGATAGCCCGGTAGAAACGGTGAATTTGTATTAAAGTTTTGTGTCATTATTCTAATCTCAAGTAAGCGTAAGCACAGAAAATATGGTCGAATAGGTGGTTTTGTACGAACTTTTTGTGATAGTACTCAAAAACCCAGAAGTGAGTCCGAACATAACTGAGCGCTTGCGATGGGTAGTGAAGACGAAACCAATATTCGCAATCGCCATCGCAATTACATATCGCAATCGGCTTTCATTCTGACGAATGGCCGCGATTGCGCAAGTGCTAAGCAGTGGACATGGCACTGCGCATGCGCTCTCGGTCAATCGTACGAGCAGCATACTGCAACACTCGTTTTTCGCACCCACCGTCAATACCAATTTGTCTATTGCTATTTCTCGTCGATCTGTTATCCTGTGCGGCTGTTCATGCGTCACCCAGAATAAACGGTCTGCCATTGTGTACCCCTAACTTTTGCGATTCATTGGTGACGGTCTCCATGCGGATATTATTTTCTTTCTTCGTGGGTCACAGGGGCGTTGTCTGTGTATCTCTTTTAAGGGGACTGTCTTTGTGGAAGCAATTATGGTTGTATCATAAAGAAAACTCATGAGCCGTTCCAATGTGTGAAGGTGGTTAAGCAACGAAACTTATTATCGTACGTCGTATAGGTCACACTAAATTTAAGGCTATAGGTATGAGCAAATTTATTTTCTGTCGAGTGTTATCAGTGGTCATTCCTACAGAGGTTTAGTAAATACATGTATATAAATCTCTTTTCCGTATTTGTCTGGGAAACTTCGCTTATGAACAATAATATTTTTAATTAGCCGTATATTATTACGTAATGAAATTGTGACCCATAGGCATCCATTTTACTTTAATGCAGCAGTTACCAATATATCGAGAGCTAATCGTTTCAAAATTCATCTTTAAGTTGTGAGACGTTTCGGCCCGAGGACTAAGTGATATCTTAAATGTAAGATCAATCAATCAATCAATCAATCAATCAATCAATCAATCAATCAATCAATCAATCAATCAATCAATCAATCAATCGATCAATCACGTTTATTTAGGTGCCCAGGAACAACAAATGGCCTGACTGCAGGTGCAGGGATAGTGATACAAATACAAAATACCAAAAAACATATCTGACAAATATACGACAACCGCACACAAGCTGAAGTGGTTTAAATGAGATTAATAAAACACAGGCTGAGTAAAAGATGAGTACCAGTAAATGAGGGGACGCATTCTGAAACTTGTCTTATAATAATATTCATAATTATGCTTAGGTCCACTGCAGGACAAACTTCACTGCCATTCACATTCAACCGCTCCGGTACTGCGCTGCTTGAGCACATTCTTTGCCCCGAATTGCCGTATTTAAGGCCTAATACAACTGATCTTCCCAGGATGCATACTCAAGTCATAATGAGTAGATGCCTGTGGTTCAAATCATGTTTAAAGCGTCGAGAAACTTTGGTAGTGATCGCGGGTAATAGCACACAAACCGGAACTTTTGTTTTCGAACGTTCCGTGCTTCAAAGGCACTTGACACGTTGTTCGAAATACAGGATAAATGCACCGAAAGCCAGCCATATATGCTCTGTTGAGTGGTAAACACGGACGCAGCACTCTGCAAAGCCACAATGTTTTTTGTAACTGCCGACCCTAGCTAGGTAATTACAGCTAAATCACCAAAATTCAGAAAACCGCACATCCATCGTCTTGCAGTGGACCTGAGTATGCTGCTGCTGCTGCAACTGCTGCTGCTGATGATGATGACTTGCATTAGAGTGGCTGTTTGGGCAAGTTGGTACGGGTTCATGAGTCTTGTCTCTCGTCATTTGCACTGTGCCACACCATGAACGATGATGATGACGTTCTCGCTAGAGACGGAGAATCGTCGGCGCAGAAGAAAAAGAGATACTCGAACGCATTTGGTCGACGCATCTCATTTTTAATGCAAATAAGAACTAATGCTAATCAGACAACCCAGTCGCCTCCTCTGTACATTAAACACTTGTCCTTCACAAAACAGGGCGTAGCATCCGTTTGTAGTAGTTTTGAATCCGCTCACAAATTGCGGTGAGACGCCCGCATGAATTGGTATTCAGAACGCTTCGAGGATATTTCAGCTACGGCTGTGAAAGCCATTCACGCTAGCAGCACTACAGAGATTGATGCGTAACCACATGTCTTTGGTTAAGTTTTAAGAGGTAGTGTTGCGGAATTGTATTTTTATTCTGCACACTCAAGGAGCGAGTTTGTAATGTACATCGTGGCAAAAAAAGTTACAATAAAATGAAGCTCACGAAACGAACGACCGGGCTGCTCCGGCATGGCGCGCTTTGCTTGCTCCTTGAAGCTCTTTCTGCACCATCAGACGGGGCCTTTATATCAGCAGGTGAAAGCTCGATTGTCGCGAATAAAGTCACGAAACAGTAACATCTATCCAAATGACCGAAGATTACCATCCCCGAAAATGTCACCGCTGCATCGCAACCATTCATGTCAGTCGACGCAAAATTGTAATCCTGTTCTTCGTGCCCACCATAAATATCAGTTATTTCAGGCAGAACTACAGCCATTTCCACGCAGAAGCGAAACGGGAACGAACGGAATAATGACACGCGTCCCTTTTGCGCCGTGGTTTTGCTGCTATTACATATTCTTTGCGCTCTCTCGCAATCGCCCACTCGTCCTTAAGTACCCAATGTGCGAAGCCATTTTGAGTGGACCTTCGTTGTGAACTATGCATTTTCAAACGCAGCGTGATTTTTAGTGCCCCGATTTCCCACGTACGCAGTTTACAATTAGCAGTTTTTGCCTCTTTTGAATGCCTAGCCCGTTCGTACTGTCAGTTACGAAACTCCATGCCTAATTTCCCGGACTTAACTTTCCAATAAGTAGGTCGAAACGATTTAGGGACTGAAGCTTATTCGGTGCAGGATGGCTTCGCTTATAGACTCGTGAAAGCATGAAGGCTTCCTTTGTGTATTGGCATTCGCGGGTGATAGTACTGATACGTCCTTTCGTCCATTTGTAGTCAGGACTCATGTTGTACAGTATTAAACTTGCACTAACAGTTTCTCTCAATGAACGCGAGGTTGCCAGTGTTTTCTTCTCACTGTCATGAGTTCTCGTGAGGTTGGCCAACACAGCTGTCCGGCCGCGGGACAGACTCAATTTAAACTAATCCACGTGTACTCCTAAGTACTCATGCCATCTGTCTTTGTACAGAAAAGTATCGTCGTACGCGGGCGTCAAACTGGAAGAATGAAAATGTATGACGCGTGACTCAGATAGTTAACTAGATTAATGGAACACCATATCCTCAGATGAAAACACCAAGAGACAAGCCTGGCTCTCGGGAAGGCGGCCCACATATACAAGATAAATTTGAATGCTGGACCCACTGAAGAAAGTTAGGCCAGAGACATATGGGGTCTAACAGTACTAAATCAGGATGAAGCAACCTACAAGGGTGGGATTTCTCGTCATCGTCAAGGCGTTGTGAGTGGAGATGCAACCAGAAATAATAAAGATGAAACACAAAGGGAAAGTGGCGATTAAAGGGTTAGAGCTCAATAAATCCTGACGGAATAAACCCCCGAAGTGCATTAACAATCTTTTGGTAGGTGTTACTCAAAGCTACGTTTTTAAAGTGGGGAGCAGATTAGAGACCGAGATTTTCGTGGTAGCTTTTCCGGGGTCAAGGCGCCACGAATCCAAACGGAGGCTTCGAAAAGAATCCGCCTCCCTTGGTCGAGATAGAACCTGAGTCCGTCGCCCTGAGAGGCTAACGCCTATTGCTTTGCGCCACCGAGGCACACGTTACTCTTATGTAAATTGTTTGGTTGATATTTGCGCTTCGCCGTTGCCACGGATGCGGCCATTGCTATGCCGAAAATAAGTACACAATAATAAAAAATAAGAAACGTGTCATAATTTAACGCATAAATTACCCCAGGTTATGAAAACTTCAGTTGATGTCTCTTATAGCCGTTATTGATTGCGACACCCTCTCTGGAGTAATTTCCTTTCAACGCCCGGCTTATACCTAAATTAGCCAAGAGAGGGAGCCACAGAACACTCTTCACCGGAGAGTGAGAGCAGCTGCGCCTGTATCAGGCACTGTTATGCAGGCAGCGTTATTAAGTGTACGAAAAATTCAATAAGTAACATAAACAAAAGTCACTCGCACAGATACCACAAATGAAACACTCGCCAATCGCCGCTACCCTCTGCTTACAGCTTTCAGATTGAGTGTAACTGCTTTAATTCTTTTTCTACAGGTTAACACCAAAGAAACCGGTCGTAAGAGGCCTGTGCAAGCAAACGGAAAGAAGAAAAACCACCCATCCCTCTTTTATTTGGGCCATGTATATATGCACGTTCCCGAGATTCGAAACAAACGCCATTATTACAGGCGAGACGAGTAGCTGGAACGTATAGCGCCAGCGGCAATACTCTGTCTCACTCCTGCTCCTGCTCGTATTGCTCAGTAGTTATGTTTTTTCGGGTAGCGTGCTCCAAAATTCCTGCTTACTCTTGGTCTCGTACGTCGAGTCATACCTGGACTAAAATTTACATCAAAGCAAGCATCTTAAACCGCCCATGACCAGTACTACGTCCACTTCTGCAGTGTGAATATGCCGCAATGACAGTACAAGGTTCCAGAGGGGGACGCGAAAGAGAACCAACAAAACGCGGAAATCATTTACTTCATCTTCGATCAAACCTCGACTGCTGGACTTTCAATTGTACACTGTCGACGTGGTTGTTGTTAAGGTTATCCTGTTCAGTGAGACACAAAAAAATATGACTGCAGCAAACTGCTTGCGCCGCATACGTTGGTCTGACTGCAAGCAGCACTCGCGTTACTGCGTGTACGTAGTCTTTTTATGGGTACATAATGCACTGAGACGATAGAAGAAAGGGGCAAAGTTTTAGTAATATTTTATTGCAATAATTGATTTATTGAACACAGTGAATCGGAAATTCAGAAAGCTCACCATGTTTACATATTTTTCTTGTAATCATAACCACAAACAACAGAAAAAGCCTATGGTCACGAGTGCGGAGATGATAACCCCACCTTCAAGAATTGATACGCGTAGGCAACGTAAAACTCTGCAGGGCCTGCGTTGTTAAGGCAGAATTTGTTATCTTCAATATTATGGCCCACCCAACCGAACAATTTAGCGATAATTCGTTTCAATGTTTCTGTAAGCAGGGAAAATCTGAAGTCAAGTAGTACTAAAAAAACTTCGCTGAGCGCAAAAATCCACTTTGCTGCTACTTAATTTGAAGTAAATGGTTCTTTTTCAGATAAGATGGACTGGACTCAGCGAAAAAGGCACCCGCTACGGGGAGTGAGTGCGTGAGTAAAAAAAATTATTGAAATCGCCTGCTGTGGTGTCCCTAATGGAGCACCATCATGCGGCCGGCGTCATCCTGTCAACGACCCTTTACTCGGCAGCCGCGCTCATAAAAAAAAGTAAAATCTTTCACGTATACTGATACAGTTAAGTCATGAGAAGAGATAATCATGACCAATATCCTTGGGAAGACTTTATTAAGTCTCGATAATCTACAAAAACGTGAAGTAATTTTGGTGTCAGCGAATACACGCGAAGGCTGCGCGCTCGACTTTCGATAGGAAACAACGAAATCTTTGTTACGAAAATATTTTGCCCATGATGGGCCTTTTTCATAGACCGATCATACCACCCTGGCACCTGACATGGGAGCAAACCAGTATACGCGACTATATGCAGCGCCTAATATTAGCCTCAGCTGGCGAAAACGATAATCCACTGACCCATTGGTTAATGGTCTAAAGCGCGATCTAATGGTCCGTGTCTCATATTACAACTTCGAAGGTGTTCAGGAGTATCGTAACGATAAGTGGACTCTGTGTGAAGGCTACGGTTGTATAGCCGTTTCGAAGGCTCTGTAAAAGAGAAAGTACGCAGAATATCCGACTGCCGTCCAGCGAAGGACAGTTGAAGGCCGAGCAGTCCAAAAACTCCTCCTCTGTATACAGTGGACCCCTCTGTGTGATAACGACCATAGGACGGACATTTAGGCTAGTTGGTATGTGTTCATAGTCGTGGTAAAAGCGCTCTAAACAGAGACGAAGACAGACGGAAGAGATGGCACGGCGCTAACTCGTAAATATTCTATCATTGAAAAGAACCACAATTATATACCGACTGCGCCTCCTCTGGTGAGTACATCTCGTCCAGGATAACAACCATGAAGGTACCTTCTACAGGGAATGTAATCGCAGGCATACCTGGCAGTTGAAGGGGAAGGATATTGAAAACGCAAAACCAAAAGATGTAATAAAACCGTAACGTCCGCTATGATTAGCACAGATAAACGTATTCTTTGTCAGTTATGAAAATGGAGGCTCTACTAAAAGATATATCGCGGCCACTTTGTTATGTGAAACGCTTCTATTAGATTTCTAGTAGTTTTATCCCGATGCTTGAATAGAACTGTCGTTTCGGAAACGATGGGCTAGCGCCCATGCGCGGAACAATGTACTGATATTTAGAGCCTTGCTTTGATTTTTAAGCATTTTTATGTTCCTGCAGGCGTATGTTCAGGCATACATGAGTGTGGCCGTATGACAACGGTAATATATAGACAACACACGGTGCATAACACAAAAAAGGAGTGAGACGCAGTAGGTATACATTTGTGGTTTATTTTATCAAACAAAAAGTCGGGAGCTACCACCGTACGTCCTCTTCCTTCTGTATTCGTCCCTGTTTGCCAGCGCCTTCAACACCAAGATCCGATAACGGCATCCTGGAAGTAAGCGGCAGCACCGAGCCGAAAAATACGCCTTGAAATTATCATCTCAAAACGGATAACTTACTGATACAGCGAACTTCGTCAGGTAAGCCTATACTACTCCAAGGACTCAAAACTGTAATTCCTTTTCTAACCGCGCTAGAGAGAACTCAGAAGAGGTTTAGTTACTGTGTTTTTCGCACCTTCTTCAATGCTGCGACTACCTGGATTTTGCAACTGAGCTGACATTTATAAAACTGGAAACCTTGAAACACATATGTTGTTACGCGAATCATTTCTAGAAGTGGGTGTGCTGGCAAGAACGCGAGAGACTATGATGTGCTGTAGTAGATACATTGCCTTACGTAACAGTAAAACTACGATTTCTGGCGGTATGACGTTTTGCTAAATTTGAAACTGCTATTTTCGCAGGTGGCGGCATCACAGAAATATTGCACGTGAAATAAATAACGCTGCCAAAACAGTCAAATGTTGCAGTACCTGACGGTTATTTGACGCCGAAGCGGACCCAGGGAACATTATGTGTTGAAGAATGCGTGGGCGATGAAAGCGACACCCTCTATTAATTGTGGACACGGAATTCACCTGTACCGAAGCACGTGCCAACGCTTTGTGGTGGCAATATTTTAATGCGCTCGCCTCCCAAAACCTGCCGGAATAGTCCAAAGCATAGCTAGGGACAACCATCTAAAATTAGAATAATTTATGCCCTCATCTCTGAAAGCACGGTGCCCTGTGCATTCCATTGCTGCTATATTATTTTTCAGATCCCCCTCACTACGACAATCGCTCGGGCGTAGCCCTAATTGTACGTGAATGACACTGAATAAACAGCACCAATGCAGCATTTGATGTTCTGGAACGGTAGTTGAGGCGAGAAATATCGGTCATGTCGTGTACTGATGTACTTTCACCAGCCAAAACGAAAACGAAATAAATAGAATTCCCAAGCAACTTTTTTACTTTTTTATAGAATTTTAAACGGTGCCAAGTCGAGCCTATGCAGAAGGCCAAAAGGTGTTCCTAAATCCATAGAAATAAATGGGGATTGTTCAGCACAGATATATAACTAACCAAACCAAATATATCATAGATGAATGACGACACGGGTGCAAAAAGGATAATTTATTGACACAGCTAGGAACTTTATGTTTATCAAATAATTGACTGGTAACCACGAAACATGATTCGATACGTTCCAAGCACGCTTGCCTGTTCAAATATGCTAAAAAATATACATAATAGAAACCGCGATAGTAGGGAAAAAGAATGAAAAAAAAAGATCCAGGCGTTTAAAAAGTTTCAGAGGACATCTAAGTCTAGTTCTCGAGCTGCGGGACGCGGTATCATTTGGTTTTCATTGAGGGGGTGCTTGGGAATTGAGCTGCGGCACTCATATTTCATTCTCTCTATCTGTTGGAGGTAAGTTAAAATTTACACCATCTTCCCGCGAGGGGAACCATGGGTAGATGCGACGTATCGTGGGGTTTCTGTTGCGTTTCCGTTATGTTGTTTCCATTTAGCGTGTAAATTTGTTGTTGTTTCCATTATATTACGTACGGGTGCGCCGACCATCGCGAGAGCAGGCCTGTTAGTCTCCATTCAAATCATCGGGGGTCATCGGATGTCATCGGAGTGGCGGAACGACTGAGCGGAGCGGCGCAGTTGCCGCGTTTATATGTACCGCGCGTTAACGGTCAGGGGAATGCGAGAGAGCAGCGCATGCGCATGTGTTCGATGTTTAACCGAGCGCTAACGCGCGCTGACGCACAGCTGGCACGGCGACGGGAGCGAGCGCTAACACATAGATGGCGCTGCGGTGAGAGCGGCGTTAGCGCGCAGCGGGCGCGGCGAGGAGATTGGGGGAGAGATGCGGACTACGGACGACAGAAGACGCCGGAGGGACAAGGCGAGTTAAAGAGATGCGTCGCGTCTAACACGTACACTGGTCTGCCGATAGATTGGGAATGCGGTCTGTAGTGGGAATATGAATGAGGTAAAAAGCAGGAAGCAGTAAAAGACCTGCAAATCTGTACGGAAAAGTCAAACCGGGAATTTCTTTCGGAGGGATCTTCTTTTTACGCACCCGACAGCATTCTCTGTTTGGTCTGAGCAAACGAGCTTCATTTGTTCCATCCACCGTCACCACCCGTGAGATTCTAGAAAGGTTTAAATACATTGCAACAACACCTGTCTAGTTAGGTGTCAAATTTTTTGTTGATAAACAGACTAATCTAAGGTAGTGGTTCGTGGCTGTATTTACTTGTAAATTTTTCATGAGTGGAGGGCAATATTTATAGACCATAATGACTTATCATTATAATGATCAGCTAACGCTTCTGCTCTTTTTGTCGCAGGCCACCTGCTTTTCATTCGACAGAGGTAACAAGACTGGTACAAAGAAAAAACGAAACACGCGCTGTGTATGGACGAAACAGGTGTTGTGAGTTCCTAGCGCCTGTTTCGTCCACCTTTCTTTGTACCCGTCTTGTTAGCCCTGTTCGAAGTATGCAGCCTTACCAATAGCGTGGCGTTCTCTAGTACAAACTGGTTTTGCGGCCAGCAGCGCAGCAATAGTGAATGGTGTGAGTCATGCGGAGCACACGTGAACGCACGTCTTGGTGATGATATTGGTGCAATCATCAGGTATATCAGTGAATACTGTCTTTTAGTTTTCCTACCGCACCAATTCTGCCACAATGTCTTGATAGATGTATGCGTCTGGTAATTGAAAGGCATACGTGCCAAATATAAGAAATGGAAAGGGAGCCGGAAGAACTGTGCCAGATAGGGCGGGGCAGAACCGAATTCGAGTCTGATATTAACACTTAACCTAGTAATCGTATAGAAATGAAGCGGCACGGCTGTTGTACCTACAAAACACACAGTAAATCTGTAGGTACAACGCAGTATGTCGTACCTACAAAACACACAGTAAAATGGCCGCCATCCCGCCCAACGCATTTGGAGATCTAGCAAAGCGTTTCTAAAACACTACAATTAGTGATGGTGGAGAGTATTTGGTATTTCTCGCCGTCCCGACGGGCTTGTTGCTTGCACTCCGCTAGCGTCACTAGTTATCGGTACAGAGTATCGGCACACTTTTCTCCTGTTGTTCCGCGCCACGTCCGTAATCGTTGGCCAGTTCTAATTACGTGACATTTGTTTGCACTGCTACGGTTACGTTCACTGCTTCTCTTGTTTAAGGGTCTTATTCGATCAACCCTGATGAACTCAGCCTGTCCTCCCTGCTCAGCGGCAGCGCGCGGCTTACGTCTCTCCGAATGCGAATCAAATTTGCGGTGTTTCCAATGTATGCCATGTAACATCTCCAGCTCGATGTGTTGCTGTTTAAATCGCTGTATGATTTGAATGTATTGATGTTTGACATTCTTAGTATGTCCCACCCCTGTAACAGCCGAAAGGCTAACAGTATTCGGAAATGAATAACTAAATAAATAAATAATAAAAATAATAAATAAATAAATAGATAGATAAATAAATAAAAATGAATATAACCCGTGTAATAGCATTAGAGCAGCAGAAACGTGTTCAAAGATGCGGCAAATGGAGGGCCCTGCCTAGCCTGACGCATACCCTTGGCGCCTTGGGCAAGAACTGCTCCATTTAGTCACACTAGTTCTGTTTAGCCTTCAAAGGTAATCGGCAAACATAGTCTTTACAAGAAACACAAAGGAAGAGAAGGTCATATTCTTCACAGGAGCCTTATCATCCATAATGCGGTTTCGATGCTTGTTTGTGGTTTTCCTAAACAAATTCTGAAGTCTATGTTGTACACCTGATTAGCGTAACGCATGCGCTCGGTGTCTTAGGCCATGGCGCTTAGGCGTCTTTGGGAAGAGATCGTTTTTGTACACGGCGACGAAGCCCTTGGGGCAAAGCTTGGCTGTAAAAAAAGAAACTGGTCTACAAGGTATTAAGGGGCACATCTGATACGCGCTCACAGCAGACACTTGGGATCTTCCCAACCACTTTCTAACGTTTGCAGTCTTGCTTCGTGTCATCATTCTGCAAACGTTACCCATGTGAAATGACTTCTTTTACAACTGAAACATTTCTTCACCAATAAGTTTTTTTCTTGGAGAGATGGTGTTGTTTAGCGCTACAAATCGGCCGAACCTGTGTTGATAGTTTGTGTAAACACGTCCACGCCGCCGACTCTTTAACATTCCGGCGCCGCCCCACAAAATTCAATTAGTTTGCGGTCCGAGCGCTCTAGTTAGAACCTTCTTGGTGTTCTTGGAACGTAACCCACGATGGCAATGGCGAAACCCTTCACATTTCTCCCGATACTAGAGGTGGGGAAAATGTTTGCTCTTAGAGCAAGACAAAACATTCACTGCCCAATCGCGTGCGCACAGCAACCGGGACAGAGTTCTGTTGGCGCACTTTTATTGCAACATACTGCTGAAAATAAACATGAACACCTCGTAATGTTCTCATTGTCACGTTCGAGGATGTGTTTTATTTCTGGCAGAATTTCAAGAAACTAGTACACATTCATGTATCCTAAAATCATAACAGCCATCAGCTTGAATCGTAAATGAGGCATTCTGTTTTATTGTGCTTTAGCTTCCACAAAAAAAGAACAAATTTTTAGGGGGATCACAAAAATCCCAGTGAACCGTCTAAAAACAATTTACTGAACTTTGTGGGGATTCTCCCCTGTGAGCGCCCACGTTAGGCCGTTTCAAACTGCCGCGCGCCACCTCTCCTGCCATCTGGGAACACAGGGCAGAAAGACTGTGCGATGGAGGGGGGGCGTGGCACATATTTGGGCACGCTAGATAAGGGCAGCGGTGCTTGGTAGCGGGGGGAGTTGCCGGCCGGGAGCGCCGCCGGTCACAAGAGAGAGGCCACCGCCGTCAGCCACCTCGAAGAAGACGCACGTCAGCAAGGCCCGCCGTTCGTCCCGCCGTACCGTAAGCCCTGGGACCCTGAAGTGCTTTTGTTATGTGCTTGGTTGATTGTATCCCCTGTTCCATTTATATTTCATTTTCCACTGCTTGAGTAAAGCGTAATTGTTCCTCTTGCAATGTTCTGTGCGTGATGTTTTGACGAGGCCGTTGCCTGAACCCCCCTCGGTAGGCAGAACTACCTACAACTTGAATTAAACATACACGCAAAACATGTGGGAGCTCTGCAATGTACAAATAGGCCGGAACAAAAGATGAATGCGTTCACTCAATGCCGAATATTTCTTGTGCTTCCATTGGCTGCACTCTAAATTTCTCACCATGAATTGAATCAGCCAAACACAAGTTTTAGATGTGCGCCCTCTTTTCTCCAATTTATGTATGAAGTGCAAGTGATACCCGTTACTCCTAACATCACGGTAGAACGGCATTGCTCTTCCGTATTCGTGATGAGTTTCGTCGTTGTATACGGTGACGCCTATTTTAGGACTGATTTGTGCTGCACATTTACAAACGTAGCTGCTGTATTGCAAGAATCATCTTTGGAAAGTATTTTGAAAATTTTCCAATAATGCTTTTTTTTTCACCGAAGATTTGGGAATGCAAGACCACTCATAATTTTTCACAGTTATATGCCGTACTAATTCTATTATTCATCGAAGCCCATCAACCAACAACCGGCGAGTTTATGTTTATTTGGAATTTTTGTGGTGGCACGAGAAGAGGTGCAGTTATTCGTGCACAATTCTTAAAGCGTGCAGGTTATGTTAAGTTTATCAAAAGCGGTTAGATTTGGAATCTTATTTCTAACTCACAGCTATATTTGAAAGAATGGAGGCGTAGACAAGACCACCTTCAGCAAACAACTGCGCTCATTTCTTTTTAGGGAGTGAAAACAATACGTAAGAGAAAGATAATTTATTACAAGAAGAACGAAGAATCGTATTTTTTACCACCGGATTTTTTACACAGTAAGAGTAGGTAGCAGTATGGCTCTATTCAGGTGGATGTCAAACTTTCCTTCATAGAAACTTGTTCCACCGTGAAGATTTCCCCTAAATCTGGTCGACTACACCTGTCCATCGCTTCGACTTGATCACTTTGCTCTGGTGCTACAAACTGCTAGCCTCCTGGTAAGCTCAGTTGGTTGAGTGACTGCTCCGGTTAAGCGGTGGTGCCGGGTTCGTATTCTGGGCAGGATGAATTTTTCTTCAACTGCACATTTCTGAGAAAGCTGTATAGCTTTCCTTGGTTTGGCCGCACTCAGGTGGATGTCAAACTTTCCTTCATAGAAACTTACTCCAGCTTGGGTAGTTCCCCTAACACTATTTAAATTCATGGCAGTTCATAGAGAAATGTAGCCCATCTGCAGTGACGCACCATGGGGCACTGGAGGCCATATTAAATATACGCAATTCAAAGGGAACAACACCGAAATGTCGAAAACAAAAGCGGCATGTCTTTGATACTGTCAATGATGCATGTCTTGTTGTAGCGAAAAATAATGTTTTTTCAGCGTATTTGTCTGGTTTCGTCCTCTTTGTTTCTTCTTACTTTCTTAATTTTATAAGTGAAGTATTTCGGCTTATATTTCACTCTACAGTGCATTCTTCAAATGCATCAATTTAGCGTAAATCGGGACATTACCTATCATTGCCTAGGGTTGAGCAGTCTTAGCGTAAATCGGGACATTACCTATCATTGCCTAGGGTTGAGCAGTCAGTACACGCTGATAAAACGTTTTTGCCGCCCAACGTTCAGCTTTGTCCGTTGTCGCCAGCAGAGAAATTTGAAGAAAACAATCTCTCCCGCTGCGAGGTTCCCGTACCGACCTTCGGGCATTGGCTCTACAATAAGAAAGAAACAAATGGAGAGCGCGCGTAAGCGCGCGCCTCGTGAGGAGCACCCGTCATCATCCGGGCTTGCGCGTGGGCTTGCGCCGCGTCAGAAACTCCCGCCTTTGGCATCATTTTCGGCACATCGGACTCGTAATGCACCGATCCCCACAAGGCTCTCCCTCGTAGAGTCAGAGGCCGTTGTGTTTCTCACGCGATGTTTTTGGTAGGTTACGCTAGCGAATTCCAGGGCGGGGTAGACGGAGAAGCCCTGAGTGGATCGGAGGGAGGGGGCGTAAGCGGGCTTGATTTGGTATTTAGTCGGGCCGTCTTCGCGGCTGTCAGTGTAGGGGGTGACTGCCTTAGGATGCAGTTCGCCTTATGAGGAACGCGCATACATTGCTCTTTCCCTTGCCTCGTTCTTGCGAACAGCTGTCAGTGCGGGAGACGCTAAGTCGACAGCCAGCTCTGCTGTTTCTTTAGTCTTGCACCACTGTCTTTCCTTCTGCAATTTTTTTTCAGATTTTCTAAATATCGCTGCTTCCAGACACTATACATAGAGATTTCACTCCCAAGGCTATTGTTGTCTATACGGCAACCGAACAACTTCGTGTTTTTGATCGCGACAATAATGGGTACAAGATTAATCCGCATGACCAACCGCAGCCCCAATGACCCCACTTCGCACCAAATTTCCCCAAATGCTTTTGCTATTCGACGACCTCGTCCAACTTCTATTTCTCTGCGCAAACACTGAAATTTTGTTGGCAAAGGGCTCGGCTCTGATTGTATAGTATATTGTCGCAGATATTTCGTGTGTTTCCAGCCATTAATAAGTTATGTTTGTGAAGGGCTGTTGAATCTCCTTCGATAAGCCTTGCAACTGGGCCCCCATGTCCTTTGCGATTGCAAAAAAACTGGAGTCTCCTATCAGAGCATGCACAAACGTCAATTTCAGATCTGGATTCAGCTAACCTACTATAGCTGCAGCGGTATTCTCAATATCGCGCACACTGTCCTTTTATCTCAGCTAAGACGTCACCTGCAACGTTGGACCGCCACCGTTACTTACACCTGCCCTGTAAATTTTGATGTAGGGGAGGGATGGCTAATGGTATACAGTTAATATTTTATACGAAACATACTATATACAACTAAGACGCAGTGATAGGAGAAAAACTAAAGAGATTGTGAAATGATTTGAGCAGTAGAAAATAAGACCAGAATTAAAAAATACTTGCCCTAATGGTCTGTCCTGGCGATGTTTCACGAACCTACACATCTGGGAACACAAACTTCACAACAGAAAACGAAGCGCCGCTTTTCCTACGGGGTATACACGTGCTTGCAAAAACCGAAAAACATAAAGATGTAAAGCTGCCTCGAGGAAAGTCGTTTATACATCAGTTGTAACGCCTTCCGGCTTACATTCGCTCGCGGCGACGTTATTCTCGGGTACCTTAAATACACCAAAAGGGCTGTTTTAATTATAGGGATAGCCCCAAAGACCCACAAATGGCCAAACAATTGATTTTGCTGAAAGGTCAAAATCGATTTTGAAAAGCAGCGCCAACGCAACTACTTGGCATTCGCATGGTTAACCTAAATCGTTCCGCACGTTTATTGCATTTTGACGCTCGGTAATGACGCTGTCATTGGCGCTGTTGACCCGCATTTCCACGCGCCATTAAACATCTGGGGCTACAAACGGAGAAAAAAAGCAGAAGAAGATGACGACGACATTGGTGCTTATCCCGGGCTTCTGCATTAGAGCGTTATGTGCATCAACGCGCTGCGTGTGAATAACCCCATGCAAAGGTCAGAGGTATCAAAGAGAGGCGCATGAGGGAAGAGGGAAAAAGGAGAAATGAGGGTCCCTAATGCTATGGGCACTACGTACCACATTTGTATTCCGCATACCTATTAGAGGCAGGTGTGTCTAATATCGTGGCAAAATACACGTATGCATGACGTGCTAACGGCAGACCCGAAAGGATTCAATCCTCGTGTCATGTTTTCGTTACTCGTTTACCCACTGATTTAGAGGCTTTCGAAAAACCTTTATGGCATTTATAACGCACAGTCTTACACTCCTGTTGATGTTGTTTGTCACTAAATACAAAAAAATGTTTGCCCTAAACGACAGCATGAGGGAAACTTTGCACGAAGAGCGGCGAGTGGCGTGGTAGCTGGTGGTATTAAGGCGTGATAGGGCTTTACGGCCATCCTTTGAATTATTTTCTTCTAGCCTCCACAAGAGCGCCTAAATATATCTCAACTAAAGTGTATAAGCTGTATATATGTTAATTTTACACTGCCGAATGTAAGCCGTCGTTCTGCTTGGTGTTTTGGTGAATACTTTTGGGTCTTTGTATATTGGCTTGCTCCATTTGCTACTTTAATGAAATGTTCTTGTTTGTCTTGTAACCCATTCCGCGAAGGTTCCTTACAGGGACTGCAGTATAAATAAATAAAAAAGAATTAAAAAAAAATAAAAATAAATAAAAATAAATAAATAAATAAATAAATAAATAAATAAATAAATAAATAAAATAAATATATAAATAAATATGACATCAAAAAAAGCTGTTTTGAATTTTAATGTAGCAAAAGAATATTGGTTTGAAAAAATATCGGGTGCCAATAGTGGCAGCGTGTCGTCAAGCAATGCAGGATAATGGTTCAGTATAGTGACACATTAGGACGTTGAACGCATGTACCTGGCGGGAATTTTGAAAAGTAAAGTGGCCAAATTCCGAAGTAAGTCTTTTCATCCATGGGTTCGCGAAGGTTGTTTCCCTGGTAGTATATCACCACCATTTCGTTGGAAATAAGATTGTACAAACGCTTTTCTCAAGGATTTTGATTTTGGGGTTTTTGACAAAATTTTTTCCAGGTAGATGACTTTATATTACAACCTAGCACTGCAAATGACCCTGTACGCCCGAGTACGCCACACTATATAAGGCATGCGTGATGTTTCGCTCAGGGAGCCTCAGAGCTCTGTGTTTCGTGGAACGAAGCACCGGGCGCGAGCCGGACGCCACTAAACTTCAATGTGAGGGGAGTAACAACTAAACAAAAGAGCTTTTTATTATTTCTGGAAGTTCAGAACTTTTCTTCAACACATGACATCCATAAGAGCTGCACATGTTTCCGACTGGTAGCCTATTAACGAAGGATGGTGTAAGCTAATTGCACCCTGTGGCATGCAGCGTTTCCGTTAGAAGGTACATGGGCAGGGCCTCCATGGGATATGGCTCCGCAGTACAGAAGTCGTGGCAAGAGTAATACTCGGTTCTGACGCTGCGGGCACTGAAGAAATAAACGATGCACTGGCTGTGCCCTTCACACGAATGCATGGATGTTAACGCCGGCAGCTTCCTTGAACTATCGTGAATTTCTTACCTCTTTCATTGTTCCTTGTAAATTACCCTTGAATAGTTGTTGACCCAGCCCACACGAAACCAGAAATGATAGTTAATATATTTAAATTCTTGACAGCCAAAATACCACGCTCAATAACTTGCTTGGAATGTGCTCAGGAAAGTATTGAGGGCACCGTCAGTACTTTGCTTGCATGGAGATGTACAGTGTGAGCACAATCCCACGCTGGCAAGGTGTTTCCTATCTCTTACATCGCAAACGCTCGTGATACCGCAAAAAACCCTGCCCTTACTAGCTCATGATAATCGCATGTCTGTGCATCAATACCTGCCTGTGACTTCATATTTCCTTGCTGTGGCCACACGTTATTGTTTAGTTAGTTTAAAAATCGCACTGTTCCAGCCTAATGGTGTGAAAAAATTAGATATCTTGAGTCTTTTTCCCAATGATAAGGGGTGGACTCCAAAAAAGCAGCAGTGTTGCTTTACAGCACGTATGTTGTGGTGCTTATTCCATAGAAGATGTACATATGCATAACCCTGCTCGTGATATTGAAGTTATCTTCCTGGCCACATGCAATTTGCGCTTATACCAGCAGAAACCAACAAAGAAAAGAATGAAATGAAACACGCAATGGTGCCCGCTCACTGCAGTCTATCCACCGGCGCTGCATATTTCGGTCGTCTTTTTTATTGCTGCCTCAAGTGACACTTCGGGTGACTATAAACTAGCACAATAGCCATCTGTTCAAAGTTCGCGTGCCTTCAATGTGGTTCCGCGCTTCACGAAGGAGCAGTTGCAAAGCTGAGCACGTGTGAATAAATCCTGGCGGTAGTTTCCTAGTCTCCGCTGCAGAAGGTATGTCACTATTCTATGAGAGGTCATTCAGAATTTAGAAAAATGACCCAGGCGGGGTGGTTTGCGAGCTGCTTGGTGGTTTGTTAGACGAAACTACAATCGTGCCCTCGGGTCTATTTCCCTTGAGGTGGGCTAGACGTACGACATTTTTGTGGCGGTGCATATGCTAGTAGGGTGCGTCTGCGTCTGGAAATCTGGACTGCAGAAAGAATTTTCACGTTTATTAAAACCGTGCACTACAGTGCAGAAGTAAACGGATGTGATGGGCGTTCAAACAACCCCACCACACTGCCTTCACCTAAGCGGGGAGAAAACTCTCACTCCCCTTAAAATGTAGCGCATTGAGGCCAATTCTACGAATCCATGTGTGTAGAGAAGAACATATGCGAACAACGTATGTGTGACTACTGTGTTAATTACATTTTTACTGTAACAACGTATACAATAATGAGCATATTTTGAAGTAATGTTTTTACAGGAAATTTTGTATAGCCGCATTAAGTTTGTACTTGTGATGATGATGACTTTAGTTTCATTGGTGCAAGGCCGGCAAAGGCAGAGAGCGCCGTGACGACCTTCTGAGGGCTTTGACCTCTCTGAATTAAGAAGTTTATAAAAAGTTACTCTAGATGGTTTAAATACTTGCTGCACACTTGGGGTATTTTCGTTATGGCACTGATTAGTTATGCGTTTGATAAGTACCTGCTTTATTTTATTTTTTTTTTACTTTGAATACAAAGGTGATAGTAGCTATAGGTTGGCAAAAACACGAACCCGGCTGGCATCTGAAATGCGCCCTCAAAGCAGCTAACCCCAGTCAAGCGCCGATTCCTATAAGCTGAAGCAGGTGTATTGAATTGCGTGCGTAGAAAAATTATGACAGAAAAAGCACTTGGTGCGTGCAATTCCCATTGGCTGCGACGGGTTACATAGCGCATGGGTGCAGAAAAAGAAACGCAGAGGAAATCGCGTGCTTTAGAAGCATGTGCCCCAGATTGTGTTAAGGTGGTGTCTGAAAAGCATGGACAGTGATTGTGGAACAAGTTGCTTCAGTGAATGCCATGTTTGGTTTGCAGGCTATAGTCGACATTTGCAGAAGACTCCTCGACGAAGCAAGATGAACGGAATGCTTTAAAGCTTCCGTGTCATATTTCTAAGCATATGAATCTTCAATGATTATGAGTTAGCGCTAGCAATCATTTACGACTCCGTTCTTGGTCGCCTTTCTTCACCCCATTGCATGATCTTGCTGAATTGAATGGCTTTGGTGCAAGCGGGTGGTCGGACGTCATACTTAGTTTGTGGAAACTGTGACTACAAAATTAGGCGGGGATGGTACTTCATGTATTAGGTAACCAACGGCGCCAAAAAGTTGACAAGAGCCACTGAACAAGACCAAGATGGTCGCTTTGATTTGCTATTTGGTGTTGCTCACAACTGCTAACCTGCAGCTTCGTAATTTTTACGCGTGCCATTTCTATTCCGGGAGCATTTGGGGAAAATTACGGTCTCGACTGGGGCTAGTTGGTTCATTCTGAACCTTAACAACAGCGCAAATGACAAGGACTAAGAAAGAAGCAACCCAAGGACCGCTAAGATATGTTCGGGAAGGCAAACCCAACCGACCAAGAAAATTGTCCACTATCATATACTTCAAACATGACGGGCGAAGCGGCCCGTGCCCCCATCCACAAGCAGTAATGACTTCTGGAGAAGGCAATATACTTCAAAGAACCCACAAACTACAACCGAACAGTGCACCTCGCGAGTCTTGATTCCCACAAAAACGCTGATCGGTTTAATCTGATTAAAATCTAAGGTTCCTGAGAGCTCTGCTAAATCCTAGGATCTGTTATCAACACTTTTGTTTTCGGTTAAGGAAGCTGGTTATATTTCTTTGATATGTTGGCTCAACTCAGTATTTCGCGCCACATTCGTCGCCATCTTTACAGCTTTGTCTTTAAAATACCAGCAGTAGTAGTTTAACTATATCTCATTTGAAAAGGGTGAACTAAAGCTCAAAATGAAGAAATGAAGAGTAAGGTATCACGCCACAGAGATGCCATACATCTAGGTGCAGCCAAAGTCTGTCAAATATGTTCGCTGCAACTGCCCACATCATATATTAGGTACAGTTTTAGTAGAAATACCTGGAATGCGACGAGGCTACCCGCAATTTTTGACTAAAAAGAAACGTGCTCCCAAAGCTGGAAAACAGTAGGTATAGTTCAAACATAAGTGCGATCAGTGCTTCCGCAAAATTCAGCTCAAAATTAGCTCGACAATAAGAAGCGACCATTTCGAAGGGAAGGAAATATTTTGTAGGAGCTCAGCGGTCTGTCTTAGAATTGCGGTGAAGGGCTCCTGCAGAAACTTAAAAAGAAAGATCCGAACCACAAAAGCTGGCTCGTTTCACGAGCGTCTGTGGGATTTATTAGAGAAACGGGACATGGTAGCGGTCGTCCATTAAAACATCGCACATTCCAGCGGTATCTGCTTTGAAAAAAAAGCGATTCTGACAAAGTGGTGCAGTTCTCCCGCTCTTGTATTTCAAGCCAAAATTAAGGAAGCCATCCGCTCGATCTGCGCTTCTTGATTCTGTTATGGCTTGTGGTTCTGCCATCGGTAGAGGAAACCCTAACAACAACACTTGTAGAAGACACAATCACCATACATCAGATCACTTTTTCTTCGCCCGCGGTGATGATATGAATGAATGTTACATAATGGTTAGACGCTTCTCCTAATATGCTACTTACGTGAAGCACCCGCATGAAGGCTAATTTCAAACTTAATATTACTGAACATCACCTCCTGATGATAGAAAAACGTGCTGCCATAAAAAACTTCCCTGGCTCCGTTCAGGTTTCAATAGCCACCACTATGAGCTTTTTAGCTTGACGACGTGGTTCCGATCGAATCTTTAGTGGAAACAATAATCATGCACGTGTCTTAGCTTCCGCCTGTGCCGAAGTTTCGCTCCGTAAAAGAAAAATGTGCACTAATTCTAAAAGTGGACTTTTAATGCATAGTATTCTTATACCGCTGGTGAGTAGCGTGAGTCCTTTACAGCCAAATGTGGCTATCAGTTGCGAAAGACGTCAGATCACTCTATTCTATTTACGTCTCCTTTTGTTTCTTTCCGCTAATCATGTAAATTTATACTATTTAAGCGATGAAGTGTACTTACATCAGTTATTATGTGTTTTTTTTCTAAGATGAAAGGTGTAGTAGAGAGTTGGTCTGTTTACGCTATTTTTTATTCGCATTTTAAACGTTTTGGGGTGAACTTTTTTGTTTAGTCGTCGGATTTTCAGAAGTATAGAATGCATATTTTCGATTTTCTGAGGTCATTGTTGTGAAAATATTAGTTTTTCAATTTTCATTGATTTTTTTTTTAAATTATGTCCAATCACTAGTCTCTATTTATGATATTAGATATGCAATGCTATGCAATGCTTGGCATAAGGAACACGATCACATCAATACCTGTGACGATGACTACTACTAGTACAAGTCACAGCGACGACTGAAAGTGTAAATAAAAATTTCTAACTGGCACAAGTGCGTGCTGATGCGTCCTTCAGCGCCAGCATAGAAAGAAATCCTGGAAATTCTCTACGGTTCAAGCCTTTCACATCATTGAGAAACCCACGCAAGTTTTGTTTTTTCAATAAACGAACACATAACAAAAAATGTTTTGGCTTATTCTATATCACGTTAACCACATGTTGTGCGCTCATAATTCTGGATTTAAAAAAAAATTCTCAATTTCCATAAGGGCAATGTAAAATTCTTGTCATAAACGTAGTTTTATTCACAAAGGGAGACTTTTTTTCTGCTGGCAACTGACGAAATTATTATATGGGCTCGGAGAGCATTAACCTGGTGAGACAGCATAAAAAATTTACTTAATTTGCAAGAGGCAGATTATCGTTCTCGCAGGGGCAAACCGTGACTTCAGAAAAGCCCGACGGTGTACAGAGAGGTTGTAAACATAAACACCAATAATAAAGTCTGCAGCCAGCAACATAGGCGGCACGTAGGATCCACAACCAGAGTTGATTACAACCGAAGGGTTCTGAATTTTTTAAAAAATTGAGAACATTTGTAAAGTTTTACCTCTCCGATAGGTCTATTACCTGTGCTGTGAAGATAGCAGGTTGGGAGCTTTTTACCACGGAGGGTAATTAAATGTCTCGCAAGAATCGCGATTATTTCTTGTTCAAGGTAAAACCATCATGTTTTAGGAATAAAAGCGGTTTACTGTCATCAGCCCATTAAAAACAGCGAATAATTGTTTAAAGTAATTTTCCGAGCAACGCTAAGTATGAGGCCATGCTCATTACAACAATTTATTTTTTTGTAGTGAACCCGTAAACGTTCACGTATTTATGCATGCAGCCTGTTCCGTAACAATTGTTCACCGGAACTAATGATGGAAGCTAGAACAATTTTAACTAAATTTCAAGCAAAACCCGTGGAAGTTATCATCCAATCAGGGGTGAGGGCTCCTCGAAAGCGAGGTGCATTTTGGACGAGTCTTACTGAAAATAGAGAAAATGGCCGTGTGTAGAAAAATTATAATGATTGCATTCTCTGTCATGGTGCTTGAGAAGTAAAATAGCCCGAATGCCAGAAGCGCTAGAATAAGATAGGTATTGAAAAACCTCCCCAACAACTCAGCTGAGATAATGCAACGAAACTCGGGAGCGTCGGCCACACTTGGTTAAGGTCTCGTTACTAGAAGTGCAAGACGAAAACGGCACAAAGAATTCGTGAATCCCACGCACCGGCCGAAATCGACCTAAAGCAAAGCTTTCAAACCGCGCTCATCATCTTCCATCGCAGCCACGCGTTGTTCACGTCGTCGCTGCTGAAAACCGGTCTCACGGCTGTAGTCGCGGATCACGACTATCAAGCGTCGTTGTTTCACCTCATATCTTCCAGCGAGCATACACTCGCTGTATGCACCCCAATTCGCTGCGTAGCGAATGCTCTGCCAACCCGCAAGACGGTTATTTTGTGCGAATCCCGCCCAATAACTTCATTCTTCTGTATCCCCAGACAGCATACTTGAAACGCAACATCCACGCGTGTAGCACTAACCATGAAACACCCCCGAGATACCCGCAGGGGAGTTCCATCTGGTGCTTTTGTAAGAAACACAGTGTGTGCGATGCGCGCGCCAAAGGGTCGAAGAAAACTCAGGAGGACAAAAAAGAAACTTTGTCTTGAAAATTAGCTTTTAGTGCAAACCGCATAGATTCCTTATTCACAGAATGGTGTTGCAGGGTGCCGTACCCGAAATAATGCTCTTGAAGGTGACCATGAACCGAGCAGCTAGACCCCTCGCAGATGACACTTCCGGTCGCTTCCCATTTACAATGAGTGGAACAGGATGCGGCCGGAGGCTTTGGGCTATCCAGACAATTCATCTAATAAATTTTTTTTATTTTAAATACCCGTCGTTGTGTTTGGAACAAAGCGGCCGTGTTAACAAAACACACCGGTATTCTGTCTTCGTGGTTTCAGTGACTTCCATTAGCCTGTCCAGTGCCACAGCCAACTTGTGGAATTTTTTATGTGTGGGACCTGGGGATCTCACCAAAGGCATCTGATTCACATGTTCAGACGATGCGTGCGTCATCCACATGTCCTTCTCTGCGTGTATCGCGAGCATACTTCCCACTGTGGCTGTTCCCAGAACCTAGACGAGCGGGTCTGTGCATTCGTAACTAGAAAGCCCCTGTCATATACGCACATTACTGACACGCACTTCTTGGTCAAATGTAACTTTCTTCCCAAAACGGGACAGTTTGCCAGTCTTCGAGAAAGCAATGCAAGGTATAAAAATGTTCAATTAGGCCGCACGAATGTCGAAGTCAGCAACAAATCAGGCTTGCCTTCTCAACATTGTCTGAATACCGTTTATTTACAATGTGTTCTGTGTTATTGCCGACAAATTGCCTTTTTCGCAACCAATGAGCCCCAAAATATGCCAGTTGTGCATTTACGTCATTTCAGGAAGCATTTATCAAGCTAGGTCGGGAATAAAAATAGAAAGAGCATGTAGGGTGGTGCGGGTTGTTGAGTACACTGAATTCCCGTGCGCTGATGTTTTGAAAACACCGCCGCAGAGAATAAAAATCATGGATGTAGTTGAGAGAGCGCAATCCTGGAAGCTTCTTTTAGACATAAGGTTCCTTCTGCTCCCATGACGAGAAAATAAAAAAAGGACAAACGTGCCCTCTGAACCTTCAATTCGGAGTGTTGCAGGCTGCTCTTCTCAACTAGCACCTTCGGCAGCGCATCATTGAATAACTCAAACAGAGCAAAGCTGCCTAGTGGTCTTCACCGTTTCGTGACCGCAGACCTTCAGAGATGTGTGTCATGATTCGAAGTCAACCTAAAGAGCCCGCCGACACCAGTCAAACCCTTAGGTTTATTAACAGAAAAGCTGTTTAAATTTTGGCGCTGGCGTATGGCCTTGCCAGAAAAAATAAAAACAAAATAACCGAGTGCATGTGAGCGGAAGCGTCATCACAACCACCCGGCGCCGAGCTGGCTGGCGCATGATCTTCCACAACGTGAGAAGCTCGCAAAAAGTAGCAAGACATACCGAGCGCATGGGAGTGTGCAACTCGTGCAGAGGGACCGGCGTCACCCAGCTCGACCTTTGAGAACACTCTGCCAAGCGACTGTCGGATGATATCTCGCATGCTCTTCTACTACCCAGTTCGCGTGGTTTTCTTCGCCAGATCGGGATCAACATGGGGTGCCAACATTTTGTGCGGTATGTCTGTCCTTTATCGTCCGAAATGCACGGCTCTGAACGCCGGGAGAAGATAGAGAAAGAACAAACGGCACAACAATAGATCGTCTCAAGTTCAACCTTTAGACTCGAGTACCCGAACTCGTGAAACAGCTAAATGAGGCTGGCGGCTTATTCAACGACGAAACGTACACAGCGAAACTCCTCGGCATGCACCATTGGCTCTTTTATAGAAACTCGGAGCTTGTCAAAATCAACCATAAGTTCTCAGACGGTAATACAGCGAATTCTGCCGAGCTCGAAGCTGTACTTTATCACAACAGACGCGCCATGAAGATGGTAGCCGAACTACACTTTAAGATCGTCTTCATAAAACCACCTTTGGAACGCATCCCCTGAGGCTCAGTCGCAAAAATCGCATCCAGTCGAGAACCCTTGGCTGATCCTCTTCCAGTCGACGCCAACAACATTCAGAACAACATTCAGAATCACCCGCCGGGACGGCTTAGTGGTTAGTTAAGGCGGTGTGCTGCTGAGCACAAGGTGGCGGGTTCGATTCCCGGCCGCAGCGGACGCTTTTCTGGTGGAGGCGAAAAGCAAAAACGCCCGTGTGCACGCGATTTTGCCGCACGATAAAGATCCCCAGGTTGTCAAAATAATCCGGAGAACTCCACTACGGCGCGCCTTATCGCCTGCGTTGCGTCGCCGCGTTAAACCCTACAATCAATCAACATTCAGAATCGGTGTAGAACTGCACGAGAGGCTTGACGCGAGCCATTGGTGCACAAGGACCAGACAACGCACCGGGATTTGCCCCATTTTCTACAGGAAGCGTGTTGTGCGGGCTGGTGCAAAGTGACGATTGGGGATTTCGCACTTCTAAGTGTAGCGTTGATAACTTCACCGAGCCCTTTTAGCGCCAGCAAGGCAGTGTTCCACCGCGTATCGAACCGTCGTCCCTACAGGAGCTCCGCAGAAGATCACAGCCCCAAGGGCGCACTTCTCTACGTTGCGCGTAGAGAAGCCACCAAAGGACAAGACGCCCTCTCGGCCATCTCGCAAGCCCAGCCCAGAAGTGCGGCCGAAGGTCCAATCTTGGTCGGCCTCAATCTCATCACAAAGAAAGCCACCTTTAATGCTTTACGTCAACGAGCAACCCACTAACAATGAATATAAAACCTAAACGCTCCGCTCCGAAAGAACGTGTTACTTCTAGATGATCTCAGATATGATAAGAATAAAAAGTACAAGCAACCGAAAAACGTCACCGCCGGAGCGGCACCCGTAGTGGAATGTCCAAACGACTCAAATGAAGAATTGCCACTCGATCGGGCACTTTCACGGGTCGAACCCATAAGCACTTTTGAGAAAGACGACCAGGGTACCACTTCCCTTCTCCCCTATCCCAACGGAGATCTGCGGTCGGACCCAAGGCCTCAGAAAACGCCCTCAATGAGATGGTGGCAGCGTATATTTCTCCGCAGAACAAATCAATATTTCAAGCGACGACTGGAGAACCAGCCAGGCAACTTCAAGGAGACACCACATCAACAGACGGCGAAACTGAGCCTTGCTAGAGGCCATTTGGCCGCAAGGAGGACTTGAAACCCTGAAAAAATTAGAAAACATTTCGCCCAAAAATAAACAATCAAACAGCCCAACAAGTATTTGAATTGAGTCCTCGTAAACAAATTCACGAAGTCACTATGAACACGTCGAAGTGTACATCAATCCACGTTCAGATAAAGCTCACTCAGTGAAAGCATCCGCCCACTTATATAGAAAAACTTTACAGCTGCCTAACAGCAAGTCCCGATAAAGCATCCGAAATTCCAACCTCACTGGAAATGTCCTCAGGTCACCTCGGTTGTATTTCGATGCAGAGAGAGAGAGAGAGAGATACCAGCGAGGTTAGCCGAGCCGTTGCGCTGGCTTGCTACGCTAGATGATAGAAGAAAAAAAGAAAGAAAGCAAAAACAAAAGAAAGGAATAAAACAAAAACCAATCCACAAAAAGCAAAAAATGTCATTTGGTGCGCACAAAATTTTCTATCACAAATCTCTGTCCAGTTCAGTGCTCGGAAGAAACTCCAAGAGGGCTGTGATTGCACGTGCAGTCTGACTGAGGCACGGTCCCAATACCGCCTTCAGTTCAAGTCTCGCACCAAGCTGCCCGTACAAAGATAATATTAGTTTCGGTCTGTGCACGGTTTACTTTGGGTGCACGCATATATCATGACGAATGTCTTCTTCTCGTGAGCCACATGTAGAACCAAAAGGTGAGGATGCCCGCTGATTTTCTAGAGGGAATGTGCCGTGTAGGCCACATTCAAGCGCAGCAGCATTATGACGACCCCATGGGACCCAAAATATTGTTCTTTGGGCGCTCTCATTTTAAACAAAAAAATTAGTCAAGCAAATGAGGTGCCATCTTCTATTCTCCTGCTCCTTCCTACACACAACGACTTGGTCGACAATGGAGATGGCTGAGACACCAAGAAATCACCACAGCACCACAGGAGTGCCAAATCTGGCGAAGAAAAGAGTTCCGCATGCCAAAGTTGTCTTACTTCAGTGAAGAATGCGAAAAAGGAAGAGCTCAACATAGCCGCGAGAAGTACCAACGAATACTTAGCCCTAAGATACTAATACCAAATCTGTGGAATAACGTGGGCAAGAAGGTCTTCAGGCGTCATTCACAAAAAGTGCTCTCCGAAGAAAAGCAGGCAAAGAAAGCAGCGTTGAACTCGGTCAGACTTTTCTAGGGCAATAGCGTTTTGACGCAAACGGACGCGAATGATCAGTGGGCCGAGGAAAGGGGGGTAGGGGCACTAAAATTTCTGCAGATAAGGCCTGCATCTTTACGGGGGAAAGGGGGCGGGCAGGATGTTCGAAAGGTGCTTGGTGGGATTAATCCTGCATCTTTTTTTTAGATGGGGGGGGGGGGGGGGGTTGGGGGTGTAGAAAAAAGGATGAATAAGTAGTAAATGAAGAAGCAGCAGCTCGGAAAGGTGGCCTCCTGCCTCTCCCGTTTCTAGTTCCGTCCCTTGCTTCACACGTGCTAACGCGGTCACATTGGGAAAGTTGTGAAAGGCTGCGGACAAAACTATCCGGACCTGCCAGTCATGGCGGACTTTCAGCGGCAATTTGGGAAATCTATGTGAGGTGCAACAGCCGAGATTCCGACGACGGTAGAGGGGTCGCCAGCACTACTATTTCTCCAAACTTGCACCACTAGTGCAAGGTGCGCCAATTTTTTACTTACGTGTTTTACTTTTGCGGGGGCGTTCTCACTTTAAGACACATCAACAGGCCACGTAGAGTATGATTTGGCTTCTGAACATCATATTGACATGTTACTCATGCGTTAGGTAAACCCCGAAACTTCATTCTTCTCAGAACCACAAGAAAATCGGAAAGAGAGGCAAGGTGGGAATAGCCAATCCTCGAAAATGGCAGTGCCCGAGTATGATTACTATAAATTCAACTGTTTGTTGTTATTGCTCATATTCCCACGTCGATCTCTTTACTTTCGCGTCGATCTGTAATGACGTGGAGTGATAGAGGAGAAGAAAATTACTCAGTGGAAATAACGCGCAAAGAGCCTTTGCAGCACTGCCCCAGTTGCATGGAGACAAGTGTAGGAGCGGAGAGGCAGCTGCCGCTGCCTCGGCTGATTTTGTAACCTCCGCGATTGCTTGTGGGCGCTTAACACTGAGTTTTCGAACTGGGAGTGCGTCAAAGAGGAATTACGGAAAATTACTGGAAGGGAACGCCGACATGGAATGGCGAAAAAATGCGTGCGAGGCACCCAATGGTGCTTCTAAATTCAACCGCCACCATTGCGACAGTTCAAGCGCTAAGTACAGTTGGGGCGTGTACGAGGTACGGCCGAGAAACGCTGCGTTACGGACGTCTGAATCCAACGCGAGGCTCGAGCTTGTGTCGAGCATAAGTTTCAAGAGAGAAAGGAATTAGATGCTCCCGCATAATTAGAGATGCATCAAGGAATCCTCAATGTTTTTGCATCGCCACTAAAACGGATCTCGCCTGCAAGCGTGCAAAAAATGAAAGCCGTTCCACACAACGTGAAAGCTGTCGGAAGTGTAGAGCAGAGATTCGGCATAATGGGCTAAGGCAGCGTTATCCAATCACTTTTATTACCCATCACGCTCTTCGCATCCTGTCTCACTCCTCTCTTGGTGAACTGAAAGGAGATTTGTCCAATGTAAATCAAATTTTTCGCTTTCTTAGTGCTCATGCGCCCTTGACCTTGAATAGCGCAAGCGGGAGTTCTCTTCTCTTTGTGCTTGCTTTCAACGCGCAAGTGCCGGCGCCTTACTGCCACGTTTGGAACCCGTGGTTTTTGGCGGCCACTTTTCGCGCGTACTATTGCAAAGCCAAAGCAATGGGTGTTCCTAACTAAATGGACGCGGTGGCTGCTGGTTTAATACAGAGACTTTTCCTCAAACGTACTCGCCATTCTTTTTTTTTTGCTCTGAACAACGGGCAGATGTATGTCCAAAGCCAGCGGTTCAGGAGTTTTGAACGGTTAATACTATATAAACCGCTTTGATTTGGAAACCTCTGTAGGACAGCGTAATGGTACGCCATCGGGCTCTACTTGGGCCGTGATCTCATGGCGCCGCCTCATTATAGTAGTCGCTTGACATCGAAGCGTTACGGCGAGCGGGCTACGACGACGAGGCGAGCCCCTAAAGGAGTCTACACTTGAAAGCTTATCGTGGATTAACACTGCTGTACCAAATTTGTCGACGAGATCACGGTTTTCGCGGCGCGAGCGCGCAGTGAACTGGCACACAATTGCACCGGAAGAAAACAGCCGCTGCTCGGCGCAGGCGCTGCGGGCGTGAAGGCACAGTGGACATGTTAAGCGTTCAATGCTTCCTGCTATATTTCCTGATTACTTGCTCCTGATGTTTTTGCCCCTGTCCCATAACCGCCGTCTGTTTACTTGAATGGAACACGCTAGTAGACGCTTTCACGGCGCGACAGCACGCGTCGTGACTTCATCAAAGCTAATCAATTGCATGTTTCCAGAGTATGACAAGAATATGTTTTGTTGGAAATCCTTCCCACAACATCAAGGCAAAAGCGGAGGCAATACATACTGAATGTATACAGTGTGCCTCGGCATTCCCGTAACCTTACACAGCTCCTCCAACAAGCCCTCCAAACATCCCATGGGCATCAATTAGCCATCGTGGGGCATTTCAATGCACCAATTCCCGCCTGGGGATATGCAAGGCCCACAAAAAAGGGAGAGACATTATGGGACACCATACAACAACTCAACCTGACAATTCTGATGGACCCCGCCCATCCCACGAGACGAAGTAACAGTGTCCAATGCTACACCACACCTGACCTTACCATCGTGAAAAATGTCTCCGATGCGCGGTAGACAAATACCCTTGAAGACTTAGGCAGTAACAACTACATAGTGGAAACCGCACTTATTAGGGGCCGCCAAAATACAGCAGCCGGGAAAAAAATTATCGACTGGGATGTTTTCTGTAATGTACGGAGTGCAGAGATTTCAAAAGTCGAAAACTCCGGCAATGAAGATCTGAAAAAATGGGTCGAATGCTCACAGGAACACGCCACGATGGCTACTCGAATCGTCTCAGAGGAAGCGAACCTAGACAAGGTCGACTATTGCCTCCTCAACATGTGGAAAGTGAAGAGCAGCCTTCAGAAACGGTTGCACGGGCAGCGACACAACCAGTCCTTACGCCGCCGGATAGCGACCTAAACAAGGAGGTGGAGAAGAACGCGGCATATCTTATTTACCAACACTGGAATGGGCTGTGTGAAGGAATGGACGTACTATTATGAGCAATATGAAAGGGAACACAGGAAGGCGTAGAAAACAACCTCAGACCCAGATACGAGTGATACGCAGCGGCCGCCGTAGGAAAAAAAGTGGAAAGGGGACGCTGTTCTAACAACTGTTCCCGTTCCCGTCGTGCGTCTTATCGGCTCTCCGACGATACCATATTATCGGTGAAATGACGTAAGTTGCGGCTTTGTAGAAATGCCAGCGTGGTAAAGGTGCCAACAGTTAGTGGAAGAGCGCCCTCCTTTCCTCCTTCATTTTTCACAGCGCCGTCCACGTATCGCTTCGAGTCTGTTTCGAGGCTGTCGGCCACGCGTTCCTGTGTTCCCTTTCATATTGCTCATAATAGTACAGATGAATACGCCTAAAACATGGCACACCATCCGCCGCCTTCTGAACCCTGACGGATGGCTGCTAACCCAGCGTTGTAACCTTTTGACCATTCTACACACACATGAAGTGGAGGGATCTACTTTACTACAGAAACTGCAGGAGCTTTACATAGAAGAAGCCCCTCAGGAGTCAGCAGACCCGCATGCTGGTAATCCCAATACCGAGATGGACAGGCCTATTACCAACGCCGAAGTTTGTGAAGCCATTACTAACTGAACACCCGCTCTTCGCCAGGGCCTGATGTCATCACCAACAAGCTACTTACCAATCTGGACGACTCATCCAGAGAAGACCTCACAGCTTACATGAACAAACAGTGCGACAACGGTCGTCTTCCTTTTAGGCGGAAAAGCGCTCTCATTACGTTTATTCCCAAACCCGGAAAGCAACTGACATTTGAGAATCTTAGGACCATTTCTTCGACCTCTTGTCTGGGAAACCTGCTCGAAGACGTAGTGTTGAACGGCTTGCATCGGTACATGGAAGAACACCAACTCTTCCCTCATACAATGGTGGGCTTGCGGCCATCTCTACCAACGCAAGACGTCATGCTTCCGTTACACCATCAAATCCTCGATAACTCCGCTGTATCCCCACTAGACACTCGAGAAATCTTTGCCTTAGATTTCACCAAACCATTTGACTGCGTTCAACATAGGGCTATGCTCCATAACTTGAGCAACCTCCACGTGGTCAAGAAGGCCTATAACTATATCGCCGATTTCTTAGCGCCACGAACCGCACAACTAATCGTACCAGGCCTCCATTTGGGCCTATATGCTTGGGTAGCCGCGGAACACCATAGGGCTCGGCCTTATCGCCCTTTCTTTTCAACGTAGGAATGATTAATTAAGCTACCTGTTTTACAACGACAAATTCCGGGTGTAAGTCACAGCATTTATGCTGATGACATCACGATTTAGACCGTAGGAGGAAGCGATGGGGATATACAAGAACACCTGCAAGCAGCCGCTGACACGGTTCAAGAATACGTAACCCAAAGAGGCCTCGCATGTTCCCCACAAAAATCGGAAGACCTCTTCTACAATCCAGTAGGCCTGGCAGGAGACAAAGACATGACCTCAACATAGAAACACTGCTGCCGGCCAGCCCAATCCCGGTATTGAATGCATACGAATTCTAGGGCTTATAATATACAGTCCCTGCGCAATGCAGCTGTAAAACTTGGCAGACTGATCGCCCGGATATCTAATAAACACCATAGTCTCAAGCAACATAATCTCCTTCGGTTAGTTCAAGCCTTTATCATCAGCAAAATAAGTTACGTTACTCAGTAAATAAAACTCAAGAAAGTATAGAAGGAGAAAATAGACCGAATTATTCGCAAACCACCAAGGCGGTGGTAGGCATTCCAATGGCTGCCTCTACAGAAAAAGTACTGGAGATGGACATTCACAACACGTTGGATGAACTTATAGAAGCACAACGCATTCTCCAATACAACAGACTGCCGGAGACCCTAACTGGGAGGGCGATTCTGGAGTCGCTGCACATACCTTTCACGGACGAGAATGGAACCAAAGACGTCATTGAAGCGAACCTACGAGAGAAAATAAGTGTGGCCCCACTGCCTAGAAACATGCATCCGGAGTAAGACCGAGCGCCTTTCCACGGGTAAGACCGACGGCTTACCCGTGGAAAGGCGCTCCACAAGCAGTACAGTTCCAACCCACCGGTATGCTACGTCGACACGGTGGACTACCCTGGCCAACGTGCGGTAGTGGCCGTGGTGGTGCATCATCAGGGAAATGCAACCTCATGTTTCTCAATCCCTACGTCCAACCCAGAAACGGGTGAAGTGGTTGCCATAGCTCCTGCAATTACTGGCACACAGACTACTACCATCATCTCGGACTCCAAGGCCGCCCTGGGCAACTATGCGCGCGGTACGGTCTCCCACAGCCGCTAAAATCCCTACGAATAGCGCGACCCCCGTTTCAAGGCACATCCGCCTGGTATGGACGCCAGCTCACGCGTCTCTCCTGGGCAACGAGATGGCACATGAAGCAGCCCGAGGATACACGAACTAGGCTGACTTCAAATCCGACAACCTGTAGTGTGGGATGGGGGTGGGGGGGGAGGAGGGCAAGGAAAGAATGGCAACTTACGGAGAGATTACTCAGCACTATAGGCAGAACCGACTGAAATTTTAAGCGCCCACACTGCGATAAACAAATGGCAAACAGTTGCTTGGCGCAGGTTGCAATGAAATACGTTCCCTCACCCAGCCCTGTGTCACCGCCTCTCTCCGGATAGGTACGCGAACAGATGCAAGTGGTGCAATATTGCAGCAGCCGCACTACAACATAAGGTCTGTCAATGCCCCAACAAACCACGGGCCTTTGAACAAGTAATACATATAAGTAGTGAGAAGTAGGAGGCCGCATTTCTCAGCTCTCTTCCAGAGAGAAAAGCTGCTGTCATCCAATTTGCAAAAGACGCCGCCACGGACCACGGGGTTCCTGACCACTATTTGTTGGGACGAAGATTCCGGACATTTCCGCACGGGGCATTCGTCTTAAAAGGCAGGGCAACAATGTTCATTATCTCTCTCTCTCTCTCTCTCTCTCTCCCTCCCTCCCTCCCTCTCCCTCCCTCCCTCCCCCCCCTCTCTCTCTCTCTCTCTCTCTCTCTCTCTCTCTCTCTCTCTCTCTCTCGAGGCCAGATGGATGCTATGAGGTGTTTTAGGGGCGTCGCCCCTTAGTGGCCGGTGCTGTTAACGTCTCTTTTCATCGCCGTCTTTGTCGTAATCGTCTTTCGTCTAATGTAGTCATGGTACTAAATCTCCGGGACACTCGTTTACACCTTGTGCTGAAGCTCTTCGTAACGTGTATTAAAAAAACACCGGGGCACTCGTCTACGCATCGCGCTATGAGAGATTTTCGCTTCAAATACAAGAGACTTTTACGGTAAAGCTGTATACCTGTAGCTCCCGTCTGTTTCACCTCCGTTGGCAAAAACGCCAATGCTGCAATAATACACTTATACACTGCATGCTTCGCCACTCCCCAAGCTTCACGTTAGTGGAGATGGCACGGGATTCCAGAATTTTTTTCAGTTTGTGCCCAAAGTAATAGAGAATTCGGTCTAAAAATTGCCGGGCCATAATTCAGCGTGGTTCGAACTGAAAGTGCATCAGCTGTGGCCATCAACCAACAGTTTTTCAGAGCAATAAACGCCCAAACTCGGCGAAGGCAGCATCAAACGGGTTTCCAAACACATGGTTTACAACCTCCAAGAAACCTCTGGGTTTTATGTGTGGGCGTTGTCGTCAATGAGGTAAAGCAATCTCGAGCACACATTACTGTGTCCGCACTTTCTTGCCTTTGGGCGATTTTCAGCGTTCTCAATGGTAAAGAATTTAAAGCAC